>NC_137160.1:30307811-30888793 GCF_951394435.1 Stenella coeruleoalba | reverse complement strand
GGGTTGCCCAGGTTGAGTGGCCCAGTCGTCAGAGAGACTGGCGAAAGCAGCGCTGGGCGGACTCCCTTTGCCAGTCAGTCGCACGGCCTCCTTGACTGAAAGAGAACTGCAGTGCCAAAAGACACCGCGCTGACGACTGGCTCCAGGAAGAGACTCGGGACAGCACTCTCACAGAAGCGAAAGCTAGGCTGTGGGCCCAGCCTGAGGAGCAGTACGTACGTTTGCCACACTTCTTTACACAGCTAGGCGTGAGCCAGAGAGCCTTGGTCACTGAGGCCTCCCTGAGGTACTGCCATACTTACCCAGTAGATCCCACGCAGAGGTCCCTGTGCCCAAAAGGGCCTCCACGGAAGGGCCCTGTTCCTCCCGCTGTGTTTCCTTGAGGGAATCAGAAACCACTGAAGATACCTGTAGGAGATCAGGTATGAAGCTGGGCGACCCTGGCCAAACCTGATTCCCCCTCCGTGGTAGACGAGACAGTGGCGGGTCCTAAGCTGCCTGAAGCACACTCCTCGCGCGCACCTTCTCTTTGCTGCCGGAAGGCCTCACATAAGAAGTCTGAGTTGACTCGTGACGGAAGAAGTCTGAGTTGACTCGTGTGAGGCCTGCTGCTGCTCAGTTCCTTGCTGGGAGCTTCAGCAGGAGCGCTCTGGAGCTCGCCGGCAGAAGAATTGTGAGTCCCCTCGCCCCACCCCGGCCTCGAGCAAAAGTCCAGATTTCCCCCGTTCGTTAGGAACACCTCGGAGTGCCAGAGGGAGCGGAGGGGCACGCGTTAACGGAATGCTTCAACCGTGGAAGGTATTCCACGAGACACTGTGCACTCACGTTCGTTGTAACAACTGTCACAGGGCCCTCACTGTATGCCTTCCAACTCCTCGGCTGTGTTTGAGCCCCAGGAAGTAAATGCGTTCGTTTGACTAAGCTCCGTGAATGTGCAACGGTGATGGCGAAGCGCTGCCCTGTTCGCTCGAAAGCTCTCGTTCGTGCGGCCTTCACACGGCCTCAAGGTACGCAGTTCTAAAGAGCCTTACATTCCATGCTGGTGTGCCAAGCCCCCCACCCACCCGCAGGGAGGAATTTGGGCTCTTCTGAGAAACACCAGTGTGCGTCCCAAGGGAAACCAGGGCGTCTCCCCCAGGACGTCGCCGAACGGCAGTCGGATGCCAGAGGTGTACTTCCAGCCGGAAAAAGAGGGAAGAGGACAGCTTTCCCAGAGACAATCCTGGACCTTTGGGACCATCCAGAATCACCAAGGCCTCGACTTTGCACGGCCTGGGGAACGCTCTTCCGCCTGTCCAGCAATCCCCACGTCAAAACCTTTCTCGGCAGAGGCAGGCACTCTGTCCCTTGTACTAGATAGCTCGGCAGAGCCTTCCGAGAAACATGCTGCGTCATTCAGCTTGAACGTGGGACGCGGAGGGGAGAGGACGCTTTCTCCCCGTTTGGAGGCGCCTTGCGCTTGGCTTCGAAGCTGCCTTGAACAGCACTAGCGGCCCGACGTCTCTGCACGGCAGGACTGTCGTTGTGGGCCGAGGCTGCGTGTTCTCCCAAAGCGAAAACCGTGCTGGCAATCCCTTTCTAGGAACTCCTCCCACGGCACCCCAGGTTCGGCTCCGGCCGAACGAAAGGTGACCTCGGGCCTCAAGGTGAAGTTCCAGTGTTTCACGTCAGGGGAGTTGGGTGTGCAGGGGTCTCCAATGAGGCCATCCTCCACCACGGAGTGCCTTAACCCTGCGACGCTCCTGGGGACACACAGGGTAGGAGCCGATTCACCAGTTTCGCAGGATGACCTCTCTCCGTGCCGGAACGGCGGCCTCTGGCTTCTGAGGAACCTTAGCGTAAGCAGGCCCCTGGAGACAGCTCTTCACATTCACAGCTAGGGCAGTGTACTCCTCTCTGGGTTGCCCAGGTTGAGTGGCCCAGTCGTCAGAGAGACTGGCGAAAGCAGCGCTGGGCGGACTCCCTTTGCCAGTCAGTCGCACGGCCTCCTTGACTGAAAGAGAACTGCAGTGCCAAAAGACACCGCGCTGACGACTGGCTCCAGGAAGAGACTCGGGACAGCACTCTCACAGAAGCGAAAGCTAGGCTGTGGGCCCAGCCTGAGGAGCAGTACGTACGTTTGCCACACTTCTTTACACAGCTAGGCGTGAGCCAGAGAGCCTTGGTCACTGAGGCCTCCCTGAGGTACTGCCATACTTACCCAGTAGATCCCACGCAGAGGTCCCTGTGCCCAAAAGGGCCTCCACGGAAGGGCCCTGTTCCTCCCGCTGTGTTTCCTTGAGGGAATCAGAAACCACTGAAGATACCTGTAGGAGATCAGGTATGAAGCTGGGCGACCCTGGCCAAACCTGATTCCCCCTCCGTGGTAGACGAGACAGTGGCGGGTCCTAAGCTGCCTGAAGCACACTCCTCGCGCGCACCTTCTCTTTGCTGCCGGAAGGCCTCACATAAGAAGTCTGAGTTGACTCGTGACGGAAGAAGTCTGAGTTGACTCGTGTGAGGCCTGCTGCTGCTCAGTTCCTTGCTGGGAGCTTCAGCAGGAGCGCTCTGGAGCTCGCCGGCAGAAGAATTGTGAGTCCCCTCGCCCCACCCCGGCCTCGAGCAAAAGTCCAGATTTCCCCCGTTCGTTAGGAACACCTCGGAGTGCCAGAGGGAGCGGAGGGGCACGCGTTAACGGAATGCTTCAACCGTGGAAGGTATTCCACGAGACACTGTGCACTCACGTTCGTTGTAACAACTGTCACAGGGCCCTCACTGTATGCCTTCCAACTCCTCGGCTGTGTTTGAGCCCCAGGAAGTAAATGCGTTCGTTTGACTAAGCTCCGTGAATGTGCAACGGTGATGGCGAAGCGCTGCCCTGTTCGCTCGAAAGCTCTCGTTCGTGCGGCCTTCACACGGCCTCAAGGTACGCAGTTCTAAAGAGCCTTACATTCCATGCTGGTGTGCCAAGCCCCCCACCCACCCGCAGGGAGGAATTTGGGCTCTTCTGAGAAACACCAGTGTGCGTCCCAAGGGAAACCAGGGCGTCTCCCCCAGGACGTCGCCGAACGGCAGTCGGATGCCAGAGGTGTTCTTCCAGCCGGAAAAAGAGGGAAGAGGACAGCTTTCCCAGGGACAACCCTGGACCCTTGGGACCATCCAGAATCACCAAGGCCTCGACTTTGCACGGCCTGGGGAACGCTCTTCCGCCTGTCCAGCAATCCCCACGTCAAAACCTTTCTCGGCAGAGGCAGGCACTCTGTCCCTTGTACTAGGTAGCTCGGCAGAGCCTTCCGAGAAACATGCTGCGTCATTCAGCTTGAACGTGGGACGAGGAGGGGAGAGGACGCTTTCTCCCCGTTTGGAGGCGCCTTGCGCTTGGCTTCGAAGCTGCCTTGAACAGCACTAGCGGCCCGACGTCTCTGCACGGCAGGACTGTCGTTGTGGGCCGAGGCTGCGTGTTCTCCCAAAGCGAAAACCGTGCTGGCAATCCCTTTCTAGGAACTCCTCCCACGGCACCCCAGGTTCGGCTCCGGCCGAACGAAAGGTGACCTCGGGCCTCAAGGTGAAGTTCCAGTGTTTCACGTCAGGGGAGTTGGGTGTGCAGGGGTCTCCAGTGAGGCCATCCTCCACCACGGAGTGCCTTAACCCTGCGACGCTCCTGGGGACACACAGGGTAGGAGCCCATTCACCAGTTTCGCAGGATGACCTCTCTCCGTGCCGGAACGGCGGCCTCTGGCTTCTGAGGAACCTTAGCGTAAGCAGGCCCCTGGAGACAGCTCTTCACATTCACAGCTAGGGCAGTGTACTCCTCTCTGGATTGCCCAGGTTGAGTGGCCCAGTCGTCAGAGAGACTGGCGAAAGCAGCGCTGGGCGGACTCCCTTTGCCAGTCAGTCGCACGGCCTCCTTGACTGAAAGAGAACTGCAGTGCCAAAAGACACCGCGCTGACGACTGGCTCCAGGAAGAGACTCGGGACAGCACTCTCACAGAAGCGACAGCTACGCTGTGGGCCCAGCCTGAGGAGCAGTACGTACGTTTGCCACACTTCTTTACACAGCTAGGCGTGAGCCAGAGAGCCTTGGTCACTGAGGCCTCCCTGAGGTACTGCCATACTTACCCAGTAGATCCCACGCAGAGGTCCCTGTGCCCAAAAGGGCCTCCACGGAAGGGCCCTGTTCCTCCCGCTGTGTTTCCTTGAGGGAATCAGAAACCACTGAGGATACCTGTAGGAGCTCAGGTATGAAGCTGGGCGACCCTGGCCAAACCTGATTCCCCCTCCGTGGTAGACGAGACAGTGGCGGGTCCTAAGCTGCCTGAAGCACACTCCTCGCGCGCACCTTCTCTTTGCTGCCGGAAGGCCTCACATAAGAAGTCTGAGTTGACTCGTGTGAGGCCTGCTGCTGCTCAGTTCCTTGCTGGGAGCTTCAGCAGGAGCGCTCTGGAGCTCGCCGGCAGAAGAATTGTGAGTCCCCTCGCCCCACCCCGGCCTCGAGCAAAAGTCCAGATTTCCCCCGTTCGTTAGGAACACCTCGGAGTGCCAGAGGGAGCGGAGGGGCACGCGTTAACGGAATGCTTCAACCGTGGAAGGTATTCCACGAGACACTGTGCACTCACGTTCGTTGTAACAACTGTCACAGGGCCCTCACTGTATGCCTTCCAACTCCTCGGCTGTGTTTGAGCCCCAGGAAGTAAATGCGTTCGTTTGACTAAGCTCCGTGAATGTGCAACGGTGATGGCGAAGCGCTGCCCTGTTCGCTCGAAAGCTCTCGTTCGTGCGGCCTTCACACGGCCTCAAGGTACGCAGTTCTAAAGAGCCTTACATTCCATGCTGGTGTGCCAAGCCCCCCACCCACCCGCAGGGAGGAATTTGGGCTCTTCTGAGAAACACCAGTGTGCGTCCCAAGGGAAACCAGGGCGTCTCCCCCAGGACGTCGCCGAACGGCAGTCGGATGCCAGAGGTGTACTTCCAGCCGGAAAAAGAGGGAAGAGGACAGCTTTCCCAGAGACAACCCTGGACCCTTGGGACCATCCAGAATCACCAAGGCCTCGACTTTGCACGGCCTGGGGAACGCTCTTCCGCCTGTCCAGCAATCCCCACGTCAAAACCTTTCTCGGCAGAGGCAGGCACTCTGTCCCTTGTACTAGATAGCTCGGCAGAGCCTTCCGAGAAACATGCTGCGTCATTCAGCTTGAACGTGGGACGCGGAGGGGAGAGGACGCTTTCTCCCCGTTTGGAGGCGCCTTGCGCTTGGCTTCGAAGCTGCCTTGAACAGCACTAGCGGCCTGACGTCTCTGCACGGCAGGACTGTCGTTGTGGGCCGAGGCTGCGTGTTCTCCCAAAGCGAAAACCGTGCTGGCAATCCCTTTCTAGGAACTCCTCCCACGGCACCCCAGGTTCGGCTCCGGCCGAACGAAAGGTGACCTCGGGCCTCAAGGTGAAGTTCCAGTGTTTCACGTCAGGGGAGTTGGGTGTGCAGGGGTCTCCAGTGAGGCCATCCTCCACCACGGAGTGCCTTAACCCTGCGACGCTCCTGGGGACACACAGGGTAGGAGCCCATTCACCAGTTTCGCAGGATGACCTCTCTCCGTGCCGGAACGGCGGCCTCTGGCTTCTGAGGAACCTTAGCGTAAGCAGGCCCCTGGAGACAGCTCTTCACATTCACAGCTAGGGCAGTGTACTCCTCTCTGGGTTGCCCAGGTTGAGTGGCCCAGTCGTCAGAGAGACTGGCGAAAGCAGCGCTGGGCGGACTCCCTTTGCCAGTCAGTCGCACGGCCTCCTTGACTGAAAGAGAACTGCAGTGCCAAAAGACACCGCGCTGACGACTGGCTCCAGGAAGAGACTCGGGACAGCACTCTCACAGAAGCGAAAGCTAGGCTGTGGGCCCAGCCTGTGGAGCAGTACGTACGTTTGCCACACTTCTTTACACAGCTAGGCGTGAGCCAGAGAGCCTTGGTCACTGAGGCCTCCCTGAGGTACTGCCATACTTACCCAGTAGATCCCACGCAGAGGTCCCTGTGCCCAAAAGGGCCTCCACGGAAGGGCCCTGTTCCTCCCGCTGTGTTTCCTTGAGGGAATCAGAAACCACTGAGGATACCTGTAGGAGCTCAGGTATGAAGCTGGGCGACCCTGGCCAAACCTGATTCCCCCTCCGTGGTAGACGAGACAGTGGCGGGTCCTAAGCTGCCTGAAGCACACTCCTCGCGCGCACCTTCTCTTTGCTGCCGGAAGGCCTCACATAAGAAGTCTGAGTTGACTCGTGACGGAAGAAGTCTGAGTTGACTCGTGTGAGGCCTGCTGCTGCTCAGTTCCTTGCTGGGAGCTTCAGCAGGAGCGCTCTGGAGCTCGCCGGCAGAAGAATTGTGAGTCCCCCCGCCCCACCCCGGCCTCGAGCAAAAGTCCAGATTTCCCCCGTTCGTTAGGAACACCTCGGAGTGCCAGAGGGAGCGGAGGGGCACGCGTTAACGGAATGCTTCAACCGTGGAAGGTATTCCACGAGACACTGTGCACTCACGTTCGTTGTAACAACTGTCACAGGGCCCTCACTGTATGCCTTCCAACTCCTCGGCTGTGTTTGAGCCCCAGGAAGTAAATGCGTTCGTTTGACTAAGCTCCGTGAATGTGCAACGGTGATGGCGAAGCGCTGCCCTGTTCGCTCGAAAGCTCTCGTTCGTGCGGCCTTCACACGGCCTCAAGGTACGCAGTTCTAAAGAGCCTTACATTCCATGCTGGTGTGCCAAGCCCCCCACCCACCCGCAGGGAGGAATTTGGGCTCTTCTGAGAAACACCAGTGTGCGTCCCAAGGGAAACCAGGGCGTCTCCCCCAGGACGTCGCCGAACGGCAGTCGGATGCCAGAGGTGTACTTCCAGCCGGAAAAAGAGGGAAGAGGACAGCTTTCCCAGGGACAATCCTGGACCCTTGGGACCATCCAGAATCACCAAGGCCTCGACTTTGCACGGCCTGGGGAACGCTCTTCCGCCTGTCCAGCAATCCCCACGTCAAAACCTTTCTCGGCAGAGGCAGGCACTCTGTCCCTTGTACTAGATAGCTCGGCAGAGCCTTCCGAGAAACATGCTGCGTCATTCAGCTTGAACGTGGGACGCGGAGGGGAGAGGACGCTTTCTCCCCGTTTGGAGGCGCCTTGCGCTTGGCTTCGAAGCTGCCTTGAACAGCACTAGCGGCCCGACGTCTCTGCACGGCAGGACTGTCGTTGTGGGCCGAGGCTGCGTGTTCTCCCAAAGCGAAAACCGTGCTGGCAATCCCTTTCTAGGAACTCCTCCCACGGCACCCCAGGTTCGGCTCCGGCCGAACGAAAGGTGACCTCGGGCCTCAAGGTGAAGTTCCAGTGTTTCACGTCAGGGGAGTTGGGTGTGCAGGGGTCTCCAATGAGGCCATCCTCCACCACGGAGTGCCTTAACCCTGCGACGCTCCTGGGGACACACAGGGTAGGAGCCCATTCACCAGTTTCGCAGGATGACCTCTCTCCGTGCCGGAACGGCGGCCTCTGGCTTCTGAGGAACCTTAGCGTAAGCAGGCCCCTGGAGACAGCTCTTCACATTCACAGCTAGGGCAGTGTACTCCTCTCTGGGTTGCCCAGGTTGAGTGGCCCAGTCATCAGAGAGACTGGCGAAAGCAGCGCTGGGCGGACTCCCTTTGCCAGTCAGTCGCACGGCCTCCTTGACTGAAAGAGAACTGCAGTGCCAAAAGACACCGCGCTGACGACTGGCTCCAGGAAGAGACTCGGGACAGCACTCTCACAGAAGCGAAAGCTAGGCTGTGGGCCCAGCCTGAGGAGCAGTACGTACGTTTGCCACACTTCTTTACACAGCTAGGCGTGAGCCAGAGAGCCTTGGTCACTGAGGCCTCCCTGAGGTACTGCCATACTTACCCAGTAGATCCCACGCAGAGGTCCCTGTGCCCAAAAGGGCCTCCACGGAAGGGCCCTGTTCCTCCCGCTGTGTTTCCTTGAGGGAATCAGAAACCACTGAAGATACCTGTAGGAGATCAGGTATGAAGCTGGGCGACCCTGGCCAAACCTGATTCCCCCTCCGTGGTAGACGAGACAGTGGCGGGTCCTAAGCTGCCTGAAGCACACTCCTCGCGCGCACCTTCTCTTTGCTGCCGGAAGGCCTCACATAAGAAGTCTGAGTTGACGCGTGACGGAAGAAGTCTGAGTTGACTCGTGTGAGGCCTGCTGCTGCTCAGTTCCTTGCTGGGAGCTTCAGCAGGAGCGCTCTGGAGCTCGCCGGCAGAAGAATTGTGAGTCCCCCCGCCCCACCCCGGCCTCGAGCAAAAGTCCAGATTTCCCCCGTTCGTTAGGAACACCTCGGAGTGCCAGAGGGAGCGGAGGGGCACGCGTTAACGGAATGCTTCAACCGTGGAAGGTATTCCACGAGACACTGTGCACTCACGTTCGTTGTAACAACTGTCACAGGGCCCTCACTGTATGCCTTCCAACTCCTCGGCTGTGTTTGAGCCCCAGGAAGTAAATGCGTTCGTTTGACTAAGCTCCGTGAATGTGCAACGGTGATGGCGAAGCGCTGCCCTGTTCGCTCGAAAGCTCTCGTTCGTGCGGCCTTCACACGGCCTCAAGGTACGCAGTTCTAAAGAGCCTTACATTCCATGCTGGTGTGCCAAGCCCCCCACCCACCCGCAGGGAGGAATTTGGGCTCTTCTGAGAAACACCAGTGTGCGTCCCAAGGGAAACCAGGGCGTCTCCCCCAGGACGTCGCCGAACGGCAGTCGGATGCCAGAGGTGTACTTCCAGCCGGAAAAAGAGGGAAGAGGACAGCTTTCCCAGAGACAATCCTGGACCTTTGGGACCATCCAGAATCACCAAGGCCTCGACTTTGCACGGCCTGGGGAACGCTCTTCCGCCTGTCCAGCAATCCCCACGTCAAAACCTTTCTCGGCAGAGGCAGGCACTCTGTCCCTTGTACTAGATAGCTCGGCAGAGCCTTCCGAGAAACATGCTGCGTCATTCAGCTTGAACGTGGGACGCGGAGGGGAGAGGACGCTTTCTCCCCGTTTGGAGGCGCCTTGCGCTTGGCTTCGAAGCTGCCTTGAACAGCACTAGCGGCCCGACGTCTCTGCACGGCAGGACTGTCGTTGTGGGCCGAGGCTGCGTGTTCTCCCAAAGCGAAAACCGTGCTGGCAATCCCTTTCTAGGAACTCCTCCCACGGCACCCCAGGTTCGGCTCCGGCCGAACGAAAGGTGACCTCGGGCCTCAAGGTGAAGTTCCAGTGTTTCACGTCAGGGGAGTTGGGTGTGCAGGGGTCTCCAATGAGGCCATCCTCCACCACGGAGTGCCTTAACCCTGCGACGCTCCTGGGGACACACAGGGTAGGAGCCGATTCACCAGTTTCGCAGGATGACCTCTCTCCGTGCCGGAACGGCGGCCTCTGGCTTCTGAGGAACCTTAGCGTAAGCAGGCCCCTGGAGACAGCTCTTCACATTCACAGCTAGGGCAGTGTACTCCTCTCTGGGTTGCCCAGGTTGAGTGGCCCAGTCGTCAGAGAGACTGGCGAAAGCAGCGCTGGGCGGACTCCCTTTGCCAGTCAGTCGCACGGCCTCCTTGACTGAAAGAGAACTGCAGTGCCAAAAGACACCGCGCTGACGACTGGCTCCAGGAAGAGACTCGGGACAGCACTCTCACAGAAGCGAAAGCTAGGCTGTGGGCCCAGCCTGAGGAGCAGTACGTACGTTTGCCACACTTCTTTACACAGCTAGGCGTGAGCCAGAGAGCCTTGGTCACTGAGGCCTCCCTGAGGTACTGCCATACTTACCCAGTAGATCCCACGCAGAGGTCCCTGTGCCCAAAAGGGCCTCCACGGAAGGGCCCTGTTCCTCCCGCTGTGTTTCCTTGAGGGAATCAGAAACCACTGAAGATACCTGTAGGAGATCAGGTATGAAGCTGGGCGACCCTGGCCAAACCTGATTCCCCCTCCGTGGTAGACGAGACAGTGGCGGGTCCTAAGCTGCCTGAAGCACACTCCTCGCGCGCACCTTCTCTTTGCTGCCGGAAGGCCTCACATAAGAAGTCTGAGTTGACTCGTGACGGAAGAAGTCTGAGTTGACTCGTGTGAGGCCTGCTGCTGCTCAGTTCCTTGCTGGGAGCTTCAGCAGGAGCGCTCTGGAGCTCGCCGGCAGAAGAATTGTGAGTCCCCTCGCCCCACCCCGGCCTCGAGCAAAAGTCCAGATTTCCCCCGTTCGTTAGGAACACCTCGGAGTGCCAGAGGGAGCGGAGGGGCACGCGTTAACGGAATGCTTCAACCGTGGAAGGTATTCCACGAGACACTGTGCACTCACGTTCGTTGTAACAACTGTCACAGGGCCCTCACTGTATGCCTTCCAACTCCTCGGCTGTGTTTGAGCCCCAGGAAGTAAATGCGTTCGTTTGACTAAGCTCCGTGAATGTGCAACGGTGATGGCGAAGCGCTGCCCTGTTCGCTCGAAAGCTCTCGTTCGTGCGGCCTTCACACGGCCTCAAGGTACGCAGTTCTAAAGAGCCTTACATTCCATGCTGGTGTGCCAAGCCCCCCACCCACCCGCAGGGAGGAATTTGGGCTCTTCTGAGAAACACCAGTGTGCGTCCCAAGGGAAACCAGGGCGTCTCCCCCAGGACGTCGCCGAACGGCAGTCGGATGCCAGAGGTGTACTTCCAGCCGGAAAAAGAGGGAAGAGGACAGCTTTCCCAGGGACAACCCTGGACCCTTGGGACCATCCAGAATCACCAAGGCCTCGACTTTGCACGGCCTGGGGAACGCTCTTCCGCCTGTCCAGCAATCCCCACGTCAAAACCTTTCTCGGCAGAGGCAGGCACTCTGTCCCTTGTACTAGGTAGCTCGGCAGAGCCTTCCGAGAAACATGCTGCGTCATTCAGCTTGAACGTGGGACGAGGAGGGGAGAGGACGCTTTCTCCCCGTTTGGAGGCGCCTTGCGCTTGGCTTCGAAGCTGCCTTGAACAGCACTAGCGGCCCGACGTCTCTGCACGGCAGGACTGTCGTTGTGGGCCGAGGCTGCGTGTTCTCCCAAAGCGAAAACCGTGCTGGCAATCCCTTTCTAGGAACTCCTCCCACGGCACCCCAGGTTCGGCTCCGGCCGAACGAAAGGTGACCTCGGGCCTCAAGGTGAAGTTCCAGTGTTTCACGTCAGGGGAGTTGGGTGTGCAGGGGTCTCCAGTGAGGCCATCCTCCACCACGGAGTGCCTTAACCCTGCGACGCTCCTGGGGACACACAGGGTAGGAGCCCATTCACCAGTTTCGCAGGATGACCTCTCTCCGTGCCGGAACGGCGGCCTCTGGCTTCTGAGGAACCTTAGCGTAAGCAGGCCCCTGGAGACAGCTCTTCACATTCACAGCTAGGGCAGTGTACTCCTCTCTGGATTGCCCAGGTTGAGTGGCCCAGTCGTCAGAGAGACTGGCGAAAGCAGCGCTGGGCGGACTCCCTTTGCCAGTCAGTCGCACGGCCTCCTTGACTGAAAGAGAACTGCAGTGCCAAAAGACACCGCGCTGACGACTGGCTCCAGGAAGAGACTCGGGACAGCACTCTCACAGAAGCGACAGCTACGCTGTGGGCCCAGCCTGAGGAGCAGTACGTACGTTTGCCACACTTCTTTACACAGCTAGGCGTGAGCCAGAGAGCCTTGGTCACTGAGGCCTCCCTGAGGTACTGCCATACTTACCCAGTAGATCCCACGCAGAGGTCCCTGTGCCCAAAAGGGCCTCCACGGAAGGGCCCTGTTCCTCCCGCTGTGTTTCCTTGAGGGAATCAGAAACCACTGAGGATACCTGTAGGAGCTCAGGTATGAAGCTGGGCGACCCTGGCCAAACCTGATTCCCCCTCCGTGGTAGACGAGACAGTGGCGGGTCCTAAGCTGCCTGAAGCACACTCCTCGCGCGCACCTTCTCTTTGCTGCCGGAAGGCCTCACATAAGAAGTCTGAGTTGACTCGTGTGAGGCCTGCTGCTGCTCAGTTCCTTGCTGGGAGCTTCAGCAGGAGCGCTCTGGAGCTCGCCGGCAGAAGAATTGTGAGTCCCCTCGCCCCACCCCGGCCTCGAGCAAAAGTCCAGATTTCCCCCGTTCGTTAGGAACACCTCGGAGTGCCAGAGGGAGCGGAGGGGCACGCGTTAACGGAATGCTTCAACCGTGGAAGGTATTCCACGAGACACTGTGCACTCACGTTCGTTGTAACAACTGTCACAGGGCCCTCACTGTATGCCTTCCAACTCCTCGGCTGTGTTTGAGCCCCAGGAAGTAAATGCGTTCGTTTGACTAAGCTCCGTGAATGTGCAACGGTGATGGCGAAGCGCTGCCCTGTTCGCTCGAAAGCTCTCGTTCGTGCGGCCTTCACACGGCCTCAAGGTACGCAGTTCTAAAGAGCCTTACATTCCATGCTGGTGTGCCAAGCCCCCCACCCACCCCCAGGGAGGAATTTGGGCTCTTCTGAGAAACACCAGTGTGCGTCCCAAGGGAAACCAGGGCGTCTCCCCCAGGACGTCGCCGAACGGCAGTCGGATGCCAGAGGTGTACTTCCAGCCGGAAAAAGAGGGAAGAGGACAGCTTTCCCAGGGACAATCCTGGACCCTTGGGACCATCCAGAATCACCAAGGCCTCGACTTTGCACGGCCTGGGGAACGCTCTTCCGCCTGTCCAGCAATCCCCACGTCAAAACCTTTCTCGGCAGAGGCAGGCACTCTGTCCCTTGTACTAGATAGCTCGGCAGAGCCTTCCGAGAAACATGCTGCGTCATTCAGCTTGAACGTGGGACGCGGAGGGGAGAGGACGCTTTCTCCCCGTTTGGAGGCGCCTTGCGCTTGGCTTCGAAGCTGCCTTGAACAGCACTAGCGGCCCGACGTCTCTGCACGGCAGGACTGTCGTTGTGGGCCGAGGCTGCGTGTTCTCCCAAAGCGAAAACCGTGCTGGCAATCCCTTTCTAGGAACTCCTCCCACGGCACCCCAGGTTCGGCTCCGGCCGAACGAAAGGTGACCTCGGGCCTCAAGGTGAAGTTCCAGTGTTTCACGTCAGGGGAGTTGGGTGTGCAGGGGTCTCCAATGAGGCCATCCTCCACCACGGAGTGCCTTAACCCTGCGACGCTCCTGGGGACACACAGGGTAGGAGCCCATTCACCAGTTTCGCAGGATGACCTCTCTCCGTGCCGGAACGGCGGCCTCTGGCTTCTGAGGAACCTTAGCGTAAGCAGGCCCCTGGAGACAGCTCTTCACATTCACAGCTAGGGCAGTGTACTCCTCTCTGGGTTGCCCAGGTTGAGTGGCCCAGTCATCAGAGAGACTGGCGAAAGCAGCGCTGGGCGGACTCCCTTTGCCAGTCAGTCGCACGGCCTCCTTGACTGAAAGAGAACTGCAGTGCCAAAAGACACCGCGCTGACGACTGGCTCCAGGAAGAGACTCGGGACAGCACTCTCACAGAAGCGAAAGCTAGGCTGTGGGCCCAGCCTGAGGAGCAGTACGTACGTTTGCCACACTTCTTTACACAGCTAGGCGTGAGCCAGAGAGCCTTGGTCACTGAGGCCTCCCTGAGGTACTGCCATACTTACCCAGTAGATCCCACGCAGAGGTCCCTGTGCCCAAAAGGGCCTCCACGGAAGGGCCCTGTTCCTCCCGCTGTGTTTCCTTGAGGGAATCAGAAACCACTGAAGATACCTGTAGGAGATCAGGTATGAAGCTGGGCGACCCTGGCCAAACCTGATTCCCCCTCCGTGGTAGACGAGACAGTGGCGGGTCCTAAGCTGCCTGAAGCACACTCCTCGCGCGCACCTTCTCTTTGCTGCCGGAAGGCCTCACATAAGAAGTCTGAGTTGACGCGTGACGGAAGAAGTCTGAGTTGACTCGTGTGAGGCCTGCTGCTGCTCAGTTCCTTGCTGGGAGCTTCAGCAGGAGCGCTCTGGAGCTCGCCGGCAGAAGAATTGTGAGTCCCCCCGCCCCACCCCGGCCTCGAGCAAAAGTCCAGATTTCCCCCGTTCGTTAGGAACACCTCGGAGTGCCAGAGGGAGCGGAGGGGCACGCGTTAACGGAATGCTTCAACCGTGGAAGGTATTCCACGAGACACTGTGCACTCACGTTCGTTGTAACAACTGTCACAGGGCCCTCACTGTATGCCTTCCAACTCCTCGGCTGTGTTTGAGCCCCAGGAAGTAAATGCGTTCGTTTGACTAAGCTCCGTGAATGTGCAACGGTGATGGCGAAGCGCTGCCCTGTTCGCTCGAAAGCTCTCGTTCGTGCGGCCTTCACACGGCCTCAAGGTACGCAGTTCTAAAGAGCCTTACATTCCATGCTGGTGTGCCAAGCCCCCCACCCACCCGCAGGGAGGAATTTGGGCTCTTCTGAGAAACACCAGTGTGCGTCCCAAGGGAAACCAGGGCGTCTCCCCGAGGACGTCGCCGAACGGCAGTCGGATGCCAGAGGTGTACTTCCAGCCGGAAAAAGAGGGAAGAGGACAGCTTTCCCAGGGACAATCCTGGACCCTTGGGACCATCCAGAATCACCAAGGCCTTGACTTTGCACGGCCTGGGGAACGCTCTTCCGCCTGTCCAGCAATCCCCACGTCAAAACCTTTCTCGGCAGAGGCAGGCACTCTGTCCCTTGTACTAGATAGCTCGGCAGAGCCTTCCGAGAAACATGCTGCGTCATTCAGCTTGAACGTGGGACGCGGAGGGGAGAGGACGCTTTCTCCCCGTTTGGAGGCGCCTTGCGCTTGGCTTCGAAGCTGCCTTGAACAGCACTAGCGGCCCGACGTCTCTGCACGGCAGGACTGTCGTTGTGGGCCGAGGCTGCGTGTTCTCCCAAAGCGAAAACCGTGCTGGCAATCCCTTTCTAGGAACTCCTCCCACGGCACCCCAGGTTCGGCTCCGGCCGAACGAAAGGTGACCTCGGGCCTCAAGGTGAAGTTCCAGTGTTTCACGTCAGGGGAGTTGGGTGTGCAGGGGTCTCCAATGAGGCCATCCTCCACCACGGAGTGCCTTAACCCTGCGACGCTCCTGGGGACACACAGGGTAGGAGCCCATTCACCAGTTTCGCAGGATGACCTCTCTCCGTGCCGGAACGGCGGCCTCTGGCTTCTGAGGAACCTTAGCGTAAGCAGGCCCCTGGAGACAGCTCTTCACATTCACAGCTAGGGCAGTGTACTCCTCTCTGGGTTGCCCAGGTTGAGTGGCCCAGTCGTCAGAGAGACTGGCGAAAGCAGCGCTGGGCGGACTCCCTTTGCCAGTCAGTCGCACGGCCTCCTTGACTGAAAGAGAACTGCAGTGCCAAAAGACACCGCGCTGACGACTGGCTCCAGGAAGAGACTCGGGACAGCACTCTCACAGAAGCGAAAGCTAGGCTGTGGGCCCAGCCTGTGGAGCAGTACGTACGTTTGCCACACTTCTTTACACAGCTAGGCGTGAGCCAGAGAGCCTTGGTCACTGAGGCCTCCCTGAGGTACTGCCATACTTACCCAGTAGATCCCACGCAGAGGTCCCTGTGCCCAAAAGGGCCTCCACGGAAGGGCCCTGTTCCTCCCGCTGTGTTTCCCTGAGGGAATCAGAAACCACTGAAGATACCTGTAGGAGATCAGGTATGAAGCTGGGCGACCCTGGCCAAACCTGATTCCCCCTCCGTGGTAGACGAGACAGTGGCGGGTCCTAAGCTGCCTGAAGCACACTCCTCGTGCGCACCTTCTCTTTGCTGCCGGAAGGCCTCACATAAGAAGTCTGAGTTGACGCGTGACGGAAGAAGTCTGAGTTGACTCGTGTGAGGCCTGCTGCTGCTCAGTTCCTTGCTGGGAGCTTCAGCAGGAGCGCTCTGGAGCTCGCCGGCAGAAGAATTGTGAGTCCCCCCGCCCCACCCCGGCCTCGAGCAAAAGTCCAGATTTCCCCCGTTCGTTAGGAACACCTCGGAGTGCCAGAGGGAGCGGAGGGGCACGCGTTAACGGAATGCTTCAACCGTGGAAGGTATTCCACGAGACACTGTGCACTCACGTTCGTTGTAACAACTGTCACAGGGCCCTCACTGTATGCCTTCCAACTCCTCGGCTGTGTTTGAGCCCCAGGAAGTAAATGCGTTCGTTTGACTAAGCTCCGTGAATGTGCAACGGTGATGGCGAAGCGCTGCCCTGTTCGCTCGAAAGCTCTCGTTCGTGCGGCCTTCACACGGCCTCAAGGTACGCAGTTCTAAAGAGCCTTACATTCCATGCTGGTGTGCCAAGCCCCCCACCCACCCGCAGGGAGGAATTTGGGCTCTTCTGAGAAACACCAGTGTGCGTCCCAAGGGAAACCAGGGCGTCTCCCCCAGGACGTCGCCGAACGGCAGTCGGATGCCAGAGGTGTACTTCCAGCCGGAAAAAGAGGGAAGAGGACAGCTTTCCCAGGGACAATCCTGGACCCTTGGGACCATCCAGAATCACCAAGGCCTCGACTTTGCACGGCCTGGGGAACGCTCTTCCGCCTGTCCAGCAATCCCCACGTCAAAACCTTTCTCGGCAGAGGCAGGCACTCTGTCCCTTGTACTAGATAGCTCGGCAGAGCCTTCCGAGAAACATGCTGCGTCATTCAGCTTGAACGTGGGACGCGGAGGGGAGAGGACGCTTTCTCCCCGTTTGGAGGCGCCTTGCGCTTGGCTTCGAAGCTGCCTTGAACAGCACTAGCGGCCCGACGTCTCTGCACGGCAGGACTGTCGTTGTGGGCCGAGGCTGCGTGTTCTCCCAAAGCGAAAACCGTGCTGGCAATCCCTTTCTAGGAACTCCTCCCACGGCACCCCAGGTTCGGCTCCGGCCGAACGAAAGGTGACCTCGGGCCTCAAGGTGAAGTTCCAGTGTTTCACGTCAGGGGAGTTGGGTGTGCAGGGGTCTCCAATGAGGCCATCCTCCACCACGGAGTGCCTTAACCCTGCGACGCTCCTGGGGACACACAGGGTAGGAGCCCATTCACCAGTTTCGCAGGATGACCTCTCTCCGTGCCGGAACGGCGGCCTCTGGCTTCTGAGGAACCTTAGCGTAAGCAGGCCCCTGGAGACAGCTCTTCACATTCACAGCTAGGGCAGTGTACTCCTCTCTGGGTTGCCCAGGTTGAGTGGCCCAGTCGTCAGAGAGACTGGCGAAAGCAGCGCTGGGCGGACTCCCTTTGCCAGTCAGTCGCACGGCCTCCTTGACTGAAAGAGAACTGCAGTGCCAAAAGACACCGCGCTGACGACTGGCTCCAGGAAGAGACTCGGGACAGCACTCTCACAGAAGCGAAAGCTAGGCTGTGGGCCCAGCCTGAGGAGCAGTACGTACGTTTGCCACACTTCTTTACACAGCTAGGCGTGAGCCAGAGAGCCTTGGTCACTGAGGCCTCCCTGAGGTACTGCCATACTTACCCAGTAGATCCCACGCAGAGGTCCCTGTGCCCAAAAGGGCCTCCACGGAAGGGCCCTGTTCCTCCCGCTGTGTTTCCTTGAGGGAATCAGAAACCACTGAAGATACCTGTAGGAGATCAGGTATGAAGCTGGGCGACCCTGGCCAAACCTGATTCCCCCTCCGTGGTAGACGAGACAGTGGCGGGTCCTAAGCTACCTGAAGCACACTCCTCGCGCGCACCTTCTCTTTGCTGCCGGAAGGCCTCACATAAGAAGTCTGAGTTGACGCGTGACGGAAGAAGTCTGAGTTGACTCGTGTGAGGCCTGCTGCTGCTCAGTTCCTTGCTGGGAGCTTCAGCAGGAGCGCTCTGGAGCTCGCCGGCAGAAGAATTGTGAGTCCCCCCGCCCCACCCCGGCCTCGAGCAAAAGTCCAGATTTCCCCCGTTCGTTAGGAACACCTCGGAGTGCCAGAGGGAGCGGAGGGGCACGCGTTAACGGAATGCTTCAACCGTGGAAGGTATTCCACGAGACACTGTGCACTCACGTTCGTTGTAACAACTGTCACAGGGCCCTCACTGTATGCCTTCCAACTCCTCGGCTGTGTTTGAGCCCCAGGAAGTAAATGCGTTCGTTTGACTAAGCTCCGTGAATGTGCAACGGTGATGGCGAAGCGCTGCCCTGTTCGCTCGAAAGCTCTCGTTCGTGCGGCCTTCACACGGCCTCAAGGTACGCAGTTCTAAAGAGCCTTACATTCCATGCTGGTGTGCCAAGCCCCCCACCCACCCGCAGGGAGGAATTTGGGCTCTTCTGAGAAACACCAGTGTGCGTCCCAAGGGAAACCAGGGCGTCTCCCCCAGGACGTCGCCGAACGGCAGTCGGATGCCAGAGGTGTACTTCCAGCCGGAAAAAGAGGGAAGAGGACAGCTTTCCCAGGGACAATCCTGGACCCTTGGGACCATCCAGAATCACCAAGGCCTCGACTTTGCACGGCCTGGGGAACGCTCTTCCGCCTGTCCAGCAATCCCCACGTCAAAACCTTTCTCGGCAGAGGCAGGCACTCTGTCCCTTGTACTAGATAGCTCGGCAGAGCCTTCCGAGAAACATGCTGCGTCATTCAGCTTGAACGTGGGACGCGGAGGGGAGAGGACGCTTTCTCCCCGTTTGGAGGCGCCTTGCGCTTGGCTTCGAAGCTGCCTTGAACAGCACTAGCGGCCCGACGTCTCTGCACGGCAGGACTGTCGTTGTGGGCCGAGGCTGCGTGTTCTCCCAAAGCGAAAACCGTGCTGGCAATCCCTTTCTAGGAACTCCTCCCACGGCACCCCAGGTTCGGCTCCGGCCGAACGAAAGGTGACCTCGGGCCTCAAGGTGAAGTTCCAGTGTTTCACGTCAGGGGAGTTGGGTGTGCAGGGGTCTCCAATGAGGCCATCCTCCACCACGGAGTGCCTTAACCCTGCGACGCTCCTGGGGACACACAGGGTAGGAGCCCATTCACCAGTTTCGCAGGATGACCTCTCTCCGTGCCGGAACGGCGGCCTCTGGCTTCTGAGGAACCTTAGCGTAAGCAGGCCCCTGGAGACAGCTCTTCACATTCACAGCTAGGGCAGTGTACTCCTCTCTGGGTTGCCCAGGTTGAGTGGCCCAGTCATCAGAGAGACTGGCGAAAGCAGCGCTGGGCGGACTCCCTTTGCCAGTCAGTCGCACGGCCTCCTTGACTGAAAGAGAACTGCAGTGCCAAAAGACACCGCGCTGACGACTGGCTCCAGGAAGAGACTCGGGACAGCACTCTCACAGAAGCGAAAGCTAGGCTGTGGGCCCAGCCTGAGGAGCAGTACGTACGTTTGCCACACTTCTTTACACAGCTAGGCGTGAGCCAGAGAGCCTTGGTCACTGAGGCCTCCCTGAGGTACTGCCATACTTACCCAGTAGATCCCACGCAGAGGTCCCTGTGCCCAAAAGGGCCTCCACGGAAGGGCCCTGTTCCTCCCGCTGTGTTTCCTTGAGGGAATCAGAAACCACTGAAGATACCTGTAGGAGCTCAGGTATGAAGCTGGGCGACCCTGGCCAAACCTGATTCCCCCTCCGTGGTAGACGAGACAGTGGCGGGTCCTAAGCTGCCTGAAGCACACTCCTCGCGCGCACCTTCTCTTTGCTGCCGGAAGGCCTCACATAAGAAGTCTGAGTTGACGCGTGACGGAAGAAATCTGAGTTGACTCGTGTGAGGCCTGCTGCTGCTCAGTTCCTTGCTGGGAGCTTCAGCAGGAGCGCTCTGGAGCTCGCCGGCAGAAGAATTGTGAGTCCCCTCGCCCCACCCCGGCCTCGAGCAAAAGTCCAGATTTCCCCCGTTCGTTAGGAACACCTCGGAGTGCCAGAGGGAGCGGAGGGGCACGCGTTAACGGAATGCTTCAACCGTGGAAGGTATTCCACGAGACACTGTGCACTCACGTTCGTTGTAACAACTGTCACAGGGCCCTCACTGTATGCCTTCCAACTCCTCGGCTGTGTTTGAGCCCCAGGAAGTAAATGCGTTCGTTTGACTAAGCTCCGTGAATGTGCAACGGTGATGGCGAAGCGCTGCCCTGTTCGCTCGAAAGCTCTCGTTCGTGCGGCCTTCACACGGCCTCAAGGTACGCAGTTCTAAAGAGCCTTACATTCCATGCTGGTGTGCCAAGCCCCCCACCCACCCGCAGGGAGGAATTTGGGCTCTTCTGAGAAACACCAGTGTGCGTCCCAAGGGAAACCAGGGCGTCTCCCCCAGGACGTCGCCGAACGGCAGTCGGATGCCAGAGGTGTACTTCCAGCCGGAAAAAGAGGGAAGAGGACAGCTTTCCCAGGGACAACCCTGGACCCTTGGGACCATCCAGAATCACCAAGGCCTCGACTTTGCACGGCCTGGGGAACGCTCTTCCGCCTGTCCAGCAATCCCCACGTCAAAACCTTTCTCGGCAGAGGCAGGCACTCTGTCCCTTGTACTAGGTAGCTCGGCAGAGCCTTCCGAGAAACATGCTGCGTCATTCAGCTTGAACGTGGGACGAGGAGGGGAGAGGACGCTTTCTCCCCGTTTGGAGGCGCCTTGCGCTTGGCTTCGAAGCTGCCTTGAACAGCACTAGCGGCCCGACGTCTCTGCACGGCAGGACTGTCGTTGTGGGCCGAGGCTGCGTGTTCTCCCAAAGCGAAAACCGTGCTGGCAATCCCTTTCTAGGAACTCCTCCCACGGCACCCCAGGTTCGGCTCCGGCCGAACGAAAGGTGACCTCGGGCCTCAAGGTGAAGTTCCAGTGTTTCACGTCAGGGGAGTTGGGTGTGCAGGGGTCTCCAGTGAGGCCATCCTCCACCACGGAGTGCCTTAACCCTGCGACGCTCCTGGGGACACACAGGGTAGGAGCCCATTCACCAGTTTCGCAGGATGACCTCTCTCCGTGCCGGAACGGCGGCCTCTGGCTTCTGAGGAACCTTAGCGTAAGCAGGCCCCTGGAGACAGCTCTTCACATTCACAGCTAGGGCAGTGTACTCCTCTCTGGATTGCCCAGGTTGAGTGGCCCAGTCGTCAGAGAGACTGGCGAAAGCAGCGCTGGGCGGACTCCCTTTGCCAGTCAGTCGCACGGCCTCCTTGACTGAAAGAGAACTGCAGTGCCAAAAGACACCGCGCTGACGACTGGCTCCAGGAAGAGACTCGGGACAGCACTCTCACAGAAGCGACAGCTACGCTGTGGGCCCAGCCTGAGGAGCAGTACGTACGTTTGCCACACTTCTTTACACAGCTAGGCGTGAGCCAGAGAGCCTTGGTCACTGAGGCCTCCCTGAGGTACTGCCATACTTACCCAGTAGATCCCACGCAGAGGTCCCTGTGCCCAAAAGGGCCTCCACGGAAGGGCCCTGTTCCTCCCGCTGTGTTTCCTTGAGGGAATCAGAAACCACTGAGGATACCTGTAGGAGCTCAGGTATGAAGCTGGGCGACCCTGGCCAAACCTGATTCCCCCTCCGTGGTAGACGAGACAGTGGCGGGTCCTAAGCTGCCTGAAGCACACTCCTCGCGCGCACCTTCTCTTTGCTGCCGGAAGGCCTCACATAAGAAGTCTGAGTTGACTCGTGTGAGGCCTGCTGCTGCTCAGTTCCTTGCTGGGAGCTTCAGCAGGAGCGCTCTGGAGCTCGCCGGCAGAAGAATTGTGAGTCCCCTCGCCCCACCCCGGCCTCGAGCAAAAGTCCAGATTTCCCCCGTTCGTTAGGAACACCTCGGAGTGCCAGAGGGAGCGGAGGGGCACGCGTTAACGGAATGCTTCAACCGTGGAAGGTATTCCACGAGACACTGTGCACTCACGTTCGTTGTAACAACTGTCACAGGGCCCTCACTGTATGCCTTCCAACTCCTCGGCTGTGTTTGAGCCCCAGGAAGTAAATGCGTTCGTTTGACTAAGCTCCGTGAATGTGCAACGGTGATGGCGAAGCGCTGCCCTGTTCGCTCGAAAGCTCTCGTTCGTGCGGCCTTCACACGGCCTCAAGGTACGCAGTTCTAAAGAGCCTTACATTCCATGCTGGTGTGCCAAGCCCCCCACCCACCCGCAGGGAGGAATTTGGGCTCTTCTGAGAAACACCAGTGTGCGTCCCAAGGGAAACCAGGGCGTCTCCCCCAGGACGTCGCCGAACGGCAGTCGGATGCCAGAGGTGTACTTCCAGCCGGAAAAAGAGGGAAGAGGACAGCTTTCCCAGAGACAACCCTGGACCCTTGGGACCATCCAGAATCACCAAGGCCTCGACTTTGCACGGCCTGGGGAACGCTCTTCCGCCTGTCCAGCAATCCCCACGTCAAAACCTTTCTCGGCAGAGGCAGGCACTCTGTCCCTTGTACTAGATAGCTCGGCAGAGCCTTCCGAGAAACATGCTGCGTCATTCAGCTTGAACGTGGGACGCGGAGGGGAGAGGACGCTTTCTCCCCGTTTGGAGGCGCCTTGCGCTTGGCTTCGAAGCTGCCTTGAACAGCACTAGCGGCCTGACGTCTCTGCACGGCAGGACTGTCGTTGTGGGCCGAGGCTGCGTGTTCTCCCAAAGCGAAAACCGTGCTGGCAATCCCTTTCTAGGAACTCCTCCCACGGCACCCCAGGTTCGGCTCCGGCCGAACGAAAGGTGACCTCGGGCCTCAAGGTGAAGTTCCAGTGTTTCACGTCAGGGGAGTTGGGTGTGCAGGGGTCTCCAGTGAGGCCATCCTCCACCACGGAGTGCCTTAACCCTGCGACGCTCCTGGGGACACACAGGGTAGGAGCCCATTCACCAGTTTCGCAGGATGACCTCTCTCCGTGCCGGAACGGCGGCCTCTGGCTTCTGAGGAACCTTAGCGTAAGCAGGCCCCTGGAGACAGCTCTTCACATTCACAGCTAGGGCAGTGTACTCCTCTCTGGGTTGCCCAGGTTGAGTGGCCCAGTCGTCAGAGAGACTGGCGAAAGCAGCGCTGGGCGGACTCCCTTTGCCAGTCAGTCGCACGGCCTCCTTGACTGAAAGAGAACTGCAGTGCCAAAAGACACCGCGCTGACGACTGGCTCCAGGAAGAGACTCGGGACAGCACTCTCACAGAAGCGAAAGCTAGGCTGTGGGCCCAGCCTGTGGAGCAGTACGTACGTTTGCCACACTTCTTTACACAGCTAGGCGTGAGCCAGAGAGCCTTGGTCACTGAGGCCTCCCTGAGGTACTGCCATACTTACCCAGTAGATCCCACGCAGAGGTCCCTGTGCCCAAAAGGGCCTCCACGGAAGGGCCCTGTTCCTCCCGCTGTGTTTCCTTGAGGGAATCAGAAACCACTGAGGATACCTGTAGGAGCTCAGGTATGAAGCTGGGCGACCCTGGCCAAACCTGATTCCCCCTCCGTGGTAGACGAGACAGTGGCGGGTCCTAAGCTGCCTGAAGCACACTCCTCGCGCGCACCTTCTCTTTGCTGCCGGAAGGCCTCACATAAGAAGTCTGAGTTGACTCGTGACGGAAGAAGTCTGAGTTGACTCGTGTGAGGCCTGCTGCTGCTCAGTTCCTTGCTGGGAGCTTCAGCAGGAGCGCTCTGGAGCTCGCCGGCAGAAGAATTGTGAGTCCCCCCGCCCCACCCCGGCCTCGAGCAAAAGTCCAGATTTCCCCCGTTCGTTAGGAACACCTCGGAGTGCCAGAGGGAGCGGAGGGGCACGCGTTAACGGAATGCTTCAACCGTGGAAGGTATTCCACGAGACACTGTGCACTCACGTTCGTTGTAACAACTGTCACAGGGCCCTCACTGTATGCCTTCCAACTCCTCGGCTGTGTTTGAGCCCCAGGAAGTAAATGCGTTCGTTTGACTAAGCTCCGTGAATGTGCAACGGTGATGGCGAAGCGCTGCCCTGTTCGCTCGAAAACTCTCGTTCGTGCGGCCTTCACACGGCCTCAAGGTACGCAGTTCTAAAGAGCCTTACATTCCATGCTGGTGTGCCAAGCCCCCCACCCACCCGCAGGGAGGAATTTGGGCTCTTCTGAGAAACACCAGTGTGCGTCCCAAGGGAAACCAGGGCGTCTCCCCGAGGACGTCGCCGAACGGCAGTCGGATGCCAGAGGTGTACTTCCAGCCGGAAAAAGAGGGAAGAGGACAGCTTTCCCAGGGACAACCCTGGACCCTTGGGACCATCCAGAATCACCAAGGCCTCGACTTTGCACGGCCTGGGGAACGCTCTTCCGCCTGTCCAGCAATCCCCACGTCAAAACCTTTCTCGGCAGAGGCAGGCACTCTGTCCCTTGTACTAGATAGCTCGGCAGAGCCTTCCGAGAAACATGCTGCGTCATTCAGCTTGAACGTGGGACGCGGAGGGGAGAGGACGCTTTCTCCCCGTTTGGAGGCGCCTTGCGCTTGGCTTCGAAGCTGCCTTGAACAGCACTAGCGGCCCGACGTCTCTGCACGGCAGGACTGTCGTTGTGGGCCGAGGCTGCGTGTTCTCCCAAAGCGAAAACCGTGCTGGCAATCCCTTTCTAGGAACTCCTCCCACGGCACCCCAGGTTCGGCTCCGGCCGAACGAAAGGTGACCTCGGGCCTCAAGGTGAAGTTCCAGTGTTTCACGTCAGGGGAGTTGGGTGTGCAGGGGTCTCCAATGAGGCCATCCTCCACCACGGAGTGCCTTAACCGTGCGACGCTCCTGGGGACACACAGGGTAGGAGCCCATTCACCAGTTTCGCAGGATGACCTCTCTCCGTGCCGGAACGGCGGCCTCTGGCTTCTGAGGAACCTTAGCGTAAGCAGGCCCCTGGAGACAGCTCTTCACATTCACAGCTAGGGCAGTGTACTCCTCTCTGGGTTGCCCAGGTTGAGTGGCCCAGTCGTCAGAGAGACTGGCGAAAGCAGCGCTGGGCGGACTCCCTTTGCCAGTCAGTCGCACGGCCTCCTTGACTGAAAGAGAACTGCAGTGCCAAAAGACACCGCGCTGACGACTGGCTCCAGGAAGAGACTCGGGACAGCACTCTCACAGAAGCGAAAGCTAGGCTGTGGGCCCAGCCTGTGGAGCAGTACGTACGTTTGCCACACTTCTTTACACAGCTAGGCGTGAGCCAGAGAGCCTTGGTCACTGAGGCCTCCCTGAGGTACTGCCATACTTACCCAGTAGATCCCACGCAGAGGTCCCTGTGCCCAAAAGGGCCTCCACGGAAGGGCCCTGTTCCTCCCGCTGTGTTTCCTTGAGGGAATCAGAAACCACTGAGGATACCTGTAGGAGCTCAGGTATGAAGCTGGGCGACCCTGGCCAAACCTGATTCCCCCTCCGTGGTAGACGAGACAGTGGCGGGTCCTAAGCTGCCTGAAGCACACTCCTCGCGCGCACCTTCTCTTTGCTGCCGGAAGGCCTCACATAAGAAGTCTGAGTTGACTCGTGACGGAAGAAGTCTGAGTTGACTCGTGTGAGGCCTGCTGCTGCTCAGTTCCTTGCTGGGAGCTTCAGCAGGAGCGCTCTGGAGCTCGCCGGCAGAAGAATTGTGAGTCCCCCCGCCCCACCCCGGCCTCGAGCAAAAGTCCAGATTTCCCCCGTTCGTTAGGAACACCTCGGAGTGCCAGAGGGAGCGGAGGGGCACGCGTTAACGGAATGCTTCAACCGTGGAAGGTATTCCACGAGACACTGTGCACTCACGTTCGTTGTAACAACTGTCACAGGGCCCTCACTGTATGCCTTCCAACTCCTCGGCTGTGTTTGAGCCCCAGGAAGTAAATGCGTTCGTTTGACTAAGCTCCGTGAATGTGCAACGGTGATGGCGAAGCGCTGCCCTGTTCGCTCGAAAACTCTCGTTCGTGCGGCCTTCACACGGCCTCAAGGTACGCAGTTCTAAAGAGCCTTACATTCCATGCTGGTGTGCCAAGCCCCCCACCCACCCGCAGGGAGGAATTTGGGCTCTTCTGAGAAACACCAGTGTGCGTCCCAAGGGAAACCAGGGCGTCTCCCCCAGGACGTCGCCGAACGGCAGTCGGATGCCAGAGGTGTACTTCCAGCCGGAAAAAGAGGGAAGAGGACAGCTTTCCCAGGGACAACCCTGGACCCTTGGGACCATCCAGAATCACCAAGGCCTCGACTTTGCACGGCCTGGGGAACGCTCTTCCGCCTGTCCAGCAATCCCCACGTCAAAACCTTTCTCGGCAGAGGCAGGCACTCTGTCCCTTGTACTAGATAGCTCGGCAGAGCCTTCCGAGAAACATGCTGCGTCATTCAGCTTGAACGTGGGACGCGGAGGGGAGAGGACGCTTTCTCCCCGTTTGGAGGCGCCTTGCGCTTGGCTTCGAAGCTGCCTTGAACAGCACTAGCGGCCCGACGTCTCTGCACGGCAGGACTGTCGTTGTGGGCCGAGGCTGCGTGTTCTCCCAAAGCGAAAACCGTGCTGGCAATCCCTTTCTAGGAACTCCTCCCACGGCACCCCAGGTTCGGCTCCGGCCGAACGAAAGGTGACCTCGGGCCTCAAGGTGAAGTTCCAGTGTTTCACGTCAGGGGAGTTGGGTGTGCAGGGGTCTCCAATGAGGCCATCCTCCACCACGGAGTGCCTTAACCCTGCGACGCTCCTGGGGACACACAGGGTAGGAGCCCATTCACCAGTTTCGCAGGATGACCTCTCTCCGTGCCGGAACGGCGGCCTCTGGCTTCTGAGGAACCTTAGCGTAAGCAGGCCCCTGGAGACAGCTCTTCACATTCACAGCTAGGGCAGTGTACTCCTCTCTGGGTTGCCCAGGTTGAGTGGCCCAGTCGTCAGAGAGACTGGCGAAAGCAGCGCTGGGCGGACTCCCTTTGCCAGTCAGTCGCACGGCCTCCTTGACTGAAAGAGAACTGCAGTGCCAAAAGACACCGCGCTGACGACTGGCTCCAGGAAGAGACTCGGGACAGCACTCTCACAGAAGCGAAAGCTAGGCTGTGGGCCCAGCCTGAGGAGCAGTACGTACGTTTGCCACACTTCTTTACACAGCTAGGCGTGAGCCAGAGAGCCTTGGTCACTGAGGCCTCCCTGAGGTACTGCCATACTTACCCAGTAGATCCCACGCAGAGGTCCCTGTGCCCAAAAGGGCCTCCACGGAAGGGCCCTGTTCCTCCCGCTGTGTTTCCTTGAGGGAATCAGAAACCACTGAAGATACCTGTAGGAGATCAGGTATGAAGCTGGGCGACCCTGGCCAAACCTGATTCCCCCTCCGTGGTAGACGAGACAGTGGCGGGTCCTAAGCTGCCTGAAGCACACTCCTCGCGCGCACCTTCTCTTTGCTGCCGGAAGGCCTCACATAAGAAGTCTGAGTTGACGCGTGACGGAAGAAATCTGAGTTGACTCGTGTGAGGCCTGCTGCTGCTCAGTTCCTTGCTGGGAGCTTCAGCAGGAGCGCTCTGGAGCTCGCCGGCAGAAGAATTGTGAGTCCCCCCGCCCCACCCCGGCCTCGAGCAAAAGTCCAGATTTCCCCCGTTCGTTAGGAACACCTCGGAGTGCCAGAGGGAGCGGAGGGGCACGCGTTAACGGAATGCTTCAACCGTGGAAGGTATTCCACGAGACACTGTGCACTCACGTTCGTTGTAACAACTGTCACAGGGCCCTCACTGTATGCCTTCCAACTCCTCGGCTGTGTTTGAGCCCCAGGAAGTAAATGCGTTCGTTTGACTAAGCTCCGTGAATGTGCAACGGTGATGGCGAAGCGCTGCCCTGTTCGCTCGAAAGCTCTCGTTCGTGCGGCCTTCACACGGCCTCAAGGTACGCAGTTCTAAAGAGCCTTACATTCCATGCTGGTGTGCCAAGCCCCCCACCCACCCGCAGGGAGGAATTTGGGCTCTTCTGAGAAACACCAGTGTGCGTCCCAAGGGAAACCAGGGCGTCTCCCCCAGGACGTCGCCGAACGGCAGTCGGATGCCAGAGGTGTACTTCCAGCCGGAAAAAGAGGGAAGAGGACAGCTTTCCCAGGGACAATCCTGGACCCTTGGGACCATCCAGAATCACCAAGGCCTCGACTTTGCACGGCCTGGGGAACGCTCTTCCGCCTGTCCAGCAATCCCCACGTCAAAACCTTTCTCGGCAGAGGCAGGCACTCTGTCCCTTGTACTAGATAGCTCGGCAGAGCCTTCCGAGAAACATGCTGCGTCATTCAGCTTGAACGTGGGACGCGGAGGGGAGAGGACGCTTTCTCCCCGTTTGGAGGCGCCTTGCGCTTGGCTTCGAAGCTGCCTTGAACAGCACTAGCGGCCCGACGTCTCTGCACGGCAGGACTGTCGTTGTGGGCCGAGGCTGCGTGTTCTCCCAAAGCGAAAACCGTGCTGGCAATCCCTTTCTAGGAACTCCTCCCACGGCACCCCAGGTTCGGCTCCGGCCGAACGAAAGGTGACCTCGGGCCTCAAGGTGAAGTTCCAGTGTTTCACGTCAGGGGAGTTGGGTGTGCAGGGGTCTCCAATGAGGCCATCCTCCACCACGGAGTGCCTTAACCCTGCGACGCTCCTGGGGACACACAGGGTAGGAGCCCATTCACCAGTTTCGCAGGATGACCTCTCTCCGTGCCGGAACGGCGGCCTCTGGCTTCTGAGGAACCTTAGCGTAAGCAGGCCCCTGGAGACAGCTCTTCACATTCACAGCTAGGGCAGTGTACTCCTCTCTGGGTTGCCCAGGTTGAGTGGCCCAGTCATCAGAGAGACTGGCGAAAGCAGCGCTGGGCGGACTCCCTTTGCCAGTCAGTCGCACGGCCTCCTTGACTGAAAGAGAACTGCAGTGCCAAAAGACACCGCGCTGACGACTGGCTCCAGGAAGAGACTCGGGACAGCACTCTCACAGAAGCGAAAGCTAGGCTGTGGGCCCAGCCTGAGGAGCAGTACGTACGTTTGCCACACTTCTTTACACAGCTAGGCGTGAGCCAGAGAGCCTTGGTCACTGAGGCCTCCCTGAGGTACTGCCATACTTACCCAGTAGATCCCACGCAGAGGTCCCTGTGCCCAAAAGGGCCTCCACGGAAGGGCCCTGTTCCTCCCGCTGTGTTTCCTTGAGGGAATCAGAAACCACTGAAGATACCTGTAGGAGATCAGGTATGAAGCTGGGCGACCCTGGCCAAACCTGATTCCCCCTCCGTGGTAGACGAGACAGTGGCGGGTCCTAAGCTGCCTGAAGCACACTCCTCGCGCGCACCTTCTCTTTGCTGCCGGAAGGCCTCACATAAGAAGTCTGAGTTGACGCGTGACGGAAGAAGTCTGAGTTGACTCGTGTGAGGCCTGCTGCTGCTCAGTTCCTTGCTGGGAGCTTCAGCAGGAGCGCTCTGGAGCTCGCCGGCAGAAGAATTGTGAGTCCCCCCGCCCCACCCCGGCCTCGAGCAAAAGTCCAGATTTCCCCCGTTCGTTAGGAACACCTCGGAGTGCCAGAGGGAGCGGAGGGGCACGCGTTAACGGAATGCTTCAACCGTGGAAGGTATTCCACGAGACACTGTGCACTCACGTTCGTTGTAACAACTGTCACAGGGCCCTCACTGTATGCCTTCCAACTCCTCGGCTGTGTTTGAGCCCCAGGAAGTAAATGCGTTCGTTTGACTAAGCTCCGTGAATGTGCAACGGTGATGGCGAAGCGCTGCCCTGTTCGCTCGAAAGCTCTCGTTCGTGCGGCCTTCACACGGCCTCAAGGTACGCAGTTCTAAAGAGCCTTACATTCCATGCTGGTGTGCCAAGCCCCCCACCCACCCGCAGGGAGGAATTTGGGCTCTTCTGAGAAACACCAGTGTGCGTCCCAAGGGAAACCAGGGCGTCTCCCCCAGGACGTCGCCGAACGGCAGTCGGATGCCAGAGGTGTACTTCCAGCCGGAAAAAGAGGGAAGAGGACAGCTTTCCCAGGGACAATCCTGGACCCTTGGGACCATCCAGAATCACCAAGGCCTCGACTTTGCACGGCCTGGGGAACGCTCTTCCGCCTGTCCAGCAATCCCCACGTCAAAACCTTTCTCGGCAGAGGCAGGCACTCTGTCCCTTGTACTAGATAGCTCGGCAGAGCCTTCCGAGAAACATGCTGCGTCATTCAGCTTGAACGTGGGACGCGGAGGGGAGAGGACGCTTTCTCCCCGTTTGGAGGCGCCTTGCGCTTGGCTTCGAAGCTGCCTTGAACAGCACTAGCGGCCCGACGTCTCTGCACGGCAGGACTGTCGTTGTGGGCCGAGGCTGCGTGTTCTCCCAAAGCGAAAACCGTGCTGGCAATCCCTTTCTAGGAACTCCTCCCACGGCACCCCAGGTTCGGCTCCGGCCGAACGAAAGGTGACCTCGGGCCTCAAGGTGAAGTTCCAGTGTTTCACGTCAGGGGAGTTGGGTGTGCAGGGGTCTCCAATGAGGCCATCCTCCACCACGGAGTGCCTTAACCCTGCGACGCTCCTGGGGACACACAGGGTAGGAGCCCATTCACCAGTTTCGCAGGATGACCTCTCTCCGTGCCGGAACGGCGGCCTCTGGCTTCTGAGGAACCTTAGCGTAAGCAGGCCCCTGGAGACAGCTCTTCACATTCACAGCTAGGGCAGTGTACTCCTCTCTGGGTTGCCCAGGTTGAGTGGCCCAGTCGTCAGAGAGACTGGCGAAAGCAGCGCTGGGCGGACTCCCTTTGCCAGTCAGTCGCACGGCCTCCTTGACTGAAAGAGAACTGCAGTGCCAAAAGACACCGCGCTGACGACTGGCTCCAGGAAGAGACTCGGGACAGCACTCTCACAGAAGCGAAAGCTAGGCTGTGGGCCCAGCCTGTGGAGCAGTACGTACGTTTGCCACACTTCTTTACACAGCTAGGCGTGAGCCAGAGAGCCTTGGTCACTGAGGCCTCCCTGAGGTACTGCCATACTTACCCAGTAGATCCCACGCAGAGGTCCCTGTGCCCAAAAGGGCCTCCACGGAAGGGCCCTGTTCCTCCCGCTGTGTTTCCTTGAGGGAATCAGAAACCACTGAAGATACCTGTAGGAGATCAGGTATGAAGCTGGGCGACCCTGGCCAAACCTGATTCCCCCTCCGTGGTAGACGAGACAGTGGCGGGTCCTAAGCTGCCTGAAGCACACTCCTCGTGCGCACCTTCTCTTTGCTGCCGGAAGGCCTCACATAAGAAGTCTGAGTTGACGCGTGACGGAAGAAGTCTGAGTTGACTCGTGTGAGGCCTGCTGCTGCTCAGTTCCTTGCTGGGAGCTTCAGCAGGAGCGCTCTGGAGCTCGCCGGCAGAAGAATTGTGAGTCCCCCCGCCCCACCCCGGCCTCGAGCAAAAGTCCAGATTTCCCCCGTTCGTTAGGAACACCTCGGAGTGCCAGAGGGAGCGGAGGGGCACGCGTTAACGGAATGCTTCAACCGTGGAAGGTATTCCACGAGACACTGTGCACTCACGTTCGTTGTAACAACTGTCACAGGGCCCTCACTGTATGCCTTCCAACTCCTCGGCTGTGTTTGAGCCCCAGGAAGTAAATGCGTTCGTTTGACTAAGCTCCGTGAATGTGCAACGGTGATGGCGAAGCGCTGCCCTGTTCGCTCGAAAGCTCTCGTTCGTGCGGCCTTCACACGGCCTCAAGGTACGCAGTTCTAAAGAGCCTTACATTCCATGCTGGTGTGCCAAGCCCCCCACCCACCCGCAGGGAGGAATTTGGGCTCTTCTGAGAAACACCAGTGTGCGTCCCAAGGGAAACCAGGGCGTCTCCCCCAGGACGTCGCCGAACGGCAGTCGGATGCCAGAGGTGTACTTCCAGCCGGAAAAAGAGGGAAGAGGACAGCTTTCCCAGGGACAATCCTGGACCCTTGGGACCATCCAGAATCACCAAGGCCTCGACTTTGCACGGCCTGGGGAACGCTCTTCCGCCTGTCCAGCAATCCCCACGTCAAAACCTTTCTCGGCAGAGGCAGGCACTCTGTCCCTTGTACTAGATAGCTCGGCAGAGCCTTCCGAGAAACATGCTGCGTCATTCAGCTTGAACGTGGGACGCGGAGGGGAGAGGACGCTTTCTCCCCGTTTGGAGGCGCCTTGCGCTTGGCTTCGAAGCTGCCTTGAACAGCACTAGCGGCCCGACGTCTCTGCACGGCAGGACTGTCGTTGTGGGCCGAGGCTGCGTGTTCTCCCAAAGCGAAAACCGTGCTGGCAATCCCTTTCTAGGAACTCCTCCCACGGCACCCCAGGTTCGGCTCCGGCCGAACGAAAGGTGACCTCGGGCCTCAAGGTGAAGTTCCAGTGTTTCACGTCAGGGGAGTTGGGTGTGCAGGGGTCTCCAATGAGGCCATCCTCCACCACGGAGTGCCTTAACCCTGCGACGCTCCTGGGGACACACAGGGTAGGAGCCCATTCACCAGTTTCGCAGGATGACCTCTCTCCGTGCCGGAACGGCGGCCTCTGGCTTCTGAGTAACCTTAGCGTAAGCAGGCCCCTGGAGACAGCTCTTCACATTCACAGCTAGGGCAGTGTACTCCTCTCTGGGTTGCCCAGGTTGAGTGGCCCAGTCGTCAGAGAGACTGGCGAAAGCAGCGCTGGGCGGACTCCCTTTGCCAGTCAGTCGCACGGCCTCCTTGACTGAAAGAGAACTGCAGTGCCAAAAGACACCGCGCTGACGACTGGCTCCAGGAAGAGACTCGGGACAGCACTCTCACAGAAGCGAAAGCTAGGCTGTGGGCCCAGCCTGAGGAGCAGTACGTACGTTTGCCACACTTCTTTACACAGCTAGGCGTGAGCCAGAGAGCCTTGGTCACTGAGGCCTCCCTGAGGTACTGCCATACTTACCCAGTAGATCCCACGCAGAGGTCCCTGTGCCCAAAAGGGCCTCCACGGAAGGGCCCTGTTCCTCCCGCTGTGTTTCCTTGAGGGAATCAGAAACCACTGAAGATACCTGTAGGAGATCAGGTATGAAGCTGGGCGACCCTGGCCAAACCTGATTCCCCCTCCGTGGTAGACGAGACAGTGGCGGGTCCTAAGCTACCTGAAGCACACTCCTCGCGCGCACCTTCTCTTTGCTGCCGGAAGGCCTCACATAAGAAGTCTGAGTTGACGCGTGACGGAAGAAGTCTGAGTTGACTCGTGTGAGGCCTGCTGCTGCTCAGTTCCTTGCTGGGAGCTTCAGCAGGAGCGCTCTGGAGCTCGCCGGCAGAAGAATTGTGAGTCCCCCCGCCCCACCCCGGCCTCGAGCAAAAGTCCAGATTTCCCCCGTTCGTTAGGAACACCTCGGAGTGCCAGAGGGAGCGGAGGGGCACGCGTTAACGGAATGCTTCAACCGTGGAAGGTATTCCACGAGACACTGTGCACTCACGTTCGTTGTAACAACTGTCACAGGGCCCTCACTGTATGCCTTCCAACTCCTCGGCTGTGTTTGAGCCCCAGGAAGTAAATGCGTTCGTTTGACTAAGCTCCGTGAATGTGCAACGGTGATGGCGAAGCGCTGCCCTGTTCGCTCGAAAGCTCTCGTTCGTGCGGCCTTCACACGGCCTCAAGGTACGCAGTTCTAAAGAGCCTTACATTCCATGCTGGTGTGCCAAGCCCCCCACCCACCCGCAGGGAGGAATTTGGGCTCTTCTGAGAAACACCAGTGTGCGTCCCAAGGGAAACCAGGGCGTCTCCCCCAGGACGTCGCCGAACGGCAGTCGGATGCCAGAGGTGTACTTCCAGCCGGAAAAAGAGGGAAGAGGACAGCTTTCCCAGGGACAATCCTGGACCCTTGGGACCATCCAGAATCACCAAGGCCTCGACTTTGCACGGCCTGGGGAACGCTCTTCCGCCTGTCCAGCAATCCCCACGTCAAAACCTTTCTCGGCAGAGGCAGGCACTCTGTCCCTTGTACTAGATAGCTCGGCAGAGCCTTCCGAGAAACATGCTGCGTCATTCAGCTTGAACGTGGGACGCGGAGGGGAGAGGACGCTTTCTCCCCGTTTGGAGGCGCCTTGCGCTTGGCTTCGAAGCTGCCTTGAACAGCACTAGCGGCCCGACGTCTCTGCACGGCAGGACTGTCGTTGTGGGCCGAGGCTGCGTGTTCTCCCAAAGCGAAAACCGTGCTGGCAATCCCTTTCTAGGAACTCCTCCCACGGCACCCCAGGTTCGGCTCCGGCCGAACGAAAGGTGACCTCGGGCCTCAAGGTGAAGTTCCAGTGTTTCACGTCAGGGGAGTTGGGTGTGCAGGGGTCTCCAATGAGGCCATCCTCCACCACGGAGTGCCTTAACCCTGCGACGCTCCTGGGGACACACAGGGTAGGAGCCCATTCACCAGTTTCGCAGGATGACCTCTCTCCGTGCCGGAACGGCGGCCTCTGGCTTCTGAGGAACCTTAGCGTAAGCAGGCCCCTGGAGACAGCTCTTCACATTCACAGCTAGGGCAGTGTACTCCTCTCTGGGTTGCCCAGGTTGAGTGGCCCAGTCATCAGAGAGACTGGCGAAAGCAGCGCTGGGCGGACTCCCTTTGCCAGTCAGTCGCACGGCCTCCTTGACTGAAAGAGAACTGCAGTGCCAAAAGACACCGCGCTGACGACTGGCTCCAGGAAGAGACTCGGGACAGCACTCTCACAGAAGCGAAAGCTAGGCTGTGGGCCCAGCCTGAGGAGCAGTACGTACGTTTGCCACACTTCTTTACACAGCTAGGCGTGAGCCAGAGAGCCTTGGTCACTGAGGCCTCCCTGAGGTACTGCCATACTTACCCAGTAGATCCCACGCAGAGGTCCCTGTGCCCAAAAGGGCCTCCACGGAAGGGCCCTGTTCCTCCCGCTGTGTTTCCTTGAGGGAATCAGAAACCACTGAAGATACCTGTAGGAGCTCAGGTATGAAGCTGGGCGACCCTGGCCAAACCTGATTCCCCCTCCGTGGTAGACGAGACAGTGGCGGGTCCTAAGCTGCCTGAAGCACACTCCTCGCGCGCACCTTCTCTTTGCTGCCGGAAGGCCTCACATAAGAAGTCTGAGTTGACGCGTGACGGAAGAAATCTGAGTTGACTCGTGTGAGGCCTGCTGCTGCTCAGTTCCTTGCTGGGAGCTTCAGCAGGAGCGCTCTGGAGCTCGCCGGCAGAAGAATTGTGAGTCCCCTCGCCCCACCCCGGCCTCGAGCAAAAGTCCAGATTTCCCCCGTTCGTTAGGAACACCTCGGAGTGCCAGAGGGAGCGGAGGGGCACGCGTTAACGGAATGCTTCAACCGTGGAAGGTATTCCACGAGACACTGTGCACTCACGTTCGTTGTAACAACTGTCACAGGGCCCTCACTGTATGCCTTCCAACTCCTCGGCTGTGTTTGAGCCCCAGGAAGTAAATGCGTTCGTTTGACTAAGCTCCGTGAATGTGCAACGGTGATGGCGAAGCGCTGCCCTGTTCGCTCGAAAGCTCTCGTTCGTGCGGCCTTCACACGGCCTCAAGGTACGCAGTTCTAAAGAGCCTTACATTCCATGCTGGTGTGCCAAGCCCCCCACCCACCCGCAGGGAGGAATTTGGGCTCTTCTGAGAAACACCAGTGTGCGTCCCAAGGGAAACCAGGGCGTCTCCCCCAGGACGTCGCCGAACGGCAGTCGGATGCCAGAGGTGTACTTCCAGCCGGAAAAAGAGGGAAGAGGACAGCTTTCCCAGGGACAACCCTGGACCCTTGGGACCATCCAGAATCACCAAGGCCTCGACTTTGCACGGCCTGGGGAACGCTCTTCCGCCTGTCCAGCAATCCCCACGTCAAAACCTTTCTCGGCAGAGGCAGGCACTCTGTCCCTTGTACTAGGTAGCTCGGCAGAGCCTTCCGAGAAACATGCTGCGTCATTCAGCTTGAACGTGGGACGAGGAGGGGAGAGGACGCTTTCTCCCCGTTTGGAGGCGCCTTGCGCTTGGCTTCGAAGCTGCCTTGAACAGCACTAGCGGCCCGACGTCTCTGCACGGCAGGACTGTCGTTGTGGGCCGAGGCTGCGTGTTCTCCCAAAGCGAAAACCGTGCTGGCAATCCCTTTCTAGGAACTCCTCCCACGGCACCCCAGGTTCGGCTCCGGCCGAACGAAAGGTGACCTCGGGCCTCAAGGTGAAGTTCCAGTGTTTCACGTCAGGGGAGTTGGGTGTGCAGGGGTCTCCAGTGAGGCCATCCTCCACCACGGAGTGCCTTAACCCTGCGACGCTCCTGGGGACACACAGGGTAGGAGCCCATTCACCAGTTTCGCAGGATGACCTCTCTCCGTGCCGGAACGGCGGCCTCTGGCTTCTGAGGAACCTTAGCGTAAGCAGGCCCCTGGAGACAGCTCTTCACATTCACAGCTAGGGCAGTGTACTCCTCTCTGGATTGCCCAGGTTGAGTGGCCCAGTCGTCAGAGAGACTGGCGAAAGCAGCGCTGGGCGGACTCCCTTTGCCAGTCAGTCGCACGGCCTCCTTGACTGAAAGAGAACTGCAGTGCCAAAAGACACCGCGCTGACGACTGGCTCCAGGAAGAGACTCGGGACAGCACTCTCACAGAAGCGACAGCTACGCTGTGGGCCCAGCCTGAGGAGCAGTACGTACGTTTGCCACACTTCTTTACACAGCTAGGCGTGAGCCAGAGAGCCTTGGTCACTGAGGCCTCCCTGAGGTACTGCCATACTTACCCAGTAGATCCCACGCAGAGGTCCCTGTGCCCAAAAGGGCCTCCACGGAAGGGCCCTGTTCCTCCCGCTGTGTTTCCTTGAGGGAATCAGAAACCACTGAGGATACCTGTAGGAGCTCAGGTATGAAGCTGGGCGACCCTGGCCAAACCTGATTCCCCCTCCGTGGTAGACGAGACAGTGGCGGGTCCTAAGCTGCCTGAAGCACACTCCTCGCGCGCACCTTCTCTTTGCTGCCGGAAGGCCTCACATAAGAAGTCTGAGTTGACTCGTGTGAGGCCTGCTGCTGCTCAGTTCCTTGCTGGGAGCTTCAGCAGGAGCGCTCTGGAGCTCGCCGGCAGAAGAATTGTGAGTCCCCTCGCCCCACCCCGGCCTCGAGCAAAAGTCCAGATTTCCCCCGTTCGTTAGGAACACCTCGGAGTGCCAGAGGGAGCGGAGGGGCACGCGTTAACGGAATGCTTCAACCGTGGAAGGTATTCCACGAGACACTGTGCACTCACGTTCGTTGTAACAACTGTCACAGGGCCCTCACTGTATGCCTTCCAACTCCTCGGCTGTGTTTGAGCCCCAGGAAGTAAATGCGTTCGTTTGACTAAGCTCCGTGAATGTGCAACGGTGATGGCGAAGCGCTGCCCTGTTCGCTCGAAAGCTCTCGTTCGTGCGGCCTTCACACGGCCTCAAGGTACGCAGTTCTAAAGAGCCTTACATTCCATGCTGGTGTGCCAAGCCCCCCACCCACCCGCAGGGAGGAATTTGGGCTCTTCTGAGAAACACCAGTGTGCGTCCCAAGGGAAACCAGGGCGTCTCCCCCAGGACGTCGCCGAACGGCAGTCGGATGCCAGAGGTGTACTTCCAGCCGGAAAAAGAGGGAAGAGGACAGCTTTCCCAGAGACAATCCTGGACCTTTGGGACCATCCAGAATCACCAAGGCCTCGACTTTGCACGGCCTGGGGAACGCTCTTCCGCCTGTCCAGCAATCCCCACGTCAAAACCTTTCTCGGCAGAGGCAGGCACTCTGTCCCTTGTACTAGATAGCTCGGCAGAGCCTTCCGAGAAACATGCTGCGTCATTCAGCTTGAACGTGGGACGCGGAGGGGAGAGGACGCTTTCTCCCCGTTTGGAGGCGCCTTGCGCTTGGCTTCGAAGCTGCCTTGAACAGCACTAGCGGCCCGACGTCTCTGCACGGCAGGACTGTCGTTGTGGGCCGAGGCTGCGTGTTCTCCCAAAGCGAAAACCGTGCTGGCAATCCCTTTCTAGGAACTCCTCCCACGGCACCCCAGGTTCGGCTCCGGCCGAACGAAAGGTGACCTCGGGCCTCAAGGTGAAGTTCCAGTGTTTCACGTCAGGGGAGTTGGGTGTGCAGGGGTCTCCAATGAGGCCATCCTCCACCACGGAGTGCCTTAACCCTGCGACGCTCCTGGGGACACACAGGGTAGGAGCCCATTCACCAGTTTCGCAGGATGACCTCTCTCCGTGCCGGAACGGCGGCCTCTGGCTTCTGAGGAACCTTAGCGTAAGCAGGCCCCTGGAGACAGCTCTTCACATTCACAGCTAGGGCAGTGTACTCCTCTCTGGGTTGCCCAGGTTGAGTGGCCCAGTCGTCAGAGAGACTGGCGAAAGCAGCGCTGGGCGGACTCCCTTTGCCAGTCAGTCGCACGGCCTCCTTGACTGAAAGAGAACTGCAGTGCCAAAAGACACCGCGCTGACGACTGGCTCCAGGAAGAGACTCGGGACAGCACTCTCACAGAAGCGAAAGCTAGGCTGTGGGCCCAGCCTGAGGAGCAGTACGTACGTTTGCCACACTTCTTTACACAGCTAGGCGTGAGCCAGAGAGCCTTGGTCACTGAGGCCTCCCTGAGGTACTGCCATACTTACCCAGTAGATCCCACGCAGAGGTCCCTGTGCCCAAAAGGGCCTCCACGGAAGGGCCCTGTTCCTCCCGCTGTGTTTCCTTGAGGGAATCAGAAACCACTGAAGATACCTGTAGGAGATCAGGTATGAAGCTGGGCGACCCTGGCCAAACCTGATTCCCCCTCCGTGGTAGACGAGACAGTGGCGGGTCCTAAGCTGCCTGAAGCACACTCCTCGCGCGCACCTTCTCTTTGCTGCCGGAAGGCCTCACATAAGAAGTCTCAGTTGACGCGTGACGGAAGAAGTCTGAGTTGACTCGTGTGAGGCCTGCTGCTGCTCAGTTCCTTGCTGGGAGCTTCAGCAGGAGCGCTCTGGAGCTCGCCGGCAGAAGAATTGTGAGTCCCCCCGCCCCACCCCGGCCTCGAGCAAAAGTCCAGATTTCCCCCGTTCGTTAGGAACACCTCGGAGTGCCAGAGGGAGCGGAGGGGCACGCGTTAACGGAATGCTTCAACCGTGGAAGGTATTCCACGAGACACTGTGCACTCACGTTCGTTGTAACAACTGTCACAGGGCCCTCACTGTATGCCTTCCAACTCCTCGGCTGTGTTTGAGCCCCAGGAAGTAAATGCGTTCGTTTGACTAAGCTCCGTGAATGTGCAACGGTGATGGCGAAGCGCTGCCCTGTTCGCTCGAAAGCTCTCGTTCGTGCGGCCTTCACACGGCCTCAAGGTACGCAGTTCTAAAGAGCCTTACATTCCATGCTGGTGTGCCAAGCCCCCCACCCACCCGCAGGGAGGAATTTGGGCTCTTCTGAGAAACACCAGTGTGCGTCCCAAGGGAAACCAGGGCGTCTCCCCCAGGACGTCGCCGAACGGCAGTCGGATGCCAGAGGTGTACTTCCAGCCGGAAAAAGAGGGAAGAGGACAGCTTTCCCAGAGACAACCCTGGACCCTTGGGACCATCCAGAATCACCAAGGCCTCGACTTTGCACGGCCTGGGGAACGCTCTTCCGCCTGTCCAGCAATCCCCACGTCAAAACCTTTCTCGGCAGAGGCAGGCACTCTGTCCCTTGTACTAGATAGCTCGGCAGAGCCTTCCGAGAAACATGCTGCGTCATTCAGCTTGAACGTGGGACGCGGAGGGGAGAGGACGCTTTCTCCCCGTTTGGAGGCGCCTTGCGCTTGGCTTCGAAGCTGCCTTGAACAGCACTAGCGGCCCGACGTCTCTGCACGGCAGGACTGTCGTTGTGGGCCGAGGCTGCGTGTTCTCCCAAAGCGAAAACCGTGCTGGCAATCCCTTTCTAGGAACTCCTCCCACGGCACCCCAGGTTCGGCTCCGGCCGAACGAAAGGTGACCTCGGGCCTCAAGGTGAAGTTCCAGTGTTTCACGTCAGGGGAGTTGGGTGTGCAGGGGTCTCCAATGAGGCCATCCTCCACCACGGAGTGCCTTAACCCTGCGACGCTCCTGGGGACACACAGGGTAGGAGCCCATTCACCAGTTTCGCAGGATGACCTCTCTCCGTGCCGGAACGGCGGCCTCTGGCTTCTGAGGAACCTTAGCGTAAGCAGGCCCCTGGAGACAGCTCTTCACATTCACAGCTAGGGCAGTGTACTCCTCTCTGGGTTGCCCAGGTTGAGTGGCCCAGTCGTCAGAGAGACTGGCGAAAGCAGCGCTGGGCGGACTCCCTTTGCCAGTCAGTCGCACGGCCTCCTTGACTGAAAGAGAACTGCAGTGCCAAAAGACACCGCGCTGACGACTGGCTCCAGGAAGAGACTCGGGACAGCACTCTCACAGAAGCGAAAGCTAGGCTGTGGGCCCAGCCTGTGGAGCAGTACGTACGTTTGCCACACTTCTTTACACAGCTAGGCGTGAGCCAGAGAGCCTTGGTCACTGAGGCCTCCCTGAGGTACTGCCATACTTACCCAGTAGATCCCACGCAGAGGTCCCTGTGCCCAAAAGGGCCTCCACGGAAGGGCCCTGTTCCTCCCGCTGTGTTTCCTTGAGGGAATCAGAAACCACTGAAGATACCTGTAGGAGATCAGGTATGAAGCTGGGCGACCCTGGCCAAACCTGATTCCCCCTCCGTGGTAGACGAGACAGTGGCGGGTCCTAAGCTGCCTGAAGCACACTCCTCGTGCGCACCTTCTCTTTGCTGCCGGAAGGCCTCACATAAGAAGTCTGAGTTGACGCGTGACGGAAGAAGTCTGAGTTGACTCGTGTGAGGCCTGCTGCTGCTCAGTTCCTTGCTGGGAGCTTCAGCAGGAGCGCTCTGGAGCTCGCCGGCAGAAGAATTGTGAGTCCCCCCGCCCCACCCCGGCCTCGAGCAAAAGTCCAGATTTCCCCCGTTCGTTAGGAACACCTCGGAGTGCCAGAGGGAGCGGAGGGGCACGCGTTAACGGAATGCTTCAACCGTGGAAGGTATTCCACGAGACACTGTGCACTCACGTTCGTTGTAACAACTGTCACAGGGCCCTCACTGTATGCCTTCCAACTCCTCGGCTGTGTTTGAGCCCCAGGAAGTAAATGCGTTCGTTTGACTAAGCTCCGTGAATGTGCAACGGTGATGGCGAAGCGCTGCCCTGTTCGCTCGAAAGCTCTCGTTCGTGCGGCCTTCACACGGCCTCAAGGTACGCAGTTCTAAAGAGCCTTACATTCCATGCTGGTGTGCCAAGCCCCCCACCCACCCGCAGGGAGGAATTTGGGCTCTTCTGAGAAACACCAGTGTGCGTCCCAAGGGAAACCAGGGCGTCTCCCCCAGGACGTCGCCGAACGGCAGTCGGATGCCAGAGGTGTACTTCCAGCCGGAAAAAGAGGGAAGAGGACAGCTTTCCCAGGGACAATCCTGGACCCTTGGGACCATCCAGAATCACCAAGGCCTCGACTTTGCACGGCCTGGGGAACGCTCTTCCGCCTGTCCAGCAATCCCCACGTCAAAACCTTTCTCGGCAGAGGCAGGCACTCTGTCCCTTGTACTAGATAGCTCGGCAGAGCCTTCCGAGAAACATGCTGCGTCATTCAGCTTGAACGTGGGACGCGGAGGGGAGAGGACGCTTTCTCCCCGTTTGGAGGCGCCTTGCGCTTGGCTTCGAAGCTGCCTTGAACAGCACTAGCGGCCCGACGTCTCTGCACGGCAGGACTGTCGTTGTGGGCCGAGGCTGCGTGTTCTCCCAAAGCGAAAACCGTGCTGGCAATCCCTTTCTAGGAACTCCTCCCACGGCACCCCAGGTTCGGCTCCGGCCGAACGAAAGGTGACCTCGGGCCTCAAGGTGAAGTTCCAGTGTTTCACGTCAGGGGAGTTGGGTGTGCAGGGGTCTCCAATGAGGCCATCCTCCACCACGGAGTGCCTTAACCCTGCGACGCTCCTGGGGACACACAGGGTAGGAGCCCATTCACCAGTTTCGCAGGATGACCTCTCTCCGTGCCGGAACGGCGGCCTCTGGCTTCTGAGTAACCTTAGCGTAAGCAGGCCCCTGGAGACAGCTCTTCACATTCACAGCTAGGGCAGTGTACTCCTCTCTGGGTTGCCCAGGTTGAGTGGCCCAGTCGTCAGAGAGACTGGCGAAAGCAGCGCTGGGCGGACTCCCTTTGCCAGTCAGTCGCACGGCCTCCTTGACTGAAAGAGAACTGCAGTGCCAAAAGACACCGCGCTGACGACTGGCTCCAGGAAGAGACTCGGGACAGCACTCTCACAGAAGCGAAAGCTAGGCTGTGGGCCCAGCCTGAGGAGCAGTACGTACGTTTGCCACACTTCTTTACACAGCTAGGCGTGAGCCAGAGAGCCTTGGTCACTGAGGCCTCCCTGAGGTACTGCCATACTTACCCAGTAGATCCCACGCAGAGGTCCCTGTGCCCAAAAGGGCCTCCACGGAAGGGCCCTGTTCCTCCCGCTGTGTTTCCTTGAGGGAATCAGAAACCACTGAAGATACCTGTAGGAGATCAGGTATGAAGCTGGGCGACCCTGGCCAAACCTGATTCCCCCTCCGTGGTAGACGAGACAGTGGCGGGTCCTAAGCTACCTGAAGCACACTCCTCGCGCGCACCTTCTCTTTGCTGCCGGAAGGCCTCACATAAGAAGTCTGAGTTGACGCGTGACGGAAGAAGTCTGAGTTGACTCGTGTGAGGCCTGCTGCTGCTCAGTTCCTTGCTGGGAGCTTCAGCAGGAGCGCTCTGGAGCTCGCCGGCAGAAGAATTGTGAGTCCCCCCGCCCCACCCCGGCCTCGAGCAAAAGTCCAGATTTCCCCCGTTCGTTAGGAACACCTCGGAGTGCCAGAGGGAGCGGAGGGGCACGCGTTAACGGAATGCTTCAACCGTGGAAGGTATTCCACGAGACACTGTGCACTCACGTTCGTTGTAACAACTGTCACAGGGCCCTCACTGTATGCCTTCCAACTCCTCGGCTGTGTTTGAGCCCCAGGAAGTAAATGCGTTCGTTTGACTAAGCTCCGTGAATGTGCAACGGTGATGGCGAAGCGCTGCCCTGTTCGCTCGAAAGCTCTCGTTCGTGCGGCCTTCACACGGCCTCAAGGTACGCAGTTCTAAAGAGCCTTACATTCCATGCTGGTGTGCCAAGCCCCCCACCCACCCGCAGGGAGGAATTTGGGCTCTTCTGAGAAACACCAGTGTGCGTCCCAAGGGAAACCAGGGCGTCTCCCCCAGGACGTCGCCGAACGGCAGTCGGATGCCAGAGGTGTACTTCCAGCCGGAAAAAGAGGGAAGAGGACAGCTTTCCCAGGGACAATCCTGGACCCTTGGGACCATCCAGAATCACCAAGGCCTCGACTTTGCACGGCCTGGGGAACGCTCTTCCGCCTGTCCAGCAATCCCCACGTCAAAACCTTTCTCGGCAGAGGCAGGCACTCTGTCCCTTGTACTAGATAGCTCGGCAGAGCCTTCCGAGAAACATGCTGCGTCATTCAGCTTGAACGTGGGACGCGGAGGGGAGAGGACGCTTTCTCCCCGTTTGGAGGCGCCTTGCGCTTGGCTTCGAAGCTGCCTTGAACAGCACTAGCGGCCCGACGTCTCTGCACGGCAGGACTGTCGTTGTGGGCCGAGGCTGCGTGTTCTCCCAAAGCGAAAACCGTGCTGGCAATCCCTTTCTAGGAACTCCTCCCACGGCACCCCAGGTTCGGCTCCGGCCGAACGAAAGGTGACCTCGGGCCTCAAGGTGAAGTTCCAGTGTTTCACGTCAGGGGAGTTGGGTGTGCAGGGGTCTCCAATGAGGCCATCCTCCACCACGGAGTGCCTTAACCCTGCGACGCTCCTGGGGACACACAGGGTAGGAGCCCATTCACCAGTTTCGCAGGATGACCTCTCTCCGTGCCGGAACGGCGGCCTCTGGCTTCTGAGGAACCTTAGCGTAAGCAGGCCCCTGGAGACAGCTCTTCACATTCACAGCTAGGGCAGTGTACTCCTCTCTGGGTTGCCCAGGTTGAGTGGCCCAGTCATCAGAGAGACTGGCGAAAGCAGCGCTGGGCGGACTCCCTTTGCCAGTCAGTCGCACGGCCTCCTTGACTGAAAGAGAACTGCAGTGCCAAAAGACACCGCGCTGACGACTGGCTCCAGGAAGAGACTCGGGACAGCACTCTCACAGAAGCGAAAGCTAGGCTGTGGGCCCAGCCTGAGGAGCAGTACGTACGTTTGCCACACTTCTTTACACAGCTAGGCGTGAGCCAGAGAGCCTTGGTCACTGAGGCCTCCCTGAGGTACTGCCATACTTACCCAGTAGATCCCACGCAGAGGTCCCTGTGCCCAAAAGGGCCTCCACGGAAGGGCCCTGTTCCTCCCGCTGTGTTTCCTTGAGGGAATCAGAAACCACTGAAGATACCTGTAGGAGCTCAGGTATGAAGCTGGGCGACCCTGGCCAAACCTGATTCCCCCTCCGTGGTAGACGAGACAGTGGCGGGTCCTAAGCTGCCTGAAGCACACTCCTCGCGCGCACCTTCTCTTTGCTGCCGGAAGGCCTCACATAAGAAGTCTGAGTTGACGCGTGACGGAAGAAATCTGAGTTGACTCGTGTGAGGCCTGCTGCTGCTCAGTTCCTTGCTGGGAGCTTCAGCAGGAGCGCTCTGGAGCTCGCCGGCAGAAGAATTGTGAGTCCCCTCGCCCCACCCCGGCCTCGAGCAAAAGTCCAGATTTCCCCCGTTCGTTAGGAACACCTCGGAGTGCCAGAGGGAGCGGAGGGGCACGCGTTAACGGAATGCTTCAACCGTGGAAGGTATTCCACGAGACACTGTGCACTCACGTTCGTTGTAACAACTGTCACAGGGCCCTCACTGTATGCCTTCCAACTCCTCGGCTGTGTTTGAGCCCCAGGAAGTAAATGCGTTCGTTTGACTAAGCTCCGTGAATGTGCAACGGTGATGGCGAAGCGCTGCCCTGTTCGCTCGAAAGCTCTCGTTCGTGCGGCCTTCACACGGCCTCAAGGTACGCAGTTCTAAAGAGCCTTACATTCCATGCTGGTGTGCCAAGCCCCCCACCCACCCGCAGGGAGGAATTTGGGCTCTTCTGAGAAACACCAGTGTGCGTCCCAAGGGAAACCAGGGCGTCTCCCCCAGGACGTCGCCGAACGGCAGTCGGATGCCAGAGGTGTACTTCCAGCCGGAAAAAGAGGGAAGAGGACAGCTTTCCCAGGGACAACCCTGGACCCTTGGGACCATCCAGAATCACCAAGGCCTCGACTTTGCACGGCCTGGGGAACGCTCTTCCGCCTGTCCAGCAATCCCCACGTCAAAACCTTTCTCGGCAGAGGCAGGCACTCTGTCCCTTGTACTAGGTAGCTCGGCAGAGCCTTCCGAGAAACATGCTGCGTCATTCAGCTTGAACGTGGGACGAGGAGGGGAGAGGACGCTTTCTCCCCGTTTGGAGGCGCCTTGCGCTTGGCTTCGAAGCTGCCTTGAACAGCACTAGCGGCCCGACGTCTCTGCACGGCAGGACTGTCGTTGTGGGCCGAGGCTGCGTGTTCTCCCAAAGCGAAAACCGTGCTGGCAATCCCTTTCTAGGAACTCCTCCCACGGCACCCCAGGTTCGGCTCCGGCCGAACGAAAGGTGACCTCGGGCCTCAAGGTGAAGTTCCAGTGTTTCACGTCAGGGGAGTTGGGTGTGCAGGGGTCTCCAGTGAGGCCATCCTCCACCACGGAGTGCCTTAACCCTGCGACGCTCCTGGGGACACACAGGGTAGGAGCCCATTCACCAGTTTCGCAGGATGACCTCTCTCCGTGCCGGAACGGCGGCCTCTGGCTTCTGAGGAACCTTAGCGTAAGCAGGCCCCTGGAGACAGCTCTTCACATTCACAGCTAGGGCAGTGTACTCCTCTCTGGATTGCCCAGGTTGAGTGGCCCAGTCGTCAGAGAGACTGGCGAAAGCAGCGCTGGGCGGACTCCCTTTGCCAGTCAGTCGCACGGCCTCCTTGACTGAAAGAGAACTGCAGTGCCAAAAGACACCGCGCTGACGACTGGCTCCAGGAAGAGACTCGGGACAGCACTCTCACAGAAGCGACAGCTACGCTGTGGGCCCAGCCTGAGGAGCAGTACGTACGTTTGCCACACTTCTTTACACAGCTAGGCGTGAGCCAGAGAGCCTTGGTCACTGAGGCCTCCCTGAGGTACTGCCATACTTACCCAGTAGATCCCACGCAGAGGTCCCTGTGCCCAAAAGGGCCTCCACGGAAGGGCCCTGTTCCTCCCGCTGTGTTTCCTTGAGGGAATCAGAAACCACTGAGGATACCTGTAGGAGCTCAGGTATGAAGCTGGGCGACCCTGGCCAAACCTGATTCCCCCTCCGTGGTAGACGAGACAGTGGCGGGTCCTAAGCTGCCTGAAGCACACTCCTCGCGCGCACCTTCTCTTTGCTGCCGGAAGGCCTCACATAAGAAGTCTGAGTTGACTCGTGTGAGGCCTGCTGCTGCTCAGTTCCTTGCTGGGAGCTTCAGCAGGAGCGCTCTGGAGCTCGCCGGCAGAAGAATTGTGAGTCCCCTCGCCCCACCCCGGCCTCGAGCAAAAGTCCAGATTTCCCCCGTTCGTTAGGAACACCTCGGAGTGCCAGAGGGAGCGGAGGGGCACGCGTTAACGGAATGCTTCAACCGTGGAAGGTATTCCACGAGACACTGTGCACTCACGTTCGTTGTAACAACTGTCACAGGGCCCTCACTGTATGCCTTCCAACTCCTCGGCTGTGTTTGAGCCCCAGGAAGTAAATGCGTTCGTTTGACTAAGCTCCGTGAATGTGCAACGGTGATGGCGAAGCGCTGCCCTGTTCGCTCGAAAGCTCTCGTTCGTGCGGCCTTCACACGGCCTCAAGGTACGCAGTTCTAAAGAGCCTTACATTCCATGCTGGTGTGCCAAGCCCCCCACCCACCCGCAGGGAGGAATTTGGGCTCTTCTGAGAAACACCAGTGTGCGTCCCAAGGGAAACCAGGGCGTCTCCCCCAGGACGTCGCCGAACGGCAGTCGGATGCCAGAGGTGTACTTCCAGCCGGAAAAAGAGGGAAGAGGACAGCTTTCCCAGAGACAACCCTGGACCCTTGGGACCATCCAGAATCACCAAGGCCTCGACTTTGCACGGCCTGGGGAACGCTCTTCCGCCTGTCCAGCAATCCCCACGTCAAAACCTTTCTCGGCAGAGGCAGGCACTCTGTCCCTTGTACTAGATAGCTCGGCAGAGCCTTCCGAGAAACATGCTGCGTCATTCAGCTTGAACGTGGGACGCGGAGGGGAGAGGACGCTTTCTCCCCGTTTGGAGGCGCCTTGCGCTTGGCTTCGAAGCTGCCTTGAACAGCACTAGCGGCCTGACGTCTCTGCACGGCAGGACTGTCGTTGTGGGCCGAGGCTGCGTGTTCTCCCAAAGCGAAAACCGTGCTGGCAATCCCTTTCTAGGAACTCCTCCCACGGCACCCCAGGTTCGGCTCCGGCCGAACGAAAGGTGACCTCGGGCCTCAAGGTGAAGTTCCAGTGTTTCACGTCAGGGGAGTTGGGTGTGCAGGGGTCTCCAGTGAGGCCATCCTCCACCACGGAGTGCCTTAACCCTGCGACGCTCCTGGGGACACACAGGGTAGGAGCCCATTCACCAGTTTCGCAGGATGACCTCTCTCCGTGCCGGAACGGCGGCCTCTGGCTTCTGAGGAACCTTAGCGTAAGCAGGCCCCTGGAGACAGCTCTTCACATTCACAGCTAGGGCAGTGTACTCCTCTCTGGGTTGCCCAGGTTGAGTGGCCCAGTCGTCAGAGAGACTGGCGAAAGCAGCGCTGGGCGGACTCCCTTTGCCAGTCAGTCGCACGGCCTCCTTGACTGAAAGAGAACTGCAGTGCCAAAAGACACCGCGCTGACGACTGGCTCCAGGAAGAGACTCGGGACAGCACTCTCACAGAAGCGAAAGCTAGGCTGTGGGCCCAGCCTGTGGAGCAGTACGTACGTTTGCCACACTTCTTTACACAGCTAGGCGTGAGCCAGAGAGCCTTGGTCACTGAGGCCTCCCTGAGGTACTGCCATACTTACCCAGTAGATCCCACGCAGAGGTCCCTGTGCCCAAAAGGGCCTCCACGGAAGGGCCCTGTTCCTCCCGCTGTGTTTCCTTGAGGGAATCAGAAACCACTGAGGATACCTGTAGGAGCTCAGGTATGAAGCTGGGCGACCCTGGCCAAACCTGATTCCCCCTCCGTGGTAGACGAGACAGTGGCGGGTCCTAAGCTGCCTGAAGCACACTCCTCGCGCGCACCTTCTCTTTGCTGCCGGAAGGCCTCACATAAGAAGTCTGAGTTGACTCGTGACGGAAGAAGTCTGAGTTGACTCGTGTGAGGCCTGCTGCTGCTCAGTTCCTTGCTGGGAGCTTCAGCAGGAGCGCTCTGGAGCTCGCCGGCAGAAGAATTGTGAGTCCCCCCGCCCCACCCCGGCCTCGAGCAAAAGTCCAGATTTCCCCCGTTCGTTAGGAACACCTCGGAGTGCCAGAGGGAGCGGAGGGGCACGCGTTAACGGAATGCTTCAACCGTGGAAGGTATTCCACGAGACACTGTGCACTCACGTTCGTTGTAACAACTGTCACAGGGCCCTCACTGTATGCCTTCCAACTCCTCGGCTGTGTTTGAGCCCCAGGAAGTAAATGCGTTCGTTTGACTAAGCTCCGTGAATGTGCAACGGTGATGGCGAAGCGCTGCCCTGTTCGCTCGAAAACTCTCGTTCGTGCGGCCTTCACACGGCCTCAAGGTACGCAGTTCTAAAGAGCCTTACATTCCATGCTGGTGTGCCAAGCCCCCCACCCACCCGCAGGGAGGAATTTGGGCTCTTCTGAGAAACACCAGTGTGCGTCCCAAGGGAAACCAGGGCGTCTCCCCCAGGACGTCGCCGAACGGCAGTCGGATGCCAGAGGTGTACTTCCAGCCGGAAAAAGAGGGAAGAGGACAGCTTTCCCAGGGACAATCCTGGACCCTTGGGACCATCCAGAATCACCAAGGCCTCGACTTTGCACGGCCTGGGGAACGCTCTTCCGCCTGTCCAGCAATCCCCACGTCAAAACCTTTCTCGGCAGAGGCAGGCACTCTGTCCCTTGTACTAGATAGCTCGGCAGAGCCTTCCGAGAAACATGCTGCGTCATTCAGCTTGAACGTGGGACGCGGAGGGGAGAGGACGCTTTCTCCCCGTTTGGAGGCGCCTTGCGCTTGGCTTCGAAGCTGCCTTGAACAGCACTAGCGGCCCGACGTCTCTGCACGGCAGGACTGTCGTTGTGGGCCGAGGCTGCGTGTTCTCCCAAAGCGAAAACCGTGCTGGCAATCCCTTTCTAGGAACTCCTCCCACGGCACCCCAGGTTCGGCTCCGGCCGAACGAAAGGTGACCTCGGGCCTCAAGGTGAAGTTCCAGTGTTTCACGTCAGGGGAGTTGGGTGTGCAGGGGTCTCCAATGAGGCCATCCTCCACCACGGAGTGCCTTAACCCTGCGACGCTCCTGGGGACACACAGGGTAGGAGCCCATTCACCAGTTTCGCAGGATGACCTCTCTCCGTGCCGGAACGGCGGCCTCTGGCTTCTGAGGAACCTTAGCGTAAGCAGGCCCCTGGAGACAGCTCTTCACATTCACAGCTAGGGCAGTGTACTCCTCTCTGGGTTGCCCAGGTTGAGTGGCCCAGTCGTCAGAGAGACTGGCGAAAGCAGCGCTGGGCGGACTCCCTTTGCCAGTCAGTCGCACGGCCTCCTTGACTGAAAGAGAACTGCAGTGCCAAAAGACACCGCGCTGACGACTGGCTCCAGGAAGAGACTCGGGACAGCACTCTCACAGAAGCGAAAGCTAGGCTGTGGGCCCAGCCTGAGGAGCAGTACGTACGTTTGCCACACTTCTTTACACAGCTAGGCGTGAGCCAGAGAGCCTTGGTCACTGAGGCCTCCCTGAGGTACTGCCATACTTACCCAGTAGATCCCACGCAGAGGTCCCTGTGCCCAAAAGGGCCTCCACGGAAGGGCCCTGTTCCTCCCGCTGTGTTTCCTTGAGGGAATCAGAAACCACTGAAGATACCTGTAGGAGATCAGGTATGAAGCTGGGCGACCCTGGCCAAACCTGATTCCCCCTCCGTGGTAGACGAGACAGTGGCGGGTCCTAAGCTGCCTGAAGCACACTCCTCGCGCGCACCTTCTCTTTGCTGCCGGAAGGCCTCACATAAGAAGTCTGAGTTGACGCGTGACGGAAGAAATCTGAGTTGACTCGTGTGAGGCCTGCTGCTGCTCAGTTCCTTGCTGGGAGCTTCAGCAGGAGCGCTCTGGAGCTCGCCGGCAGAAGAATTGTGAGTCCCCCCGCCCCACCCCGGCCTCGAGCAAAAGTCCAGATTTCCCCCGTTCGTTAGGAACACCTCGGAGTGCCAGAGGGAGCGGAGGGGCACGCGTTAACGGAATGCTTCAACCGTGGAAGGTATTCCACGAGACACTGTGCACTCACGTTCGTTGTAACAACTGTCACAGGGCCCTCACTGTATGCCTTCCAACTCCTCGGCTGTGTTTGAGCCCCAGGAAGTAAATGCGTTCGTTTGACTAAGCTCCGTGAATGTGCAACGGTGATGGCGAAGCGCTGCCCTGTTCGCTCGAAAGCTCTCGTTCGTGCGGCCTTCACACGGCCTCAAGGTACGCAGTTCTAAAGAGCCTTACATTCCATGCTGGTGTGCCAAGCCCCCCACCCACCCGCAGGGAGGAATTTGGGCTCTTCTGAGAAACACCAGTGTGCGTCCCAAGGGAAACCAGGGCGTCTCCCCCAGGACGTCGCCGAACGGCAGTCGGATGCCAGAGGTGTACTTCCAGCCGGAAAAAGAGGGAAGAGGACAGCTTTCCCAGGGACAATCCTGGACCCTTGGGACCATCCAGAATCACCAAGGCCTCGACTTTGCACGGCCTGGGGAACGCTCTTCCGCCTGTCCAGCAATCCCCACGTCAAAACCTTTCTCGGCAGAGGCAGGCACTCTGTCCCTTGTACTAGATAGCTCGGCAGAGCCTTCCGAGAAACATGCTGCGTCATTCAGCTTGAACGTGGGACGCGGAGGGGAGAGGACGCTTTCTCCCCGTTTGGAGGCGCCTTGCGCTTGGCTTCGAAGCTGCCTTGAACAGCACTAGCGGCCCGACGTCTCTGCACGGCAGGACTGTCGTTGTGGGCCGAGGCTGCGTGTTCTCCCAAAGCGAAAACCGTGCTGGCAATCCCTTTCTAGGAACTCCTCCCACGGCACCCCAGGTTCGGCTCCGGCCGAACGAAAGGTGACCTCGGGCCTCAAGGTGAAGTTCCAGTGTTTCACGTCAGGGGAGTTGGGTGTGCAGGGGTCTCCAGTGAGGCCATCCTCCACCACGGAGTGCCTTAACCCTGCGACGCTCCTGGGGACACACAGGGTAGGAGCCCATTCACCAGTTTCGCAGGATGACCTCTCTCCGTGCCGGAACGGCGGCCTCTGGCTTCTGAGGAACCTTAGCGTAAGCAGGCCCCTGGAGACAGCTCTTCACATTCACAGCTAGGGCAGTGTACTCCTCTCTGGGTTGCCCAGGTTGAGTGGCCCAGTCATCAGAGAGACTGGCGAAAGCAGCGCTGGGCGGACTCCCTTTGCCAGTCAGTCGCACGGCCTCCTTGACTGAAAGAGAACTGCAGTGCCAAAAGACACCGCGCTGACGACTGGCTCCAGGAAGAGACTCGGGACAGCACTCTCACAGAAGCGAAAGCTAGGCTGTGGGCCCAGCCTGAGGAGCAGTACGTACGTTTGCCACACTTCTTTACACAGCTAGGCGTGAGCCAGAGAGCCTTGGTCACTGAGGCCTCCCTGAGGTACTGCCATACTTACCCAGTAGATCCCACGCAGAGGTCCCTGTGCCCAAAAGGGCCTCCACGGAAGGGCCCTGTTCCTCCCGCTGTGTTTCCTTGAGGGAATCAGAAACCACTGAAGATACCTGTAGGAGCTCAGGTATGAAGCTGGGCGACCCTGGCCAAACCTGATTCCCCCTCCGTGGTAGACGAGACAGTGGCGGGTCCTAAGCTGCCTGAAGCACACTCCTCGCGCGCACCTTCTCTTTGCTGCCGGAAGGCCTCACATAAGAAGTCTGAGTTGACGCGTGACGGAAGAAGTCTGAGTTGACTCGTGTGAGGCCTGCTGCTGCTCAGTTCCTTGCTGGGAGCTTCAGCAGGAGCGCTCTGGAGCTCGCCGGCAGAAGAATTGTGAGTCCCCCCGCCCCACCCCGGCCTCGAGCAAAAGTCCAGATTTCCCCCGTTCGTTAGGAACACCTCGGAGTGCCAGAGGGAGCGGAGGGGCACGCGTTAACGGAATGCTTCAACCGTGGAAGGTATTCCACGAGACACTGTGCACTCACGTTCGTTGTAACAACTGTCACAGGGCCCTCACTGTATGCCTTCCAACTCCTCGGCTGTGTTTGAGCCCCAGGAAGTAAATGCGTTCGTTTGACTAAGCTCCGTGAATGTGCAACGGTGATGGCGAAGCGCTGCCCTGTTCGCTCGAAAGCTCTCGTTCGTGCGGCCTTCACACGGCCTCAAGGTACGCAGTTCTAAAGAGCCTTACATTCCATGCTGGTGTGCCAAGCCCCCCACCCACCCGCAGGGAGGAATTTGGGCTCTTCTGAGAAACACCAGTGTGCGTCCCAAGGGAAACCAGGGCGTCTCCCCCAGGACGTCGCCGAACGGCAGTCGGATGCCAGAGGTGTACTTCCAGCCGGAAAAAGAGGGAAGAGGACAGCTTTCCCAGGGACAATCCTGGACCCTTGGGACCATCCAGAATCACCAAGGCCTCGACTTTGCACGGCCTGGGGAACGCTCTTCCGCCTGTCCAGCAATCCCCACGTCAAAACCTTTCTCGGCAGAGGCAGGCACTCTGTCCCTTGTACTAGATAGCTCGGCAGAGCCTTCCGAGAAACATGCTGCGTCATTCAGCTTGAACGTGGGACGCGGAGGGGAGAGGACGCTTTCTCCCCGTTTGGAGGCGCCTTGCGCTTGGCTTCGAAGCTGCCTTGAACAGCACTAGCGGCCCGACGTCTCTGCACGGCAGGACTGTCGTTGTGGGCCGAGGCTGCGTGTTCTCCCAAAGCGAAAACCGTGCTGGCAATCCCTTTCTAGGAACTCCTCCCACGGCACCCCAGGTTCGGCTCCGGCCGAACGAAAGGTGACCTCGGGCCTCAAGGTGAAGTTCCAGTGTTTCACGTCAGGGGAGTTGGGTGTGCAGGGGTCTCCAATGAGGCCATCCTCCACCACGGAGTGCCTTAACCCTGCGACGCTCCTGGGGACACACAGGGTAGGAGCCCATTCACCAGTTTCGCAGGATGACCTCTCTCCGTGCCGGAACGGCGGCCTCTGGCTTCTGAGGAACCTTAGCGTAAGCAGGCCCCTGGAGACAGCTCTTCACATTCACAGCTAGGGCAGTGTACTCCTCTCTGGGTTGCCCAGGTTGAGTGGCCCAGTCGTCAGAGAGACTGGCGAAAGCAGCGCTGGGCGGACTCCCTTTGCCAGTCAGTCGCACGGCCTCCTTGACTGAAAGAGAACTGCAGTGCCAAAAGACACCGCGCTGACGACTGGCTCCAGGAAGAGACTCGGGACAGCACTCTCACAGAAGCGAAAGCTAGGCTGTGGGCCCAGCCTGTGGAGCAGTACGTACGTTTGCCACACTTCTTTACACAGCTAGGCGTGAGCCAGAGAGCCTTGGTCACTGAGGCCTCCCTGAGGTACTGCCATACTTACCCAGTAGATCCCACGCAGAGGTCCCTGTGCCCAAAAGGGCCTCCACGGAAGGGCCCTGTTCCTCCCGCTGTGTTTCCTTGAGGGAATCAGAAACCACTGAAGATACCTGTAGGAGATCAGGTATGAAGCTGGGCGACCCTGGCCAAACCTGATTCCCCCTCCGTGGTAGACGAGACAGTGGCGGGTCCTAAGCTGCCTGAAGCACACTCCTCGTGCGCACCTTCTCTTTGCTGCCGGAAGGCCTCACATAAGAAGTCTGAGTTGACGCGTGACGGAAGAAGTCTGAGTTGACTCGTGTGAGGCCTGCTGCTGCTCAGTTCCTTGCTGGGAGCTTCAGCAGGAGCGCTCTGGAGCTCGCCGGCAGAAGAATTGTGAGTCCCCCCGCCCCACCCCGGCCTCGAGCAAAAGTCCAGATTTCCCCCGTTCGTTAGGAACACCTCGGAGTGCCAGAGGGAGCGGAGGGGCACGCGTTAACGGAATGCTTCAACCGTGGAAGGTATTCCACGAGACACTGTGCACTCACGTTCGTTGTAACAACTGTCACAGGGCCCTCACTGTATGCCTTCCAACTCCTCGGCTGTGTTTGAGCCCCAGGAAGTAAATGCGTTCGTTTGACTAAGCTCCGTGAATGTGCAACGGTGATGGCGAAGCGCTGCCCTGTTCGCTCGAAAGCTCTCGTTCGTGCGGCCTTCACACGGCCTCAAGGTACGCAGTTCTAAAGAGCCTTACATTCCATGCTGGTGTGCCAAGCCCCCCACCCACCCGCAGGGAGGAATTTGGGCTCTTCTGAGAAACACCAGTGTGCGTCCCAAGGGAAACCAGGGCGTCTCCCCCAGGACGTCGCCGAACGGCAGTCGGATGCCAGAGGTGTACTTCCAGCCGGAAAAAGAGGGAAGAGGACAGCTTTCCCAGGGACAATCCTGGACCCTTGGGACCATCCAGAATCACCAAGGCCTCGACTTTGCACGGCCTGGGGAACGCTCTTCCGCCTGTCCAGCAATCCCCACGTCAAAACCTTTCTCGGCAGAGGCAGGCACTCTGTCCCTTGTACTAGATAGCTCGGCAGAGCCTTCCGAGAAACATGCTGCGTCATTCAGCTTGAACGTGGGACGCGGAGGGGAGAGGACGCTTTCTCCCCGTTTGGAGGCGCCTTGCGCTTGGCTTCGAAGCTGCCTTGAACAGCACTAGCGGCCCGACGTCTCTGCACGGCAGGACTGTCGTTGTGGGCCGAGGCTGCGTGTTCTCCCAAAGCGAAAACCGTGCTGGCAATCCCTTTCTAGGAACTCCTCCCACGGCACCCCAGGTTCGGCTCCGGCCGAACGAAAGGTGACCTCGGGCCTCAAGGTGAAGTTCCAGTGTTTCACGTCAGGGGAGTTGGGTGTGCAGGGGTCTCCAATGAGGCCATCCTCCACCACGGAGTGCCTTAACCCTGCGACGCTCCTGGGGACACACAGGGTAGGAGCCCATTCACCAGTTTCGCAGGATGACCTCTCTCCGTGCCGGAACGGCGGCCTCTGGCTTCTGAGGAACCTTAGCGTAAGCAGGCCCCTGGAGACAGCTCTTCACATTCACAGCTAGGGCAGTGTACTCCTCTCTGGGTTGCCCAGGTTGAGTGGCCCAGTCGTCAGAGAGACTGGCGAAAGCAGCGCTGGGCGGACTCCCTTTGCCAGTCAGTCGCACGGCCTCCTTGACTGAAAGAGAACTGCAGTGCCAAAAGACACCGCGCTGACGACTGGCTCCAGGAAGAGACTCGGGACAGCACTCTCACAGAAGCGAAAGCTAGGCTGTGGGCCCAGCCTGAGGAGCAGTACGTACGTTTGCCACACTTCTTTACACAGCTAGGCGTGAGCCAGAGAGCCTTGGTCACTGAGGCCTCCCTGAGGTACTGCCATACTTACCCAGTAGATCCCACGCAGAGGTCCCTGTGCCCAAAAGGGCCTCCACGGAAGGGCCCTGTTCCTCCCGCTGTGTTTCCTTGAGGGAATCAGAAACCACTGAAGATACCTGTAGGAGATCAGGTATGAAGCTGGGCGACCCTGGCCAAACCTGATTCCCCCTCCGTGGTAGACGAGACAGTGGCGGGTCCTAAGCTGCCTGAAGCACACTCCTCGCGCGCACCTTCTCTTTGCTGCCGGAAGGCCTCACATAAGAAGTCTGAGTTGACGCGTGACGGAAGAAATCTGAGTTGACTCGTGTGAGGCCTGCTGCTGCTCAGTTCCTTGCTGGGAGCTTCAGCAGGAGCGCTCTGGAGCTCGCCGGCAGAAGAATTGTGAGTCCCCCCGCCCCACCCCGGCCTCGAGCAAAAGTCCAGATTTCCCCCGTTCGTTAGGAACACCTCGGAGTGCCAGAGGGAGCGGAGGGGCACGCGTTAACGGAATGCTTCAACCGTGGAAGGTATTCCACGAGACACTGTGCACTCACGTTCGTTGTAACAACTGTCACAGGGCCCTCACTGTATGCCTTCCAACTCCTCGGCTGTGTTTGAGCCCCAGGAAGTAAATGCGTTCGTTTGACTAAGCTCCGTGAATGTGCAACGGTGATGGCGAAGCGCTGCCCTGTTCGCTCGAAAGCTCTCGTTCGTGCGGCCTTCACACGGCCTCAAGGTACGCAGTTCTAAAGAGCCTTACATTCCATGCTGGTGTGCCAAGCCCCCCACCCACCCGCAGGGAGGAATTTGGGCTCTTCTGAGAAACACCAGTGTGCGTCCCAAGGGAAACCAGGGCGTCTCCCCCAGGACGTCGCCGAACGGCAGTCGGATGCCAGAGGTGTACTTCCAGCCGGAAAAAGAGGGAAGAGGACAGCTTTCCCAGGGACAATCCTGGACCCTTGGGACCATCCAGAATCACCAAGGCCTCGACTTTGCACGGCCTGGGGAACGCTCTTCCGCCTGTCCAGCAATCCCCACGTCAAAACCTTTCTCGGCAGAGGCAGGCACTCTGTCCCTTGTACTAGATAGCTCGGCAGAGCCTTCCGAGAAACATGCTGCGTCATTCAGCTTGAACGTGGGACGCGGAGGGGAGAGGACGCTTTCTCCCCGTTTGGAGGCGCCTTGCGCTTGGCTTCGAAGCTGCCTTGAACAGCACTAGCGGCCCGACGTCTCTGCACGGCAGGACTGTCGTTGTGGGCCGAGGCTGCGTGTTCTCCCAAAGCGAAAACCGTGCTGGCAATCCCTTTCTAGGAACTCCTCCCACGGCACCCCAGGTTCGGCTCCGGCCGAACGAAAGGTGACCTCGGGCCTCAAGGTGAAGTTCCAGTGTTTCACGTCAGGGGAGTTGGGTGTGCAGGGGTCTCCAATGAGGCCATCCTCCACCACGGAGTGCCTTAACCCTGCGACGCTCCTGGGGACACACAGGGTAGGAGCCCATTCACCAGTTTCGCAGGATGACCTCTCTCCGTGCCGGAACGGCGGCCTCTGGCTTCTGAGGAACCTTAGCGTAAGCAGGCCCCTGGAGACAGCTCTTCACATTCACAGCTAGGGCAGTGTACTCCTCTCTGGGTTGCCCAGGTTGAGTGGCCCAGTCATCAGAGAGACTGGCGAAAGCAGCGCTGGGCGGACTCCCTTTGCCAGTCAGTCGCACGGCCTCCTTGACTGAAAGAGAACTGCAGTGCCAAAAGACACCGCGCTGACGACTGGCTCCAGGAAGAGACTCGGGACAGCACTCTCACAGAAGCGAAAGCTAGGCTGTGGGCCCAGCCTGTGGAGCAGTACGTACGTTTGCCACACTTCTTTACACAGCTAGGCGTGAGCCAGAGAGCCTTGGTCACTGAGGCCTCCCTGAGGTACTGCCATACTTACCCAGTAGATCCCACGCAGAGGTCCCTGTGCCCAAAAGGGCCTCCACGGAAGGGCCCTGTTCCTCCCGCTGTGTTTCCTTGAGGGAATCAGAAACCACTGAAGATACCTGTAGGAGATCAGGTATGAAGCTGGGCGACCCTGGCCAAACCTGATTCCCCCTCCGTGGTAGACGAGACAGTGGCGGGTCCTAAGCTGCCTGAAGCACACTCCTCGCGCGCACCTTCTCTTTGCTGCCGGAAGGCCTCACATAAGAAGTCTCAGTTGACGCGTGACGGAAGAAGTCTGAGTTGACTCGTGTGAGGCCTGCTGCTGCTCAGTTCCTTGCTGGGAGCTTCAGCAGGAGCGCTCTGGAGCTCGCCGGCAGAAGAATTGTGAGTCCCCCCGCCCCACCCCGGCCTCGAGCAAAAGTCCAGATTTCCCCCGTTCGTTAGGAACACCTCGGAGTGCCAGAGGGAGCGGAGGGGCACGCGTTAACGGAATGCTTCAACCGTGGAAGGTATTCCACGAGACACTGTGCACTCACGTTCGTTGTAACAACTGTCACAGGGCCCTCACTGTATGCCTTCCAACTCCTCGGCTGTGTTTGAGCCCCAGGAAGTAAATGCGTTCGTTTGACTAAGCTCCGTGAATGTGCAACGGTGATGGCGAAGCGCTGCCCTGTTCGCTCGAAAGCTCTCGTTCGTGCGGCCTTCACACGGCCTCAAGGTACGCAGTTCTAAAGAGCCTTACATTCCATGCTGGTGTGCCAAGCCCCCCACCCACCCGCAGGGAGGAATTTGGGCTCTTCTGAGAAACACCAGTGTGCGTCCCAAGGGAAACCAGGGCGTCTCCCCCAGGACGTCGCCGAACGGCAGTCGGATGCCAGAGGTGTACTTCCAGCCGGAAAAAGAGGGAAGAGGACAGCTTTCCCAGGGACAATCCTGGACCCTTGGGACCATCCAGAATCACCAAGGCCTCGACTTTGCACGGCCTGGGGAACGCTCTTCCGCCTGTCCAGCAATCCCCACGTCAAAACCTTTCTCGGCAGAGGCAGGCACTCTGTCCCTTGTACTAGATAGCTCGGCAGAGCCTTCCGAGAAACATGCTGCGTCATTCAGCTTGAACGTGGGACGCGGAGGGGAGAGGACGCTTTCTCCCCGTTTGGAGGCGCCTTGCGCTTGGCTTCGAAGCTGCCTTGAACAGCACTAGCGGCCCGACGTCTCTGCACGGCAGGACTGTCGTTGTGGGCCGAGGCTGCGTGTTCTCCCAAAGCGAAAACCGTGCTGGCAATCCCTTTCTAGGAACTCCTCCCACGGCACCCCAGGTTCGGCTCCGGCCGAACGAAAGGTGACCTCGGGCCTCAAGGTGAAGTTCCAGTGTTTCACGTCAGGGGAGTTGGGTGTGCAGGGGTCTCCAATGAGGCCATCCTCCACCACGGAGTGCCTTAACCCTGCGACGCTCCTGGGGACACACAGGGTAGGAGCCCATTCACCAGTTTCGCAGGATGACCTCTCTCCGTGCCGGAACGGCGGCCTCTGGCTTCTGAGGAACTTTAGCGTAAGCAGGCCCCTGGAGACAGCTCTTCACATTCACAGCTAGGGCAGTGTACTCCTCTCTGGGTTGCCCAGGTTGAGTGGCCCAGTCGTCAGAGAGACTGGCGAAAGCAGCGCTGGGCGGACTCCCTTTGCCAGTCAGTCGCACGGCCTCCTTGACTGAAAGAGAACTGCAGTGCCAAAAGACACCGCGCTGACGACTGGCTCCAGGAAGAGACTCGGGACAGCACTCTCACAGAAGCGAAAGCTAGGCTGTGGGCCCAGCCTGTGGAGCAGTACGTACGTTTGCCACACTTCTTTACACAGCTAGGCGTGAGCCAGAGAGCCTTGGTCACTGAGGCCTCCCTGAGGTACTGCCATACTTACCCAGTAGATCCCACGCAGAGGTCCCTGTGCCCAAAAGGGCCTCCACGGAAGGGCCCTGTTCCTCCCGCTGTGTTTCCTTGAGGGAATCAGAAACCACTGAAGATACCTGTAGGAGATCAGGTATGAAGCTGGGCGACCCTGGCCAAACCTGATTCCCCCTCCGTGGTAGACGAGACAGTGGCGGGTCCTAAGCTACCTGAAGCACACTCCTCGTGCGCACCTTCTCTTTGCTGCCGGAAGGCCTCACATAAGAAGTCTCAGTTGACGCGTGACGGAAGAAGTCTGAGTTGACTCGTGTGAGGCCTGCTGCTGCTCAGTTCCTTGCTGGGAGCTTCAGCAGGAGCGCTCTGGAGCTCGCCGGCAGAAGAATTGTGAGTCCCCCCGCCCCACCCCGGCCTCGAGCAAAAGTCCAGATTTCCCCCGTTCGTTAGGAACACCTCGGAGTGCCAGAGGGAGCGGAGGGGCACGCGTTAACGGAATGCTTCAACCGTGGAAGGTATTCCACGAGACACTGTGCACTCACGTTCGTTGTAACAACTGTCACAGGGCCCTCACTGTATGCCTTCCAACTCCTCGGCTGTGTTTGAGCCCCAGGAAGTAAATGCGTTCGTTTGACTAAGCTCCGTGAATGTGCAACGGTGATGGCGAAGCGCTGCCCTGTTCGCTCGAAAGCTCTCGTTCGTGCGGCCTTCACACGGCCTCAAGGTACGCAGTTCTAAAGAGCCTTACATTCCATGCTGGTGTGCCAAGCCCCCCACCCACCCGCAGGGAGGAATTTGGGCTCTTCTGAGAAACACCAGTGTGCGTCCCAAGGGAAACCAGGGCGTCTCCCCCAGGACGTCGCCGAACGGCAGTCGGATGCCAGAGGTGTACTTCCAGCCGGAAAAAGAGGGAAGAGGACAGCTTTCCCAGGGACAATCCTGGACCCTTGGGACCATCCAGAATCACCAAGGCCTCGACTTTGCACGGCCTGGGGAACGCTCTTCCGCCTGTCCAGCAATCCCCACGTCAAAACCTTTCTCGGCAGAGGCAGGCACTCTGTCCCTTGTACTAGATAGCTCGGCAGAGCCTTCCGAGAAACATGCTGCGTCATTCAGCTTGAACGTGGGACGCGGAGGGGAGAGGACGCTTTCTCCCCGTTTGGAGGCGCCTTGCGCTTGGCTTCGAAGCTGCCTTGAACAGCACTAGCGGCCCGACGTCTCTGCACGGCAGGACTGTCGTTGTGGGCCGAGGCTGCGTGTTCTCCCAAAGCGAAAACCGTGCTGGCAATCCCTTTCTAGGAACTCCTCCCACGGCACCCCAGGTTCGGCTCCGGCCGAACGAAAGGTGACCTCGGGCCTCAAGGTGAAGTTCCAGTGTTTCACGTCAGGGGAGTTGGGTGTGCAGGGGTCTCCAATGAGGCCATCCTCCACCACGGAGTGCCTTAACCCTGCGACGCTCCTGGGGACACACAGGGTAGGAGCCCATTCACCAGTTTCGCAGGATGACCTCTCTCCGTGCCGGAACGGCGGCCTCTGGCTTCTGAGGAACCTTAGCGTAAGCAGGCCCCTGGAGACAGCTCTTCACATTCACAGCTAGGGCAGTGTACTCCTCTCTGGGTTGCCCAGGTTGAGTGGCCCAGTCGTCAGAGAGACTGGCGAAAGCAGCGCTGGGCGGACTCCCTTTGCCAGTCAGTCGCACGGCCTCCTTGACTGAAAGAGAACTGCAGTGCCAAAAGACACCGCGCTGACGACTGGCTCCAGGAAGAGACTCGGGACAGCACTCTCACAGAAGCGAAAGCTAGGCTGTGGGCCCAGCCTGAGGAGCAGTACGTACGTTTGCCACACTTCTTTACACAGCTAGGCGTGAGCCAGAGAGCCTTGGTCACTGAGGCCTCCCTGAGGTACTGCCATACTTACCCAGTAGATCCCACGCAGAGGTCCCTGTGCCCAAAAGGGCCTCCACGGAAGGGCCCTGTTCCTCCCGCTGTGTTTCCTTGAGGGAATCAGAAACCACTGAAGATACCTGTAGGAGATCAGGTATGAAGCTGGGCGACCCTGGCCAAACCTGATTCCCCCTCCGTGGTAGACGAGACAGTGGCGGGTCCTAAGCTGCCTGAAGCACACTCCTCGCGCGCACCTTCTCTTTGCTGCCGGAAGGCCTCACATAAGAAGTCTGAGTTGACGCGTGACGGAAGAAATCTGAGTTGACTCGTGTGAGGCCTGCTGCTGCTCAGTTCCTTGCTGGGAGCTTCAGCAGGAGCGCTCTGGAGCTCGCCGGCAGAAGAATTGTGAGTCCCCCCGCCCCACCCCGGCCTCGAGCAAAAGTCCAGATTTCCCCCGTTCGTTAGGAACACCTCGGAGTGCCAGAGGGAGCGGAGGGGCACGCGTTAACGGAATGCTTCAACCGTGGAAGGTATTCCACGAGACACTGTGCACTCACGTTCGTTGTAACAACTGTCACAGGGCCCTCACTGTATGCCTTCCAACTCCTCGGCTGTGTTTGAGCCCCAGGAAGTAAATGCGTTCGTTTGACTAAGCTCCGTGAATGTGCAACGGTGATGGCGAAGCGCTGCCCTGTTCGCTCGAAAGCTCTCGTTCGTGCGGCCTTCACACGGCCTCAAGGTACGCAGTTCTAAAGAGCCTTACATTCCATGCTGGTGTGCCAAGCCCCCCACCCACCCGCAGGGAGGAATTTGGGCTCTTCTGAGAAACACCAGTGTGCGTCCCAAGGGAAACCAGGGCGTCTCCCCCAGGACGTCGCCGAACGGCAGTCGGATGCCAGAGGTGTACTTCCAGCCGGAAAAAGAGGGAAGAGGACAGCTTTCCCAGGGACAATCCTGGACCCTTGGGACCATCCAGAATCACCAAGGCCTCGACTTTGCACGGCCTGGGGAACGCTCTTCCGCCTGTCCAGCAATCCCCACGTCAAAACCTTTCTCGGCAGAGGCAGGCACTCTGTCCCTTGTACTAGATAGCTCGGCAGAGCCTTCCGAGAAACATGCTGCGTCATTCAGCTTGAACGTGGGACGCGGAGGGGAGAGGACGCTTTCTCCCCGTTTGGAGGCGCCTTGCGCTTGGCTTCGAAGCTGCCTTGAACAGCACTAGCGGCCCGACGTCTCTGCACGGCAGGACTGTCGTTGTGGGCCGAGGCTGCGTGTTCTCCCAAAGCGAAAACCGTGCTGGCAATCCCTTTCTAGGAACTCCTCCCACGGCACCCCAGGTTCGGCTCCGGCCGAACGAAAGGTGACCTCGGGCCTCAAGGTGAAGTTCCAGTGTTTCACGTCAGGGGAGTTGGGTGTGCAGGGGTCTCCAATGAGGCCATCCTCCACCACGGAGTGCCTTAACCCTGCGACGCTCCTGGGGACACACAGGGTAGGAGCCCATTCACCAGTTTCGCAGGATGACCTCTCTCCGTGCCGGAACGGCGGCCTCTGGCTTCTGAGGAACCTTAGCGTAAGCAGGCCCCTGGAGACAGCTCTTCACATTCACAGCTAGGGCAGTGTACTCCTCTCTGGGTTGCCCAGGTTGAGTGGCCCAGTCATCAGAGAGACTGGCGAAAGCAGCGCTGGGCGGACTCCCTTTGCCAGTCAGTCGCACGGCCTCCTTGACTGAAAGAGAACTGCAGTGCCAAAAGACACCGCGCTGACGACTGGCTCCAGGAAGAGACTCGGGACAGCACTCTCACAGAAGCGAAAGCTAGGCTGTGGGCCCAGCCTGTGGAGCAGTACGTACGTTTGCCACACTTCTTTACACAGCTAGGCGTGAGCCAGAGAGCCTTGGTCACTGAGGCCTCCCTGAGGTACTGCCATACTTACCCAGTAGATCCCACGCAGAGGTCCCTGTGCCCAAAAGGGCCTCCACGGAAGGGCCCTGTTCCTCCCGCTGTGTTTCCTTGAGGGAATCAGAAACCACTGAAGATACCTGTAGGAGCTCAGGTATGAAGCTGGGCGACCCTGGCCAAACCTGATTCCCCCTCCGTGGTAGACGAGACAGTGGCGGGTCCTAAGCTGCCTGAAGCACACTCCTCGCGCGCACCTTCTCTTTGCTGCCGGAAGGCCTCACATAAGAAGTCTCAGTTGACGCGTGACGGAAGAAGTCTGAGTTGACTCGTGTGAGGCCTGCTGCTGCTCAGTTCCTTGCTGGGAGCTTCAGCAGGAGCGCTCTGGAGCTCGCCGGCAGAAGAATTGTGAGTCCCCCCGCCCCACCCCGGCCTCGAGCAAAAGTCCAGATTTCCCCCGTTCGTTAGGAACACCTCGGAGTGCCAGAGGGAGCGGAGGGGCACGCGTTAACGGAATGCTTCAACCGTGGAAGGTATTCCACGAGACACTGTGCACTCACGTTCGTTGTAACAACTGTCACAGGGCCCTCACTGTATGCCTTCCAACTCCTCGGCTGTGTTTGAGCCCCAGGAAGTAAATGCGTTCGTTTGACTAAGCTCCGTGAATGTGCAACGGTGATGGCGAAGCGCTGCCCTGTTCGCTCGAAAGCTCTCGTTCGTGCGGCCTTCACACGGCCTCAAGGTACGCAGTTCTAAAGAGCCTTACATTCCATGCTGGTGTGCCAAGCCCCCCACCCACCCGCAGGGAGGAATTTGGGCTCTTCTGAGAAACACCAGTGTGCGTCCCAAGGGAAACCAGGGCGTCTCCCCCAGGACGTCGCCGAACGGCAGTCGGATGCCAGAGGTGTACTTCCAGCCGGAAAAAGAGGGAAGAGGACAGCTTTCCCAGGGACAATCCTGGACCCTTGGGACCATCCAGAATCACCAAGGCCTCGACTTTGCACGGCCTGGGGAACGCTCTTCCGCCTGTCCAGCAATCCCCACGTCAAAACCTTTCTCGGCAGAGGCAGGCACTCTGTCCCTTGTACTAGATAGCTCGGCAGAGCCTTCCGAGAAACATGCTGCGTCATTCAGCTTGAACGTGGGACGCGGAGGGGAGAGGACGCTTTCTCCCCGTTTGGAGGCGCCTTGCGCTTGGCTTCGAAGCTGCCTTGAACAGCACTAGCGGCCCGACGTCTCTGCACGGCAGGACTGTCGTTGTGGGCCGAGGCTGCGTGTTCTCCCAAAGCGAAAACCGTGCTGGCAATCCCTTTCTAGGAACTCCTCCCACGGCACCCCAGGTTCGGCTCCGGCCGAACGAAAGGTGACCTCGGGCCTCAAGGTGAAGTTCCAGTGTTTCACGTCAGGGGAGTTGGGTGTGCAGGGGTCTCCAATGAGGCCATCCTCCACCACGGAGTGCCTTAACCCTGCGACGCTCCTGGGGACACACAGGGTAGGAGCCCATTCACCAGTTTCGCAGGATGACCTCTCTCCGTGCCGGAACGGCGGCCTCTGGCTTCTGAGGAACTTTAGCGTAAGCAGGCCCCTGGAGACAGCTCTTCACATTCACAGCTAGGGCAGTGTACTCCTCTCTGGGTTGCCCAGGTTGAGTGGCCCAGTCGTCAGAGAGACTGGCGAAAGCAGCGCTGGGCGGACTCCCTTTGCCAGTCAGTCGCACGGCCTCCTTGACTGAAAGAGAACTGCAGTGCCAAAAGACACCGCGCTGACGACTGGCTCCAGGAAGAGACTCGGGACAGCACTCTCACAGAAGCGAAAGCTAGGCTGTGGGCCCAGCCTGTGGAGCAGTACGTACGTTTGCCACACTTCTTTACACAGCTAGGCGTGAGCCAGAGAGCCTTGGTCACTGAGGCCTCCCTGAGGTACTGTCATACTTACCCAGTAGATCCCACGCAGAGGTCCCTGTGCCCAAAAGGGCCTCCACGGAAGGGCCCTGTTCCTCCCGCTGTGTTTCCTTGAGGGAATCAGAAACCACTGAAGATACCTGTAGGAGATCAGGTATGAAGCTGGGCGACCCTGGCCAAACCTGATTCCCCCTCCGTGGTAGACGAGACAGTGGCGGGTCCTAAGCTGCCTGAAGCACACTCCTCGCGCGCACCTTCTCTTTGCTGCCGGAAGGCCTCACATAAGAAGTCTCAGTTGACGCGTGACGGAAGAAGTCTGAGTTGACTCGTGTGAGGCCTGCTGCTGCTCAGTTCCTTGCTGGGAGCTTCAGCAGGAGCGCTCTGGAGCTCGCCGGCAGAAGAATTGTGAGTCCCCCCGCCCCACCCCGGCCTCGAGCAAAAGTCCAGATTTCCCCCGTTCGTTAGGAACACCTCGGAGTGCCAGAGGGAGCGGAGGGGCACGCGTTAACGGAATGCTTCAACCGTGGAAGGTATTCCACGAGACACTGTGCACTCACGTTCGTTGTAACAACTGTCACAGGGCCCTCACTGTATGCCTTCCAACTCCTCGGCTGTGTTTGAGCCCCAGGAAGTAAATGCGTTCGTTTGACTAAGCTCCGTGAATGTGCAACGGTGATGGCGAAGCGCTGCCCTGTTCGCTCGAAAGCTCTCGTTCGTGCAGCCTTCACACGGCCTCAAGGTACGCAGTTCTAAAGAGCCTTACATTCCATGCTGGTGTGCCAAGCCCCCCACCCACCCGCAGGGAGGAATTTGGGCTCTTCTGAGAAACACCAGTGTGCGTCCCAAGGGAAACCAGGGCGTCTCCCCCAGGACGTCGCCGAACGGCAGTCGGATGCCAGAGGTGTACTTCCAGCCGGAAAAAGAGGGAAGAGGACAGCTTTCCCAGGGACAATCCTGGACCCTTGGGACCATCCAGAATCACCAAGGCCTCGACTTTGCACGGCCTGGGGAACGCTCTTCCGCCTGTCCAGCAATCCCCACGTCAAAACCTTTCTCGGCAGAGGCAGGCACTCTGTCCCTTGTACTAGATAGCTCGGCAGAGCCTTCCGAGAAACATGCTGCGTCATTCAGCTTGAACGTGGGACGCGGAGGGGAGAGGACGCTTTCTCCCCGTTTGGAGGCGCCTTGCGCTTGGCTTCGAAGCTGCCTTGAACAGCACTAGCGGCCCGACGTCTCTGCACGGCAGGACTGTCGTTGTGGGCCGAGGCTGCGTGTTCTCCCAAAGCGAAAACCGTGCTGGCAATCCCTTTCTAGGAACTCCTCCCACGGCACCCCAGGTTCGGCTCCGGCCGAACGAAAGGTGACCTCGGGCCTCAAGGTGAAGTTCCAGTGTTTCACGTCAGGGGAGTTGGGTGTGCAGGGGTCTCCAATGAGGCCATCCTCCACCACGGAGTGCCTTAACCCTGCGACGCTCCTGGGGACACACAGGGTAGGAGCCCATTCACCAGTTTCGCAGGATGACCTCTCTCCGTGCCGGAACGACGGCCTCTGGCTTCTGAGGAACCTTAGCGTAAGCAGGCCCCTGGAGACAGCTCTTCACATTCACAGCTAGGGCAGTGTACTCCTCTCTGGGTTGCCCAGGTTGAGTGGCCCAGTCATCAGAGAGACTGGCGAAAGCAGCGCTGGGCGGACTCCCTTTGCCAGTCAGTCGCACGGCCTCCTTGACTGAAAGAGAACTGCAGTGCCAAAAGACACCGCGCTGACGACTGGCTCCAGGAAGAGACTCGGGACAGCACTCTCACAGAAGCGAAAGCTAGGCTGTGGGCCCAGCCTGTGGAGCAGTACGTACGTTTGCCACACTTCTTTACACAGCTAGGCGTGAGCCAGAGAGCCTTGGTCACTGAGGCCTCCCTGAGGTACTGCCATACTTACCCAGTAGATCCCACGCAGAGGTCCCTGTGCCCAAAAGGGCCTCCACGGAAGGGCCCTGTTCCTCCCGCTGTGTTTCCTTGAGGGAATCAGAAACCACTGAAGATACCTGTAGGAGATCAGGTATGAAGCTGGGCGACCCTGGCCAAACCTGATTCCCCCTCCGTGGTAGACGAGACAGTGGCGGGTCCTAAGCTGCCTGAAGCACACTCCTCGCGCGCACCTTCTCTTTGCTGCCGGAAGGCCTCACATAAGAAGTCTCAGTTGACGCGTGACGGAAGAAGTCTGAGTTGACTCGTGTGAGGCCTGCTGCTGCTCAGTTCCTTGCTGGGAGCTTCAGCAGGAGCGCTCTGGAGCTCGCCGGCAGAAGAATTGTGAGTCCCCCCGCCCCACCCCGGCCTCGAGCAAAAGTCCAGATTTCCCCCGTTCGTTAGGAACACCTCGGAGTGCCAGAGGGAGCGGAGGGGCACGCGTTAACGGAATGCTTCAACCGTGGAAGGTATTCCACGAGACACTGTGCACTCACGTTCGTTGTAACAACTGTCACAGGGCCCTCACTGTATGCCTTCCAACTCCTCGGCTGTGTTTGAGCCCCAGGAAGTAAATGCGTTCGTTTGACTAAGCTCCGTGAATGTGCAACGGTGATGGCGAAGCGCTGCCCTGTTCGCTCGAAAGCTCTCGTTCGTGCGGCCTTCACACGGCCTCAAGGTACGCAGTTCTAAAGAGCCTTACATTCCATGCTGGTGTGCCAAGCCCCCCACCCACCCGCAGGGAGGAATTTGGGCTCTTCTGAGAAACACCAGTGTGCGTCCCAAGGGAAACCAGGGCGTCTCCCCCAGGACGTCGCCGAACGGCAGTCGGATGCCAGAGGTGTACTTCCAGCCGGAAAAAGAGGGAAGAGGACAGCTTTCCCAGGGACAATCCTGGACCCTTGGGACCATCCAGAATCACCAAGGCCTCGACTTTGCACGGCCTGGGGAACGCTCTTCCGCCTGTCCAGCAATCCCCACGTCAAAACCTTTCTCGGCAGAGGCAGGCACTCTGTCCCTTGTACTAGATAGCTCGGCAGAGCCTTCCGAGAAACATGCTGCGTCATTCAGCTTGAACGTGGGACGCGGAGGGGAGAGGACGCTTTCTCCCCGTTTGGAGGCGCCTTGCGCTTGGCTTCGAAGCTGCCTTGAACAGCACTAGCGGCCCGACGTCTCTGCACGGCAGGACTGTCGTTGTGGGCCGAGGCTGCGTGTTCTCCCAAAGCGAAAACCGTGCTGGCAATCCCTTTCTAGGAACTCCTCCCACGGCACCCCAGGTTCGGCTCCGGCCGAACGAAAGGTGACCTCGGGCCTCAAGGTGAAGTTCCAGTGTTTCACGTCAGGGGAGTTGGGTGTGCAGGGGTCTCCAATGAGGCCATCCTCCACCACGGAGTGCCTTAACCCTGCGACGCTCCTGGGGACACACAGGGTAGGAGCCCATTCACCAGTTTCGCAGGATGACCTCTCTCCGTGCCGGAACGGCGGCCTCTGGCTTCTGAGGAACTTTAGCGTAAGCAGGCCCCTGGAGACAGCTCTTCACATTCACAGCTAGGGCAGTGTACTCCTCTCTGGGTTGCCCAGGTTGAGTGGCCCAGTCGTCAGAGAGACTGGCGAAAGCAGCGCTGGGCGGACTCCCTTTGCCAGTCAGTCGCACGGCCTCCTTGACTGAAAGAGAACTGCAGTGCCAAAAGACACCGCGCTGACGACTGGCTCCAGGAAGAGACTCGGGACAGCACTCTCACAGAAGCGAAAGCTAGGCTGTGGGCCCAGCCTGTGGAGCAGTACGTACGTTTGCCACACTTCTTTACACAGCTAGGCGTGAGCCAGAGAGCCTTGGTCACTGAGGCCTCCCTGAGGTACTGCCATACTTACCCAGTAGATCCCACGCAGAGGTCCCTGTGCCCAAAAGGGCCTCCACGGAAGGGCCCTGTTCCTCCCGCTGTGTTTCCTTGAGGGAATCAGAAACCACTGAAGATACCTGTAGGAGATCAGGTATGAAGCTGGGCGACCCTGGCCAAACCTGATTCCCCCTCCGTGGTAGACGAGACAGTGGCGGGTCCTAAGCTACCTGAAGCACACTCCTCGTGCGCACCTTCTCTTTGCTGCCGGAAGGCCTCACATAAGAAGTCTCAGTTGACGCGTGACGGAAGAAGTCTGAGTTGACTCGTGTGAGGCCTGCTGCTGCTCAGTTCCTTGCTGGGAGCTTCAGCAGGAGCGCTCTGGAGCTCGCCGGCAGAAGAATTGTGAGTCCCCCCGCCCCACCCCGGCCTCGAGCAAAAGTCCAGATTTCCCCCGTTCGTTAGGAACACCTCGGAGTGCCAGAGGGAGCGGAGGGGCACGCGTTAACGGAATGCTTCAACCGTGGAAGGTATTCCACGAGACACTGTGCACTCACGTTCGTTGTAACAACTGTCACAGGGCCCTCACTGTATGCCTTCCAACTCCTCGGCTGTGTTTGAGCCCCAGGAAGTAAATGCGTTCGTTTGACTAAGCTCCGTGAATGTGCAACGGTGATGGCGAAGCGCTGCCCTGTTCGCTCGAAAGCTCTCGTTCGTGCGGCCTTCACACGGCCTCAAGGTACGCAGTTCTAAAGAGCCTTACATTCCATGCTGGTGTGCCAAGCCCCCCACCCACCCGCAGGGAGGAATTTGGGCTCTTCTGAGAAACACCAGTGTGCGTCCCAAGGGAAACCAGGGCGTCTCCCCCAGGACGTCGCCGAACGGCAGTCGGATGCCAGAGGTGTACTTCCAGCCGGAAAAAGAGGGAAGAGGACAGCTTTCCCAGGGACAATCCTGGACCCTTGGGACCATCCAGAATCACCAAGGCCTCGACTTTGCACGGCCTGGGGAACGCTCTTCCGCCTGTCCAGCAATCCCCACGTCAAAACCTTTCTCGGCAGAGGCAGGCACTCTGTCCCTTGTACTAGATAGCTCGGCAGAGCCTTCCGAGAAACATGCTGCGTCATTCAGCTTGAACGTGGGACGCGGAGGGGAGAGGACGCTTTCTCCCCGTTTGGAGGCGCCTTGCGCTTGGCTTCGAAGCTGCCTTGAACAGCACTAGCGGCCCGACGTCTCTGCACGGCAGGACTGTCGTTGTGGGCCGAGGCTGCGTGTTCTCCCAAAGCGAAAACCGTGCTGGCAATCCCTTTCTAGGAACTCCTCCCACGGCACCCCAGGTTCGGCTCCGGCCGAACGAAAGGTGACCTCGGGCCTCAAGGTGAAGTTCCAGTGTTTCACGTCAGGGGAGTTGGGTGTGCAGGGGTCTCCAATGAGGCCATCCTCCACCACGGAGTGCCTTAACCCTGCGACGCTCCTGGGGACACACAGGGTAGGAGCCCATTCACCAGTTTCGCAGGATGACCTCTCTCCGTGCCGGAACGACGGCCTCTGGCTTCTGAGGAACCTTAGCGTAAGCAGGCCCCTGGAGACAGCTCTTCACATTCACAGCTAGGGCAGTGTACTCCTCTCTGGGTTGCCCAGGTTGAGTGGCCCAGTCATCAGAGAGACTGGCGAAAGCAGCGCTGGGCGGACTCCCTTTGCCAGTCAGTCGCACGGCCTCCTTGACTGAAAGAGAACTGCAGTGCCAAAAGACACCGCGCTGACGACTGGCTCCAGGAAGAGACTCGGGACAGCACTCTCACAGAAGCGAAAGCTAGGCTGTGGGCCCAGCCTGTGGAGCAGTACGTACGTTTGCCACACTTCTTTACACAGCTAGGCGTGAGCCAGAGAGCCTTGGTCACTGAGGCCTCCCTGAGGTACTGCCATACTTACCCAGTAGATCCCACGCAGAGGTCCCTGTGCCCAAAAGGGCCTCCACGGAAGGGCCCTGTTCCTCCCGCTGTGTTTCCTTGAGGGAATCAGAAACCACTGAAGATACCTGTAGGAGATCAGGTATGAAGCTGGGCGACCCTGGCCAAACCTGATTCCCCCTCCGTGGTAGACGAGACAGTGGCGGGTCCTAAGCTGCCTGAAGCACACTCCTCGCGCGCACCTTCTCTTTGCTGCCGGAAGGCCTCACATAAGAAGTCTCAGTTGACGCGTGACGGAAGAAGTCTGAGTTGACTCGTGTGAGGCCTGCTGCTGCTCAGTTCCTTGCTGGGAGCTTCAGCAGGAGCGCTCTGGAGCTCGCCGGCAGAAGAATTGTGAGTCCCCCCGCCCCACCCCGGCCTCGAGCAAAAGTCCAGATTTCCCCCGTTCGTTAGGAACACCTCGGAGTGCCAGAGGGAGCGGAGGGGCACGCGTTAACGGAATGCTTCAACCGTGGAAGGTATTCCACGAGACACTGTGCACTCACGTTCGTTGTAACAACTGTCACAGGGCCCTCACTGTATGCCTTCCAACTCCTCGGCTGTGTTTGAGCCCCAGGAAGTAAATGCGTTCGTTTGACTAAGCTCCGTGAATGTGCAACGGTGATGGCGAAGCGCTGCCCTGTTCGCTCGAAAGCTCTCGTTCGTGCGGCCTTCACACGGCCTCAAGGTACGCAGTTCTAAAGAGCCTTACATTCCATGCTGGTGTGCCAAGCCCCCCACCCACCCGCAGGGAGGAATTTGGGCTCTTCTGAGAAACACCAGTGTGCGTCCCAAGGGAAACCAGGGCGTCTCCCCCAGGACGTCGCCGAACGGCAGTCGGATGCCAGAGGTGTACTTCCAGCCGGAAAAAGAGGGAAGAGGACAGCTTTCCCAGGGACAATCCTGGACCCTTGGGACCATCCAGAATCACCAAGGCCTCGACTTTGCACGGCCTGGGGAACGCTCTTCCGCCTGTCCAGCAATCCCCACGTCAAAACCTTTCTCGGCAGAGGCAGGCACTCTGTCCCTTGTACTAGATAGCTCGGCAGAGCCTTCCGAGAAACATGCTGCGTCATTCAGCTTGAACGTGGGACGCGGAGGGGAGAGGACGCTTTCTCCCCGTTTGGAGGCGCCTTGCGCTTGGCTTCGAAGCTGCCTTGAACAGCACTAGCGGCCCGACGTCTCTGCACGGCAGGACTGTCGTTGTGGGCCGAGGCTGCGTGTTCTCCCAAAGCGAAAACCGTGCTGGCAATCCCTTTCTAGGAACTCCTCCCACGGCACCCCAGGTTCGGCTCCGGCCGAACGAAAGGTGACCTCGGGCCTCAAGGTGAAGTTCCAGTGTTTCACGTCAGGGGAGTTGGGTGTGCAGGGGTCTCCAATGAGGCCATCCTCCACCACGGAGTGCCTTAACCCTGCGACGCTCCTGGGGACACACAGGGTAGGAGCCCATTCACCAGTTTCGCAGGATGACCTCTCTCCGTGCCGGAACGGCGGCCTCTGGCTTCTGAGGAACTTTAGCGTAAGCAGGCCCCTGGAGACAGCTCTTCACATTCACAGCTAGGGCAGTGTACTCCTCTCTGGGTTGCCCAGGTTGAGTGGCCCAGTCGTCAGAGAGACTGGCGAAAGCAGCGCTGGGCGGACTCCCTTTGCCAGTCAGTCGCACGGCCTCCTTGACTGAAAGAGAACTGCAGTGCCAAAAGACACCGCGCTGACGACTGGCTCCAGGAAGAGACTCGGGACAGCACTCTCACAGAAGCGAAAGCTAGGCTGTGGGCCCAGCCTGTGGAGCAGTACGTACGTTTGCCACACTTCTTTACACAGCTAGGCGTGAGCCAGAGAGCCTTGGTCACTGAGGCCTCCCTGAGGTACTGCCATACTTACCCAGTAGATCCCACGCAGAGGTCCCTGTGCCCAAAAGGGCCTCCACGGAAGGGCCCTGTTCCTCCCGCTGTGTTTCCTTGAGGGAATCAGAAACCACTGAAGATACCTGTAGGAGATCAGGTATGAAGCTGGGCGACCCTGGCCAAACCTGATTCCCCCTCCGTGGTAGACGAGACAGTGGCGGGTCCTAAGCTACCTGAAGCACACTCCTCGTGCGCACCTTCTCTTTGCTGCCGGAAGGCCTCACATAAGAAGTCTCAGTTGACGCGTGACGGAAGAAGTCTGAGTTGACTCGTGTGAGGCCTGCTGCTGCTCAGTTCCTTGCTGGGAGCTTCAGCAGGAGCGCTCTGGAGCTCGCCGGCAGAAGAATTGTGAGTCCCCCCGCCCCACCCCGGCCTCGAGCAAAAGTCCAGATTTCCCCCGTTCGTTAGGAACACCTCGGAGTGCCAGAGGGAGCGGAGGGGCACGCGTTAACGGAATGCTTCAACCGTGGAAGGTATTCCACGAGACACTGTGCACTCACGTTCGTTGTAACAACTGTCACAGGGCCCTCACTGTATGCCTTCCAACTCCTCGGCTGTGTTTGAGCCCCAGGAAGTAAATGCGTTCGTTTGACTAAGCTCCGTGAATGTGCAACGGTGATGGCGAAGCGCTGCCCTGTTCGCTCGAAAGCTCTCGTTCGTGCGGCCTTCACACGGCCTCAAGGTACGCAGTTCTAAAGAGCCTTACATTCCATGCTGGTGTGCCAAGCCCCCCACCCACCCGCAGGGAGGAATTTGGGCTCTTCTGAGAAACACCAGTGTGCGTCCCAAGGGAAACCAGGGCGTCTCCCCCAGGACGTCGCCGAACGGCAGTCGGATGCCAGAGGTGTACTTCCAGCCGGAAAAAGAGGGAAGAGGACAGCTTTCCCAGGGACAATCCTGGACCCTTGGGACCATCCAGAATCACCAAGGCCTCGACTTTGCACGGCCTGGGGAACGCTCTTCCGCCTGTCCAGCAATCCCCACGTCAAAACCTTTCTCGGCAGAGGCAGGCACTCTGTCCCTTGTACTAGATAGCTCGGCAGAGCCTTCCGAGAAACATGCTGCGTCATTCAGCTTGAACGTGGGACGCGGAGGGGAGAGGACGCTTTCTCCCCGTTTGGAGGCGCCTTGCGCTTGGCTTCGAAGCTGCCTTGAACAGCACTAGCGGCCCGACGTCTCTGCACGGCAGGACTGTCGTTGTGGGCCGAGGCTGCGTGTTCTCCCAAAGCGAAAACCGTGCTGGCAATCCCTTTCTAGGAACTCCTCCCACGGCACCCCAGGTTCGGCTCCGGCCGAACGAAAGGTGACCTCGGGCCTCAAGGTGAAGTTCCAGTGTTTCACGTCAGGGGAGTTGGGTGTGCAGGGGTCTCCAATGAGGCCATCCTCCACCACGGAGTGCCTTAACCCTGCGACGCTCCTGGGGACACACAGGGTAGGAGCCCATTCACCAGTTTCGCAGGATGACCTCTCTCCGTGCCGGAACGGCGGCCTCTGGCTTCTGAGGAACCTTAGCGTAAGCAGGCCCCTGGAGACAGCTCTTCACATTCACAGCTAGGGCAGTGTACTCCTCTCTGGGTTGCCCAGGTTGAGTGGCCCAGTCATCAGAGAGACTGGCGAAAGCAGCGCTGGGCGGACTCCCTTTGCCAGTCAGTCGCACGGCCTCCTTGACTGAAAGAGAACTGCAGTGCCAAAAGACACCGCGCTGACGACTGGCTCCAGGAAGAGACTCGGGACAGCACTCTCACAGAAGCGAAAGCTAGGCTGTGGGCCCAGCCTGAGGAGCAGTACGTACGTTTGCCACACTTCTTTACACAGCTAGGCGTGAGCCAGAGAGCCTTGGTCACTGAGGCCTCCCTGAGGTACTGCCATACTTACCCAGTAGATCCCACGCAGAGGTCCCTGTGCCCAAAAGGGCCTCCACGGAAGGGCCCTGTTCCTCCCGCTGTGTTTCCTTGAGGGAATCAGAAACCACTGAAGATACCTGTAGGAGATCAGGTATGAAGCTGGGCGACCCTGGCCAAACCTGATTCCCCCTCCGTGGTAGACGAGACAGTGGCGGGTCCTAAGCTGCCTGAAGCACACTCCTCGCGCGCACCTTCTCTTTGCTGCCGGAAGGCCTCACATAAGAAGTCTGAGTTGACGCGTGACGGAAGAAATCTGAGTTGACTCGTGTGAGGCCTGCTGCTGCTCAGTTCCTTGCTGGGAGCTTCAGCAGGAGCGCTCTGGAGCTCGCCGGCAGAAGAATTGTGAGTCCCCCCGCCCCACCCCGGCCTCGAGCAAAAGTCCAGATTTCCCCCGTTCGTTAGGAACACCTCGGAGTGCCAGAGGGAGCGGAGGGGCACGCGTTAACGGAATGCTTCAACCGTGGAAGGTATTCCACGAGACACTGTGCACTCACGTTCGTTGTAACAACTGTCACAGGGCCCTCACTGTATGCCTTCCAACTCCTCGGCTGTGTTTGAGCCCCAGGAAGTAAATGCGTTCGTTTGACTAAGCTCCGTGAATGTGCAACGGTGATGGCGAAGCGCTGCCCTGTTCGCTCGAAAGCTCTCGTTCGTGCGGCCTTCACACGGCCTCAAGGTACGCAGTTCTAAAGAGCCTTACATTCCATGCTGGTGTGCCAAGCCCCCCACCCACCCGCAGGGAGGAATTTGGGCTCTTCTGAGAAACACCAGTGTGCGTCCCAAGGGAAACCAGGGCGTCTCCCCCAGGACGTCGCCGAACGGCAGTCGGATGCCAGAGGTGTACTTCCAGCCGGAAAAAGAGGGAAGAGGACAGCTTTCCCAGGGACAATCCTGGACCCTTGGGACCATCCAGAATCACCAAGGCCTCGACTTTGCACGGCCTGGGGAACGCTCTTCCGCCTGTCCAGCAATCCCCACGTCAAAACCTTTCTCGGCAGAGGCAGGCACTCTGTCCCTTGTACTAGATAGCTCGGCAGAGCCTTCCGAGAAACATGCTGCGTCATTCAGCTTGAACGTGGGACGCGGAGGGGAGAGGACGCTTTCTCCCCGTTTGGAGGCGCCTTGCGCTTGGCTTCGAAGCTGCCTTGAACAGCACTAGCGGCCCGACGTCTCTGCACGGCAGGACTGTCGTTGTGGGCCGAGGCTGCGTGTTCTCCCAAAGCGAAAACCGTGCTGGCAATCCCTTTCTAGGAACTCCTCCCACGGCACCCCAGGTTCGGCTCCGGCCGAACGAAAGGTGACCTCGGGCCTCAAGGTGAAGTTCCAGTGTTTCACGTCAGGGGAGTTGGGTGTGCAGGGGTCTCCAATGAGGCCATCCTCCACCACGGAGTGCCTTAACCCTGCGACGCTCCTGGGGACACACAGGGTAGGAGCCCATTCACCAGTTTCGCAGGATGACCTCTCTCCGTGCCGGAACGGCGGCCTCTGGCTTCTGAGGAACCTTAGCGTAAGCAGGCCCCTGGAGACAGCTCTTCACATTCACAGCTAGGGCAGTGTACTCCTCTCTGGGTTGCCCAGGTTGAGTGGCCCAGTCGTCAGAGAGACTGGCGAAAGCAGCGCTGGGCGGACTCCCTTTGCCAGTCAGTCGCACGGCCTCCTTGACTGAAAGAGAACTGCAGTGCCAAAAGACACCGCGCTGACGACTGGCTCCAGGAAGAGACTCGGGACAGCACTCTCACAGAAGCGAAAGCTAGGCTGTGGGCCCAGCCTGAGGAGCAGTACGTACGTTTGCCACACTTCTTTACACAGCTAGGCGTGAGCCAGAGAGCCTTGGTCACTGAGGCCTCCCTGAGGTACTGCCATACTTACCCAGTAGATCCCACGCAGAGGTCCCTGTGCCCAAAAGGGCCTCCACGGAAGGGCCCTGTTCCTCCCGCTGTGTTTCCTTGAGGGAATCAGAAACCACTGAAGATACCTGTAGGAGATCAGGTATGAAGCTGGGCGACCCTGGCCAAACCTGATTCCCCCTCCGTGGTAGACGAGACAGTGGCGGGTCCTAAGCTGCCTGAAGCACACTCCTCGCGCGCACCTTCTCTTTGCTGCCGGAAGGCCTCACATAAGAAGTCTGAGTTGACTCGTGACGGAAGAAGTCTGAGTTGACTCGTGTGAGGCCTGCTGCTGCTCAGTTCCTTGCTGGGAGCTTCAGCAGGAGCGCTCTGGAGCTCGCCGGCAGAAGAATTGTGAGTCCCCCCGCCCCACCCCGGCCTCGAGCAAAAGTCCAGATTTCCCCCGTTCGTTAGGAACACCTCGGAGTGCCAGAGGGAGCGGAGGGGCACGCGTTAACGGAATGCTTCAACCGTGGAAGGTATTCCACGAGACACTGTGCACTCACGTTCGTTGTAACAACTGTCACAGGGCCCTCACTGTATGCCTTCCAACTCCTCGGCTGTGTTTGAGCCCCAGGAAGTAAATGCGTTCGTTTGACTAAGCTCCGTGAATGTGCAACGGTGATGGCGAAGCGCTGCCCTGTTCGCTCGAAAGCTCTCGTTCGTGCAGCCTTCACACGGCCTCAAGGTACGCAGTTCTAAAGAGCCTTACATTCCATGCTGGTGTGCCAAGCCCCCCACCCACCCGCAGGGAGGAATTTGGGCTCTTCTGAGAAACACCAGTGTGCGTCCCAAGGGAAACCAGGGCGTCTCCCCCAGGACGTCGCCGAACGGCAGTCGGATGCCAGAGGTGTACTTCCAGCCGGAAAAAGAGGGAAGAGGACAGCTTTCCCAGGGACAATCCTGGACCCTTGGGACCATCCAGAATCACCAAGGCCTCGACTTTGCACGGCCTGGGGAACGCTCTTCCGCCTGTCCAGCAATCCCCACGTCAAAACCTTTCTCGGCAGAGGCAGGCACTCTGTCCCTTGTACTAGATAGCTCGGCAGAGCCTTCCGAGAAACATGCTGCGTCATTCAGCTTGAACGTGGGACGCGGAGGGGAGAGGACGCTTTCTCCCCGTTTGGAGGCGCCTTGCGCTTGGCTTCGAAGCTGCCTTGAACAGCACTAGCGGCCCGACGTCTCTGCACGGCAGGACTGTCGTTGTGGGCCGAGGCTGCGTGTTCTCCCAAAGCGAAAACCGTGCTGGCAATCCCTTTCTAGGAACTCCTCCCACGGCACCCCAGGTTCGGCTCCGGCCGAACGAAAGGTGACCTCGGGCCTCAAGGTGAAGTTCCAGTGTTTCACGTCAGGGGAGTTGGGTGTGCAGGGGTCTCCAATGAGGCCATCCTCCACCACGGAGTGCCTTAACCCTGCGACGCTCCTGGGGACACACAGGGTAGGAGCCCATTCACCAGTTTCGCAGGATGACCTCTCTCCGTGCCGGAACGGCGGCCTCTGGCTTCTGAGGAACTTTAGCGTAAGCAGGCCCCTGGAGACAGCTCTTCACATTCACAGCTAGGGCAGTGTACTCCTCTCTGGGTTGCCCAGGTTGAGTGGCCCAGTCGTCAGAGAGACTGGCGAAAGCAGCGCTGGGCGGACTCCCTTTGCCAGTCAGTCGCACGGCCTCCTTGACTGAAAGAGAACTGCAGTGCCAAAAGACACCGCGCTGACGACTGGCTCCAGGAAGAGACTCGGGACAGCACTCTCACAGAAGCGAAAGCTAGGCTGTGGGCCCAGCCTGTGGAGCAGTACGTACGTTTGCCACACTTCTTTACACAGCTAGGCGTGAGCCAGAGAGCCTTGGTCACTGAGGCCTCCCTGAGGTACTGCCATACTTACCCAGTAGATCCCACGCAGAGGTCCCTGTGCCCAAAAGGGCCTCCACGGAAGGGCCCTGTTCCTCCCGCTGTGTTTCCTTGAGGGAATCAGAAACCACTGAAGATACCTGTAGGAGATCAGGTATGAAGCTGGGCGACCCTGGCCAAACCTGATTCCCCCTCCGTGGTAGACGAGACAGTGGCGGGTCCTAAGCTACCTGAAGCACACTCCTCGTGCGCACCTTCTCTTTGCTGCCGGAAGGCCTCACATAAGAAGTCTCAGTTGACGCGTGACGGAAGAAGTCTGAGTTGACTCGTGTGAGGCCTGCTGCTGCTCAGTTCCTTGCTGGGAGCTTCAGCAGGAGCGCTCTGGAGCTCGCCGGCAGAAGAATTGTGAGTCCCCCCGCCCCACCCCGGCCTCGAGCAAAAGTCCAGATTTCCCCCGTTCGTTAGGAACACTTCGGAGTGCCAGAGGGAGCGGAGGGGCACGCGTTAACGGAATGCTTCAACCGTGGAAGGTATTCCACGAGACACTGTGCACTCACGTTCGTTGTAACAACTGTCACAGGGCCCTCACTGTATGCCTTCCAACTCCTCGGCTGTGTTTGAGCCCCAGGAAGTAAATGCGTTCGTTTGACTAAGCTCCGTGAATGTGCAACGGTGATGGCGAAGCGCTGCCCTGTTCGCTCGAAAGCTCTCGTTCGTGCGGCCTTCACACGGCCTCAAGGTACGCAGTTCTAAAGAGCCTTACATTCCATGCTGGTGTGCCAAGCCCCCCACCCACCCGCAGGGAGGAATTTGGGCTCTTCTGAGAAACACCAGTGTGCGTCCCAAGGGAAACCAGGGCGTCTCCCCCAGGACGTCGCCGAACGGCAGTCGGATGCCAGAGGTGTACTTCCAGCCGGAAAAAGAGGGAAGAGGACAGCTTTCCCAGGGACAATCCTGGACCCTTGGGACCATCCAGAATCACCAAGGCCTCGACTTTGCACGGCCTGGGGAACGCTCTTCCGCCTGTCCAGCAATCCCCACGTCAAAACCTTTCTCGGCAGAGGCAGGCACTCTGTCCCTTGTACTAGATAGCTCGGCAGAGCCTTCCGAGAAACATGCTGCGTCATTCAGCTTGAACGTGGGACGCGGAGGGGAGAGGACGCTTTCTCCCCGTTTGGAGGCGCCTTGCGCTTGGCTTCGAAGCTGCCTTGAACAGCACTAGCGGCCCGACGTCTCTGCACGGCAGGACTGTCGTTGTGGGCCGAGGCTGCGTGTTCTCCCAAAGCGAAAACCGTGCTGGCAATCCCTTTCTAGGAACTCCTCCCACGGCACCCCAGGTTCGGCTCCGGCCGAACGAAAGGTGACCTCGGGCCTCAAGGTGAAGTTCCAGTGTTTCACGTCAGGGGAGTTGGGTGTGCAGGGGTCTCCAATGAGGCCATCCTCCACCACGGAGTGCCTTAACCCTGCGACGCTCCTGGGGACACACAGGGTAGGAGCCCATTCACCAGTTTCGCAGGATGACCTCTCTCCGTGCCGGAACGGCGGCCTCTGGCTTCTGAGGAACCTTAGCGTAAGCAGGCCCCTGGAGACAGCTCTTCACATTCACAGCTAGGGCAGTGTACTCCTCTCTGGGTTGCCCAGGTTGAGTGGCCCAGTCATCAGAGAGACTGGCGAAAGCAGCGCTGGGCGGACTCCCTTTGCCAGTCAGTCGCACGGCCTCCTTGACTGAAAGAGAACTGCAGTGCCAAAAGACACCGCGCTGACGACTGGCTCCAGGAAGAGACTCGGGACAGCACTCTCACAGAAGCGAAAGCTAGGCTGTGGGCCCAGCCTGAGGAGCAGTACGTACGTTTGCCACACTTCTTTACACAGCTAGGCGTGAGCCAGAGAGCCTTGGTCACTGAGGCCTCCCTGAGGTACTGCCATACTTACCCAGTAGATCCCACGCAGAGGTCCCTGTGCCCAAAAGGGCCTCCACGGAAGGGCCCTGTTCCTCCCGCTGTGTTTCCTTGAGGGAATCAGAAACCACTGAAGATACCTGTAGGAGATCAGGTATGAAGCTGGGCGACCCTGGCCAAACCTGATTCCCCCTCCGTGGTAGACGAGACAGTGGCGGGTCCTAAGCTGCCTGAAGCACACTCCTCGCGCGCACCTTCTCTTTGCTGCCGGAAGGCCTCACATAAGAAGTCTGAGTTGACGCGTGACGGAAGAAATCTGAGTTGACTCGTGTGAGGCCTGCTGCTGCTCAGTTCCTTGCTGGGAGCTTCAGCAGGAGCGCTCTGGAGCTCGCCGGCAGAAGAATTGTGAGTCCCCCCGCCCCACCCCGGCCTCGAGCAAAAGTCCAGATTTCCCCCGTTCGTTAGGAACACCTCGGAGTGCCAGAGGGAGCGGAGGGGCACGCGTTAACGGAATGCTTCAACCGTGGAAGGTATTCCACGAGACACTGTGCACTCACGTTCGTTGTAACAACTGTCACAGGGCCCTCACTGTATGCCTTCCAACTCCTCGGCTGTGTTTGAGCCCCAGGAAGTAAATGCGTTCGTTTGACTAAGCTCCGTGAATGTGCAACGGTGATGGCGAAGCGCTGCCCTGTTCGCTCGAAAGCTCTCGTTCGTGCGGCCTTCACACGGCCTCAAGGTACGCAGTTCTAAAGAGCCTTACATTCCATGCTGGTGTGCCAAGCCCCCCACCCACCCGCAGGGAGGAATTTGGGCTCTTCTGAGAAACACCAGTGTGCGTCCCAAGGGAAACCAGGGCGTCTCCCCCAGGACGTCGCCGAACGGCAGTCGGATGCCAGAGGTGTACTTCCAGCCGGAAAAAGAGGGAAGAGGACAGCTTTCCCAGGGACAATCCTGGACCCTTGGGACCATCCAGAATCACCAAGGCCTCGACTTTGCACGGCCTGGGGAACGCTCTTCCGCCTGTCCAGCAATCCCCACGTCAAAACCTTTCTCGGCAGAGGCAGGCACTCTGTCCCTTGTACTAGATAGCTCGGCAGAGCCTTCCGAGAAACATGCTGCGTCATTCAGCTTGAACGTGGGACGCGGAGGGGAGAGGACGCTTTCTCCCCGTTTGGAGGCGCCTTGCGCTTGGCTTCGAAGCTGCCTTGAACAGCACTAGCGGCCCGACGTCTCTGCACGGCAGGACTGTCGTTGTGGGCCGAGGCTGCGTGTTCTCCCAAAGCGAAAACCGTGCTGGCAATCCCTTTCTAGGAACTCCTCCCACGGCACCCCAGGTTCGGCTCCGGCCGAACGAAAGGTGACCTCGGGCCTCAAGGTGAAGTTCCAGTGTTTCACGTCAGGGGAGTTGGGTGTGCAGGGGTCTCCAATGAGGCCATCCTCCACCACGGAGTGCCTTAACCCTGCGACGCTCCTGGGGACACACAGGGTAGGAGCCCATTCACCAGTTTCGCAGGATGACCTCTCTCCGTGCCGGAACGGCGGCCTCTGGCTTCTGAGGAACCTTAGCGTAAGCAGGCCCCTGGAGACAGCTCTTCACATTCACAGCTAGGGCAGTGTACTCCTCTCTGGGTTGCCCAGGTTGAGTGGCCCAGTCGTCAGAGAGACTGGCGAAAGCAGCGCTGGGCGGACTCCCTTTGCCAGTCAGTCGCACGGCCTCCTTGACTGAAAGAGAACTGCAGTGCCAAAAGACACCGCGCTGACGACTGGCTCCAGGAAGAGACTCGGGACAGCACTCTCACAGAAGCGAAAGCTAGGCTGTGGGCCCAGCCTGAGGAGCAGTACGTACGTTTGCCACACTTCTTTACACAGCTAGGCGTGAGCCAGAGAGCCTTGGTCACTGAGGCCTCCCTGAGGTACTGCCATACTTACCCAGTAGATCCCACGCAGAGGTCCCTGTGCCCAAAAGGGCCTCCACGGAAGGGCCCTGTTCCTCCCGCTGTGTTTCCTTGAGGGAATCAGAAACCACTGAAGATACCTGTAGGAGATCAGGTATGAAGCTGGGCGACCCTGGCCAAACCTGATTCCCCCTCCGTGGTAGACGAGACAGTGGCGGGTCCTAAGCTGCCTGAAGCACACTCCTCGCGCGCACCTTCTCTTTGCTGCCGGAAGGCCTCACATAAGAAGTCTGAGTTGACTCGTGACGGAAGAAGTCTGAGTTGACTCGTGTGAGGCCTGCTGCTGCTCAGTTCCTTGCTGGGAGCTTCAGCAGGAGCGCTCTGGAGCTCGCCGGCAGAAGAATTGTGAGTCCCCCCGCCCCACCCCGGCCTCGAGCAAAAGTCCAGATTTCCCCCGTTCGTTAGGAACACCTCGGAGTGCCAGAGGGAGCGGAGGGGCACGCGTTAACGGAATGCTTCAACCGTGGAAGGTATTCCACGAGACACTGTGCACTCACGTTCGTTGTAACAACTGTCACAGGGCCCTCACTGTATGCCTTCCAACTCCTCGGCTGTGTTTGAGCCCCAGGAAGTAAATGCGTTCGTTTGACTAAGCTCCGTGAATGTGCAACGGTGATGGCGAAGCGCTGCCCTGTTCGCTCGAAAGCTCTCGTTCGTGCGGCCTTCACACGGCCTCAAGGTACGCAGTTCTAAAGAGCCTTACATTCCATGCTGGTGTGCCAAGCCCCCCACCCACCCGCAGGGAGGAATTTGGGCTCTTCTGAGAAACACCAGTGTGCGTCCCAAGGGAAACCAGGGCGTCTCCCCCAGGACGTCGCCGAACGGCAGTCGGATGCCAGAGGTGTACTTCCAGCCGGAAAAAGAGGGAAGAGGACAGCTTTCCCAGGGACAATCCTGGACCCTTGGGACCATCCAGAATCACCAAGGCCTCGACTTTGCACGGCCTGGGGAACGCTCTTCCGCCTGTCCAGCAATCCCCACGTCAAAACCTTTCTCGGCAGAGGCAGGCACTCTGTCCCTTGTACTAGATAGCTCGGCAGAGCCTTCCGAGAAACATGCTGCGTCATTCAGCTTGAACGTGGGACGCGGAGGGGAGAGGACGCTTTCTCCCCGTTTGGAGGCGCCTTGCGCTTGGCTTCGAAGCTGCCTTGAACAGCACTAGCGGCCCGACGTCTCTGCACGGCAGGACTGTCGTTGTGGGCCGAGGCTGCGTGTTCTCCCAAAGCGAAAACCGTGCTGGCAATCCCTTTCTAGGAACTCCTCCCACGGCACCCCAGGTTCGGCTCCGGCCGAACGAAAGGTGACCTCGGGCCTCAAGGTGAAGTTCCAGTGTTTCACGTCAGGGGAGTTGGGTGTGCAGGGGTCTCCAATGAGGCCATCCTCCACCACGGAGTGCCTTAACCCTGCGACGCTCCTGGGGACACACAGGGTAGGAGCCCATTCACCAGTTTCGCAGGATGACCTCTCTCCGTGCCGGAACGGCGGCCTCTGGCTTCTGAGGAACCTTAGCGTAAGCAGGCCCCTGGAGACAGCTCTTCACATTCACAGCTAGGGCAGTGTACTCCTCTCTGGGTTGCCCAGGTTGAGTGGCCCAGTCGTCAGAGAGACTGGCGAAAGCAGCGCTGGGCGGACTCCCTTTGCCAGTCAGTCGCACGGCCTCCTTGACTGAAAGAGAACTGCAGTGCCAAAAGACACCGCGCTGACGACTGGCTCCAGGAAGAGACTCGGGACAGCACTCTCACAGAAGCGAAAGCTAGGCTGTGGGCCCAGCCTGTGGAGCAGTACGTACGTTTGCCACACTTCTTTACACAGCTAGGCGTGAGCCAGAGAGCCTTGGTCACTGAGGCCTCCCTGAGGTACTGCCATACTTACCCAGTAGATCCCACGCAGAGGTCCCTGTGCCCAAAAGGGCCTCCACGGAAGGGCCCTGTTCCTCCCGCTGTGTTTCCTTGAGGGAATCAGAAACCACTGAAGATACCTGTAGGAGATCAGGTATGAAGCTGGGCGACCCTGGCCAAACCTGATTCCCCCTCCGTGGTAGACGAGACAGTGGCGGGTCCTAAGCTACCTGAAGCACACTCCTCGTGCGCACCTTCTCTTTGCTGCCGGAAGGCCTCACATAAGAAGTCTCAGTTGACGCGTGACGGAAGAAGTCTGAGTTGACTCGTGTGAGGCCTGCTGCTGCTCAGTTCCTTGCTGGGAGCTTCAGCAGGAGCGCTCTGGAGCTCGCCGGCAGAAGAATTGTGAGTCCCCCCGCCCCACCCCGGCCTCGAGCAAAAGTCCAGATTTCCCCCGTTCGTTAGGAACACCTCGGAGTGCCAGAGGGAGCGGAGGGGCACGCGTTAACGGAATGCTTCAACCGTGGAAGGTATTCCACGAGACACTGTGCACTCACGTTCGTTGTAACAACTGTCACAGGGCCCTCACTGTATGCCTTCCAACTCCTCGGCTGTGTTTGAGCCCCAGGAAGTAAATGCGTTCGTTTGACTAAGCTCCGTGAATGTGCAACGGTGATGGCGAAGCGCTGCCCTGTTCGCTCGAAAGCTCTCGTTCGTGCGGCCTTCACACGGCCTCAAGGTACGCAGTTCTAAAGAGCCTTACATTCCATGCTGGTGTGCCAAGCCCCCCACCCACCCGCAGGGAGGAATTTGGGCTCTTCTGAGAAACACCAGTGTGCGTCCCAAGGGAAACCAGGGCGTCTCCCCCAGGACGTCGCCGAACGGCAGTCGGATGCCAGAGGTGTACTTCCAGCCGGAAAAAGAGGGAAGAGGACAGCTTTCCCAGGGACAATCCTGGACCCTTGGGACCATCCAGAATCACCAAGGCCTCGACTTTGCACGGCCTGGGGAACGCTCTTCCGCCTGTCCAGCAATCCCCACGTCAAAACCTTTCTCGGCAGAGGCAGGCACTCTGTCCCTTGTACTAGATAGCTCGGCAGAGCCTTCCGAGAAACATGCTGCGTCATTCAGCTTGAACGTGGGACGCGGAGGGGAGAGGACGCTTTCTCCCCGTTTGGAGGCGCCTTGCGCTTGGCTTCGAAGCTGCCTTGAACAGCACTAGCGGCCCGACGTCTCTGCACGGCAGGACTGTCGTTGTGGGCCGAGGCTGCGTGTTCTCCCAAAGCGAAAACCGTGCTGGCAATCCCTTTCTAGGAACTCCTCCCACGGCACCCCAGGTTCGGCTCCGGCCGAACGAAAGGTGACCTCGGGCCTCAAGGTGAAGTTCCAGTGTTTCACGTCAGGGGAGTTGGGTGTGCAGGGGTCTCCAATGAGGCCATCCTCCACCACGGAGTGCCTTAACCCTGCGACGCTCCTGGGGACACACAGGGTAGGAGCCCATTCACCAGTTTCGCAGGATGACCTCTCTCCGTGCCGGAACGGCGGCCTCTGGCTTCTGAGGAACCTTAGCGTAAGCAGGCCCCTGGAGACAGCTCTTCACATTCACAGCTAGGGCAGTGTACTCCTCTCTGGGTTGCCCAGGTTGAGTGGCCCAGTCGTCAGAGAGACTGGCGAAAGCAGCGCTGGGCGGACTCCCTTTGCCAGTCAGTCGCACGGCCTCCTTGACTGAAAGAGAACTGCAGTGCCAAAAGACACCGCGCTGACGACTGGCTCCAGGAAGAGACTCGGGACAGCACTCTCACAGAAGCGAAAGCTAGGCTGTGGGCCCAGCCTGAGGAGCAGTACGTACGTTTGCCACACTTCTTTACACAGCTAGGCGTGAGCCAGAGAGCCTTGGTCACTGAGGCCTCCCTGAGGTACTGCCATACTTACCCAGTAGATCCCACGCAGAGGTCCCTGTGCCCAAAAGGGCCTCCACGGAAGGGCCCTGTTCCTCCCGCTGTGTTTCCTTGAGGGAATCAGAAACCACTGAAGATACCTGTAGGAGATCAGGTATGAAGCTGGGCGACCCTGGCCAAACCTGATTCCCCCTCCGTGGTAGACGAGACAGTGGCGGGTCCTAAGCTGCCTGAAGCACACTCCTCGCGCGCACCTTCTCTTTGCTGCCGGAAGGCCTCACATAAGAAGTCTGAGTTGACGCGTGACGGAAGAAATCTGAGTTGACTCGTGTGAGGCCTGCTGCTGCTCAGTTCCTTGCTGGGAGCTTCAGCAGGAGCGCTCTGGAGCTCGCCGGCAGAAGAATTGTGAGTCCCCCCGCCCCACCCCGGCCTCGAGCAAAAGTCCAGATTTCCCCCGTTCGTTAGGAACACCTCGGAGTGCCAGAGGGAGCGGAGGGGCACGCGTTAACGGAATGCTTCAACCGTGGAAGGTATTCCACGAGACACTGTGCACTCACGTTCGTTGTAACAACTGTCACAGGGCCCTCACTGTATGCCTTCCAACTCCTCGGCTGTGTTTGAGCCCCAGGAAGTAAATGCGTTCGTTTGACTAAGCTCCGTGAATGTGCAACGGTGATGGCGAAGCGCTGCCCTGTTCGCTCGAAAGCTCTCGTTCGTGCGGCCTTCACACGGCCTCAAGGTACGCAGTTCTAAAGAGCCTTACATTCCATGCTGGTGTGCCAAGCCCCCCACCCACCCGCAGGGAGGAATTTGGGCTCTTCTGAGAAACACCAGTGTGCGTCCCAAGGGAAACCAGGGCGTCTCCCCCAGGACGTCGCCGAACGGCAGTCGGATGCCAGAGGTGTACTTCCAGCCGGAAAAAGAGGGAAGAGGACAGCTTTCCCAGGGACAATCCTGGACCCTTGGGACCATCCAGAATCACCAAGGCCTCGACTTTGCACGGCCTGGGGAACGCTCTTCCGCCTGTCCAGCAATCCCCACGTCAAAACCTTTCTCGGCAGAGGCAGGCACTCTGTCCCTTGTACTAGATAGCTCGGCAGAGCCTTCCGAGAAACATGCTGCGTCATTCAGCTTGAACGTGGGACGCGGAGGGGAGAGGACGCTTTCTCCCCGTTTGGAGGCGCCTTGCGCTTGGCTTCGAAGCTGCCTTGAACAGCACTAGCGGCCCGACGTCTCTGCACGGCAGGACTGTCGTTGTGGGCCGAGGCTGCGTGTTCTCCCAAAGCGAAAACCGTGCTGGCAATCCCTTTCTAGGAACTCCTCCCACGGCACCCCAGGTTCGGCTCCGGCCGAACGAAAGGTGACCTCGGGCCTCAAGGTGAAGTTCCAGTGTTTCACGTCAGGGGAGTTGGGTGTGCAGGGGTCTCCAATGAGGCCATCCTCCACCACGGAGTGCCTTAACCCTGCGACGCTCCTGGGGACACACAGGGTAGGAGCCCATTCACCAGTTTCGCAGGATGACCTCTCTCCGTGCCGGAACGGCGGCCTCTGGCTTCTGAGGAACCTTAGCGTAAGCAGGCCCCTGGAGACAGCTCTTCACATTCACAGCTAGGGCAGTGTACTCCTCTCTGGGTTGCCCAGGTTGAGTGGCCCAGTCGTCAGAGAGACTGGCGAAAGCAGCGCTGGGCGGACTCCCTTTGCCAGTCAGTCGCACGGCCTCCTTGACTGAAAGAGAACTGCAGTGCCAAAAGACACCGCGCTGACGACTGGCTCCAGGAAGAGACTCGGGACAGCACTCTCACAGAAGCGAAAGCTAGGCTGTGGGCCCAGCCTGAGGAGCAGTACGTACGTTTGCCACACTTCTTTACACAGCTAGGCGTGAGCCAGAGAGCCTTGGTCACTGAGGCCTCCCTGAGGTACTGCCATACTTACCCAGTAGATCCCACGCAGAGGTCCCTGTGCCCAAAAGGGCCTCCACGGAAGGGCCCTGTTCCTCCCGCTGTGTTTCCTTGAGGGAATCAGAAACCACTGAAGATACCTGTAGGAGATCAGGTATGAAGCTGGGCGACCCTGGCCAAACCTGATTCCCCCTCCGTGGTAGACGAGACAGTGGCGGGTCCTAAGCTGCCTGAAGCACACTCCTCGCGCGCACCTTCTCTTTGCTGCCGGAAGGCCTCACATAAGAAGTCTGAGTTGACTCGTGACGGAAGAAGTCTGAGTTGACTCGTGTGAGGCCTGCTGCTGCTCAGTTCCTTGCTGGGAGCTTCAGCAGGAGCGCTCTGGAGCTCGCCGGCAGAAGAATTGTGAGTCCCCCCGCCCCACCCCGGCCTCGAGCAAAAGTCCAGATTTCCCCCGTTCGTTAGGAACACCTCGGAGTGCCAGAGGGAGCGGAGGGGCACGCGTTAACGGAATGCTTCAACCGTGGAAGGTATTCCACGAGACACTGTGCACTCACGTTCGTTGTAACAACTGTCACAGGGCCCTCACTGTATGCCTTCCAACTCCTCGGCTGTGTTTGAGCCCCAGGAAGTAAATGCGTTCGTTTGACTAAGCTCCGTGAATGTGCAACGGTGATGGCGAAGCGCTGCCCTGTTCGCTCGAAAGCTCTCGTTCGTGCGGCCTTCACACGGCCTCAAGGTACGCAGTTCTAAAGAGCCTTACATTCCATGCTGGTGTGCCAAGCCCCCCACCCACCCGCAGGGAGGAATTTGGGCTCTTCTGAGAAACACCAGTGTGCGTCCCAAGGGAAACCAGGGCGTCTCCCCCAGGACGTCGCCGAACGGCAGTCGGATGCCAGAGGTGTACTTCCAGCCGGAAAAAGAGGGAAGAGGACAGCTTTCCCAGGGACAATCCTGGACCCTTGGGACCATCCAGAATCACCAAGGCCTCGACTTTGCACGGCCTGGGGAACGCTCTTCCGCCTGTCCAGCAATCCCCACGTCAAAACCTTTCTCGGCAGAGGCAGGCACTCTGTCCCTTGTACTAGATAGCTCGGCAGAGCCTTCCGAGAAACATGCTGCGTCATTCAGCTTGAACGTGGGACGCGGAGGGGAGAGGACGCTTTCTCCCCGTTTGGAGGCGCCTTGCGCTTGGCTTCGAAGCTGCCTTGAACAGCACTAGCGGCCCGACGTCTCTGCACGGCAGGACTGTCGTTGTGGGCCGAGGCTGCGTGTTCTCCCAAAGCGAAAACCGTGCTGGCAATCCCTTTCTAGGAACTCCTCCCACGGCACCCCAGGTTCGGCTCCGGCCGAACGAAAGGTGACCTCGGGCCTCAAGGTGAAGTTCCAGTGTTTCACGTCAGGGGAGTTGGGTGTGCAGGGGTCTCCAATGAGGCCATCCTCCACCACGGAGTGCCTTAACCCTGCGACGCTCCTGGGGACACACAGGGTAGGAGCCCATTCACCAGTTTCGCAGGATGACCTCTCTCCGTGCCGGAACGGCGGCCTCTGGCTTCTGAGGAACCTTAGCGTAAGCAGGCCCCTGGAGACAGCTCTTCACATTCACAGCTAGGGCAGTGTACTCCTCTCTGGGTTGCCCAGGTTGAGTGGCCCAGTCGTCAGAGAGACTGGCGAAAGCAGCGCTGGGCGGACTCCCTTTGCCAGTCAGTCGCACGGCCTCCTTGACTGAAAGAGAACTGCAGTGCCAAAAGACACCGCGCTGACGACTGGCTCCAGGAAGAGACTCGGGACAGCACTCTCACAGAAGCGAAAGCTAGGCTGTGGGCCCAGCCTGAGGAGCAGTACGTACGTTTGCCACACTTCTTTACACAGCTAGGCGTGAGCCAGAGAGCCTTGGTCACTGAGGCCTCCCTGAGGTACTGCCATACTTACCCAGTAGATCCCACGCAGAGGTCCCTGTGCCCAAAAGGGCCTCCACGGAAGGGCCCTGTTCCTCCCGCTGTGTTTCCTTGAGGGAATCAGAAACCACTGAAGATACCTGTAGGAGATCAGGTATGAAGCTGGGCGACCCTGGCCAAACCTGATTCCCCCTCCGTGGTAGACGAGACAGTGGCGGGTCCTAAGCTGCCTGAAGCACACTCCTCGCGCGCACCTTCTCTTTGCTGCCGGAAGGCCTCACATAAGAAGTCTGAGTTGACTCGTGACGGAAGAAGTCTGAGTTGACTCGTGTGAGGCCTGCTGCTGCTCAGTTCCTTGCTGGGAGCTTCAGCAGGAGCGCTCTGGAGCTCGCCGGCAGAAGAATTGTGAGTCCCCCCGCCCCACCCCGGCCTCGAGCAAAAGTCCAGATTTCCCCCGTTCGTTAGGAACACCTCGGAGTGCCAGAGGGAGCGGAGGGGCACGCGTTAACGGAATGCTTCAACCGTGGAAGGTATTCCACGAGACACTGTGCACTCACGTTCGTTGTAACAACTGTCACAGGGCCCTCACTGTATGCCTTCCAACTCCTCGGCTGTGTTTGAGCCCCAGGAAGTAAATGCGTTCGTTTGACTAAGCTCCGTGAATGTGCAACGGTGATGGCGAAGCGCTGCCCTGTTCGCTCGAAAGCTCTCGTTCGTGCGGCCTTCACACGGCCTCAAGGTACGCAGTTCTAAAGAGCCTTACATTCCATGCTGGTGTGCCAAGCCCCCCACCCACCCGCAGGGAGGAATTTGGGCTCTTCTGAGAAACACCAGTGTGCGTCCCAAGGGAAACCAGGGCGTCTCCCCCAGGACGTCGCCGAACGGCAGTCGGATGCCAGAGGTGTACTTCCAGCCGGAAAAAGAGGGAAGAGGACAGCTTTCCCAGGGACAATCCTGGACCCTTGGGACCATCCAGAATCACCAAGGCCTCGACTTTGCACGGCCTGGGGAACGCTCTTCCGCCTGTCCAGCAATCCCCACGTCAAAACCTTTCTCGGCAGAGGCAGGCACTCTGTCCCTTGTACTAGATAGCTCGGCAGAGCCTTCCGAGAAACATGCTGCGTCATTCAGCTTGAACGTGGGACGCGGAGGGGAGAGGACGCTTTCTCCCCGTTTGGAGGCGCCTTGCGCTTGGCTTCGAAGCTGCCTTGAACAGCACTAGCGGCCCGACGTCTCTGCACGGCAGGACTGTCGTTGTGGGCCGAGGCTGCGTGTTCTCCCAAAGCGAAAACCGTGCTGGCAATCCCTTTCTAGGAACTCCTCCCACGGCACCCCAGGTTCGGCTCCGGCCGAACGAAAGGTGACCTCGGGCCTCAAGGTGAAGTTCCAGTGTTTCACGTCAGGGGAGTTGGGTGTGCAGGGGTCTCCAATGAGGCCATCCTCCACCACGGAGTGCCTTAACCCTGCGACGCTCCTGGGGACACACAGGGTAGGAGCCCATTCACCAGTTTCGCAGGATGACCTCTCTCCGTGCCGGAACGGCGGCCTCTGGCTTCTGAGGAACCTTAGCGTAAGCAGGCCCCTGGAGACAGCTCTTCACATTCACAGCTAGGGCAGTGTACTCCTCTCTGGGTTGCCCAGGTTGAGTGGCCCAGTCGTCAGAGAGACTGGCGAAAGCAGCGCTGGGCAGACTCCCTTTGCCAGTCAGTCGCACGGCCTCCTTGACTGAAAGAGAACTGCAGTGCCAAAAGACACCGCGCTGACGACTGGCTCCAGGAAGAGACTCGGGACAGCACTCTCACAGAAGCGAAAGCTAGGCTGTGGGCCCAGCCTGTGGAGCAGTACGTACGTTTGCCACACTTCTTTACACAGCTAGGCGTGAGCCAGAGAGCCTTGGTCACTGAGGCCTCCCTGAGGTACTGCCATACTTACCCAGTAGATCCCACGCAGAGGTCCCTGTGCCCAAAAGGGCCTCCACGGAAGGGCCCTGTTCCTCCCGCTGTGTTTCCTTGAGGGAATCAGAAACCACTGAAGATACCTGTAGGAGATCAGGTATGAAGCTGGGCGACCCTGGCCAAACCTGATTCCCCCTCCGTGGTAGACGAGACAGTGGCGGGTCCTAAGCTGCCTGAAGCACACTCCTCGCGCGCACCTTCTCTTTGCTGCCGGAAGGCCTCACATAAGAAGTCTCAGTTGACGCGTGACGGAAGAAATCTGAGTTGACTCGTGTGAGGCCTGCTGCTGCTCAGTTCCTTGCTGGGAGCTTCAGCAGGAGCGCTCTGGAGCTCGCCGGCAGAAGAATTGTGAGTCCCCCCGCCCCACCCCGGCCTCGAGCAAAAGTCCAGATTTCCCCCGTTCGTTAGGAACACCTCGGAGTGCCAGAGGGAGCGGAGGGGCACGCGTTAACGGAATGCTTCAACCGTGGAAGGTATTCCACGAGACACTGTGCACTCACGTTCGTTGTAACAACTGTCACAGGGCCCTCACTGTATGCCTTCCAACTCCTCGGCTGTGTTTGAGCCCCAGGAAGTAAATGCGTTCGTTTGACTAAGCTCCGTGAATGTGCAACGGTGATGGCGAAGCGCTGCCCTGTTCGCTCGAAAGCTCTCGTTCGTGCGGCCTTCACACGGCCTCAAGGTACGCAGTTCTAAAGAGCCTTACATTCCATGCTGGTGTGCCAAGCCCCCCACCCACCCGCAGGGAGGAATTTGGGCTCTTCTGAGAAACACCAGTGTGCGTCCCAAGGGAAACCAGGGCGTCTCCCCCAGGACGTCGCCGAACGGCAGTCGGATGCCAGAGGTGTACTTCCAGCCGGAAAAAGAGGGAAGAGGACAGCTTTCCCAGGGACAATCCTGGACCCTTGGGACCATCCAGAATCACCAAGGCCTCGACTTTGCACGGCCTGGGGAACGCTCTTCCGCCTGTCCAGCAATCCCCACGTCAAAACCTTTCTCGGCAGAGGCAGGCACTCTGTCCCTTGTACTAGATAGCTCGGCAGAGCCTTCCGAGAAACATGCTGCGTCATTCAGCTTGAACGTGGGACGCGGAGGGGAGAGGACGCTTTCTCCCCGTTTGGAGGCGCCTTGCGCTTGGCTTCGAAGCTGCCTTGAACAGCACTAGCGGCCCGACGTCTCTGCACGGCAGGACTGTCGTTGTGGGCCGAGGCTGCGTGTTCTCCCAAAGCGAAAACCGTGCTGGCAATCCCTTTCTAGGAACTCCTCCCACGGCACCCCAGGTTCGGCTCCGGCCGAACGAAAGGTGACCTCGGGCCTCAAGGTGAAGTTCCAGTGTTTCACGTCAGGGGAGTTGGGTGTGCAGGGGTCTCCAATGAGGCCATCCTCCACCACGGAGTGCCTTAACCCTGCGACGCTCCTGGGGACACACAGGGTAGGAGCCCATTCACCAGTTTCGCAGGATGACCTCTCTCCGTGCCGGAACGGCGGCCTCTGGCTTTTGAGGAACCTTAGCGTAAGCAGGCCCCTGGAGACAGCTCTTCACATTCACAGCTAGGGCAGTGTACTCCTCTCTGGGTTGCCCAGGTTGAGTGGCCCAGTCATCAGAGAGACTGGCGAAAGCAGCGCTGGGCGGACTCCCTTTGCCAGTCAGTCGCACGGCCTCCTTGACTGAAAGAGAACTGCAGTGCCAAAAGACACCGCGCTGACGACTGGCTCCAGGAAGAGACTCGGGACAGCACTCTCACAGAAGCGAAAGCTAGGCTGTGGGCCCAGCCTGTGGAGCAGTACGTACGTTTGCCACACTTCTTTACACAGCTAGGCGTGAGCCAGAGAGCCTTGGTCACTGAGGCCTCCCTGAGGTACTGCCATACTTACCCAGTAGATCCCACGCAGAGGTCCCTGTGCCCAAAAGGGCCTCCACGGAAGGGCCCTGTTCCTCCCGCTGTGTTTCCTTGAGGGAATCAGAAACCACTGAGGATACCTGTAGGAGCTCAGGTATGAAGCTGGGCGACCCTGGCCAAACCTGATTCCCCCTCCGTGGTAGACGAGACAGTGGCGGGTCCTAAGCTGCCTGAAGCACACTCCTCGCGCGCACCTTCTCTTTGCTGCCGGAAGGCCTCACATAAGAAGTCTGAGTTGACTCGTGACGGAAGAAGTCTGAGTTGACTCGTGTGAGGCCTGCTGCTGCTCAGTTCCTTGCTGGGAGCTTCAGCAGGAGCGCTCTGGAGCTCGCCGGCAGAAGAATTGTGAGTCCCCCCGCCCCACCCCGGCCTCGAGCAAAAGTCCAGATTTCCCCCGTTCGTTAGGAACACCTCGGAGTGCCAGAGGGAGCGGAGGGGCACGCGTTAACGGAATGCTTCAACCGTGGAAGGTATTCCACGAGACACTGTGCACTCACGTTCGTTGTAACAACTGTCACAGGGCCCTCACTGTATGCCTTCCAACTCCTCGGCTGTGTTTGAGCCCCAGGAAGTAAATGCGTTCGTTTGACTAAGCTCCGTGAATGTGCAACGGTGATGGCGAAGCGCTGCCCTGTTCGCTCGAAAACTCTCGTTCGTGCGGCCTTCACACGGCCTCAAGGTACGCAGTTCTAAAGAGCCTTACATTCCATGCTGGTGTGCCAAGCCCCCCACCCACCCGCAGGGAGGAATTTGGGCTCTTCTGAGAAACACCAGTGTGCGTCCCAAGGGAAACGAGGGCGTCTCCCCCAGGACGTCGCCGAACGGCAGTCGGATGCCAGAGGTGTACTTCCAGCCGGAAAAAGAGGGAAGAGGACAGCTTTCCCAGGGACAACCCTGGACCCTTGGGACCATCCAGAATCACCAAGGCCTCGACTTTGCACGGCCTGGGGAACGCTCTTCCGCCTGTCCAGCAATCCCCACGTCAAAACCTTTCTCGGCAGAGGCAGGCACTCTGTCCCTTGTACTAGATAGCTCGGCAGAGCCTTCCGAGAAACATGCTGCGTCATTCAGCTTGAACGTGGGACGCGGAGGGGAGAGGACGCTTTCTCCCCGTTTGGAGGCGCCTTGCGCTTGGCTTCGAAGCTGCCTTGAACAGCACTAGCGGCCCGACGTCTCTGCACGGCAGGACTGTCGTTGTGGGCCGAGGCTGCGTGTTCTCCCAAAGCGAAAACCGTGCTGGCAATCCCTTTCTAGGAACTCCTCCCATGGCACCCCAGGTTCGGCTCCGGCCGAACGAAAGGTGACCTCGGGCCTCAAGGTGAAGTTCCAGTGTTTCACGTCAGGGGAGTTGGGTGTGCAGGGGTCTCCAATGAGGCCATCCTCCACCACGGAGTGCCTTAACCCTGCGACGCTCCTGGGGACACACAGGGTAGGAGCCCATTCACCAGTTTCGCAGGATGACCTCTCTCCGTGCCGGAACGGCGGCCTCTGGCTTCTGAGGAACCTTAGCGTAAGCAGGCCCCTGGAGACAGCTCTTCACATTCACAGCTAGGGCAGTGTACTCCTCTCTGGGTTGCCCAGGTTGAGTGGCCCAGTCGTCAGAGAGACTGGCGAAAGCAGCGCTGGGCGGACTCCCTTTGCCAGTCAGTCGCACGGCCTCCTTGACTGAAAGAGAACTGCAGTGCCAAAAGACACCGCGCTGACGACTGGCTCCAGGAAGAGACTCGGGACAGCACTCTCACAGAAGCGAAAGCTAGGCTGTGGGCCCAGCCTGAGGAGCAGTACGTACGTTTGCCACACTTCTTTACACAGCTAGGCGTGAGCCAGAGAGCCTTGGTCACTGAGGCCTCCCTGAGGTACTGCCATACTTACCCAGTAGATCCCACGCAGAGGTCCCTGTGCCCAAAAGGGCCTCCACGGAAGGGCCCTGTTCCTCCCGCTGTGTTTCCTTGAGGGAATCAGAAACCACTGAAGATACCTGTAGGAGATCAGGTATGAAGCTGGGCGACCCTGGCCAAACCTGATTCCCCCTCCGTGGTAGACGAGACAGTGGCGGGTCCTAAGCTGCCTGAAGCACACTCCTCGCGCGCACCTTCTCTTTGCTGCCGGAAGGCCTCACATAAGAAGTCTGAGTTGACGCGTGACGGAAGAAATCTGAGTTGACTCGTGTGAGGCCTGCTGCTGCTCAGTTCCTTGCTGGGAGCTTCAGCAGGAGCGCTCTGGAGCTCGCCGGCAGAAGAATTGTGAGTCCCCCCGCCCCACCCCGGCCTCGAGCAAAAGTCCAGATTTCCCCCGTTCGTTAGGAACACCTCGGAGTGCCAGAGGGAGCGGAGGGGCACGCGTTAACGGAATGCTTCAACCGTGGAAGGTATTCCACGAGACACTGTGCACTCACGTTCGTTGTAACAACTGTCACAGGGCCCTCACTGTATGCCTTCCAACTCCTCGGCTGTGTTTGAGCCCCAGGAAGTAAATGCGTTCGTTTGACTAAGCTCCGTGAATGTGCAACGGTGATGGCGAAGCGCTGCCCTGTTCGCTCGAAAGCTCTCGTTCGTGCGGCCTTCACACGGCCTCAAGGTACGCAGTTCTAAAGAGCCTTACATTCCATGCTGGTGTGCCAAGCCCCCCACCCACCCGCAGGGAGGAATTTGGGCTCTTCTGAGAAACACCAGTGTGCGTCCCAAGGGAAACCAGGGCGTCTCCCCCAGGACGTCGCCGAACGGCAGTCGGATGCCAGAGGTGTACTTCCAGCCGGAAAAAGAGGGAAGAGGACAGCTTTCCCAGGGACAATCCTGGACCCTTGGGACCATCCAGAATCACCAAGGCCTCGACTTTGCACGGCCTGGGGAACGCTCTTCCGCCTGTCCAGCAATCCCCACGTCAAAACCTTTCTCGGCAGAGGCAGGCACTCTGTCCCTTGTACTAGATAGCTCGGCAGAGCCTTCCGAGAAACATGCTGCGTCATTCAGCTTGAACGTGGGACGCGGAGGGGAGAGGACGCTTTCTCCCCGTTTGGAGGCGCCTTGCGCTTGGCTTCGAAGCTGCCTTGAACAGCACTAGCGGCCCGACGTCTCTGCACGGCAGGACTGTCGTTGTGGGCCGAGGCTGCGTGTTCTCCCAAAGCGAAAACCGTGCTGGCAATCCCTTTCTAGGAACTCCTCCCACGGCACCCCAGGTTCGGCTCCGGCCGAACGAAAGGTGACCTCGGGCCTCAAGGTGAAGTTCCAGTGTTTCACGTCAGGGGAGTTGGGTGTGCAGGGGTCTCCAATGAGGCCATCCTCCACCACGGAGTGCCTTAACCCTGCGACGCTCCTGGGGACACACAGGGTAGGAGCCCATTCACCAGTTTCGCAGGATGACCTCTCTCCGTGCCGGAACGGCGGCCTCTGGCTTCTGAGTAACCTTAGCGTAAGCAGGCCCCTGGAGACAGCTCTTCACATTCACAGCTAGGGCAGTGTACTCCTCTCTGGGTTGCCCAGGTTGAGTGGCCCAGTCGTCAGAGAGACTGGCGAAAGCAGCGCTGGGCGGACTCCCTTTGCCAGTCAGTCGCACGGCCTCCTTGACTGAAAGAGAACTGCAGTGCCAAAAGACACCGCGCTGACGACTGGCTCCAGGAAGAGACTCGGGACAGCACTCTCACAGAAGCGAAAGCTAGGCTGTGGGCCCAGCCTGAGGAGCAGTACGTACGTTTGCCACACTTCTTTACACAGCTAGGCGTGAGCCAGAGAGCCTTGGTCACTGAGGCCTCCCTGAGGTACTGCCATACTTACCCAGTAGATCCCACGCAGAGGTCCCTGTGCCCAAAAGGGCCTCCACGGAAGGGCCCTGTTCCTCCCGCTGTGTTTCCTTGAGGGAATCAGAAACCACTGAGGATACCTGTAGGAGATCAGGTATGAAGCTGGGCGACCCTGGCCAAACCTGATTCCCCCTCCGTGGTAGACGAGACAGTGGCGGGTCCTAAGCTGCCTGAAGCACACTCCTCGCGCGCACCTTCTCTTTGCTGCCGGAAGGCCTCACATAAGATGTCTCAGTTGACGCGTGACGGAAGAAGTCTGAGTTGACTCGTGTGAGGCCTGCTGCTGCTCAGTTCCTTGCTGGGAGCTTCAGCAGGAGCGCTCTGGAGCTCGCCGGCAGAAGAATTGTGAGTCCCCCCGCCCCACCCCGGCCTCGAGCAAAAGTCCAGATTTCCCCCGTTCGTTAGGAACACCTCGGAGTGCCAGAGGGAGCGGAGGGGCACGCGTTAACGGAATGCTTCAACCGTGGAAGGTATTCCACGAGACACTGTGCACTCACGTTCGTTGTAACAACTGTCACAGGGCCCTCACTGTATGCCTTCCAACTCCTCGGCTGTGTTTGAGCCCCAGGAAGTAAATGCGTTCGTTTGACTAAGCTCCGTGAATGTGCAACGGTGATGGCGAAGCGCTGCCCTGTTCGCTCGAAAGCTCTCGTTCGTGCGGCCTTCACACGGCCTCAAGGTACGCAGTTCTAAAGAGCCTTACATTCCATGCTGGTGTGCCAAGCCCCCCACCCACCCGCAGGGAGGAATTTGGGCTCTTCTGAGAAACACCAGTGTGCGTCCCAAGGGAAACCAGGGCGTCTCCCCCAGGACGTCGCCGAACGGCAGTCGGATGCCAGAGGTGTACTTCCAGCCGGAAAAAGAGGGAAGAGGACAGCTTTCCCAGGGACAATCCTGGACCCTTGGGACCATCCAGAATCACCAAGGCCTCGACTTTGCACGGCCTGGGGAACGCTCTTCCGCCTGTCCAGCAATCCCCACGTCAAAACCTTTCTCGGCAGAGGCAGGCACTCTGTCCCTTGTACTAGATAGCTCGGCAGAGCCTTCCGAGAAACATGCTGCGTCATTCAGCTTGAACGTGGGACGCGGAGGGGAGAGGACGCTTTCTCCCCGTTTGGAGGCGCCTTGCGCTTGGCTTCGAAGCTGCCTTGAACAGCACTAGCGGCCCGACGTCTCTGCACGGCAGGACTGTCGTTGTGGGCCGAGGCTGCGTGTTCTCCCAAAGCGAAAACCGTGCTGGCAATCCCTTTCTAGGAACTCCTCCCACGGCACCCCAGGTTCGGCTCCGGCCGAACGAAAGGTGACCTCGGGCCTCAAGGTGAAGTTCCAGTGTTTCACGTCAGGGGAGTTGGGTGTGCAGGGGTCTCCAATGAGGCCATCCTCCACCACGGAGTGCCTTAACCCTGCGACGCTCCTGGGGACACACAGGGTAGGAGCCCATTCACCAGTTTCGCAGGATGACCTCTCTCCGTGCCGGAACGGCGGCCTCTGGCTTCTGAGGAACCTTAGCGTAAGCAGGCCCCTGGAGACAGCTCTTCACATTCACAGCTAGGGCAGTGTACTCCTCTCTGGGTTGCCCAGGTTGAGTGGCCCAGTCGTCAGAGAGACTGGCGAAAGCAGCGCTGGGCGGACTCCCTTTGCCAGTCAGTCGCACGGCCTCCTTGACTGAAAGAGAACTGCAGTGCCAAAAGACACCGCGCTGACGACTGGCTCCAGGAAGAGACTCGGGACAGCACTCTCACAGAAGCGAAAGCTAGGCTGTGGGCCCAGCCTGAGGAGCAGTACGTACGTTTGCCACACTTCTTTACACAGCTAGGCGTGAGCCAGAGAGCCTTGGTCACTGAGGCCTCCCTGAGGTACTGCCATACTTACCCAGTAGATCCCACGCAGAGGTCCCTGTGCCCAAAAGGGCCTCCACGGAAGGGCCCTGTTCCTCCCGCTGTGTTTCCTTGAGGGAATCAGAAACCACTGAAGATACCTGTAGGAGATCAGGTATGAAGCTGGGCGACCCTGGCCAAACCTGATTCCCCCTCCGTGGTAGACGAGACAGTGGCGGGTCCTAAGCTGCCTGAAGCACACTCCTCGCGCGCACCTTCTCTTTGCTGCCGGAAGGCCTCACATAAGAAGTCTGAGTTGACGCGTGACGGAAGAAATCTGAGTTGACTCGTGTGAGGCCTGCTGCTGCTCAGTTCCTTGCTGGGAGCTTCAGCAGGAGCGCTCTGGAGCTCGCCGGCAGAAGAATTGTGAGTCCCCCCGCCCCACCCCGGCCTCGAGCAAAAGTCCAGATTTCCCCCGTTCGTTAGGAACACCTCGGAGTGCCAGAGGGAGCGGAGGGGCACGCGTTAACGGAATTCTTCAACCGTGGAAGGTATTCCACGAGACACTGTGCACTCACGTTCGTTGTAACAACTGTCACAGGGCCCTCACTGTATGCCTTCCAACTCCTCGGCTGTGTTTGAGCCCCAGGAAGTAAATGCGTTCGTTTGACTAAGCTCCGTGAATGTGCAACGGTGATGGCGAAGCGCTGCCCTGTTCGCTCGAAAGCTCTCGTTCGTGCGGCCTTCACACGGCCTCAAGGTACGCAGTTCTAAAGAGCCTTACATTCCATGCTGGTGTGCCAAGCCCCCCACCCACCCGCAGGGAGGAATTTGGGCTCTTCTGAGAAACACCAGTGTGCGTCCCAAGGGAAACCAGGGCGTCTCCCCCAGGACGTCGCCGAACGGCAGTCGGATGCCAGAGGTGTACTTCCAGCCGGAAAAAGAGGGAAGAGGACAGCTTTCCCAGGGACAATCCTGGACCCTTGGGACCATCCAGAATCACCAAGGCCTCGACTTTGCACGGCCTGGGGAACGCTCTTCCGCCTGTCCAGCAATCCCCACGTCAAAACCTTTCTCGGCAGAGGCAGGCACTCTGTCCCTTGTACTAGATAGCTCGGCAGAGCCTTCCGAGAAACATGCTGCGTCATTCAGCTTGAACGTGGGACGCGGAGGGGAGAGGACGCTTTCTCCCCGTTTGGAGGCGCCTTGCGCTTGGCTTCGAAGCTGCCTTGAACAGCACTAGCGGCCCGACGTCTCTGCACGGCAGGACTGTCGTTGTGGGCCGAGGCTGCGTGTTCTCCCAAAGCGAAAACCGTGCTGGCAATCCCTTTCTAGGAACTCCTCCCACGGCACCCCAGGTTCGGCTCCGGCCGAACGAAAGGTGACCTCGGGCCTCAAGGTGAAGTTCCAGTGTTTCACGTCAGGGGAGTTGGGTGTGCAGGGGTCTCCAATGAGGCCATCCTCCACCACGGAGTGCCTTAACCCTGCGACGCTCCTGGGGACACACAGGGTAGGAGCCCATTCACCAGTTTCGCAGGATGACCTCTCTCCGTGCCGGAACGGCGGCCTCTGGCTTCTGAGGAACCTTAGCGTAAGCAGGCCCCTGGAGACAGCTCTTCACATTCACAGCTAGGGCAGTGTACTCCTCTCTGGGTTGCCCAGGTTGAGTGGCCCAGTCGTCAGAGAGACTGGCGAAAGCAGCGCTGGGCGGACTCCCTTTGCCAGTCAGTCGCACGGCCTCCTTGACTGAAAGAGAACTGCAGTGCCAAAAGACACCGCGCTGACGACTGGCTCCAGGAAGAGACTCGGGACAGCACTCTCACAGAAGCGAAAGCTAGGCTGTGGGCCCAGCCTGTGGAGCAGTACGTACGTTTGCCACACTTCTTTACACAGCTAGGCGTGAGCCAGAGAGCCTTGGTCACTGAGGCCTCCCTGAGGTACTGCCATACTTACCCAGTAGATCCCACGCAGAGGTCCCTGTGCCCAAAAGGGCCTCCACGGAAGGGCCCTGTTCCTCCCGCTGTGTTTCCTTGAGGGAATCAGAAACCACTGAGGATACCTGTAGGAGCTCAGGTATGAAGCTGGGCGACCCTGGCCAAACCTGATTCCCCCTCCGTGGTAGACGAGACAGTGGCGGGTCCTAAGCTGCCTGAAGCACACTCCTCGCGCGCACCTTCTCTTTGCTGCCGGAAGGCCTCACATAAGAAGTCTGAGTTGACTCGTGACGGAAGAAGTCTGAGTTGACTCGTGTGAGGCCTGCTGCTGCTCAGTTCCTTGCTGGGAGCTTCAGCAGGAGCGCTCTGGAGCTCGCCGGCAGAAGAATTGTGAGTCCCCCCGCCCCACCCCGGCCTCGAGCAAAAGTCCAGATTTCCCCCGTTCGTTAGGAACACCTCGGAGTGCCAGAGGGAGCGGAGGGGCACGCGTTAACGGAATGCTTCAACCGTGGAAGGTATTCCACGAGACACTGTGCACTCACGTTCGTTGTAACAACTGTCACAGGGCCCTCACTGTATGCCTTCCAACTCCTCGGCTGTGTTTGAGCCCCAGGAAGTAAATGCGTTCGTTTGACTAAGCTCCGTGAATGTGCAACGGTGATGGCGAAGCGCTGCCCTGTTCGCTCGAAAACTCTCGTTCGTGCGGCCTTCACACGGCCTCAAGGTACGCAGTTCTAAAGAGCCTTACATTCCATGCTGGTGTGCCAAGCCCCCCACCCACCCGCAGGGAGGAATTTGGGCTCTTCTGAGAAACACCAGTGTGCGTCCCAAGGGAAACCAGGGCGTCTCCCCCAGGACGTCGCCGAACGGCAGTCGGATGCCAGAGGTGTACTTCCAGCCGGAAAAAGAGGGAAGAGGACAGCTTTCCCAGGGACAACCCTGGACCCTTGGGACCATCCAGAATCACCAAGGCCTCGACTTTGCACGGCCTGGGGAACGCTCTTCCGCCTGTCCAGCAATCCCCACGTCAAAACCTTTCTCGGCAGAGGCAGGCACTCTGTCCCTTGTACTAGATAGCTCGGCAGAGCCTTCCGAGAAACATGCTGCGTCATTCAGCTTGAACGTGGGACGCGGAGGGGAGAGGACGCTTTCTCCCCGTTTGGAGGCGCCTTGCGCTTGGCTTCGAAGCTGCCTTGAACAGCACTAGCGGCCCGACGTCTCTGCACGGCAGGACTGTCGTTGTGGGCCGAGGCTGCGTGTTCTCCCAAAGCGAAAACCGTGCTGGCAATCCCTTTCTAGGAACTCCTCCCACGGCACCCCAGGTTCGGCTCCGGCCGAACGAAAGGTGACCTCGGGCCTCAAGGTGAAGTTCCAGTGTTTCACGTCAGGGGAGTTGGGTGTGCAGGGGTCTCCAATGAGGCCATCCTCCACCACGGAGTGCCTTAACCCTGCGACGCTCCTGGGGACACACAGGGTAGGAGCCCATTCACCAGTTTCGCAGGATGACCTCTCTCCGTGCCGGAACGGCGGCCTCTGGCTTCTGAGGAACCTTAGCGTAAGCAGGCCCCTGGAGACAGCTCTTCACATTCACAGCTAGGGCAGTGTACTCCTCTCTGGGTTGCCCAGGTTGAGTGGCCCAGTCGTCAGAGAGACTGGCGAAAGCAGCGCTGGGCGGACTCCCTTTGCCAGTCAGTCGCACGGCCTCCTTGACTGAAAGAGAACTGCAGTGCCAAAAGACACCGCGCTGACGACTGGCTCCAGGAAGAGACTCGGGACAGCACTCTCACAGAAGCGAAAGCTAGGCTGTGGGCCCAGCCTGAGGAGCAGTACGTACGTTTGCCACACTTCTTTACACAGCTAGGCGTGAGCCAGAGAGCCTTGGTCACTGAGGCCTCCCTGAGGTACTGCCATACTTACCCAGTAGATCCCACGCAGAGGTCCCTGTGCCCAAAAGGGCCTCCACGGAAGGGCCCTGTTCCTCCCGCTGTGTTTCCTTGAGGGAATCAGAAACCACTGAAGATACCTGTAGGAGATCAGGTATGAAGCTGGGCGACCCTGGCCAAACCTGATTCCCCCTCCGTGGTAGACGAGACAGTGGCGGGTCCTAAGCTGCCTGAAGCACACTCCTCGCGCGCACCTTCTCTTTGCTGCCGGAAGGCCTCACATAAGAAGTCTGAGTTGACGCGTGACGGAAGAAATCTGAGTTGACTCGTGTGAGGCCTGCTGCTGCTCAGTTCCTTGCTGGGAGCTTCAGCAGGAGCGCTCTGGAGCTCGCCGGCAGAAGAATTGTGAGTCCCCCCGCCCCACCCCGGCCTCGAGCAAAAGTCCAGATTTCCCCCGTTCGTTAGGAACACCTCGGAGTGCCAGAGGGAGCGGAGGGGCACGCGTTAACGGAATGCTTCAACCGTGGAAGGTATTCCACGAGACACTGTGCACTCACGTTCGTTGTAACAACTGTCACAGGGCCCTCACTGTATGCCTTCCAACTCCTCGGCTGTGTTTGAGCCCCAGGAAGTAAATGCGTTCGTTTGACTAAGCTCCGTGAATGTGCAACGGTGATGGCGAAGCGCTGCCCTGTTCGCTCGAAAGCTCTCGTTCGTGCGGCCTTCACACGGCCTCAAGGTACGCAGTTCTAAAGAGCCTTACATTCCATGCTGGTGTGCCAAGCCCCCCACCCACCCGCAGGGAGGAATTTGGGCTCTTCTGAGAAACACCAGTGTGCGTCCCAAGGGAAACCAGGGCGTCTCCCCCAGGACGTCGCCGAACGGCAGTCGGATGCCAGAGGTGTACTTCCAGCCGGAAAAAGAGGGAAGAGGACAGCTTTCCCAGGGACAATCCTGGACCCTTGGGACCATCCAGAATCACCAAGGCCTCGACTTTGCACGGCCTGGGGAACGCTCTTCCGCCTGTCCAGCAATCCCCACGTCAAAACCTTTCTCGGCAGAGGCAGGCACTCTGTCCCTTGTACTAGATAGCTCGGCAGAGCCTTCCGAGAAACATGCTGCGTCATTCAGCTTGAACGTGGGACGCGGAGGGGAGAGGACGCTTTCTCCCCGTTTGGAGGCGCCTTGCGCTTGGCTTCGAAGCTGCCTTGAACAGCACTAGCGGCCCGACGTCTCTGCACGGCAGGACTGTCGTTGTGGGCCGAGGCTGCGTGTTCTCCCAAAGCGAAAACCGTGCTGGCAATCCCTTTCTAGGAACTCCTCCCACGGCACCCCAGGTTCGGCTCCGGCCGAACGAAAGGTGACCTCGGGCCTCAAGGTGAAGTTCCAGTGTTTCACGTCAGGGGAGTTGGGTGTGCAGGGGTCTCCAATGAGGCCATCCTCCACCACGGAGTGCCTTAACCCTGCGACGCTCCTGGGGACACACAGGGTAGGAGCCCATTCACCAGTTTCGCAGGATGACCTCTCTCCGTGCCGGAACGGCGGCCTCTGGCTTCTGAGGAACCTTAGCGTAAGCAGGCCCCTGGAGACAGCTCTTCACATTCACAGCTAGGGCAGTGTACTCCTCTCTGGGTTGCCCAGGTTGAGTGGCCCAGTCGTCAGAGAGACTGGCGAAAGCAGCGCTGGGCGGACTCCCTTTGCCAGTCAGTCGCACGGCCTCCTTGACTGAAAGAGAACTGCAGTGCCAAAAGACACCGCGCTGACGACTGGCTCCAGGAAGAGACTCGGGACAGCACTCTCACAGAAGCGAAAGCTAGGCTGTGGGCCCAGCCTGAGGAGCAGTACGTACGTTTGCCACACTTCTTTACACAGCTAGGCGTGAGCCAGAGAGCCTTGGTCACTGAGGCCTCCCTGAGGTACTGCCATACTTACCCAGTAGATCCCACGCAGAGGTCCCTGTGCCCAAAAGGGCCTCCACGGAAGGGCCCTGTTCCTCCCGCTGTGTTTCCTTGAGGGAATCAGAAACCACTGAAGATACCTGTAGGAGATCAGGTATGAAGCTGGGCGACCCTGGCCAAACCTGATTCCCCCTCCGTGGTAGACGAGACAGTGGCGGGTCCTAAGCTGCCTGAAGCACACTCCTCGCGCGCACCTTCTCTTTGCTGCCGGAAGGCCTCACATAAGAAGTCTGAGTTGACGCGTGACGGAAGAAATCTGAGTTGACTCGTGTGAGGCCTGCTGCTGCTCAGTTCCTTGCTGGGAGCTTCAGCAGGAGCGCTCTGGAGCTCGCCGGCAGAAGAATTGTGAGTCCCCCCGCCCCACCCCGGCCTCGAGCAAAAGTCCAGATTTCCCCCGTTCGTTAGGAACACCTCGGAGTGCCAGAGGGAGCGGAGGGGCACGCGTTAACGGAATGCTTCAACCGTGGAAGGTATTCCACGAGACACTGTGCACTCACGTTCGTTGTAACAACTGTCACAGGGCCCTCACTGTATGCCTTCCAACTCCTCGGCTGTGTTTGAGCCCCAGGAAGTAAATGCGTTCGTTTGACTAAGCTCCGTGAATGTGCAACGGTGATGGCGAAGCGCTGCCCTGTTCGCTCGAAAGCTCTCGTTCGTGCGGCCTTCACACGGCCTCAAGGTACGCAGTTCTAAAGAGCCTTACATTCCATGCTGGTGTGCCAAGCCCCCCACCCACCCGCAGGGAGGAATTTGGGCTCTTCTGAGAAACACCAGTGTGCGTCCCAAGGGAAACCAGGGCGTCTCCCCCAGGACGTCGCCGAACGGCAGTCGGATGCCAGAGGTGTACTTCCAGCCGGAAAAAGAGGGAAGAGGACAGCTTTCCCAGGGACAATCCTGGACCCTTGGGACCATCCAGAATCACCAAGGCCTCGACTTTGCACGGCCTGGGGAACGCTCTTCCGCCTGTCCAGCAATCCCCACGTCAAAACCTTTCTCGGCAGAGGCAGGCACTCTGTCCCTTGTACTAGATAGCTCGGCAGAGCCTTCCGAGAAACATGCTGCGTCATTCAGCTTGAACGTGGGACGCGGAGGGGAGAGGACGCTTTCTCCCCGTTTGGAGGCGCCTTGCGCTTGGCTTCGAAGCTGCCTTGAACAGCACTAGCGGCCCGACGTCTCTGCACGGCAGGACTGTCGTTGTGGGCCGAGGCTGCGTGTTCTCCCAAAGCGAAAACCGTGCTGGCAATCCCTTTCTAGGAACTCCTCCCACGGCACCCCAGGTTCGGCTCCGGCCGAACGAAAGGTGACCTCGGGCCTCAAGGTGAAGTTCCAGTGTTTCACGTCAGGGGAGTTGGGTGTGCAGGGGTCTCCAATGAGGCCATCCTCCACCACGGAGTGCCTTAACCCTGCGACGCTCCTGGGGACACACAGGGTAGGAGCCCATTCACCAGTTTCGCAGGATGACCTCTCTCCGTGCCGGAACGGCGGCCTCTGGCTTCTGAGGAACCTTAGCGTAAGCAGGCCCCTGGAGACAGCTCTTCACATTCACAGCTAGGGCAGTGTACTCCTCTCTGGGTTGCCCAGGTTGAGTGGCCCAGTCGTCAGAGAGACTGGCGAAAGCAGCGCTGGGCGGACTCCCTTTGCCAGTCAGTCGCACGGCCTCCTTGACTGAAAGAGAACTGCAGTGCCAAAAGACACCGCGCTGACGACTGGCTCCAGGAAGAGACTCGGGACAGCACTCTCACAGAAGCGAAAGCTAGGCTGTGGGCCCAGCCTGAGGAGCAGTACGTACGTTTGCCACACTTCTTTACACAGCTAGGCGTGAGCCAGAGAGCCTTGGTCACTGAGGCCTCCCTGAGGTACTGCCATACTTACCCAGTAGATCCCACGCAGAGGTCCCTGTGCCCAAAAGGGCCTCCACGGAAGGGCCCTGTTCCTCCCGCTGTGTTTCCTTGAGGGAATCAGAAACCACTGAGGATACCTGTAGGAGCTCAGGTATGAAGCTGGGCGACCCTGGCCAAACCTGATTCCCCCTCCGTGGTAGACGAGACAGTGGCGGGTCCTAAGCTGCCTGAAGCACACTCCTCGCGCGCACCTTCTCTTTGCTGCCGGAAGGCCTCACATAAGAAGTCTGAGTTGACTCGTGTGAGGCCTGCTGCTGCTCAGTTCCTTGCTGGGAGCTTCAGCAGGAGCGCTCTGGAGCTCGCCGGCAGAAGAATTGTGAGTCCCCTCGCCCCACCCCGGCCTCGAGCAAAAGTCCAGATTTCCCCCGTTCGTTAGGAACACCTCGGAGTGCCAGAGGGAGCGGAGGGGCACGCGTTAACGGAATGCTTCAACCGTGGAAGGTATTCCACGAGACACTGTGCACTCACGTTCGTTGTAACAACTGTCACAGGGCCCTCACTGTATGCCTTCCAACTCCTCGGCTGTGTTTGAGCCCCAGGAAGTAAATGCGTTCGTTTGACTAAGCTCCGTGAATGTGCAACGGTGATGGCGAAGCGCTGCCCTGTTCGCTCGAAAGCTCTCGTTCGTGCGGCCTTCACACGGCCTCAAGGTACGCAGTTCTAAAGAGCCTTACATTCCATGCTGGTGTGCCAAGCCCCCCACCCACCCGCAGGGAGGAATTTGGGCTCTTCTGAGAAACACCAGTGTGCGTCCCAAGGGAAACCAGGGCGTCTCCCCCAGGACGTCGCCGAACGGCAGTCGGATGCCAGAGGTGTACTTCCAGCCGGAAAAAGAGGGAAGAGGACAGCTTTCCCAGGGACAATCCTGGACCCTTGGGACCATCCAGAATCACCAAGGCCTCGACTTTGCACGGCCTGGGGAACGCTCTTCCGCCTGTCCAGCAATCCCCACGTCAAAACCTTTCTCGGCAGAGGCAGGCACTCTGTCCCTTGTACTAGATAGCTCGGCAGAGCCTTCCGAGAAACATGCTGCGTCATTCAGCTTGAACGTGGGACGCGGAGGGGAGAGGACGCTTTCTCCCCGTTTGGAGGCGCCTTGCGCTTGGCTTCGAAGCTGCCTTGAACAGCACTAGCGGCCCGACGTCTCTGCACGGCAGGACTGTCGTTGTGGGCCGAGGCTGCGTGTTCTCCCAAAGCGAAAACCGTGCTGGCAATCCCTTTCTAGGAACTCCTCCCACGGCACCCCAGGTTCGGCTCCGGCCGAACGAAAGGTGACCTCGGGCCTCAAGGTGAAGTTCCAGTGTTTCACGTCAGGGGAGTTGGGTGTGCAGGGGTCTCCAATGAGGCCATCCTCCACCACGGAGTGCCTTAACCCTGCGACGCTCCTGGGGACACACAGGGTAGGAGCCCATTCACCAGTTTCGCAGGATGACCTCTCTCCGTGCCGGAACGGCGGCCTCTGGCTTCTGAGGAACCTTAGCGTAAGCAGGCCCCTGGAGACAGCTCTTCACATTCACAGCTAGGGCAGTGTACTCCTCTCTGGGTTGCCCAGGTTGAGTGGCCCAGTCGTCAGAGAGACTGGCGAAAGCAGCGCTGGGCGGACTCCCTTTGCCAGTCAGTCGCACGGCCTCCTTGACTGAAAGAGAACTGCAGTGCCAAAAGACACCGCGCTGACGACTGGCTCCAGGAAGAGACTCGGGACAGCACTCTCACAGAAGCGAAAGCTAGGCTGTGGGCCCAGCCTGTGGAGCAGTACGTACGTTTGCCACACTTCTTTACACAGCTAGGCGTGAGCCAGAGAGCCTTGGTCACTGAGGCCTCCCTGAGGTACTGCCATACTTACCCAGTAGATCCCACGCAGAGGTCCCTGTGCCCAAAAGGGCCTCCACGGAAGGGCCCTGTTCCTCCCGCTGTGTTTCCTTGAGGGAATCAGAAACCACTGAAGATACCTGTAGGAGATCAGGTATGAAGCTGGGCGACCCTGGCCAAACCTGATTCCCCCTCCGTGGTAGACGAGACAGTGGCGGGTCCTAAGCTGCCTGAAGCACACTCCTCGCGCGCACCTTCTCTTTGCTGCCGGAAGGCCTCACATAAGAAGTCTCAGTTGACGCGTGACGGAAGAAGTCTGAGTTGACTCGTGTGAGGCCTGCTGCTGCTCAGTTCCTTGCTGGGAGCTTCAGCAGGAGCGCTCTGGAGCTCGCCGGCAGAAGAATTGTGAGTCCCCCCGCCCCACCCCGGCCTCGAGCAAAAGTCCAGATTTCCCCCGTTCGTTAGGAACACCTCGGAGTGCCAGAGGGAGCGGAGGGGCACGCGTTAACGGAATGCTTCAACCGTGGAAGGTATTCCACGAGACACTGTGCACTCACGTTCGTTGTAACAACTGTCACAGGGCCCTCACTGTATGCCTTCCAACTCCTCGGCTGTGTTTGAGCCCCAGGAAGTAAATGCGTTCGTTTGACTAAGCTCCGTGAATGTGCAACGGTGATGGCGAAGCGCTGCCCTGTTCGCTCGAAAGCTCTCGTTCGTGCGGCCTTCACACGGCCTCAAGGTACGCAGTTCTAAAGAGCCTTACATTCCATGCTGGTGTGCCAAGCCCCCCACCCACCCGCAGGGAGGAATTTGGGCTCTTCTGAGAAACACCAGTGTGCGTCCCAAGGGAAACCAGGGCGTCTCCCCCAGGACGTCGCCGAACGGCAGTCGGATGCCAGAGGTGTACTTCCAGCCGGAAAAAGAGGGAAGAGGACAGCTTTCCCAGGGACAATCCTGGACCCTTGGGACCATCCAGAATCACCAAGGCCTCGACTTTGCACGGCCTGGGGAACGCTCTTCCGCCTGTCCAGCAATCCCCACGTCAAAACCTTTCTCGGCAGAGGCAGGCACTCTGTCCCTTGTACTAGATAGCTCGGCAGAGCCTTCCGAGAAACATGCTGCGTCATTCAGCTTGAACGTGGGACGCGGAGGGGAGAGGACGCTTTCTCCCCGTTTGGAGGCGCCTTGCGCTTGGCTTCGAAGCTGCCTTGAACAGCACTAGCGGCCCGACGTCTCTGCACGGCAGGACTGTCGTTGTGGGCCGAGGCTGCGTGTTCTCCCAAAGCGAAAACCGTGCTGGCAATCCCTTTCTAGGAACTCCTCCCACGGCACCCCAGGTTCGGCTCCGGCCGAACGAAAGGTGACCTCGGGCCTCAAGGTGAAGTTCCAGTGTTTCACGTCAGGGGAGTTGGGTGTGCAGGGGTCTCCAATGAGGCCATCCTCCACCACGGAGTGCCTTAACCCTGCGACGCTCCTGGGGACACACAGGGTAGGAGCCCATTCACCAGTTTCGCAGGATGACCTCTCTCCGTGCCGGAACGGCGGCCTCTGGCTTCTGAGGAACCTTAGCGTAAGCAGGCCCCTGGAGACAGCTCTTCACATTCACAGCTAGGGCAGTGTACTCCTCTCTGGGTTGCCCAGGTTGAGTGGCCCAGTCGTCAGAGAGACTGGCGAAAGCAGCGCTGGGCGGACTCCCTTTGCCAGTCAGTCGCACGGCCTCCTTGACTGAAAGAGAACTGCAGTGCCAAAAGACACCGCGCTGACGACTGGCTCCAGGAAGAGACTCGGGACAGCACTCTCACAGAAGCGAAAGCTAGGCTGTGGGCCCAGCCTGTGGAGCAGTACGTACGTTTGCCACACTTCTTTACACAGCTAGGCGTGAGCCAGAGAGCCTTGGTCACTGAGGCCTCCCTGAGGTACTGCCATACTTACCCAGTAGATCCCACGCAGAGGTCCCTGTGCCCAAAAGGGCCTCCACGGAAGGGCCCTGTTCCTCCCGCTGTGTTTCCTTGAGGGAATCAGAAACCACTGAAGATACCTGTAGGAGCTCAGGTATGAAGCTGGGCGACCCTGGCCAAACCTGATTCCCCCTCCGTGGTAGACGAGACAGTGGCGGGTCCTAAGCTGCCTGAAGCACACTCCTCGCGCGCACCTTCTCTTTGCTGCCGGAAGGCCTCACATAAGAAGTCTGAGTTGACGCGTGACAGAAGAAGTCTGAGTTGACTCGTGTGAGGCCTGCTGCTGCTCAGTTCCTTGCTGGGAGCTTCAGCAGGAGCGCTCTGGAGCTCGCCGGCAGAAGAATTGTGAGTCCCCCCGCCCCACCCCGGCCTCGAGCAAAAGTCCAGATTTCCCCCGTTCGTTAGGAACACCTCGGAGTGCCAGAGGGAGCGGAGGGGCACGCGTTAACGGAATGCTTCAACCGTGGAAGGTATTCCACGAGACACTGTGCACTCACGTTCGTTGTAACAACTGTCACAGGGCCCTCACTGTATGCCTTCCAACTCCTCGGCTGTGTTTGAGCCCCAGGAAGTAAATGCGTTCGTTTGACTAAGCTCCGTGAATGTGCAACGGTGATGGCGAAGCGCTGCCCTGTTCGCTCGAAAACTCTCGTTCGTGCGGCCTTCACACGGCCTCAAGGTACGCAGTTCTAAAGAGCCTTACATTCCATGCTGGTGTGCCAAGCCCCCCACCCACCCGCAGGGAGGAATTTGGGCTCTTCTGAGAAACACCAGTGTGCGTCCCAAGGGAAACCAGGGCGTCTCCCCCAGGACGTCGCCGAACGGCAGTCGGATGCCAGAGGTGTACTTCCAGCCGGAAAAAGAGGGAAGAGGACAGCTTTCCCAGGGACAACCCTGGACCCTTGGGACCATCCAGAATCACCAAGGCCTCGACTTTGCACGGCCTGGGGAACGCTCTTCCGCCTGTCCAGCAATCCCCACGTCAAAACCTTTCTCGGCAGAGGCAGGCACTCTGTCCCTTGTACTAGATAGCTCGGCAGAGCCTTCCGAGAAACATGCTGCGTCATTCAGCTTGAACGTGGGACGCGGAGGGGAGAGGACGCTTTCTCCCCGTTTGGAGGCGCCTTGCGCTTGGCTTCGAAGCTGCCTTGAACAGCACTAGCGGCCCGACGTCTCTGCACGGCAGGACTGTCGTTGTGGGCCGAGGCTGCGTGTTCTCCCAAAGCGAAAACCGTGCTGGCAATCCCTTTCTAGGAACTCCTCCCACGGCACCCCAGGTTCGGCTCCGGCCGAACGAAAGGTGACCTCGGGCCTCAAGGTGAAGTTCCAGTGTTTCACGTCAGGGGAGTTGGGTGTGCAGGGGTCTCCAATGAGGCCATCCTCCACCACGGAGTGCCTTAACCCTGCGACGCTCCTGGGGACACACAGGGTAGGAGCCCATTCACCAGTTTCGCAGGATGACCTCTCTCCGTGCCGGAACGGCGGCCTCTGGCTTCTGAGGAACCTTAGCGTAAGCAGGCCCCTGGAGACAGCTCTTCACATTCACAGCTAGGGCAGTGTACTCCTCTCTGGGTTGCCCAGGTTGAGTGGCCCAGTCGTCAGAGAGACTGGCGAAAGCAGCGCTGGGCGGACTCCCTTTGCCAGTCAGTCGCACGGCCTCCTTGACTGAAAGAGAACTGCAGTGCCAAAAGACACCGCGCTGACGACTGGCTCCAGGAAGAGACTCGGGACAGCACTCTCACAGAAGCGAAAGCTAGGCTGTGGGCCCAGCCTGAGGAGCAGTACGTACGTTTGCCACACTTCTTTACACAGCTAGGCGTGAGCCAGAGAGCCTTGGTCACTGAGGCCTCCCTGAGGTACTGCCATACTTACCCAGTAGATCCCACGCAGAGGTCCCTGTGCCCAAAAGGGCCTCCACGGAAGGGCCCTGTTCCTCCCGCTGTGTTTCCTTGAGGGAATCAGAAACCACTGAAGATACCTGTAGGAGATCAGGTATGAAGCTGGGCGACCCTGGCCAAACCTGATTCCCCCTCCGTGGTAGACGAGACAGTGGCGGGTCCTAAGCTGCCTGAAGCACACTCCTCGTGCGCACCTTCTCTTTGCTGCCGGAAGGCCTCACATAAGAAGTCTGAGTTGACGCGTGACGGAAGAAGTCTGAGTTGACTCGTGTGAGGCCTGCTGCTGCTCAGTTCCTTGCTGGGAGCTTCAGCAGGAGCGCTCTGGAGCTCGCCGGCAGAAGAATTGTGAGTCCCCCCGCCCCACCCCGGCCTCGAGCAAAAGTCCAGATTTCCCCCGTTCGTTAGGAACACCTCGGAGTGCCAGAGGGAGCGGAGGGGCACGCGTTAACGGAATGCTTCAACCGTGGAAGGTATTCCACGAGACACTGTGCACTCACGTTCGTTGTAACAACTGTCACAGGGCCCTCACTGTATGCCTTCCAACTCCTCGGCTGTGTTTGAGCCCCAGGAAGTAAATGCGTTCGTTTGACTAAGCTCCGTGAATGTGCAACGGTGATGGCGAAGCGCTGCCCTGTTCGCTCGAAAGCTCTCGTTCGTGCGGCCTTCACACGGCCTCAAGGTACGCAGTTCTAAAGAGCCTTACATTCCATGCTGGTGTGCCAAGCCCCCCACCCACCCCCAGGGAGGAATTTGGGCTCTTCTGAGAAACACCAGTGTGCGTCCCAAGGGAAACCAGGGCGTCTCCCCCAGGACGTCGCCGAACGGCAGTCGGATGCCAGAGGTGTACTTCCAGCCGGAAAAAGAGGGAAGAGGACAGCTTTCCCAGGGACAATCCTGGACCCTTGGGACCATCCAGAATCACCAAGGCCTCGACTTTGCACGGCCTGGGGAACGCTCTTCCGCCTGTCCAGCAATCCCCACGTCAAAACCTTTCTCGGCAGAGGCAGGCACTCTGTCCCTTGTACTAGATAGCTCGGCAGAGCCTTCCGAGAAACATGCTGCGTCATTCAGCTTGAACGTGGGACGCGGAGGGGAGAGGACGCTTTCTCCCCGTTTGGAGGCGCCTTGCGCTTGGCTTCGAAGCTGCCTTGAACAGCACTAGCGGCCCGACGTCTCTGCACGGCAGGACTGTCGTTGTGGGCCGAGGCTGCGTGTTCTCCCAAAGCGAAAACCGTGCTGGCAATCCCTTTCTAGGAACTCCTCCCACGGCACCCCAGGTTCGGCTCCGGCCGAACGAAAGGTGACCTCGGGCCTCAAGGTGAAGTTCCAGTGTTTCACGTCAGGGGAGTTGGGTGTGCAGGGGTCTCCAATGAGGCCATCCTCCACCACGGAGTGCCTTAACTCTGCGACGCTCCTGGGGACACACAGGGTAGGAGCCCATTCACCAGTTTCGCAGGATGACCTCTCTCCGTGCCGGAACGGCGGCCTCTGGCTTCTGAGGAACCTTAGCGTAAGCAGGCCCCTGGAGACAGCTCTTCACATTCACAGCTAGGGCAGTGTACTCCTCTCTGGGTTGCCCAGGTTGAGTGGCCCAGTCGTCAGAGAGACTGGCGAAAGCAGCGCTGGGCGGACTCCCTTTGCCAGTCAGTCGCACGGCCTCCTTGACTGAAAGAGAACTGCAGTGCCAAAAGACACCGTGCTGACGACTGGCTCCAGGAAGAGACTCGGGACAGCACTCTCACAGAAGCGAAAGCTAGGCTGTGGGCCCAGCCTGTGGAGCAGTACGTACGTTTGCCACACTTCTTTACACAGCTAGGCGTGAGCCAGAGAGCCTTGGTCACTGAGGCCTCCCTGAGGTACTGCCATACTTACCCAGTAGATCCCACGCAGAGGTCCCTGTGCCCAAAAGGGCCTCCACGGAAGGGCCCTGTTCCTCCCGCTGTGTTTCCTTGAGGGAATCAGAAACCACTGAAGATACCTGTAGGAGCTCAGGTATGAAGCTGGGCGACCCTGGCCAAACCTGATTCCCCCTCCGTGGTAGACGAGACAGTGGCGGGTCCTAAGCTGCCTGAAGCACACTCCTCGCGCGCACCTTCTCTTTGCTGCCGGAAGGCCTCACATAAGAAGTCTGAGTTGACGCGTGACAGAAGAAGTCTGAGTTGACTCGTGTGAGGCCTGCTGCTGCTCAGTTCCTTGCTGGGAGCTTCAGCAGGAGCGCTCTGGAGCTCGCCGGCAGAAGAATTGTGAGTCCCCCCGCCCCACCCCGGCCTCGAGCAAAAGTCCAGATTTCCCCCGTTCGTTAGGAACACCTCGGAGTGCCAGAGGGAGCGGAGGGGCACGCGTTAACGGAATGCTTCAACCGTGGAAGGTATTCCACGAGACACTGTGCACTCACGTTCGTTGTAACAACTGTCACAGGGCCCTCACTGTATGCCTTCCAACTCCTCGGCTGTGTTTGAGCCCCAGGAAGTAAATGCGTTCGTTTGACTAAGCTCCGTGAATGTGCAACGGTGATGGCGAAGCGCTGCCCTGTTCGCTCGAAAGCTCTCGTTCGTGCGGCCTTCACACGGCCTCAAGGTACGCAGTTCTAAAGAGCCTTACATTCCATGCTGGTGTGCCAAGCCCCCCACCCACCCGCAGGGAGGAATTTGGGCTCTTCTGAGAAACACCAGTGTGCGTCCCAAGGGAAACCAGGGCGTCTCCCCCAGGACGTCGCCGAACGGCAGTCGGATGCCAGAGGTGTACTTCCAGCCGGAAAAAGAGGGAAGAGGACAGCTTTCCCAGAGACAACCCTGGACCCTTGGGACCATCCAGAATCACCAAGGCCTCGACTTTGCACGGCCTGGGGAACGCTCTTCCGCCTGTCCAGCAATCCCCACGTCAAAACCTTTCTCGGCAGAGGCAGGCACTCTGTCCCTTGTACTAGATAGCTCGGCAGAGCCTTCCGAGAAACATGCTGCGTCATTCAGCTTGAACGTGGGACGCGGAGGGGAGAGGACGCTTTCTCCCCGTTTGGAGGCGCCTTGCGCTTGGCTTCGAAGCTGCCTTGAACAGCACTAGCGGCCCGACGTCTCTGCACGGCAGGACTGTCGTTGTGGGCCGAGGCTGCGTGTTCTCCCAAAGCGAAAACCGTGCTGGCAATCCCTTTCTAGGAACTCCTCCCACGGCACCCCAGGTTCGGCTCCGGCCGAACGAAAGGTGACCTCGGGCCTCAAGGTGAAGTTCCAGTGTTTCACGTCAGGGGAGTTGGGTGTGCAGGGGTCTCCAGTGAGGCCATCCTCCACCACGGAGTGCCTTAACCCTGCGACGCTCCTGGGGACACACAGGGTTGGAGCACATTCAGAAGTTTCGCAGGATGACCTCTCTCCGTGCCGGAACGGCGGCCTCTGGCTTCTGAGGAACCTTAGCGTAAGCAGGCCCCAGGAGACAGCTCTTCACATTCACAGCTAGGGCAGTGTACTCCTCTCTGGGTTGCCCAGGTTGAGTGTCCCAGTCGTCAGAGAGACTGGCGAAAGCAGCGCTGCGCGGGCTCCCTTTGCCACTCAGTCGCACGGCCTCCTTGACTGAAAGAGAACTGCAGTGCCAAAAGACACCGCGCTGACGACTGGCTGCAGGAGGAGACTCGGGACAGCACTCTCACAGAAGCGAAAGCCGGGCTGTGGGCCCAGCCTGAGGACCAGCACGTTTTCCACACTTAACACAGCTAAGGCATGAGCCAGACGACAGCCTTGGTCACTGAGGCCTCCCTGAGGTACTGCCATACTTACCCAGTAGATCCCACGCAGAGGTCCCTGTGCCCAAAAGGGCCTCCACGGAAGGGCCCTGTTCCTCCCGCTGTGTTTCCTTGAGGGAATCAGAAACCACTGAAGATACCTGTAGGAGATCAGGTATGAAGCTGGGCGACCCTGGCCAAACCTGATTCCCCCTCCGTGGTAGACGAGACAGTGGCGGGTCCTAAGCTGCCTGAAGCACACTCCTCGCGCGCACCTTCTCTTTGCTGCCGGAAGGCCTCACATAAGAAGTCTGAGTTGACGCGTGACAGAAGAAGTCTGAGTTGACTCGTGTGAGGCCTGCTGCTGCTCAGTTCCTTGCTGGGAGCTTCAGCAGGAGCGCTCTGGAGCTCGCCGGCAGAAGAATTGTGAGTCCCCCCGCCCCACCCCGGCCTCGAGCAAAAGTCCAGATTTCCCCCGTTCGTTAGGAACACCTCGGAGTGCCAGAGGGAGCGGAGGGGCACGCGTTAACGGAATGCTTCAACCGTGGAAGGTATTCCACGAGACACTGTGCACTCACGTTCGTTGTAACAACTGTCACAGGGCCCTCACTGTATGCCTTCCAACTCCTCGGCTGTGTTTGAGCCCCAGGAAGTAAATGCGTTCGTTTGACTAAGCTCCGTGAATGTGCAACGGTGATGGCGAAGCGCTGCCCTGTTCGCTCGAAAGCTCTCGTTCGTGCGGCCTTCACACGGCCTCAAGGTACGCAGTTCTAAAGAGCCTTACATTCCATGCTGGTGTGCCAAGCCCCCCACCCACCCGCAGGGAGGAATTTGGGCTCTTCTGAGAAACACCAGTGTGCGTCCCAAGGGAAACCAGGGCGTCTCCCCCAGGACGTCGCCGAACGGCAGTCGGATGCCAGAGGTGTACTTCCAGCCGGAAAAAGAGGGAAGAGGACAGCTTTCCCAGAGACAACCCTGGACCCTTGGGACCATCCAGAATCACCAAGGCCTCGACTTTGCACGGCCTGGGGAACGCTCTTCCGCCTGTCCAGCAATCCCCACGTCAAAACCTTTCTCGGCAGAGGCAGGCACTCTCTCCCTTGTACTAGATAGCTCGGCAGAGCCTTCCGAGAAACATGCTGCGTCATTCAGCTTGAACGTGGGACGCGGAGGGGAGAGGACGCTTTCTCCCCGTTTGGAGGCGCCTTGCGCTTGGCTTCGAAGCTGCCTTGAACAGCACTAGCGGCCCGACGTCTCTGCACGGCAGGACTGTCGTTGTGGGCCGAGGCTGCGTGTTCTCCCAAAGCGAAAACCGTGCTGGCAATCCCTTTCTAGGAACTCCTCCCACGGCACCCCAGGTTCGGCTCCGGCCGAACGAAAGGTGACCTCGGGCCTCAAGGTGAAGTTCCAGTGTTTCACGTCAGGGGAGTTGGGTGTGCAGGGGTCTCCAGTGAGGCCATCCTCCACCACGGAGTGCCTTAACCCTGCGACGCTCCTGGGGACACACAGGGTTGGAGCACATTCAGAAGTTTCGCAGGATGACCTCTCTCCGTGCCGGAACGGCGGCCTCTGGCTTCTGAGGAACCTTAGCGTAAGCAGGCCCCAGGAGACAGCTCTTCACATTCACAGCTAGGGCAGTGTACTCCTCTCTGGGTTGCCCAGGTTGAGTGTCCCAGTCGTCAGAGAGACTGGCGAAAGCAGCGCTGCGCGGGCTCCCTTTGCCACTCAGTCGCACGGCCTCCTTGACTGAAAGAGAACTGCAGTGCCAAAAGACACCGCGCTGACGACTGGCTGCAGGAGGAGACTCGGGACAGCACTCTCACAGAAGCGAAAGCCGGGCTGTGGGCCCAGCCTGAGGACCAGCACGTTTTCCACACTTAACACAGCTAAGGCATGAGCCAGACGACAGCCTTGGTCACTGAGGCCTCCCTGAGGTACTGCCATACTTACCCAGTAGATCCCACGCAGAGGTCCCTGTGCCCAAAAGGGCCTCCACGGAAGGGCCCTGTTCCTCCCGCTGTGTTTCCTTGAGGGAATCAGAAACCACTGAAGATACCTGTAGGAGATCAGGTATGAAGCTGGGCGACCCTGGCCAAACCTGATTCCCCCTCCGTGGTAGACGAGACAGTGGCGGGTCCTAAGCTGCCTGAAGCACACTCCTCGCGCGCACCTTCTCTTTGCTGCCGGAAGGCCTCACATAAGAAGTCTGAGTTGACTCGTGACGGAAGAAGTCTGAGTTGACTCGTGTGAGGCCTGCTGCTGCTCAGTTCCTTGCTGGGAGCTTCAGCAGGAGCGCTCTGGAGCTCGCCGGCAGAAGAATTGTGAGTCCCCCCGCCCCACCCCGGCCTCGAGCAAAAGTCCAGATTTCCCCCGTTCGTTAGGAACACCTCGGAGTGCCAGAGGGAGCGGAGGGGCACGCGTTAACGGAATGCTTCAACCGTGGAAGGTATTCCACGAGACACTGTGCACTCACGTTCGTTGTAACAACTGTCACAGGGCCCTCACTGTATGCCTTCCAACTCCTCGGCTGTGTTTGAGCCCCAGGAAGTAAATGCGTTCGTTTGACTAAGCTCCGTGAATGTGCAACGGTGATGGCGAAGCGCTGCCCTGTTCGCTCGAAAGCTCTCGTTCGTGCGGCCTTCACACGGCCTCAAGGTACGCAGTTCTAAAGAGCCTTACATTCCATGCTGGTGTGCCAAGCCCCCCACCCACCCGCAGGGAGGAATTTGGGCTCTTCTGAGAAACACCAGTGTGCGTCCCAAGGGAAACCAGGGCGTCTCCCCCAGGACGTCGCCGAACGGCAGTCGGATGCCAGAGGTGTACTTCCAGCCGGAAAAAGAGGGAAGAGGACAGCTTTCCCAGAGACAATCCTGGACCCTTGGGACCATCCAGAATCACCAAGGCCTCGACTTTGCACGGCCTGGGGAACGCTCTTCCGCCTGTCCAGCAATCCCCACGTCAAAACCTTTCTCGGCAGAGGCAGGCACTCTGTCCCTTGTACTAGATAGCTCGGCAGAGCCTTCCGAGAAACATGCTGCGTCATTCAGCTTGAACGTGGGACGCGGAGGGGAGAGGACGCTTTCTCCCCGTTTGGAGGCGCCTTGCGCTTGGCTTCGAAGCTGCCTTGAACAGCACTAGCGGCCCGACGTCTCTGCACGGCAGGACTGTCGTTGTGGGCCGAGGCTGCGTGTTCTCCCAAAGCGAAAACCGTGCTGGCAATCCCTTTCTAGGAACTCCTCCCACGGCACCCCAGGTTCGGCTCCGGCCGAACGAAAGGTGACCTCGGGCCTCAAGGTGAAGTTCCAGTGTTTCACGTCAGGGGAGTTGGGTGTGCAGGGGTCTCCAATGAGGCCATCCTCCACCACGGAGTGCCTTAACCCTGCGACGCTCCTGGGGACACACAGGGTAGGAGCCCATTCACCAGTTTCGCAGGATGACCTCTCTCCGTGCCGGAACGGCGGCCTCTGGCTTCTGAGGAACCTTAGCGTAAGCAGGCCCCTGGAGACAGCTCTTCACATTCACAGCTAGGGCAGTGTACTCCTCTCTGGGTTGCCCAGGTTGAGTGGCCCAGTCGTCAGAGAGACTGGCGAAAGCAGCGCTGGGCGGACTCCCTTTGCCAGTCAGTCGCACGGCCTCCTTGACTGAAAGAGAACTGCAGTGCCAAAAGACACCGCGCTGACGACTGGCTCCAGGAAGAGACTCGGGACAGCACTCTCACAGAAGCGAAAGCTAGGCTGTGGGCCCAGCCTGTGGAGCAGTACGTACGTTTGCCACACTTCTTTACACAGCTAGGCGTGAGCCAGAGAGCCTTGGTCACTGAGGCCTCCCTGAGGTACTGCCATACTTACCCAGTAGATCCCACGCAGAGGTCCCTGTGCCCAAAAGGGCCTCCACGGAAGGGCCCTGTTCCTCCCGCTGTGTTTCCTTGAGGGAATCAGAAACCACTGAAGATACCTGTAGGAGATCAGGTATGAAGCTGGGCGACCCTGGCCAAACCTGATTCCCCCTCCGTGGTAGACGAGACAGTGGCGGGTCCTAAGCTGCCTGAAGCACACTCCTCGCGCGCACCTTCTCTTTGCTGCCGGAAGGCCTCACATAAGAAGTCTCAGTTGACGCGTGACGGAAGAAATCTGAGTTGACTCGTGTGAGGCCTGCTGCTGCTCAGTTCCTTGCTGGGAGCTTCAGCAGGAGCGCTCTGGAGCTCGCCGGCAGAAGAATTGTGAGTCCCCCCGCCCCACCCCGGCCTCGAGCAAAAGTCCAGATTTCCCCCGTTCGTTAGGAACACCTCGGAGTGCCAGAGGGAGCGGAGGGGCACGCGTTAACGGAATGCTTCAACCGTGGAAGGTATTCCACGAGACACTGTGCACTCACGTTCGTTGTAACAACTGTCACAGGGCCCTCACTGTATGCCTTCCAACTCCTCGGCTGTGTTTGAGCCCCAGGAAGTAAATGCGTTCGTTTGACTAAGCTCCGTGAATGTGCAACGGTGATGGCGAAGCGCTGCCCTGTTCGCTCGAAAGCTCTCGTTCGTGCGGCCTTCACACGGCCTCAAGGTACGCAGTTCTAAAGAGCCTTACATTCCATGCTGGTGTGCCAAGCCCCCCACCCACCCGCAGGGAGGAATTTGGGCTCTTCTGAGAAACACCAGTGTGCGTCCCAAGGGAAACCAGGGCGTCTCCCCCAGGACGTCGCCGAACGGCAGTCGGATGCCAGAGGTGTACTTCCAGCCGGAAAAAGAGGGAAGAGGACAGCTTTCCCAGGGACAATCCTGGACCCTTGGGACCATCCAGAATCACCAAGGCCTCGACTTTGCACGGCCTGGGGAACGCTCTTCCGCCTGTCCAGCAATCCCCACGTCAAAACCTTTCTCGGCAGAGGCAGGCACTCTGTCCCTTGTACTAGATAGCTCGGCAGAGCCTTCCGAGAAACATGCTGCGTCATTCAGCTTGAACGTGGGACGCGGAGGGGAGAGGACGCTTTCTCCCCGTTTGGAGGCGCCTTGCGCTTGGCTTCGAAGCTGCCTTGAACAGCACTAGCGGCCCGACGTCTCTGCACGGCAGGACTGTCGTTGTGGGCCGAGGCTGCGTGTTCTCCCAAAGCGAAAACCGTGCTGGCAATCCCTTTCTAGGAACTCCTCCCACGGCACCCCAGGTTCGGCTCCGGCCGAACGAAAGGTGACCTCGGGCCTCAAGGTGAAGTTCCAGTGTTTCACGTCAGGGGAGTTGGGTGTGCAGGGGTCTCCAATGAGGCCATCCTCCACCACGGAGTGCCTTAACCCTGCGACGCTCCTGGGGACACACAGGGTAGGAGCCCATTCACCAGTTTCGCAGGATGACCTCTCTCCGTGCCGGAACGGCGGCCTCTGGCTTCTGAGGAACCTTAGCGTAAGCAGGCCCCTGGAGACAGCTCTTCACATTCACAGCTAGGGCAGTGTACTCCTCTCTGGGTTGCCCAGGTTGAGTGGCCCAGTCGTCAGAGAGACTGGCGAAAGCAGCGCTGGGCGGACTCCCTTTGCCAGTCAGTCGCACGGCCTCCTTGACTGAAAGAGAACTGCAGTGCCAAAAGACACCGCGCTGACGACTGGCTCCAGGAAGAGACTCGGGACAGCACTCTCACAGAAGCGAAAGCTAGGCTGTGGGCCCAGCCTGTGGAGCAGTACGTACGTTTGCCACACTTCTTTACACAGCTAGGCGTGAGCCAGAGAGCCTTGGTCACTGAGGCCTCCCTGAGGTACTGCCATACTTACCCAGTAGATCCCACGCAGAGGTCCCTGTGCCCAAAAGGGCCTCCACGGAAGGGCCCTGTTCCTCCCGCTGTGTTTCCTTGAGGGAATCAGAAACCACTGAAGATACCTGTAGGAGCTCAGGTATGAAGCTGGGCGACCCTGGCCAAACCTGATTCCCCCTCCGTGGTAGACGAGACAGTGGCGGGTCCTAAGCTGCCTGAAGCACACTCCTCGCGCGCACCTTCTCTTTGCTGCCGGAAGGCCTCACATAAGAAGTCTGAGTTGACGCGTGACAGAAGAAGTCTGAGTTGACTCGTGTGAGGCCTGCTGCTGCTCAGTTCCTTGCTGGGAGCTTCAGCAGGAGCGCTCTGGAGCTCGCCGGCAGAAGAATTGTGAGTCCCCCCGCCCCACCCCGGCCTCGAGCAAAAGTCCAGATTTCCCCCGTTCGTTAGGAACACCTCGGAGTGCCAGAGGGAGCGGAGGGGCACGCGTTAACGGAATGCTTCAACCGTGGAAGGTATTCCACGAGACACTGTGCACTCACGTTCGTTGTAACAACTGTCACAGGGCCCTCACTGTATGCCTTCCAACTCCTCGGCTGTGTTTGAGCCCCAGGAAGTAAATGCGTTCGTTTGACTAAGCTCCGTGAATGTGCAACGGTGATGGCGAAGCGCTGCCCTGTTCGCTCGAAAGCTCTCGTTCGTGCGGCCTTCACACGGCCTCAAGGTACGCAGTTCTAAAGAGCCTTACATTCCATGCTGGTGTGCCAAGCCCCCCACCCACCCGCAGGGAGGAATTTGGGCTCTTCTGAGAAACACCAGTGTGCGTCCCAAGGGAAACCAGGGCGTCTCCCCCAGGACGTCGCCGAACGGCAGTCGGATGCCAGAGGTGTACTTCCAGCCGGAAAAAGAGGGAAGAGGACAGCTTTCCCAGGGACAATCCTGGACCCTTGGGACCATCCAGAATCACCAAGGCCTCGACTTTGCACGGCCTGGGGAACGCTCTTCCGCCTGTCCAGCAATCCCCACGTCAAAACCTTTCTCGGCAGAGGCAGGCACTCTGTCCCTTGTACTAGATAGCTCGGCAGAGCCTTCCGAGAAACATGCTGCGTCATTCAGCTTGAACGTGGGACGCGGAGGGGAGAGGACGCTTTCTCCCCGTTTGGAGGCGCCTTGCGCTTGGCTTCGAAGCTGCCTTGAACAGCACTAGCGGCCCGACGTCTCTGCACGGCAGGACTGTCGTTGTGGGCCGAGGCTGCGTGTTCTCCCAAAGCGAAAACCGTGCTGGCAATCCCTTTCTAGGAACTCCTCCCACGGCACCCCAGGTTCGGCTCCGGCCGAACGAAAGGTGACCTCGGGCCTCAAGGTGAAGTTCCAGTGTTTCACGTCAGGGGAGTTGGGTGTGCAGGGGTCTCCAATGAGGCCATCCTCCACCACGGAGTGCCTTAACCCTGCGACGCTCCTGGGGACACACAGGGTAGGAGCCCATTCACCAGTTTCGCAGGATGACCTCTCTCCGTGCCGGAACGGCGGCCTCTGGCTTCTGAGGAACCTTAGCGTAAGCAGGCCCCTGGAGACAGCTCTTCACATTCACAGCTAGGGCAGTGTACTCCTCTCTGGGTTGCCCAGGTTGAGTGGCCCAGTCGTCAGAGAGACTGGCGAAAGCAGCGCTGGGCGGACTCCCTTTGCCAGTCAGTCGCACGGCCTCCTTGACTGAAAGAGAACTGCAGTGCCAAAAGACACCGCGCTGACGACTGGCTCCAGGAAGAGACTCGGGACAGCACTCTCACAGAAGCGAAAGCTAGGCTGTGGGCCCAGCCTGAGGAGCAGTACGTACGTTTGCCACACTTCTTTACACAGCTAGGCGTGAGCCAGAGAGCCTTGGTCACTGAGGCCTCCCTGAGGTACTGCCATACTTACCCAGTAGATCCCACGCAGAGGTCCCTGTGCCCAAAAGGGCCTCCACGGAAGGGCCCTGTTCCTCCCGCTGTGTTTCCTTGAGGGAATCAGAAACCACTGAGGATACCTGTAGGAGCTCAGGTATGAAGCTGGGCGACCCTGGCCAAACCTGATTCCCCCTCCGTGGTAGACGAGACAGTGGCGGGTCCTAAGCTGCCTGAAGCACACTCCTCGCGCGCACCTTCTCTTTGCTGCCGGAAGGCCTCACATAAGAAGTCTGAGTTGACTCGTGTGAGGCCTGCTGCTGCTCAGTTCCTTGCTGGGAGCTTCAGCAGGAGCGCTCTGGAGCTCGCCGGCAGAAGAATTGTGAGTCCCCTCGCCCCACCCCGGCCTCGAGCAAAAGTCCAGATTTCCCCCGTTCGTTAGGAACACCTCGGAGTGCCAGAGGGAGCGGAGGGGCACGCGTTAACGGAATGCTTCAACCGTGGAAGGTATTCCACGAGACACTGTGCACTCACGTTCGTTGTAACAACTGTCACAGGGCCCTCACTGTATGCCTTCCAACTCCTCGGCTGTGTTTGAGCCCCAGGAAGTAAATGCGTTCGTTTGACTAAGCTCCGTGAATGTGCAACGGTGATGGCGAAGCGCTGCCCTGTTCGCTCGAAAGCTCTCGTTCGTGCGGCCTTCACACGGCCTCAAGGTACGCAGTTCTAAAGAGCCTTACATTCCATGCTGGTGTGCCAAGCCCCCCACCCACCCGCAGGGAGGAATTTGGGCTCTTCTGAGAAACACCAGTGTGCGTCCCAAGGGAAACCAGGGCGTCTCCCCCAGGACGTCGCCGAACGGCAGTCGGATGCCAGAGGTGTACTTCCAGCCGGAAAAAGAGGGAAGAGGACAGCTTTCCCAGGGACAATCCTGGACCCTTGGGACCATCCAGAATCACCAAGGCCTCGACTTTGCACGGCCTGGGGAACGCTCTTCCGCCTGTCCAGCAATCCCCACGTCAAAACCTTTCTCGGCAGAGGCAGGCACTCTGTCCCTTGTACTAGATAGCTCGGCAGAGCCTTCCGAGAAACATGCTGCGTCATTCAGCTTGAACGTGGGACGCGGAGGGGAGAGGACGCTTTCTCCCCGTTTGGAGGCGCCTTGCGCTTGGCTTCGAAGCTGCCTTGAACAGCACTAGCGGCCCGACGTCTCTGCACGGCAGGACTGTCGTTGTGGGCCGAGGCTGCGTGTTCTCCCAAAGCGAAAACCGTGCTGGCAATCCCTTTCTAGGAACTCCTCCCACGGCACCCCAGGTTCGGCTCCGGCCGAACGAAAGGTGACCTCGGGCCTCAAGGTGAAGTTCCAGTGTTTCACGTCAGGGGAGTTGGGTGTGCAGGGGTCTCCAATGAGGCCATCCTCCACCACGGAGTGCCTTAACCCTGCGACGCTCCTGGGGACACACAGGGTAGGAGCCCATTCACCAGTTTCGCAGGATGACCTCTCTCCGTGCCGGAACGGCGGCCTCTGGCTTCTGAGGAACCTTAGCGTAAGCAGGCCCCTGGAGACAGCTCTTCACATTCACAGCTAGGGCAGTGTACTCCTCTCTGGGTTGCCCAGGTTGAGTGGCCCAGTCGTCAGAGAGACTGGCGAAAGCAGCGCTGGGCGGACTCCCTTTGCCAGTCAGTCGCACGGCCTCCTTGACTGAAAGAGAACTGCAGTGCCAAAAGACACCGCGCTGACGACTGGCTCCAGGAAGAGACTCGGGACAGCACTCTCACAGAAGCGAAAGCTAGGCTGTGGGCCCAGCCTGTGGAGCAGTACGTACGTTTGCCACACTTCTTTACACAGCTAGGCGTGAGCCAGAGAGCCTTGGTCACTGAGGCCTCCCTGAGGTACTGCCATACTTACCCAGTAGATCCCACGCAGAGGTCCCTGTGCCCAAAAGGGCCTCCACGGAAGGGCCCTGTTCCTCCCGCTGTGTTTCCTTGAGGGAATCAGAAACCACTGAAGATACCTGTAGGAGATCAGGTATGAAGCTGGGCGACCCTGGCCAAACCTGATTCCCCCTCCGTGGTAGACGAGACAGTGGCGGGTCCTAAGCTGCCTGAAGCACACTCCTCGCGCGCACCTTCTCTTTGCTGCCGGAAGGCCTCACATAAGAAGTCTCAGTTGACGCGTGACGGAAGAAGTCTGAGTTGACTCGTGTGAGGCCTGCTGCTGCTCAGTTCCTTGCTGGGAGCTTCAGCAGGAGCGCTCTGGAGCTCGCCGGCAGAAGAATTGTGAGTCCCCCCGCCCCACCCCGGCCTCGAGCAAAAGTCCAGATTTCCCCCGTTCGTTAGGAACACCTCGGAGTGCCAGAGGGAGCGGAGGGGCACGCGTTAACGGAATGCTTCAACCGTGGAAGGTATTCCACGAGACACTGTGCACTCACGTTCGTTGTAACAACTGTCACAGGGCCCTCACTGTATGCCTTCCAACTCCTCGGCTGTGTTTGAGCCCCAGGAAGTAAATGCGTTCGTTTGACTAAGCTCCGTGAATGTGCAACGGTGATGGCGAAGCGCTGCCCTGTTCGCTCGAAAGCTCTCGTTCGTGCGGCCTTCACACGGCCTCAAGGTACGCAGTTCTAAAGAGCCTTACATTCCATGCTGGTGTGCCAAGCCCCCCACCCACCCGCAGGGAGGAATTTGGGCTCTTCTGAGAAACACCAGTGTGCGTCCCAAGGGAAACCAGGGCGTCTCCCCCAGGACGTCGCCGAACGGCAGTCGGATGCCAGAGGTGTACTTCCAGCCGGAAAAAGAGGGAAGAGGACAGCTTTCCCAGGGACAATCCTGGACCCTTGGGACCATCCAGAATCACCAAGGCCTCGACTTTGCACGGCCTGGGGAACGCTCTTCCGCCTGTCCAGCAATCCCCACGTCAAAACCTTTCTCGGCAGAGGCAGGCACTCTGTCCCTTGTACTAGATAGCTCGGCAGAGCCTTCCGAGAAACATGCTGCGTCATTCAGCTTGAACGTGGGACGCGGAGGGGAGAGGACGCTTTCTCCCCGTTTGGAGGCGCCTTGCGCTTGGCTTCGAAGCTGCCTTGAACAGCACTAGCGGCCCGACGTCTCTGCACGGCAGGACTGTCGTTGTGGGCCGAGGCTGCGTGTTCTCCCAAAGCGAAAACCGTGCTGGCAATCCCTTTCTAGGAACTCCTCCCACGGCACCCCAGGTTCGGCTCCGGCCGAACGAAAGGTGACCTCGGGCCTCAAGGTGAAGTTCCAGTGTTTCACGTCAGGGGAGTTGGGTGTGCAGGGGTCTCCAATGAGGCCATCCTCCACCACGGAGTGCCTTAACCCTGCGACGCTCCTGGGGACACACAGGGTAGGAGCCCATTCACCAGTTTCGCAGGATGACCTCTCTCCGTGCCGGAACGGCGGCCTCTGGCTTCTGAGGAACCTTAGCGTAAGCAGGCCCCTGGAGACAGCTCTTCACATTCACAGCTAGGGCAGTGTACTCCTCTCTGGGTTGCCCAGGTTGAGTGGCCCAGTCGTCAGAGAGACTGGCGAAAGCAGCGCTGGGCGGACTCCCTTTGCCAGTCAGTCGCACGGCCTCCTTGACTGAAAGAGAACTGCAGTGCCAAAAGACACCGCGCTGACGACTGGCTCCAGGAAGAGACTCGGGACAGCACTCTCACAGAAGCGAAAGCTAGGCTGTGGGCCCAGCCTGTGGAGCAGTACGTACGTTTGCCACACTTCTTTACACAGCTAGGCGTGAGCCAGAGAGCCTTGGTCACTGAGGCCTCCCTGAGGTACTGCCATACTTACCCAGTAGATCCCACGCAGAGGTCCCTGTGCCCAAAAGGGCCTCCACGGAAGGGCCCTGTTCCTCCCGCTGTGTTTCCTTGAGGGAATCAGAAACCACTGAAGATACCTGTAGGAGCTCAGGTATGAAGCTGGGCGACCCTGGCCAAACCTGATTCCCCCTCCGTGGTAGACGAGACAGTGGCGGGTCCTAAGCTGCCTGAAGCACACTCCTCGCGCGCACCTTCTCTTTGCTGCCGGAAGGCCTCACATAAGAAGTCTGAGTTGACGCGTGACAGAAGAAGTCTGAGTTGACTCGTGTGAGGCCTGCTGCTGCTCAGTTCCTTGCTGGGAGCTTCAGCAGGAGCGCTCTGGAGCTCGCCGGCAGAAGAATTGTGAGTCCCCCCGCCCCACCCCGGCCTCGAGCAAAAGTCCAGATTTCCCCCGTTCGTTAGGAACACCTCGGAGTGCCAGAGGGAGCGGAGGGGCACGCGTTAACGGAATGCTTCAACCGTGGAAGGTATTCCACGAGACACTGTGCACTCACGTTCGTTGTAACAACTGTCACAGGGCCCTCACTGTATGCCTTCCAACTCCTCGGCTGTGTTTGAGCCCCAGGAAGTAAATGCGTTCGTTTGACTAAGCTCCGTGAATGTGCAACGGTGATGGCGAAGCGCTGCCCTGTTCGCTCGAAAACTCTCGTTCGTGCGGCCTTCACACGGCCTCAAGGTACGCAGTTCTAAAGAGCCTTACATTCCATGCTGGTGTGCCAAGCCCCCCACCCACCCGCAGGGAGGAATTTGGGCTCTTCTGAGAAACACCAGTGTGCGTCCCAAGGGAAACCAGGGCGTCTCCCCCAGGACGTCGCCGAACGGCAGTCGGATGCCAGAGGTGTACTTCCAGCCGGAAAAAGAGGGAAGAGGACAGCTTTCCCAGGGACAACCCTGGACCCTTGGGACCATCCAGAATCACCAAGGCCTCGACTTTGCACGGCCTGGGGAACGCTCTTCCGCCTGTCCAGCAATCCCCACGTCAAAACCTTTCTCGGCAGAGGCAGGCACTCTGTCCCTTGTACTAGATAGCTCGGCAGAGCCTTCCGAGAAACATGCTGCGTCATTCAGCTTGAACGTGGGACGCGGAGGGGAGAGGACGCTTTCTCCCCGTTTGGAGGCGCCTTGCGCTTGGCTTCGAAGCTGCCTTGAACAGCACTAGCGGCCCGACGTCTCTGCACGGCAGGACTGTCGTTGTGGGCCGAGGCTGCGTGTTCTCCCAAAGCGAAAACCGTGCTGGCAATCCCTTTCTAGGAACTCCTCCCACGGCACCCCAGGTTCGGCTCCGGCCGAACGAAAGGTGACCTCGGGCCTCAAGGTGAAGTTCCAGTGTTTCACGTCAGGGGAGTTGGGTGTGCAGGGGTCTCCAATGAGGCCATCCTCCACCACGGAGTGCCTTAACCCTGCGACGCTCCTGGGGACACACAGGGTAGGAGCCCATTCACCAGTTTCGCAGGATGACCTCTCTCCGTGCCGGAACGGCGGCCTCTGGCTTCTGAGGAACCTTAGCGTAAGCAGGCCCCTGGAGACAGCTCTTCACATTCACAGCTAGGGCAGTGTACTCCTCTCTGGGTTGCCCAGGTTGAGTGGCCCAGTCGTCAGAGAGACTGGCGAAAGCAGCGCTGGGCGGACTCCCTTTGCCAGTCAGTCGCACGGCCTCCTTGACTGAAAGAGAACTGCAGTGCCAAAAGACACCGCGCTGACGACTGGCTCCAGGAAGAGACTCGGGACAGCACTCTCACAGAAGCGAAAGCTAGGCTGTGGGCCCAGCCTGAGGAGCAGTACGTACGTTTGCCACACTTCTTTACACAGCTAGGCGTGAGCCAGAGAGCCTTGGTCACTGAGGCCTCCCTGAGGTACTGCCATACTTACCCAGTAGATCCCACGCAGAGGTCCCTGTGCCCAAAAGGGCCTCCACGGAAGGGCCCTGTTCCTCCCGCTGTGTTTCCTTGAGGGAATCAGAAACCACTGAAGATACCTGTAGGAGATCAGGTATGAAGCTGGGCGACCCTGGCCAAACCTGATTCCCCCTCCGTGGTAGACGAGACAGTGGCGGGTCCTAAGCTGCCTGAAGCACACTCCTCGTGCGCACCTTCTCTTTGCTGCCGGAAGGCCTCACATAAGAAGTCTGAGTTGACGCGTGACGGAAGAAGTCTGAGTTGACTCGTGTGAGGCCTGCTGCTGCTCAGTTCCTTGCTGGGAGCTTCAGCAGGAGCGCTCTGGAGCTCGCCGGCAGAAGAATTGTGAGTCCCCCCGCCCCACCCCGGCCTCGAGCAAAAGTCCAGATTTCCCCCGTTCGTTAGGAACACCTCGGAGTGCCAGAGGGAGCGGAGGGGCACGCGTTAACGGAATGCTTCAACCGTGGAAGGTATTCCACGAGACACTGTGCACTCACGTTCGTTGTAACAACTGTCACAGGGCCCTCACTGTATGCCTTCCAACTCCTCGGCTGTGTTTGAGCCCCAGGAAGTAAATGCGTTCGTTTGACTAAGCTCCGTGAATGTGCAACGGTGATGGCGAAGCGCTGCCCTGTTCGCTCGAAAGCTCTCGTTCGTGCGGCCTTCACACGGCCTCAAGGTACGCAGTTCTAAAGAGCCTTACATTCCATGCTGGTGTGCCAAGCCCCCCACCCACCCCCAGGGAGGAATTTGGGCTCTTCTGAGAAACACCAGTGTGCGTCCCAAGGGAAACCAGGGCGTCTCCCCCAGGACGTCGCCGAACGGCAGTCGGATGCCAGAGGTGTACTTCCAGCCGGAAAAAGAGGGAAGAGGACAGCTTTCCCAGGGACAATCCTGGACCCTTGGGACCATCCAGAATCACCAAGGCCTCGACTTTGCACGGCCTGGGGAACGCTCTTCCGCCTGTCCAGCAATCCCCACGTCAAAACCTTTCTCGGCAGAGGCAGGCACTCTGTCCCTTGTACTAGATAGCTCGGCAGAGCCTTCCGAGAAACATGCTGCGTCATTCAGCTTGAACGTGGGACGCGGAGGGGAGAGGACGCTTTCTCCCCGTTTGGAGGCGCCTTGCGCTTGGCTTCGAAGCTGCCTTGAACAGCACTAGCGGCCCGACGTCTCTGCACGGCAGGACTGTCGTTGTGGGCCGAGGCTGCGTGTTCTCCCAAAGCGAAAACCGTGCTGGCAATCCCTTTCTAGGAACTCCTCCCACGGCACCCCAGGTTCGGCTCCGGCCGAACGAAAGGTGACCTCGGGCCTCAAGGTGAAGTTCCAGTGTTTCACGTCAGGGGAGTTGGGTGTGCAGGGGTCTCCAATGAGGCCATCCTCCACCACGGAGTGCCTTAACTCTGCGACGCTCCTGGGGACACACAGGGTAGGAGCCCATTCACCAGTTTCGCAGGATGACCTCTCTCCGTGCCGGAACGGCGGCCTCTGGCTTCTGAGGAACCTTAGCGTAAGCAGGCCCCTGGAGACAGCTCTTCACATTCACAGCTAGGGCAGTGTACTCCTCTCTGGGTTGCCCAGGTTGAGTGGCCCAGTCGTCAGAGAGACTGGCGAAAGCAGCGCTGGGCGGACTCCCTTTGCCAGTCAGTCGCACGGCCTCCTTGACTGAAAGAGAACTGCAGTGCCAAAAGACACCGTGCTGACGACTGGCTCCAGGAAGAGACTCGGGACAGCACTCTCACAGAAGCGAAAGCTAGGCTGTGGGCCCAGCCTGTGGAGCAGTACGTACGTTTGCCACACTTCTTTACACAGCTAGGCGTGAGCCAGAGAGCCTTGGTCACTGAGGCCTCCCTGAGGTACTGCCATACTTACCCAGTAGATCCCACGCAGAGGTCCCTGTGCCCAAAAGGGCCTCCACGGAAGGGCCCTGTTCCTCCCGCTGTGTTTCCTTGAGGGAATCAGAAACCACTGAAGATACCTGTAGGAGCTCAGGTATGAAGCTGGGCGACCCTGGCCAAACCTGATTCCCCCTCCGTGGTAGACGAGACAGTGGCGGGTCCTAAGCTGCCTGAAGCACACTCCTCGCGCGCACCTTCTCTTTGCTGCCGGAAGGCCTCACATAAGAAGTCTGAGTTGACGCGTGACAGAAGAAGTCTGAGTTGACTCGTGTGAGGCCTGCTGCTGCTCAGTTCCTTGCTGGGAGCTTCAGCAGGAGCGCTCTGGAGCTCGCCGGCAGAAGAATTGTGAGTCCCCCCGCCCCACCCCGGCCTCGAGCAAAAGTCCAGATTTCCCCCGTTCGTTAGGAACACCTCGGAGTGCCAGAGGGAGCGGAGGGGCACGCGTTAACGGAATGCTTCAACCGTGGAAGGTATTCCACGAGACACTGTGCACTCACGTTCGTTGTAACAACTGTCACAGGGCCCTCACTGTATGCCTTCCAACTCCTCGGCTGTGTTTGAGCCCCAGGAAGTAAATGCGTTCGTTTGACTAAGCTCCGTGAATGTGCAACGGTGATGGCGAAGCGCTGCCCTGTTCGCTCGAAAGCTCTCGTTCGTGCGGCCTTCACACGGCCTCAAGGTACGCAGTTCTAAAGAGCCTTACATTCCATGCTGGTGTGCCAAGCCCCCCACCCACCCGCAGGGAGGAATTTGGGCTCTTCTGAGAAACACCAGTGTGCGTCCCAAGGGAAACCAGGGCGTCTCCCCCAGGACGTCGCCGAACGGCAGTCGGATGCCAGAGGTGTACTTCCAGCCGGAAAAAGAGGGAAGAGGACAGCTTTCCCAGAGACAACCCTGGACCCTTGGGACCATCCAGAATCACCAAGGCCTCGACTTTGCACGGCCTGGGGAACGCTCTTCCGCCTGTCCAGCAATCCCCACGTCAAAACCTTTCTCGGCAGAGGCAGGCACTCTCTCCCTTGTACTAGATAGCTCGGCAGAGCCTTCCGAGAAACATGCTGCGTCATTCAGCTTGAACGTGGGACGCGGAGGGGAGAGGACGCTTTCTCCCCGTTTGGAGGCGCCTTGCGCTTGGCTTCGAAGCTGCCTTGAACAGCACTAGCGGCCCGACGTCTCTGCACGGCAGGACTGTCGTTGTGGGCCGAGGCTGCGTGTTCTCCCAAAGCGAAAACCGTGCTGGCAATCCCTTTCTAGGAACTCCTCCCACGGCACCCCAGGTTCGGCTCCGGCCGAACGAAAGGTGACCTCGGGCCTCAAGGTGAAGTTCCAGTGTTTCACGTCAGGGGAGTTGGGTGTGCAGGGGTCTCCAGTGAGGCCATCCTCCACCACGGAGTGCCTTAACCCTGCGACGCTCCTGGGGACACACAGGGTTGGAGCACATTCAGAAGTTTCGCAGGATGACCTCTCTCCGTGCCGGAACGGCGGCCTCTGGCTTCTGAGGAACCTTAGCGTAAGCAGGCCCCAGGAGACAGCTCTTCACATTCACAGCTAGGGCAGTGTACTCCTCTCTGGGTTGCCCAGGTTGAGTGTCCCAGTCGTCAGAGAGACTGGCGAAAGCAGCGCTGCGCGGGCTCCCTTTGCCACTCAGTCGCACGGCCTCCTTGACTGAAAGAGAACTGCAGTGCCAAAAGACACCGCGCTGACGACTGGCTGCAGGAGGAGACTCGGGACAGCACTCTCACAGAAGCGAAAGCCGGGCTGTGGGCCCAGCCTGAGGACCAGCACGTTTTCCACACTTAACACAGCTAAGGCATGAGCCAGACGACAGCCTTGGTCACTGAGGCCTCCCTGAGGTACTGCCATACTTACCCAGTAGATCCCACGCAGAGGTCCCTGTGCCCAAAAGGGCCTCCACGGAAGGGCCCTGTTCCTCCCGCTGTGTTTCCTTGAGGGAATCAGAAACCACTGAAGATACCTGTAGGAGATCAGGTATGAAGCTGGGCGACCCTGGCCAAACCTGATTCCCCCTCCGTGGTAGACGAGACAGTGGCGGGTCCTAAGCTGCCTGAAGCACACTCCTCGCGCGCACCTTCTCTTTGCTGCCGGAAGGCCTCACATAAGAAGTCTGAGTTGACGCGTGACAGAAGAAGTCTGAGTTGACTCGTGTGAGGCCTGCTGCTGCTCAGTTCCTTGCTGGGAGCTTCAGCAGGAGCGCTCTGGAGCTCGCCGGCAGAAGAATTGTGAGTCCCCCCGCCCCACCCCGGCCTCGAGCAAAAGTCCAGATTTCCCCCGTTCGTTAGGAACACCTCGGAGTGCCAGAGGGAGCGGAGGGGCACGCGTTAACGGAATGCTTCAACCGTGGAAGGTATTCCACGAGACACTGTGCACTCACGTTCGTTGTAACAACTGTCACAGGGCCCTCACTGTATGCCTTCCAACTCCTCGGCTGTGTTTGAGCCCCAGGAAGTAAATGCGTTCGTTTGACTAAGCTCCGTGAATGTGCAACGGTGATGGCGAAGCGCTGCCCTGTTCGCTCGAAAGCTCTCGTTCGTGCGGCCTTCACACGGCCTCAAGGTACGCAGTTCTAAAGAGCCTTACATTCCATGCTGGTGTGCCAAGCCCCCCACCCACCCGCAGGGAGGAATTTGGGCTCTTCTGAGAAACACCAGTGTGCGTCCCAAGGGAAACCAGGGCGTCTCCCCCAGGACGTCGCCGAACGGCAGTCGGATGCCAGAGGTGTACTTCCAGCCGGAAAAAGAGGGAAGAGGACAGCTTTCCCAGAGACAACCCTGGACCCTTGGGACCATCCAGAATCACCAAGGCCTCGACTTTGCACGGCCTGGGGAACGCTCTTCCGCCTGTCCAGCAATCCCCACGTCAAAACCTTTCTCGGCAGAGGCAGGCACTCTCTCCCTTGTACTAGATAGCTCGGCAGAGCCTTCCGAGAAACATGCTGCGTCATTCAGCTTGAACGTGGGACGCGGAGGGGAGAGGACGCTTTCTCCCCGTTTGGAGGCGCCTTGCGCTTGGCTTCGAAGCTGCCTTGAACAGCACTAGCGGCCCGACGTCTCTGCACGGCAGGACTGTCGTTGTGGGCCGAGGCTGCGTGTTCTCCCAAAGCGAAAACCGTGCTGGCAATCCCTTTCTAGGAACTCCTCCCACGGCACCCCAGGTTCGGCTCCGGCCGAACGAAAGGTGACCTCGGGCCTCAAGGTGAAGTTCCAGTGTTTCACGTCAGGGGAGTTGGGTGTGCAGGGGTCTCCAGTGAGGCCATCCTCCACCACGGAGTGCCTTAACCCTGCGACGCTCCTGGGGACACACAGGGTTGGAGCACATTCAGAAGTTTCGCAGGATGACCTCTCTCCGTGCCGGAACGGCGGCCTCTGGCTTCTGAGGAACCTTAGCGTAAGCAGGCCCCAGGAGACAGCTCTTCACATTCACAGCTAGGGCAGTGTACTCCTCTCTGGGTTGCCCAGGTTGAGTGTCCCAGTCGTCAGAGAGACTGGCGAAAGCAGCGCTGCGCGGGCTCCCTTTGCCACTCAGTCGCACGGCCTCCTTGACTGAAAGAGAACTGCAGTGCCAAAAGACACCGCGCTGACGACTGGCTGCAGGAGGAGACTCGGGACAGCACTCTCACAGAAGCGAAAGCCGGGCTGTGGGCCCAGCCTGAGGACCAGCACGTTTTCCACACTTAACACAGCTAAGGCATGAGCCAGACGACAGCCTTGGTCACTGAGGCCTCCCTGAGGTACTGCCATACTTACCCAGTAGATCCCACGCAGAGGTCCCTGTGCCCAAAAGGGCCTCCACGGAAGGGCCCTGTTCCTCCCGCTGTGTTTCCTTGAGGGAATCAGAAACCACTGAAGATACCTGTAGGAGATCAGGTATGAAGCTGGGCGACCCTGGCCAAACCTGATTCCCCCTCCGTGGTAGACGAGACAGTGGCGGGTCCTAAGCTGCCTGAAGCACACTCCTCGCGCGCACCTTCTCTTTGCTGCCGGAAGGCCTCACATAAGAAGTCTGAGTTGACTCGTGACGGAAGAAGTCTGAGTTGACTCGTGTGAGGCCTGCTGCTGCTCAGTTCCTTGCTGGGAGCTTCAGCAGGAGCGCTCTGGAGCTCGCCGGCAGAAGAATTGTGAGTCCCCCCGCCCCACCCCGGCCTCGAGCAAAAGTCCAGATTTCCCCCGTTCGTTAGGAACACCTCGGAGTGCCAGAGGGAGCGGAGGGGCACGCGTTAACGGAATGCTTCAACCGTGGAAGGTATTCCACGAGACACTGTGCACTCACGTTCGTTGTAACAACTGTCACAGGGCCCTCACTGTATGCCTTCCAACTCCTCGGCTGTGTTTGAGCCCCAGGAAGTAAATGCGTTCGTTTGACTAAGCTCCGTGAATGTGCAACGGTGATGGCGAAGCGCTGCCCTGTTCGCTCGAAAGCTCTCGTTCGTGCGGCCTTCACACGGCCTCAAGGTACGCAGTTCTAAAGAGCCTTACATTCCATGCTGGTGTGCCAAGCCCCCCACCCACCCGCAGGGAGGAATTTGGGCTCTTCTGAGAAACACCAGTGTGCGTCCCAAGGGAAACCAGGGCGTCTCCCCCAGGACGTCGCCGAACGGCAGTCGGATGCCAGAGGTGTACTTCCAGCCGGAAAAAGAGGGAAGAGGACAGCTTTCCCAGAGACAATCCTGGACCCTTGGGACCATCCAGAATCACCAAGGCCTCGACTTTGCACGGCCTGGGGAACGCTCTTCCGCCTGTCCAGCAATCCCCACGTCAAAACCTTTCTCGGCAGAGGCAGGCACTCTGTCCCTTGTACTAGATAGCTCGGCAGAGCCTTCCGAGAAACATGCTGCGTCATTCAGCTTGAACGTGGGACGCGGAGGGGAGAGGACGCTTTCTCCCCGTTTGGAGGCGCCTTGCGCTTGGCTTCGAAGCTGCCTTGAACAGCACTAGCGGCCCGACGTCTCTGCACGGCAGGACTGTCGTTGTGGGCCGAGGCTGCGTGTTCTCCCAAAGCGAAAACCGTGCTGGCAATCCCTTTCTAGGAACTCCTCCCACGGCACCCCAGGTTCGGCTCCGGCCGAACGAAAGGTGACCTCGGGCCTCAAGGTGAAGTTCCAGTGTTTCACGTCAGGGGAGTTGGGTGTGCAGGGGTCTCCAATGAGGCCATCCTCCACCACGGAGTGCCTTAACCCTGCGACGCTCCTGGGGACACACAGGGTAGGAGCCCATTCACCAGTTTCGCAGGATGACCTCTCTCCGTGCCGGAACGGCGGCCTCTGGCTTCTGAGGAACCTTAGCGTAAGCAGGCCCCTGGAGACAGCTCTTCACATTCACAGCTAGGGCAGTGTACTCCTCTCTGGGTTGCCCAGGTTGAGTGGCCCAGTCGTCAGAGAGACTGGCGAAAGCAGCGCTGGGCGGACTCCCTTTGCCAGTCAGTCGCACGGCCTCCTTGACTGAAAGAGAACTGCAGTGCCAAAAGACACCGCGCTGACGACTGGCTCCAGGAAGAGACTCGGGACAGCACTCTCACAGAAGCGAAAGCTAGGCTGTGGGCCCAGCCTGTGGAGCAGTACGTACGTTTGCCACACTTCTTTACACAGCTAGGCGTGAGCCAGAGAGCCTTGGTCACTGAGGCCTCCCTGAGGTACTGCCATACTTACCCAGTAGATCCCACGCAGAGGTCCCTGTGCCCAAAAGGGCCTCCACGGAAGGGCCCTGTTCCTCCCGCTGTGTTTCCTTGAGGGAATCAGAAACCACTGAAGATACCTGTAGGAGATCAGGTATGAAGCTGGGCGACCCTGGCCAAACCTGATTCCCCCTCCGTGGTAGACGAGACAGTGGCGGGTCCTAAGCTGCCTGAAGCACACTCCTCGCGCGCACCTTCTCTTTGCTGCCGGAAGGCCTCACATAAGAAGTCTCAGTTGACGCGTGACGGAAGAAATCTGAGTTGACTCGTGTGAGGCCTGCTGCTGCTCAGTTCCTTGCTGGGAGCTTCAGCAGGAGCGCTCTGGAGCTCGCCGGCAGAAGAATTGTGAGTCCCCCCGCCCCACCCCGGCCTCGAGCAAAAGTCCAGATTTCCCCCGTTCGTTAGGAACACCTCGGAGTGCCAGAGGGAGCGGAGGGGCACGCGTTAACGGAATGCTTCAACCGTGGAAGGTATTCCACGAGACACTGTGCACTCACGTTCGTTGTAACAACTGTCACAGGGCCCTCACTGTATGCCTTCCAACTCCTCGGCTGTGTTTGAGCCCCAGGAAGTAAATGCGTTCGTTTGACTAAGCTCCGTGAATGTGCAACGGTGATGGCGAAGCGCTGCCCTGTTCGCTCGAAAGCTCTCGTTCGTGCGGCCTTCACACGGCCTCAAGGTACGCAGTTCTAAAGAGCCTTACATTCCATGCTGGTGTGCCAAGCCCCCCACCCACCCGCAGGGAGGAATTTGGGCTCTTCTGAGAAACACCAGTGTGCGTCCCAAGGGAAACCAGGGCGTCTCCCCCAGGACGTCGCCGAACGGCAGTCGGATGCCAGAGGTGTACTTCCAGCCGGAAAAAGAGGGAAGAGGACAGCTTTCCCAGGGACAATCCTGGACCCTTGGGACCATCCAGAATCACCAAGGCCTCGACTTTGCACGGCCTGGGGAACGCTCTTCCGCCTGTCCAGCAATCCCCACGTCAAAACCTTTCTCGGCAGAGGCAGGCACTCTGTCCCTTGTACTAGATAGCTCGGCAGAGCCTTCCGAGAAACATGCTGCGTCATTCAGCTTGAACGTGGGACGCGGAGGGGAGAGGACGCTTTCTCCCCGTTTGGAGGCGCCTTGCGCTTGGCTTCGAAGCTGCCTTGAACAGCACTAGCGGCCCGACGTCTCTGCACGGCAGGACTGTCGTTGTGGGCCGAGGCTGCGTGTTCTCCCAAAGCGAAAACCGTGCTGGCAATCCCTTTCTAGGAACTCCTCCCACGGCACCCCAGGTTCGGCTCCGGCCGAACGAAAGGTGACCTCGGGCCTCAAGGTGAAGTTCCAGTGTTTCACGTCAGGGGAGTTGGGTGTGCAGGGGTCTCCAATGAGGCCATCCTCCACCACGGAGTGCCTTAACCCTGCGACGCTCCTGGGGACACACAGGGTAGGAGCCCATTCACCAGTTTCGCAGGATGACCTCTCTCCGTGCCGGAACGGCGGCCTCTGGCTTCTGAGGAACCTTAGCGTAAGCAGGCCCCTGGAGACAGCTCTTCACATTCACAGCTAGGGCAGTGTACTCCTCTCTGGGTTGCCCAGGTTGAGTGGCCCAGTCGTCAGAGAGACTGGCGAAAGCAGCGCTGGGCGGACTCCCTTTGCCAGTCAGTCGCACGGCCTCCTTGACTGAAAGAGAACTGCAGTGCCAAAAGACACCGCGCTGACGACTGGCTCCAGGAAGAGACTCGGGACAGCACTCTCACAGAAGCGAAAGCTAGGCTGTGGGCCCAGCCTGTGGAGCAGTACGTACGTTTGCCACACTTCTTTACACAGCTAGGCGTGAGCCAGAGAGCCTTGGTCACTGAGGCCTCCCTGAGGTACTGCCATACTTACCCAGTAGATCCCACGCAGAGGTCCCTGTGCCCAAAAGGGCCTCCACGGAAGGGCCCTGTTCCTCCCGCTGTGTTTCCTTGAGGGAATCAGAAACCACTGAAGATACCTGTAGGAGCTCAGGTATGAAGCTGGGCGACCCTGGCCAAACCTGATTCCCCCTCCGTGGTAGACGAGACAGTGGCGGGTCCTAAGCTGCCTGAAGCACACTCCTCGCGCGCACCTTCTCTTTGCTGCCGGAAGGCCTCACATAAGAAGTCTGAGTTGACGCGTGACAGAAGAAGTCTGAGTTGACTCGTGTGAGGCCTGCTGCTGCTCAGTTCCTTGCTGGGAGCTTCAGCAGGAGCGCTCTGGAGCTCGCCGGCAGAAGAATTGTGAGTCCCCCCGCCCCACCCCGGCCTCGAGCAAAAGTCCAGATTTCCCCCGTTCGTTAGGAACACCTCGGAGTGCCAGAGGGAGCGGAGGGGCACGCGTTAACGGAATGCTTCAACCGTGGAAGGTATTCCACGAGACACTGTGCACTCACGTTCGTTGTAACAACTGTCACAGGGCCCTCACTGTATGCCTTCCAACTCCTCGGCTGTGTTTGAGCCCCAGGAAGTAAATGCGTTCGTTTGACTAAGCTCCGTGAATGTGCAACGGTGATGGCGAAGCGCTGCCCTGTTCGCTCGAAAACTCTCGTTCGTGCGGCCTTCACACGGCCTCAAGGTACGCAGTTCTAAAGAGCCTTACATTCCATGCTGGTGTGCCAAGCCCCCCACCCACCCGCAGGGAGGAATTTGGGCTCTTCTGAGAAACACCAGTGTGCGTCCCAAGGGAAACCAGGGCGTCTCCCCCAGGACGTCGCCGAACGGCAGTCGGATGCCAGAGGTGTACTTCCAGCCGGAAAAAGAGGGAAGAGGACAGCTTTCCCAGGGACAACCCTGGACCCTTGGGACCATCCAGAATCACCAAGGCCTCGACTTTGCACGGCCTGGGGAACGCTCTTCCGCCTGTCCAGCAATCCCCACGTCAAAACCTTTCTCGGCAGAGGCAGGCACTCTGTCCCTTGTACTAGATAGCTCGGCAGAGCCTTCCGAGAAACATGCTGCGTCATTCAGCTTGAACGTGGGACGCGGAGGGGAGAGGACGCTTTCTCCCCGTTTGGAGGCGCCTTGCGCTTGGCTTCGAAGCTGCCTTGAACAGCACTAGCGGCCCGACGTCTCTGCACGGCAGGACTGTCGTTGTGGGCCGAGGCTGCGTGTTCTCCCAAAGCGAAAACCGTGCTGGCAATCCCTTTCTAGGAACTCCTCCCACGGCACCCCAGGTTCGGCTCCGGCCGAACGAAAGGTGACCTCGGGCCTCAAGGTGAAGTTCCAGTGTTTCACGTCAGGGGAGTTGGGTGTGCAGGGGTCTCCAATGAGGCCATCCTCCACCACGGAGTGCCTTAACCCTGCGACGCTCCTGGGGACACACAGGGTAGGAGCCCATTCACCAGTTTCGCAGGATGACCTCTCTCCGTGCCGGAACGGCGGCCTCTGGCTTCTGAGGAACCTTAGCGTAAGCAGGCCCCTGGAGACAGCTCTTCACATTCACAGCTAGGGCAGTGTACTCCTCTCTGGGTTGCCCAGGTTGAGTGGCCCAGTCGTCAGAGAGACTGGCGAAAGCAGCGCTGGGCGGACTCCCTTTGCCAGTCAGTCGCACGGCCTCCTTGACTGAAAGAGAACTGCAGTGCCAAAAGACACCGCGCTGACGACTGGCTCCAGGAAGAGACTCGGGACAGCACTCTCACAGAAGCGAAAGCTAGGCTGTGGGCCCAGCCTGAGGAGCAGTACGTACGTTTGCCACACTTCTTTACACAGCTAGGCGTGAGCCAGAGAGCCTTGGTCACTGAGGCCTCCCTGAGGTACTGCCATACTTACCCAGTAGATCCCACGCAGAGGTCCCTGTGCCCAAAAGGGCCTCCACGGAAGGGCCCTGTTCCTCCCGCTGTGTTTCCTTGAGGGAATCAGAAACCACTGAAGATACCTGTAGGAGATCAGGTATGAAGCTGGGCGACCCTGGCCAAACCTGATTCCCCCTCCGTGGTAGACGAGACAGTGGCGGGTCCTAAGCTGCCTGAAGCACACTCCTCGTGCGCACCTTCTCTTTGCTGCCGGAAGGCCTCACATAAGAAGTCTGAGTTGACGCGTGACGGAAGAAGTCTGAGTTGACTCGTGTGAGGCCTGCTGCTGCTCAGTTCCTTGCTGGGAGCTTCAGCAGGAGCGCTCTGGAGCTCGCCGGCAGAAGAATTGTGAGTCCCCCCGCCCCACCCCGGCCTCGAGCAAAAGTCCAGATTTCCCCCGTTCGTTAGGAACACCTCGGAGTGCCAGAGGGAGCGGAGGGGCACGCGTTAACGGAATGCTTCAACCGTGGAAGGTATTCCACGAGACACTGTGCACTCACGTTCGTTGTAACAACTGTCACAGGGCCCTCACTGTATGCCTTCCAACTCCTCGGCTGTGTTTGAGCCCCAGGAAGTAAATGCGTTCGTTTGACTAAGCTCCGTGAATGTGCAACGGTGATGGCGAAGCGCTGCCCTGTTCGCTCGAAAGCTCTCGTTCGTGCGGCCTTCACACGGCCTCAAGGTACGCAGTTCTAAAGAGCCTTACATTCCATGCTGGTGTGCCAAGCCCCCCACCCACCCCCAGGGAGGAATTTGGGCTCTTCTGAGAAACACCAGTGTGCGTCCCAAGGGAAACCAGGGCGTCTCCCCCAGGACGTCGCCGAACGGCAGTCGGATGCCAGAGGTGTACTTCCAGCCGGAAAAAGAGGGAAGAGGACAGCTTTCCCAGGGACAATCCTGGACCCTTGGGACCATCCAGAATCACCAAGGCCTCGACTTTGCACGGCCTGGGGAACGCTCTTCCGCCTGTCCAGCAATCCCCACGTCAAAACCTTTCTCGGCAGAGGCAGGCACTCTGTCCCTTGTACTAGATAGCTCGGCAGAGCCTTCCGAGAAACATGCTGCGTCATTCAGCTTGAACGTGGGACGCGGAGGGGAGAGGACGCTTTCTCCCCGTTTGGAGGCGCCTTGCGCTTGGCTTCGAAGCTGCCTTGAACAGCACTAGCGGCCCGACGTCTCTGCACGGCAGGACTGTCGTTGTGGGCCGAGGCTGCGTGTTCTCCCAAAGCGAAAACCGTGCTGGCAATCCCTTTCTAGGAACTCCTCCCACGGCACCCCAGGTTCGGCTCCGGCCGAACGAAAGGTGACCTCGGGCCTCAAGGTGAAGTTCCAGTGTTTCACGTCAGGGGAGTTGGGTGTGCAGGGGTCTCCAATGAGGCCATCCTCCACCACGGAGTGCCTTAACTCTGCGACGCTCCTGGGGACACACAGGGTAGGAGCCCATTCACCAGTTTCGCAGGATGACCTCTCTCCGTGCCGGAACGGCGGCCTCTGGCTTCTGAGGAACCTTAGCGTAAGCAGGCCCCTGGAGACAGCTCTTCACATTCACAGCTAGGGCAGTGTACTCCTCTCTGGGTTGCCCAGGTTGAGTGGCCCAGTCGTCAGAGAGACTGGCGAAAGCAGCGCTGGGCGGACTCCCTTTGCCAGTCAGTCGCACGGCCTCCTTGACTGAAAGAGAACTGCAGTGCCAAAAGACACCGTGCTGACGACTGGCTCCAGGAAGAGACTCGGGACAGCACTCTCACAGAAGCGAAAGCTAGGCTGTGGGCCCAGCCTGTGGAGCAGTACGTACGTTTGCCACACTTCTTTACACAGCTAGGCGTGAGCCAGAGAGCCTTGGTCACTGAGGCCTCCCTGAGGTACTGCCATACTTACCCAGTAGATCCCACGCAGAGGTCCCTGTGCCCAAAAGGGCCTCCACGGAAGGGCCCTGTTCCTCCCGCTGTGTTTCCTTGAGGGAATCAGAAACCACTGAAGATACCTGTAGGAGCTCAGGTATGAAGCTGGGCGACCCTGGCCAAACCTGATTCCCCCTCCGTGGTAGACGAGACAGTGGCGGGTCCTAAGCTGCCTGAAGCACACTCCTCGCGCGCACCTTCTCTTTGCTGCCGGAAGGCCTCACATAAGAAGTCTGAGTTGACGCGTGACAGAAGAAGTCTGAGTTGACTCGTGTGAGGCCTGCTGCTGCTCAGTTCCTTGCTGGGAGCTTCAGCAGGAGCGCTCTGGAGCTCGCCGGCAGAAGAATTGTGAGTCCCCCCGCCCCACCCCGGCCTCGAGCAAAAGTCCAGATTTCCCCCGTTCGTTAGGAACACCTCGGAGTGCCAGAGGGAGCGGAGGGGCACGCGTTAACGGAATGCTTCAACCGTGGAAGGTATTCCACGAGACACTGTGCACTCACGTTCGTTGTAACAACTGTCACAGGGCCCTCACTGTATGCCTTCCAACTCCTCGGCTGTGTTTGAGCCCCAGGAAGTAAATGCGTTCGTTTGACTAAGCTCCGTGAATGTGCAACGGTGATGGCGAAGCGCTGCCCTGTTCGCTCGAAAGCTCTCGTTCGTGCGGCCTTCACACGGCCTCAAGGTACGCAGTTCTAAAGAGCCTTACATTCCATGCTGGTGTGCCAAGCCCCCCACCCACCCGCAGGGAGGAATTTGGGCTCTTCTGAGAAACACCAGTGTGCGTCCCAAGGGAAACCAGGGCGTCTCCCCCAGGACGTCGCCGAACGGCAGTCGGATGCCAGAGGTGTACTTCCAGCCGGAAAAAGAGGGAAGAGGACAGCTTTCCCAGAGACAACCCTGGACCCTTGGGACCATCCAGAATCACCAAGGCCTCGACTTTGCACGGCCTGGGGAACGCTCTTCCGCCTGTCCAGCAATCCCCACGTCAAAACCTTTCTCGGCAGAGGCAGGCACTCTCTCCCTTGTACTAGATAGCTCGGCAGAGCCTTCCGAGAAACATGCTGCGTCATTCAGCTTGAACGTGGGACGCGGAGGGGAGAGGACGCTTTCTCCCCGTTTGGAGGCGCCTTGCGCTTGGCTTCGAAGCTGCCTTGAACAGCACTAGCGGCCCGACGTCTCTGCACGGCAGGACTGTCGTTGTGGGCCGAGGCTGCGTGTTCTCCCAAAGCGAAAACCGTGCTGGCAATCCCTTTCTAGGAACTCCTCCCACGGCACCCCAGGTTCGGCTCCGGCCGAACGAAAGGTGACCTCGGGCCTCAAGGTGAAGTTCCAGTGTTTCACGTCAGGGGAGTTGGGTGTGCAGGGGTCTCCAGTGAGGCCATCCTCCACCACGGAGTGCCTTAACCCTGCGACGCTCCTGGGGACACACAGGGTTGGAGCACATTCAGAAGTTTCGCAGGATGACCTCTCTCCGTGCCGGAACGGCGGCCTCTGGCTTCTGAGGAACCTTAGCGTAAGCAGGCCCCAGGAGACAGCTCTTCACATTCACAGCTAGGGCAGTGTACTCCTCTCTGGGTTGCCCAGGTTGAGTGTCCCAGTCGTCAGAGAGACTGGCGAAAGCAGCGCTGCGCGGGCTCCCTTTGCCACTCAGTCGCACGGCCTCCTTGACTGAAAGAGAACTGCAGTGCCAAAAGACACCGCGCTGACGACTGGCTGCAGGAGGAGACTCGGGACAGCACTCTCACAGAAGCGAAAGCCGGGCTGTGGGCCCAGCCTGAGGACCAGCACGTTTTCCACACTTAACACAGCTAAGGCATGAGCCAGACGACAGCCTTGGTCACTGAGGCCTCCCTGAGGTACTGCCATACTTACCCAGTAGATCCCACGCAGAGGTCCCTGTGCCCAAAAGGGCCTCCACGGAAGGGCCCTGTTCCTCCCGCTGTGTTTCCTTGAGGGAATCAGAAACCACTGAAGATACCTGTAGGAGATCAGGTATGAAGCTGGGCGACCCTGGCCAAACCTGATTCCCCCTCCGTGGTAGACGAGACAGTGGCGGGTCCTAAGCTGCCTGAAGCACACTCCTCGCGCGCACCTTCTCTTTGCTGCCGGAAGGCCTCACATAAGAAGTCTGAGTTGACGCGTGACAGAAGAAGTCTGAGTTGACTCGTGTGAGGCCTGCTGCTGCTCAGTTCCTTGCTGGGAGCTTCAGCAGGAGCGCTCTGGAGCTCGCCGGCAGAAGAATTGTGAGTCCCCCCGCCCCACCCCGGCCTCGAGCAAAAGTCCAGATTTCCCCCGTTCGTTAGGAACACCTCGGAGTGCCAGAGGGAGCGGAGGGGCACGCGTTAACGGAATGCTTCAACCGTGGAAGGTATTCCACGAGACACTGTGCACTCACGTTCGTTGTAACAACTGTCACAGGGCCCTCACTGTATGCCTTCCAACTCCTCGGCTGTGTTTGAGCCCCAGGAAGTAAATGCGTTCGTTTGACTAAGCTCCGTGAATGTGCAACGGTGATGGCGAAGCGCTGCCCTGTTCGCTCGAAAGCTCTCGTTCGTGCGGCCTTCACACGGCCTCAAGGTACGCAGTTCTAAAGAGCCTTACATTCCATGCTGGTGTGCCAAGCCCCCCACCCACCCGCAGGGAGGAATTTGGGCTCTTCTGAGAAACACCAGTGTGCGTCCCAAGGGAAACCAGGGCGTCTCCCCCAGGACGTCGCCGAACGGCAGTCGGATGCCAGAGGTGTACTTCCAGCCGGAAAAAGAGGGAAGAGGACAGCTTTCCCAGAGACAACCCTGGACCCTTGGGACCATCCAGAATCACCAAGGCCTCGACTTTGCACGGCCTGGGGAACGCTCTTCCGCCTGTCCAGCAATCCCCACGTCAAAACCTTTCTCGGCAGAGGCAGGCACTCTCTCCCTTGTACTAGATAGCTCGGCAGAGCCTTCCGAGAAACATGCTGCGTCATTCAGCTTGAACGTGGGACGCGGAGGGGAGAGGACGCTTTCTCCCCGTTTGGAGGCGCCTTGCGCTTGGCTTCGAAGCTGCCTTGAACAGCACTAGCGGCCCGACGTCTCTGCACGGCAGGACTGTCGTTGTGGGCCGAGGCTGCGTGTTCTCCCAAAGCGAAAACCGTGCTGGCAATCCCTTTCTAGGAACTCCTCCCACGGCACCCCAGGTTCGGCTCCGGCCGAACGAAAGGTGACCTCGGGCCTCAAGGTGAAGTTCCAGTGTTTCACGTCAGGGGAGTTGGGTGTGCAGGGGTCTCCAGTGAGGCCATCCTCCACCACGGAGTGCCTTAACCCTGCGACGCTCCTGGGGACACACAGGGTTGGAGCACATTCAGAAGTTTCGCAGGATGACCTCTCTCCGTGCCGGAACGGCGGCCTCTGGCTTCTGAGGAACCTTAGCGTAAGCAGGCCCCAGGAGACAGCTCTTCACATTCACAGCTAGGGCAGTGTACTCCTCTCTGGGTTGCCCAGGTTGAGTGTCCCAGTCGTCAGAGAGACTGGCGAAAGCAGCGCTGCGCGGGCTCCCTTTGCCACTCAGTCGCACGGCCTCCTTGACTGAAAGAGAACTGCAGTGCCAAAAGACACCGCGCTGACGACTGGCTGCAGGAGGAGACTCGGGACAGCACTCTCACAGAAGCGAAAGCCGGGCTGTGGGCCCAGCCTGAGGACCAGCACGTTTTCCACACTTAACACAGCTAAGGCATGAGCCAGACGACAGCCTTGGTCACTGAGGCCTCCCTGAGGTACTGCCATACTTACCCAGTAGATCCCACGCAGAGGTCCCTGTGCCCAAAAGGGCCTCCACGGAAGGGCCCTGTTCCTCCCGCTGTGTTTCCTTGAGGGAATCAGAAACCACTGAAGATACCTGTAGGAGATCAGGTATGAAGCTGGGCGACCCTGGCCAAACCTGATTCCCCCTCCGTGGTAGACGAGACAGTGGCGGGTCCTAAGCTGCCTGAAGCACACTCCTCGCGCGCACCTTCTCTTTGCTGCCGGAAGGCCTCACATAAGAAGTCTGAGTTGACTCGTGACGGAAGAAGTCTGAGTTGACTCGTGTGAGGCCTGCTGCTGCTCAGTTCCTTGCTGGGAGCTTCAGCAGGAGCGCTCTGGAGCTCGCCGGCAGAAGAATTGTGAGTCCCCCCGCCCCACCCCGGCCTCGAGCAAAAGTCCAGATTTCCCCCGTTCGTTAGGAACACCTCGGAGTGCCAGAGGGAGCGGAGGGGCACGCGTTAACGGAATGCTTCAACCGTGGAAGGTATTCCACGAGACACTGTGCACTCACGTTCGTTGTAACAACTGTCACAGGGCCCTCACTGTATGCCTTCCAACTCCTCGGCTGTGTTTGAGCCCCAGGAAGTAAATGCGTTCGTTTGACTAAGCTCCGTGAATGTGCAACGGTGATGGCGAAGCGCTGCCCTGTTCGCTCGAAAGCTCTCGTTCGTGCGGCCTTCACACGGCCTCAAGGTACGCAGTTCTAAAGAGCCTTACATTCCATGCTGGTGTGCCAAGCCCCCCACCCACCCGCAGGGAGGAATTTGGGCTCTTCTGAGAAACACCAGTGTGCGTCCCAAGGGAAACCAGGGCGTCTCCCCCAGGACGTCGCCGAACGGCAGTCGGATGCCAGAGGTGTACTTCCAGCCGGAAAAAGAGGGAAGAGGACAGCTTTCCCAGAGACAATCCTGGACCCTTGGGACCATCCAGAATCACCAAGGCCTCGACTTTGCACGGCCTGGGGAACGCTCTTCCGCCTGTCCAGCAATCCCCACGTCAAAACCTTTCTCGGCAGAGGCAGGCACTCTGTCCCTTGTACTAGATAGCTCGGCAGAGCCTTCCGAGAAACATGCTGCGTCATTCAGCTTGAACGTGGGACGCGGAGGGGAGAGGACGCTTTCTCCCCGTTTGGAGGCGCCTTGCGCTTGGCTTCGAAGCTGCCTTGAACAGCACTAGCGGCCCGACGTCTCTGCACGGCAGGACTGTCGTTGTGGGCCGAGGCTGCGTGTTCTCCCAAAGCGAAAACCGTGCTGGCAATCCCTTTCTAGGAACTCCTCCCACGGCACCCCAGGTTCGGCTCCGGCCGAACGAAAGGTGACCTCGGGCCTCAAGGTGAAGTTCCAGTGTTTCACGTCAGGGGAGTTGGGTGTGCAGGGGTCTCCAATGAGGCCATCCTCCACCACGGAGTGCCTTAACCCTGCGACGCTCCTGGGGACACACAGGGTAGGAGCCCATTCACCAGTTTCGCAGGATGACCTCTCTCCGTGCCGGAACGGCGGCCTCTGGCTTCTGAGGAACCTTAGCGTAAGCAGGCCCCTGGAGACAGCTCTTCACATTCACAGCTAGGGCAGTGTACTCCTCTCTGGGTTGCCCAGGTTGAGTGGCCCAGTCGTCAGAGAGACTGGCGAAAGCAGCGCTGGGCGGACTCCCTTTGCCAGTCAGTCGCACGGCCTCCTTGACTGAAAGAGAACTGCAGTGCCAAAAGACACCGCGCTGACGACTGGCTCCAGGAAGAGACTCGGGACAGCACTCTCACAGAAGCGAAAGCTAGGCTGTGGGCCCAGCCTGTGGAGCAGTACGTACGTTTGCCACACTTCTTTACACAGCTAGGCGTGAGCCAGAGAGCCTTGGTCACTGAGGCCTCCCTGAGGTACTGCCATACTTACCCAGTAGATCCCACGCAGAGGTCCCTGTGCCCAAAAGGGCCTCCACGGAAGGGCCCTGTTCCTCCCGCTGTGTTTCCTTGAGGGAATCAGAAACCACTGAAGATACCTGTAGGAGATCAGGTATGAAGCTGGGCGACCCTGGCCAAACCTGATTCCCCCTCCGTGGTAGACGAGACAGTGGCGGGTCCTAAGCTGCCTGAAGCACACTCCTCGCGCGCACCTTCTCTTTGCTGCCGGAAGGCCTCACATAAGAAGTCTCAGTTGACGCGTGACGGAAGAAATCTGAGTTGACTCGTGTGAGGCCTGCTGCTGCTCAGTTCCTTGCTGGGAGCTTCAGCAGGAGCGCTCTGGAGCTCGCCGGCAGAAGAATTGTGAGTCCCCCCGCCCCACCCCGGCCTCGAGCAAAAGTCCAGATTTCCCCCGTTCGTTAGGAACACCTCGGAGTGCCAGAGGGAGCGGAGGGGCACGCGTTAACGGAATGCTTCAACCGTGGAAGGTATTCCACGAGACACTGTGCACTCACGTTCGTTGTAACAACTGTCACAGGGCCCTCACTGTATGCCTTCCAACTCCTCGGCTGTGTTTGAGCCCCAGGAAGTAAATGCGTTCGTTTGACTAAGCTCCGTGAATGTGCAACGGTGATGGCGAAGCGCTGCCCTGTTCGCTCGAAAGCTCTCGTTCGTGCGGCCTTCACACGGCCTCAAGGTACGCAGTTCTAAAGAGCCTTACATTCCATGCTGGTGTGCCAAGCCCCCCACCCACCCGCAGGGAGGAATTTGGGCTCTTCTGAGAAACACCAGTGTGCGTCCCAAGGGAAACCAGGGCGTCTCCCCCAGGACGTCGCCGAACGGCAGTCGGATGCCAGAGGTGTACTTCCAGCCGGAAAAAGAGGGAAGAGGACAGCTTTCCCAGGGACAATCCTGGACCCTTGGGACCATCCAGAATCACCAAGGCCTCGACTTTGCACGGCCTGGGGAACGCTCTTCCGCCTGTCCAGCAATCCCCACGTCAAAACCTTTCTCGGCAGAGGCAGGCACTCTCTCCCTTGTACTAGATAGCTCGGCAGAGCCTTCCGAGAAACATGCTGCGTCATTCAGCTTGAACGTGGGACGCGGAGGGGAGAGGACGCTTTCTCCCCGTTTGGAGGCGCCTTGCGCTTGGCTTCGAAGCTGCCTTGAACAGCACTAGCGGCCCGACGTCTCTGCACGGCAGGACTGTCGTTGTGGGCCGAGGCTGCGTGTTCTCCCAAAGCGAAAACCGTGCTGGCAATCCCTTTCTAGGAACTCCTCCCACGGCACCCCAGGTTCGGCTCCGGCCGAACGAAAGGTGACCTCGGGCCTCAAGGTGAAGTTCCAGTGTTTCACGTCAGGGGAGTTGGGTGTGCAGGGGTCTCCAATGAGGCCATCCTCCACCACGGAGTGCCTTAACCCTGCGACGCTCCTGGGGACACACAGGGTAGGAGCCCATTCACCAGTTTCGCAGGATGACCTCTCTCCGTGCCGGAACGGCGGCCTCTGGCTTCTGAGGAACCTTAGCGTAAGCAGGCCCCTGGAGACAGCTCTTCACATTCACAGCTAGGGCAGTGTACTCCTCTCTGGGTTGCCCAGGTTGAGTGGCCCAGTCGTCAGAGAGACTGGCGAAAGCAGCGCTGGGCGGACTCCCTTTGCCAGTCAGTCGCACGGCCTCCTTGACTGAAAGAGAACTGCAGTGCCAAAAGACACCGCGCTGACGACTGGCTCCAGGAAGAGACTCGGGACAGCACTCTCACAGAAGCGAAAGCTAGGCTGTGGGCCCAGCCTGTGGAGCAGTACGTACGTTTGCCACACTTCTTTACACAGCTAGGCGTGAGCCAGAGAGCCTTGGTCACTGAGGCCTCCCTGAGGTACTGCCATACTTACCCAGTAGATCCCACGCAGAGGTCCCTGTGCCCAAAAGGGCCTCCACGGAAGGGCCCTGTTCCTCCCGCTGTGTTTCCTTGAGGGAATCAGAAACCACTGAAGATACCTGTAGGAGCTCAGGTATGAAGCTGGGCGACCCTGGCCAAACCTGATTCCCCCTCCGTGGTAGACGAGACAGTGGCGGGTCCTAAGCTGCCTGAAGCACACTCCTCGCGCGCACCTTCTCTTTGCTGCCGGAAGGCCTCACATAAGAAGTCTGAGTTGACGCGTGACAGAAGAAGTCTGAGTTGACTCGTGTGAGGCCTGCTGCTGCTCAGTTCCTTGCTGGGAGCTTCAGCAGGAGCGCTCTGGAGCTCGCCGGCAGAAGAATTGTGAGTCCCCCCGCCCCACCCCGGCCTCGAGCAAAAGTCCAGATTTCCCCCGTTCGTTAGGAACACCTCGGAGTGCCAGAGGGAGCGGAGGGGCACGCGTTAACGGAATGCTTCAACCGTGGAAGGTATTCCACGAGACACTGTGCACTCACGTTCGTTGTAACAACTGTCACAGGGCCCTCACTGTATGCCTTCCAACTCCTCGGCTGTGTTTGAGCCCCAGGAAGTAAATGCGTTCGTTTGACTAAGCTCCGTGAATGTGCAACGGTGATGGCGAAGCGCTGCCCTGTTCGCTCGAAAACTCTCGTTCGTGCGGCCTTCACACGGCCTCAAGGTACGCAGTTCTAAAGAGCCTTACATTCCATGCTGGTGTGCCAAGCCCCCCACCCACCCGCAGGGAGGAATTTGGGCTCTTCTGAGAAACACCAGTGTGCGTCCCAAGGGAAACCAGGGCGTCTCCCCCAGGACGTCGCCGAACGGCAGTCGGATGCCAGAGGTGTACTTCCAGCCGGAAAAAGAGGGAAGAGGACAGCTTTCCCAGGGACAACCCTGGACCCTTGGGACCATCCAGAATCACCAAGGCCTCGACTTTGCACGGCCTGGGGAACGCTCTTCCGCCTGTCCAGCAATCCCCACGTCAAAACCTTTCTCGGCAGAGGCAGGCACTCTGTCCCTTGTACTAGATAGCTCGGCAGAGCCTTCCGAGAAACATGCTGCGTCATTCAGCTTGAACGTGGGACGCGGAGGGGAGAGGACGCTTTCTCCCCGTTTGGAGGCGCCTTGCGCTTGGCTTCGAAGCTGCCTTGAACAGCACTAGCGGCCCGACGTCTCTGCACGGCAGGACTGTCGTTGTGGGCCGAGGCTGCGTGTTCTCCCAAAGCGAAAACCGTGCTGGCAATCCCTTTCTAGGAACTCCTCCCACGGCACCCCAGGTTCGGCTCCGGCCGAACGAAAGGTGACCTCGGGCCTCAAGGTGAAGTTCCAGTGTTTCACGTCAGGGGAGTTGGGTGTGCAGGGGTCTCCAATGAGGCCATCCTCCACCACGGAGTGCCTTAACCCTGCGACGCTCCTGGGGACACACAGGGTAGGAGCCCATTCACCAGTTTCGCAGGATGACCTCTCTCCGTGCCGGAACGGCGGCCTCTGGCTTCTGAGGAACCTTAGCGTAAGCAGGCCCCTGGAGACAGCTCTTCACATTCACAGCTAGGGCAGTGTACTCCTCTCTGGGTTGCCCAGGTTGAGTGGCCCAGTCGTCAGAGAGACTGGCGAAAGCAGCGCTGGGCGGACTCCCTTTGCCAGTCAGTCGCACGGCCTCCTTGACTGAAAGAGAACTGCAGTGCCAAAAGACACCGCGCTGACGACTGGCTCCAGGAAGAGACTCGGGACAGCACTCTCACAGAAGCGAAAGCTAGGCTGTGGGCCCAGCCTGAGGAGCAGTACGTACGTTTGCCACACTTCTTTACACAGCTAGGCGTGAGCCAGAGAGCCTTGGTCACTGAGGCCTCCCTGAGGTACTGCCATACTTACCCAGTAGATCCCACGCAGAGGTCCCTGTGCCCAAAAGGGCCTCCACGGAAGGGCCCTGTTCCTCCCGCTGTGTTTCCTTGAGGGAATCAGAAACCACTGAAGATACCTGTAGGAGATCAGGTATGAAGCTGGGCGACCCTGGCCAAACCTGATTCCCCCTCCGTGGTAGACGAGACAGTGGCGGGTCCTAAGCTGCCTGAAGCACACTCCTCGCGCGCACCTTCTCTTTGCTGCCGGAAGGCCTCACATAAGAAGTCTGAGTTGACGCGTGACGGAAGAAATCTGAGTTGACTCGTGTGAGGCCTGCTGCTGCTCAGTTCCTTGCTGGGAGCTTCAGCAGGAGCGCTCTGGAGCTCGCCGGCAGAAGAATTGTGAGTCCCCCCGCCCCACCCCGGCCTCGAGCAAAAGTCCAGATTTCCCCCGTTCGTTAGGAACACCTCGGAGTGCCAGAGGGAGCGGAGGGGCACGCGTTAACGGAATGCTTCAACCGTGGAAGGTATTCCACGAGACACTGTGCACTCACGTTCGTTGTAACAACTGTCACAGGGCCCTCACTGTATGCCTTCCAACTCCTCGGCTGTGTTTGAGCCCCAGGAAGTAAATGCGTTCGTTTGACTAAGCTCCGTGAATGTGCAACGGTGATGGCGAAGCGCTGCCCTGTTCGCTCGAAAGCTCTCGTTCGTGCGGCCTTCACACGGCCTCAAGGTACGCAGTTCTAAAGAGCCTTACATTCCATGCTGGTGTGCCAAGCCCCCCACCCACCCGCAGGGAGGAATTTGGGCTCTTCTGAGAAACACCAGTGTGCGTCCCAAGGGAAACCAGGGCGTCTCCCCCAGGACGTCGCCGAACGGCAGTCGGATGCCAGAGGTGTACTTCCAGCCGGAAAAAGAGGGAAGAGGACAGCTTTCCCAGGGACAATCCTGGACCCTTGGGACCATCCAGAATCACCAAGGCCTCGACTTTGCACGGCCTGGGGAACGCTCTTCCGCCTGTCCAGCAATCCCCACGTCAAAACCTTTCTCGGCAGAGGCAGGCACTCTGTCCCTTGTACTAGATAGCTCGGCAGAGCCTTCCGAGAAACATGCTGCGTCATTCAGCTTGAACGTGGGACGCGGAGGGGAGAGGACGCTTTCTCCCCGTTTGGAGGCGCCTTGCGCTTGGCTTCGAAGCTGCCTTGAACAGCACTAGCGGCCCGACGTCTCTGCACGGCAGGACTGTCGTTGTGGGCCGAGGCTGCGTGTTCTCCCAAAGCGAAAACCGTGCTGGCAATCCCTTTCTAGGAACTCCTCCCACGGCACCCCAGGTTCGGCTCCGGCCGAACGAAAGGTGACCTCGGGCCTCAAGGTGAAGTTCCAGTGTTTCACGTCAGGGGAGTTGGGTGTGCAGGGGTCTCCAATGAGGCCATCCTCCACCACGGAGTGCCTTAACCCTGCGACGCTCCTGGGGACACACAGGGTAGGAGCCCATTCACCAGTTTCGCAGGATGACCTCTCTCCGTGCCGGAACGGCGGCCTCTGGCTTCTGAGTAACCTTAGCGTAAGCAGGCCCCTGGAGACAGCTCTTCACATTCACAGCTAGGGCAGTGTACTCCTCTCTGGGTTGCCCAGGTTGAGTGGCCCAGTCGTCAGAGAGACTGGCGAAAGCAGCGCTGGGCGGACTCCCTTTGCCAGTCAGTCGCACGGCCTCCTTGACTGAAAGAGAACTGCAGTGCCAAAAGACACCGCGCTGACGACTGGCTCCAGGAAGAGACTCGGGACAGCACTCTCACAGAAGCGAAAGCTAGGCTGTGGGCCCAGCCTGAGGAGCAGTACGTACGTTTGCCACACTTCTTTACACAGCTAGGCGTGAGCCAGAGAGCCTTGGTCACTGAGGCCTCCCTGAGGTACTGCCATACTTACCCAGTAGATCCCACGCAGAGGTCCCTGTGCCCAAAAGGGCCTCCACGGAAGGGCCCTGTTCCTCCCGCTGTGTTTCCTTGAGGGAATCAGAAACCACTGAGGATACCTGTAGGAGATCAGGTATGAAGCTGGGCGACCCTGGCCAAACCTGATTCCCCCTCCGTGGTAGACGAGACAGTGGCGGGTCCTAAGCTGCCTGAAGCACACTCCTCGCGCGCACCTTCTCTTTGCTGCCGGAAGGCCTCACATAAGAAGTCTGAGTTGACGCGTGACGGAAGAAGTCTGAGTTGACTCGTGTGAGGCCTGCTGCTGCTCAGTTCCTTGCTGGGAGCTTCAGCAGGAGCGCTCTGGAGCTCGCCGGCAGAAGAATTGTGAGTCCCCCCGCCCCACCCCGGCCTCGAGCAAAAGTCCAGATTTCCCCCGTTCGTTAGGAACACCTCGGAGTGCCAGAGGGAGCGGAGGGGCACGCGTTAACGGAATGCTTCAACCGTGGAAGGTATTCCACGAGACACTGTGCACTCACGTTCGTTGTAACAACTGTCACAGGGCCCTCACTGTATGCCTTCCAACTCCTCGGCTGTGTTTGAGCCCCAGGAAGTAAATGCGTTCGTTTGACTAAGCTCCGTGAATGTGCAACGGTGATGGCGAAGCGCTGCCCTGTTCGCTCGAAAGCTCTCGTTCGTGCGGCCTTCACACGGCCTCAAGGTACGCAGTTCTAAAGAGCCTTACATTCCATGCTGGTGTGCCAAGCCCCCCACCCACCCGCAGGGAGGAATTTGGGCTCTTCTGAGAAACACCAGTGTGCGTCCCAAGGGAAACCAGGGCGTCTCCCCCAGGACGTCGCCGAACGGCAGTCGGATGCCAGAGGTGTACTTCCAGCCGGAAAAAGAGGGAAGAGGACAGCTTTCCCAGGGACAATCCTGGACCCTTGGGACCATCCAGAATCACCAAGGCCTCGACTTTGCACGGCCTGGGGAACGCTCTTCCGCCTGTCCAGCAATCCCCACGTCAAAACCTTTCTCGGCAGAGGCAGGCACTCTGTCCCTTGTACTAGATAGCTCGGCAGAGCCTTCCGAGAAACATGCTGCGTCATTCAGCTTGAACGTGGGACGCGGAGGGGAGAGGACGCTTTCTCCCCGTTTGGAGGCGCCTTGCGCTTGGCTTCGAAGCTGCCTTGAACAGCACTAGCGGCCCGACGTCTCTGCACGGCAGGACTGTCGTTGTGGGCCGAGGCTGCGTGTTCTCCCAAAGCGAAAACCGTGCTGGCAATCCCTTTCTAGGAACTCCTCCCACGGCACCCCAGGTTCGGCTCCGGCCGAACGAAAGGTGACCTCGGGCCTCAAGGTGAAGTTCCAGTGTTTCACGTCAGGGGAGTTGGGTGTGCAGGGGTCTCCAATGAGGCCATCCTCCACCACGGAGTGCCTTAACCCTGCGACGCTCCTGGGGACACACAGGGTAGGAGCCCATTCACCAGTTTCGCAGGATGACCTCTCTCCGTGCCGGAACGGCGGCCTCTGGCTTCTGAGGAACCTTAGCGTAAGCAGGCCCCTGGAGACAGCTCTTCACATTCACAGCTAGGGCAGTGTACTCCTCTCTGGGTTGCCCAGGTTGAGTGGCCCAGTCGTCAGAGAGACTGGCGAAAGCAGCGCTGGGCGGACTCCCTTTGCCAGTCAGTCGCACGGCCTCCTTGACTGAAAGAGAACTGCAGTGCCAAAAGACACCGCGCTGACGACTGGCTCCAGGAAGAGACTCGGGACAGCACTCTCACAGAAGCGAAAGCTAGGCTGTGGGCCCAGCCTGAGGAGCAGTACGTACGTTTGCCACACTTCTTTACACAGCTAGGCGTGAGCCAGAGAGCCTTGGTCACTGAGGCCTCCCTGAGGTACTGCCATACTTACCCAGTAGATCCCACGCAGAGGTCCCTGTGCCCAAAAGGGCCTCCACAGAAGGGCCCTGTTCCTCCCGCTGTGTTTCCTTGAGGGAATCAGAAACCACTGAAGATACCTGTAGGAGATCAGGTATGAAGCTGGGCGACCCTGGCCAAACCTGATTCCCCCTCCGTGGTAGACGAGACAGTGGCGGGTCCTAAGCTGCCTGAAGCACACTCCTCGCGCGCACCTTCTCTTTGCTGCCGGAAGGCCTCACATAAGAAGTCTGAGTTGACGCGTGACGGAAGAAATCTGAGTTGACTCGTGTGAGGCCTGCTGCTGCTCAGTTCCTTGCTGGGAGCTTCAGCAGGAGCGCTCTGGAGCTCGCCGGCAGAAGAATTGTGAGTCCCCCCGCCCCACCCCGGCCTCGAGCAAAAGTCCAGATTTCCCCCGTTCGTTAGGAACACCTCGGAGTGCCAGAGGGAGCGGAGGGGCACGCGTTAACGGAATGCTTCAACCGTGGAAGGTATTCCACGAGACACTGTGCACTCACGTTCGTTGTAACAACTGTCACAGGGCCCTCACTGTATGCCTTCCAACTCCTCGGCTGTGTTTGAGCCCCAGGAAGTAAATGCGTTCGTTTGACTAAGCTCCGTGAATGTGCAACGGTGATGGCGAAGCGCTGCCCTGTTCGCTCGAAAGCTCTCGTTCGTGCGGCCTTCACACGGCCTCAAGGTACGCAGTTCTAAAGAGCCTTACATTCCATGCTGGTGTGCCAAGCCCCCCACCCACCCGCAGGGAGGAATTTGGGCTCTTCTGAGAAACACCAGTGTGCGTCCCAAGGGAAACCAGGGCGTCTCCCCCAGGACGTCGCCGAACGGCAGTCGGATGCCAGAGGTGTACTTCCAGCCGGAAAAAGAGGGAAGAGGACAGCTTTCCCAGGGACAATCCTGGACCCTTGGGACCATCCAGAATCACCAAGGCCTCGACTTTGCACGGCCTGGGGAACGCTCTTCCGCCTGTCCAGCAATCCCCACGTCAAAACCTTTCTCGGCAGAGGCAGGCACTCTGTCCCTTGTACTAGATAGCTCGGCAGAGCCTTCCGAGAAACATGCTGCGTCATTCAGCTTGAACGTGGGACGCGGAGGGGAGAGGACGCTTTCTCCCCGTTTGGAGGCGCCTTGCGCTTGGCTTCGAAGCTGCCTTGAACAGCACTAGCGGCCCGACGTCTCTGCACGGCAGGACTGTCGTTGTGGGCCGAGGCTGCGTGTTCTCCCAAAGCGAAAACCGTGCTGGCAATCCCTTTCTAGGAACTCCTCCCACGGCACCCCAGGTTCGGCTCCGGCCGAACGAAAGGTGACCTCGGGCCTCAAGGTGAAGTTCCAGTGTTTCACGTCAGGGGAGTTGGGTGTGCAGGGGTCTCCAATGAGGCCATCCTCCACCACGGAGTGCCTTAACCCTGCGACGCTCCTGGGGACACACAGGGTAGGAGCCCATTCACCAGTTTCGCAGGATGACCTCTCTCCGTGCCGGAACGGCGGCCTCTGGCTTCTGAGGAACCTTAGCGTAAGCAGGCCCCTGGAGACAGCTCTTCACATTCACAGCTAGGGCAGTGTACTCCTCTCTGGGTTGCCCAGGTTGAGTGGCCCAGTCGTCAGAGAGACTGGCGAAAGCAGCGCTGGGCGGACTCCCTTTGCCAGTCAGTCGCACGGCCTCCTTGACTGAAAGAGAACTGCAGTGCCAAAAGACACCGCGCTGACGACTGGCTCCAGGAAGAGACTCGGGACAGCACTCTCACAGAAGCGAAAGCTAGGCTGTGGGCCCAGCCTGTGGAGCAGTACGTACGTTTGCCACACTTCTTTACACAGCTAGGCGTGAGCCAGAGAGCCTTGGTCACTGAGGCCTCCCTGAGGTACTGCCATACTTACCCAGTAGATCCCACGCAGAGGTCCCTGTGCCCAAAAGGGCCTCCACGGAAGGGCCCTGTTCCTCCCGCTGTGTTTCCTTGAGGGAATCAGAAACCACTGAGGATACCTGTAGGAGCTCAGGTATGAAGCTGGGCGACCCTGGCCAAACCTGATTCCCCCTCCGTGGTAGACGAGACAGTGGCGGGTCCTAAGCTGCCTGAAGCACACTCCTCGCGCGCACCTTCTCTTTGCTGCCGGAAGGCCTCACATAAGAAGTCTCAGTTGACTCGTGACGGAAGAAGTCTGAGTTGACTCGTGTGAGGCCTGCTGCTGCTCAGTTCCTTGCTGGGAGCTTCAGCAGGAGCGCTCTGGAGCTCGCCGGCAGAAGAATTGTGAGTCCCCCCGCCCCACCCCGGCCTCGAGCAAAAGTCCAGATTTCCCCCGTTCGTTAGGAACACCTCGGAGTGCCAGAGGGAGCGGAGGGGCACGCGTTAACGGAATGCTTCAACCGTGGAAGGTATTCCACGAGACACTGTGCACTCACGTTCGTTGTAACAACTGTCACAGGGCCCTCACTGTATGCCTTCCAACTCCTCGGCTGTGTTTGAGCCCCAGGAAGTAAATGCGTTCGTTTGACTAAGCTCCGTGAATGTGCAACGGTGATGGCGAAGCGCTGCCCTGTTCGCTCGAAAACTCTCGTTCGTGCGGCCTTCACACGGCCTCAAGGTACGCAGTTCTAAAGAGCCTTACATTCCATGCTGGTGTGCCAAGCCCCCCACCCACCCGCAGGGAGGAATTTGGGCTCTTCTGAGAAACACCAGTGTGCGTCCCAAGGGAAACCAGGGCGTCTCCCCCAGGACGTCGCCGAACGGCAGTCGGATGCCAGAGGTGTACTTCCAGCCGGAAAAAGAGGGAAGAGGACAGCTTTCCCAGGGACAACCCTGGACCCTTGGGACCATCCAGAATCACCAAGGCCTCGACTTTGCACGGCCTGGGGAACGCTCTTCCGCCTGTCCAGCAATCCCCACGTCAAAACCTTTCTCGGCAGAGGCAGGCACTCTGTCCCTTGTACTAGATAGCTCGGCAGAGCCTTCCGAGAAACATGCTGCGTCATTCAGCTTGAACGTGGGACGCGGAGGGGAGAGGACGCTTTCTCCCCGTTTGGAGGCGCCTTGCGCTTGGCTTCGAAGCTGCCTTGAACAGCACTAGCGGCCCGACGTCTCTGCACGGCAGGACTGTCGTTGTGGGCCGAGGCTGCGTGTTCTCCCAAAGCGAAAACCGTGCTGGCAATCCCTTTCTAGGAACTCCTCCCACGGCACCCCAGGTTCGGCTCCGGCCGAACGAAAGGTGACCTCGGGCCTCAAGGTGAAGTTCCAGTGTTTCACGTCAGGGGAGTTGGGTGTGCAGGGGTCTCCAATGAGGCCATCCTCCACCACGGAGTGCCTTAACCCTGCGACGCTCCTGGGGACACACAGGGTAGGAGCCCATTCACCAGTTTCGCAGGATGACCTCTCTCCGTGCCGGAACGGCGGCCTCTGGCTTCTGAGGAACCTTAGCGTAAGCAGGCCCCTGGAGACAGCTCTTCACATTCACAGCTAGGGCAGTGTACTCCTCTCTGGGTTGCCCAGGTTGAGTGGCCCAGTCGTCAGAGAGACTGGCGAAAGCAGCGCTGGGCGGACTCCCTTTGCCAGTCAGTCGCACGGCCTCCTTGACTGAAAGAGAACTGCAGTGCCAAAAGACACCGCGCTGACGACTGGCTCCAGGAAGAGACTCGGGACAGCACTCTCACAGAAGCGAAAGCTAGGCTGTGGGCCCAGCCTGAGGAGCAGTACGTACGTTTGCCACACTTCTTTACACAGCTAGGCGTGAGCCAGAGAGCCTTGGTCACTGAGGCCTCCCTGAGGTACTGCCATACTTACCCAGTAGATCCCACGCAGAGGTCCCTGTGCCCAAAAGGGCCTCCACGGAAGGGCCCTGTTCCTCCCGCTGTGTTTCCTTGAGGGAATCAGAAACCACTGAAGATACCTGTAGGAGATCAGGTATGAAGCTGGGCGACCCTGGCCAAACCTGATTCCCCCTCCGTGGTAGACGAGACAGTGGCGGGTCCTAAGCTGCCTGAAGCACACTCCTCGCGCGCACCTTCTCTTTGCTGCCGGAAGGCCTCACATAAGAAGTCTGAGTTGACGCGTGACGGAAGAAATCTGAGTTGACTCGTGTGAGGCCTGCTGCTGCTCAGTTCCTTGCTGGGAGCTTCAGCAGGAGCGCTCTGGAGCTCGCCGGCAGAAGAATTGTGAGTCCCCCCGCCCCACCCCGGCCTCGAGCAAAAGTCCAGATTTCCCCCGTTCGTTAGGAACACCTCGGAGTGCCAGAGGGAGCGGAGGGGCACGCGTTAACGGAATGCTTCAACCGTGGAAGGTATTCCACGAGACACTGTGCACTCACGTTCGTTGTAACAACTGTCACAGGGCCCTCACTGTATGCCTTCCAACTCCTCGGCTGTGTTTGAGCCCCAGGAAGTAAATGCGTTCGTTTGACTAAGCTCCGTGAATGTGCAACGGTGATGGCGAAGCGCTGCCCTGTTCGCTCGAAAGCTCTCGTTCGTGCGGCCTTCACACGGCCTCAAGGTACGCAGTTCTAAAGAGCCTTACATTCCATGCTGGTGTGCCAAGCCCCCCACCCACCCGCAGGGAGGAATTTGGGCTCTTCTGAGAAACACCAGTGTGCGTCCCAAGGGAAACCAGGGCGTCTCCCCCAGGACGTCGCCGAACGGCAGTCGGATGCCAGAGGTGTACTTCCAGCCGGAAAAAGAGGGAAGAGGACAGCTTTCCCAGGGACAATCCTGGACCCTTGGGACCATCCAGAATCACCAAGGCCTCGACTTTGCACGGCCTGGGGAACGCTCTTCCGCCTGTCCAGCAATCCCCACGTCAAAACCTTTCTCGGCAGAGGCAGGCACTCTGTCCCTTGTACTAGATAGCTCGGCAGAGCCTTCCGAGAAACATGCTGCGTCATTCAGCTTGAACGTGGGACGCGGAGGGGAGAGGACGCTTTCTCCCCGTTTGGAGGCGCCTTGCGCTTGGCTTCGAAGCTGCCTTGAACAGCACTAGCGGCCCGACGTCTCTGCACGGCAGGACTGTCGTTGTGGGCCGAGGCTGCGTGTTCTCCCAAAGCGAAAACCGTGCTGGCAATCCCTTTCTAGGAACTCCTCCCACGGCACCCCAGGTTCGGCTCCGGCCGAACGAAAGGTGACCTCGGGCCTCAAGGTGAAGTTCCAGTGTTTCACGTCAGGGGAGTTGGGTGTGCAGGGGTCTCCAATGAGGCCATCCTCCACCACGGAGTGCCTTAACCCTGCGACGCTCCTGGGGACACACAGGGTAGGAGCCCATTCACCAGTTTCGCAGGATGACCTCTCTCCGTGCCGGAACGGCGGCCTCTGGCTTCTGAGGAACCTTAGCGTAAGCAGGCCCCTGGAGACAGCTCTTCACATTCACAGCTAGGGCAGTGTACTCCTCTCTGGGTTGCCCAGGTTGAGTGGCCCAGTCGTCAGAGAGACTGGCGAAAGCAGCGCTGGGCGGACTCCCTTTGCCAGTCAGTCGCACGGCCTCCTTGACTGAAAGAGAACTGCAGTGCCAAAAGACACCGCGCTGACGACTGGCTCCAGGAAGAGACTCGGGACAGCACTCTCACAGAAGCGAAAGCTAGGCTGTGGGCCCAGCCTGAGGAGCAGTACGTACGTTTGCCACACTTCTTTACACAGCTAGGCGTGAGCCAGAGAGCCTTGGTCACTGAGGCCTCCCTGAGGTACTGCCATACTTACCCAGTAGATCCCACGCAGAGGTCCCTGTGCCCAAAAGGGCCTCCACGGAAGGGCCCTGTTCCTCCCGCTGTGTTTCCTTGAGGGAATCAGAAACCACTGAAGATACCTGTAGGAGATCAGGTATGAAGCTGGGCGACCCTGGCCAAACCTGATTCCCCCTCCGTGGTAGACGAGACAGTGGCGGGTCCTAAGCTGCCTGAAGCACACTCCTCGCGCGCACCTTCTCTTTGCTGCCGGAAGGCCTCACATAAGAAGTCTGAGTTGACGCGTGACGGAAGAAATCTGAGTTGACTCGTGTGAGGCCTGCTGCTGCTCAGTTCCTTGCTGGGAGCTTCAGCAGGAGCGCTCTGGAGCTCGCCGGCAGAAGAATTGTGAGTCCCCCCGCCCCACCCCGGCCTCGAGCAAAAGTCCAGATTTCCCCCGTTCGTTAGGAACACCTCGGAGTGCCAGAGGGAGCGGAGGGGCACGCGTTAACGGAATGCTTCAACCGTGGAAGGTATTCCACGAGACACTGTGCACTCACGTTCGTTGTAACAACTGTCACAGGGCCCTCACTGTATGCCTTCCAACTCCTCGGCTGTGTTTGAGCCCCAGGAAGTAAATGCGTTCGTTTGACTAAGCTCCGTGAATGTGCAACGGTGATGGCGAAGCGCTGCCCTGTTCGCTCGAAAGCTCTCGTTCGTGCGGCCTTCACACGGCCTCAAGGTACGCAGTTCTAAAGAGCCTTACATTCCATGCTGGTGTGCCAAGCCCCCCACCCACCCGCAGGGAGGAATTTGGGCTCTTCTGAGAAACACCAGTGTGCGTCCCAAGGGAAACCAGGGCGTCTCCCCCAGGACGTCGCCGAACGGCAGTCGGATGCCAGAGGTGTACTTCCAGCCGGAAAAAGAGGGAAGAGGACAGCTTTCCCAGGGACAATCCTGGACCCTTGGGACCATCCAGAATCACCAAGGCCTCGACTTTGCACGGCCTGGGGAACGCTCTTCCGCCTGTCCAGCAATCCCCACGTCAAAACCTTTCTCGGCAGAGGCAGGCACTCTGTCCCTTGTACTAGATAGCTCGGCAGAGCCTTCCGAGAAACATGCTGCGTCATTCAGCTTGAACGTGGGACGCGGAGGGGAGAGGACGCTTTCTCCCCGTTTGGAGGCGCCTTGCGCTTGGCTTCGAAGCTGCCTTGAACAGCACTAGCGGCCCGACGTCTCTGCACGGCAGGACTGTCGTTGTGGGCCGAGGCTGCGTGTTCTCCCAAAGCGAAAACCGTGCTGGCAATCCCTTTCTAGGAACTCCTCCCACGGCACCCCAGGTTCGGCTCCGGCCGAACGAAAGGTGACCTCGGGCCTCAAGGTGAAGTTCCAGTGTTTCACGTCAGGGGAGTTGGGTGTGCAGGGGTCTCCAATGAGGCCATCCTCCACCACGGAGTGCCTTAACCCTGCGACGCTCCTGGGGACACACAGGGTAGGAGCCCATTCACCAGTTTCGCAGGATGACCTCTCTCCGTGCCGGAACGGCGGCCTCTGGCTTCTGAGGAACCTTAGCGTAAGCAGGCCCCTGGAGACAGCTCTTCACATTCACAGCTAGGGCAGTGTACTCCTCTCTGGGTTGCCCAGGTTGAGTGGCCCAGTCGTCAGAGAGACTGGCGAAAGCAGCGCTGGGCGGACTCCCTTTGCCAGTCAGTCGCACGGCCTCCTTGACTGAAAGAGAACTGCAGTGCCAAAAGACACCGCGCTGACGACTGGCTCCAGGAAGAGACTCGGGACAGCACTCTCACAGAAGCGAAAGCTAGGCTGTGGGCCCAGCCTGAGGAGCAGTACGTACGTTTGCCACACTTCTTTACACAGCTAGGCGTGAGCCAGAGAGCCTTGGTCACTGAGGCCTCCCTGAGGTACTGCCATACTTACCCAGTAGATCCCACGCAGAGGTCCCTGTGCCCAAAAGGGCCTCCACGGAAGGGCCCTGTTCCTCCCGCTGTGTTTCCTTGAGGGAATCAGAAACCACTGAGGATACCTGTAGGAGCTCAGGTATGAAGCTGGGCGACCCTGGCCAAACCTGATTCCCCCTCCGTGGTAGACGAGACAGTGGCGGGTCCTAAGCTGCCTGAAGCACACTCCTCGCGCGCACCTTCTCTTTGCTGCCGGAAGGCCTCACATAAGAAGTCTGAGTTGACTCGTGTGAGGCCTGCTGCTGCTCAGTTCCTTGCTGGGAGCTTCAGCAGGAGCGCTCTGGAGCTCGCCGGCAGAAGAATTGTGAGTCCCCCCGCCCCACCCCGGCCTCGAGCAAAAGTCCAGATTTCCCCCGTTCGTTAGGAACACCTCGGAGTGCCAGAGGGAGCGGAGGGGCACGCGTTAACGGAATGCTTCAACCGTGGAAGGTATTCCACGAGACACTGTGCACTCACGTTCGTTGTAACAACTGTCACAGGGCCCTCACTGTATGCCTTCCAACTCCTCGGCTGTGTTTGAGCCCCAGGAAGTAAATGCGTTCGTTTGACTAAGCTCCGTGAATGTGCAACGGTGATGGCGAAGCGCTGCCCTGTTCGCTCGAAAGCTCTCGTTCGTGCGGCCTTCACACGGCCTCAAGGTACGCAGTTCTAAAGAGCCTTACATTCCATGCTGGTGTGCCAAGCCCCCCACCCACCCGCAGGGAGGAATTTGGGCTCTTCTGAGAAACACCAGTGTGCGTCCCAAGGGAAACCAGGGCGTCTCCCCCAGGACGTCGCCGAACGGCAGTCGGATGCCAGAGGTGTACTTCCAGCCGGAAAAAGAGGGAAGAGGACAGCTTTCCCAGGGACAATCCTGGACCCTTGGGACCATCCAGAATCACCAAGGCCTCGACTTTGCACGGCCTGGGGAACGCTCTTCCGCCTGTCCAGCAATCCCCACGTCAAAACCTTTCTCGGCAGAGGCAGGCACTCTGTCCCTTGTACTAGATAGCTCGGCAGAGCCTTCCGAGAAACATGCTGCGTCATTCAGCTTGAACGTGGGACGCGGAGGGGAGAGGACGCTTTCTCCCCGTTTGGAGGCGCCTTGCGCTTGGCTTCGAAGCTGCCTTGAACAGCACTAGCGGCCCGACGTCTCTGCACGGCAGGACTGTCGTTGTGGGCCGAGGCTGCGTGTTCTCCCAAAGCGAAAACCGTGCTGGCAATCCCTTTCTAGGAACTCCTCCCACGGCACCCCAGGTTCGGCTCCGGCCGAACGAAAGGTGACCTCGGGCCTCAAGGTGAAGTTCCAGTGTTTCACGTCAGGGGAGTTGGGTGTGCAGGGGTCTCCAATGAGGCCATCCTCCACCACGGAGTGCCTTAACCCTGCGACGCTCCTGGGGACACACAGGGTAGGAGCCCATTCACCAGTTTCGCAGGATGACCTCTCTCCGTGCCGGAACGGCGGCCTCTGGCTTCTGAGGAACTTTAGCGTAAGCAGGCCCCTGGAGACAGCTCTTCACATTCACAGCTAGGGCAGTGTACTCCTCTCTGGGTTGCCCAGGTTGAGTGGCCCAGTCGTCAGAGAGACTGGCGAAAGCAGCGCTGGGCGGACTCCCTTTGCCAGTCAGTCGCACGGCCTCCTTGACTGAAAGAGAACTGCAGTGCCAAAAGACACCGCGCTGACGACTGGCTCCAGGAAGAGACTCGGGACAGCACTCTCACAGAAGCGAAAGCTAGGCTGTGGGCCCAGCCTGTGGAGCAGTACGTACGTTTGCCACACTTCTTTACACAGCTAGGCGTGAGCCAGAGAGCCTTGGTCACTGAGGCCTCCCTGAGGTACTGCCATACTTACCCAGTAGATCCCACGCAGAGGTCCCTGTGCCCAAAAGGGCCTCCACGGAAGGGCCCTGTTCCTCCCGCTGTGTTTCCTTGAGGGAATCAGAAACCACTGAAGATACCTGTAGGAGATCAGGTATGAAGCTGGGCGACCCTGGCCAAACCTGATTCCCCCTCTGTGGTAGACGAGACAGTGGCGGGTCCTAAGCTGCCTGAAGCACACTCCTCGCGCGCACCTTCTCTTTGCTGCCGGAAGGCCTCACATAAGAAGTCTCAGTTGACGCGTGACGGAAGAAGTCTGAGTTGACTCGTGTGAGGCCTGCTGCTGCTCAGTTCCTTGCTGGGAGCTTCAGCAGGAGCGCTCTGGAGCTCGCCGGCAGAAGAATTGTGAGTCCCCCCGCCCCACCCCGGCCTCGAGCAAAAGTCCAGATTTCCCCCGTTCGTTAGGAACACCTCGGAGTGCCAGAGGGAGCGGAGGGGCACGCGTTAACGGAATGCTTCAACCGTGGAAGGTATTCCACGAGACACTGTGCACTCACGTTCGTTGTAACAACTGTCACAGGGCCCTCACTGTATGCCTTCCAACTCCTCGGCTGTGTTTGAGCCCCAGGAAGTAAATGCGTTCGTTTGACTAAGCTCCGTGAATGTGCAACGGTGATGGCGAAGCGCTGCCCTGTTCGCTCGAAAGCTCTCGTTCGTGCGGCCTTCACACGGCCTCAAGGTACGCAGTTCTAAAGAGCCTTACATTCCATGCTGGTGTGCCAAGCCCCCCACCCACCCGCAGGGAGGAATTTGGGCTCTTCTGAGAAACACCAGTGTGCGTCCCAAGGGAAACCAGGGCGTCTCCCCCAGGACGTCGCCGAACGGCAGTCGGATGCCAGAGGTGTACTTCCAGCCGGAAAAAGAGGGAAGAGGACAGCTTTCCCAGGGACAATCCTGGACCCTTGGGACCATCCAGAATCACCAAGGCCTCGACTTTGCACGGCCTGGGGAACGCTCTTCCGCCTGTCCAGCAATCCCCACGTCAAAACCTTTCTCGGCAGAGGCAGGCACTCTGTCCCTTGTACTAGATAGCTCGGCAGAGCCTTCCGAGAAACATGCTGCGTCATTCAGCTTGAACGTGGGACGCGGAGGGGAGAGGACGCTTTCTCCCCGTTTGGAGGCGCCTTGCGCTTGGCTTCGAAGCTGCCTTGAACAGCACTAGCGGCCCGACGTCTCTGCACGGCAGGACTGTCGTTGTGGGCCGAGGCTGCGTGTTCTCCCAAAGCGAAAACCGTGCTGGCAATCCCTTTCTAGGAACTCCTCCCACGGCACCCCAGGTTCGGCTCCGGCCGAACGAAAGGTGACCTCGGGCCTCAAGGTGAAGTTCCAGTGTTTCACGTCAGGGGAGTTGGGTGTGCAGGGGTCTCCAATGAGGCCATCCTCCACCACGGAGTGCCTTAACCCTGCGACGCTCCTGGGGACACACAGGGTAGGAGCCCATTCACCAGTTTCGCAGGATGACCTCTCTCCGTGCCGGAACGGCGGCCTCTGGCTTCTGAGGAACTTTAGCGTAAGCAGGCCCCTGGAGACAGCTCTTCACATTCACAGCTAGGGCAGTGTACTCCTCTCTGGGTTGCCCAGGTTGAGTGGCCCAGTCGTCAGAGAGACTGGCGAAAGCAGCGCTGGGCGGACTCCCTTTGCCAGTCAGTCGCACGGCCTCCTTGACTGAAAGAGAACTGCAGTGCCAAAAGACACCGCGCTGACGACTGGCTCCAGGAAGAGACTCGGGACAGCACTCTCACAGAAGCGAAAGCTAGGCTGTGGGCCCAGCCTGTGGAGCAGTACGTACGTTTGCCACACTTCTTTACACAGCTAGGCGTGAGCCAGAGAGCCTTGGTCACTGAGGCCTCCCTGAGGTACTGCCATACTTACCCAGTAGATCCCACGCAGAGGTCCCTGTGCCCAAAAGGGCCTCCACGGAAGGGCCCTGTTCCTCCCGCTGTGTTTCCTTGAGGGAATCAGAAACCACTGAAGATACCTGTAGGAGATCAGGTATGAAGCTGGGCGACCCTGGCCAAACCTGATTCCCCCTCCGTGGTAGACGAGACAGTGGCGGGTCCTAAGCTGCCTGAAGCACACTCCTCGCGCGCACCTTCTCTTTGCTGCCGGAAGGCCTCACATAAGAAGTCTCAGTTGACGCGTGACGGAAGAAGTCTGAGTTGACTCGTGTGAGGCCTGCTGCTGCTCAGTTCCTTGCTGGGAGCTTCAGCAGGAGCGCTCTGGAGCTCGCCGGCAGAAGAATTGTGAGTCCCCCCGCCCCACCCCGGCCTCGAGCAAAAGTCCAGATTTCCCCCGTTCGTTAGGAACACCTCGGAGTGCCAGAGGGAGCGGAGGGGCACGCGTTAACGGAATGCTTCAACCGTGGAAGGTATTCCACGAGACACTGTGCACTCACGTTCGTTGTAACAACTGTCACAGGGCCCTCACTGTATGCCTTCCAACTCCTCGGCTGTGTTTGAGCCCCAGGAAGTAAATGCGTTCGTTTGACTAAGCTCCGTGAATGTGCAACGGTGATGGCGAAGCGCTGCCCTGTTCGCTCGAAAGCTCTCGTTCGTGCGGCCTTCACACGGCCTCAAGGTACGCAGTTCTAAAGAGCCTTACATTCCATGCTGGTGTGCCAAGCCCCCCACCCACCCGCAGGGAGGAATTTGGGCTCTTCTGAGAAACACCAGTGTGCGTCCCAAGGGAAACCAGGGCGTCTCCCCCAGGACGTCGCCGAACGGCAGTCGGATGCCAGAGGTGTACTTCCAGCCGGAAAAAGAGGGAAGAGGACAGCTTTCCCAGGGACAATCCTGGACCCTTGGGACCATCCAGAATCACCAAGGCCTCGACTTTGCACGGCCTGGGGAACGCTCTTCCGCCTGTCCAGCAATCCCCACGTCAAAACCTTTCTCGGCAGAGGCAGGCACTCTGTCCCTTGTACTAGATAGCTCGGCAGAGCCTTCCGAGAAACATGCTGCGTCATTCAGCTTGAACGTGGGACGCGGAGGGGAGAGGACGCTTTCTCCCCGTTTGGAGGCGCCTTGCGCTTGGCTTCGAAGCTGCCTTGAACAGCACTAGCGGCCCGACGTCTCTGCACGGCAGGACTGTCGTTGTGGGCCGAGGCTGCGTGTTCTCCCAAAGCGAAAACCGTGCTGGCAATCCCTTTCTAGGAACTCCTCCCACGGCACCCCAGGTTCGGCTCCGGCCGAACGAAAGGTGACCTCGGGCCTCAAGGTGAAGTTCCAGTGTTTCACGTCAGGGGAGTTGGGTGTGCAGGGGTCTCCAATGAGGCCATCCTCCACCACGGAGTGCCTTAACCCTGCGACGCTCCTGGGGACACACAGGGTAGGAGCCCATTCACCAGTTTCGCAGGATGACCTCTCTCCGTGCCGGAACGGCGGCCTCTGGCTTCTGAGGAACCTTAGCGTAAGCAGGCCCCTGGAGACAGCTCTTCACATTCACAGCTAGGGCAGTGTACTCCTCTCTGGGTTGCCCAGGTTGAGTGGCCCAGTCGTCAGAGAGACTGGCGAAAGCAGCGCTGGGCGGACTCCCTTTGCCAGTCAGTCGCACGGCCTCCTTGACTGAAAGAGAACTGCAGTGCCAAAAGACACCGTGCTGACGACTGGCTCCAGGAAGAGACTCGGGACAGCACTCTCACAGAAGCGAAAGCTAGGCTGTGGGCCCAGCCTGTGGAGCAGTACGTACGTTTGCCACACTTCTTTACACAGCTAGGCGTGAGCCAGAGAGCCTTGGTCACTGAGGCCTCCCTGAGGTACTGCCATACTTACCCAGTAGATCCCACGCAGAGGTCCCTGTGCCCAAAAGGGCCTCCACGGAAGGGCCCTGTTCCTCCCGCTGTGTTTCCTTGAGGGAATCAGAAACCACTGAAGATACCTGTAGGAGCTCAGGTATGAAGCTGGGCGACCCTGGCCAAACCTGATTCCCCCTCCGTGGTAGACGAGACAGTGGCGGGTCCTAAGCTGCCTGAAGCACACTCCTCGCGCGCACCTTCTCTTTGCTGCCGGAAGGCCTCACATAAGAAGTCTGAGTTGACGCGTGACAGAAGAAGTCTGAGTTGACTCGTGTGAGGCCTGCTGCTGCTCAGTTCCTTGCTGGGAGCTTCAGCAGGAGCGCTCTGGAGCTCGCCGGCAGAAGAATTGTGAGTCCCCCCGCCCCACCCCGGCCTCGAGCAAAAGTCCAGATTTCCCCCGTTCGTTAGGAACACCTCGGAGTGCCAGAGGGAGCGGAGGGGCACGCGTTAACGGAATGCTTCAACCGTGGAAGGTATTCCACGAGACACTGTGCACTCACGTTCGTTGTAACAACTGTCACAGGGCCCTCACTGTATGCCTTCCAACTCCTCGGCTGTGTTTGAGCCCCAGGAAGTAAATGCGTTCGTTTGACTAAGCTCCGTGAATGTGCAACGGTGATGGCGAAGCGCTGCCCTGTTCGCTCGAAAGCTCTCGTTCGTGCGGCCTTCACACGGCCTCAAGGTACGCAGTTCTAAAGAGCCTTACATTCCATGCTGGTGTGCCAAGCCCCCCACCCACCCGCAGGGAGGAATTTGGGCTCTTCTGAGAAACACCAGTGTGCGTCCCAAGGGAAACCAGGGCGTCTCCCCCAGGACGTCGCCGAACGGCAGTCGGATGCCAGAGGTGTACTTCCAGCCGGAAAAAGAGGGAAGAGGACAGCTTTCCCAGAGACAACCCTGGACCCTTGGGACCATCCAGAATCACCAAGGCCTCGACTTTGCACGGCCTGGGGAACGCTCTTCCGCCTGTCCAGCAATCCCCACGTCAAAACCTTTCTCGGCAGAGGCAGGCACTCTCTCCCTTGTACTAGATAGCTCGGCAGAGCCTTCCGAGAAACATGCTGCGTCATTCAGCTTGAACGTGGGACGCGGAGGGGAGAGGACGCTTTCTCCCCGTTTGGAGGCGCCTTGCGCTTGGCTTCGAAGCTGCCTTGAACAGCACTAGCGGCCCGACGTCTCTGCACGGCAGGACTGTCGTTGTGGGCCGAGGCTGCGTGTTCTCCCAAAGCGAAAACCGTGCTGGCAATCCCTTTCTAGGAACTCCTCCCACGGCACCCCAGGTTCGGCTCCGGCCGAACGAAAGGTGACCTCGGGCCTCAAGGTGAAGTTCCAGTGTTTCACGTCAGGGGAGTTGGGTGTGCAGGGGTCTCCAGTGAGGCCATCCTCCACCACGGAGTGCCTTAACCCTGCGACGCTCCTGGGGACACACAGGGTTGGAGCACATTCAGAAGTTTCGCAGGATGACCTCTCTCCGTGCCGGAACGGCGGCCTCTGGCTTCTGAGGAACCTTAGCGTAAGCAGGCCCCAGGAGACAGCTCTTCACATTCACAGCTAGGGCAGTGTACTCCTCTCTGGGTTGCCCAGGTTGAGTGTCCCAGTCGTCAGAGAGACTGGCGAAAGCAGCGCTGCGCGGGCTCCCTTTGCCAGTCAGTCGCACGGCCTCCTTGACTGAAAGAGAACTGCAGTGCCAAAAGACACCGCGCTGACGACTGGCTGCAGGAGGAGACTCGGGACAGCACTCTCACAGAAGCGAAAGCCGGGCTGTGGGCCCAGCCTGAGGACCAGCACGTTTTCCACACTTAACACAGCTAAGGCATGAGCCAGACGACAGCCTTGGTCACTGAGGCCTCCCTGAGGTACTGCCATACTTACCCACTAGATCCCACGCAGAGGTCCCTGTGCCCAAAAGGGCCTCCACGGAAGGGCCCTGTTCCTCCCGCTGTGTTTCCTTGAGGGAATCAGAAACCACTGAGGATACCTGTAGGAGATCAGGTATGAAGCTGGGCGGCCCTGGCCAAACCTGATTCCCCCTCCGTGGTAGACGAGACAGTGGCGGGTCCTAAGCTGCCTGAAGCACACTCCTCGCGCGCACCTTCTCTTTGCTGCCGGAAGGCCTCACATAAGAAGTCTGAGTTGACTCGTGACGGAAGAAGTCTTAGTTGACTCGTGTGAGGCCTGCTGCTGCTCAGTTCCTTGCTGGGAGCTTCAGCAGGAGCGCTCTGGAGCTCGCCGGCAGAAGAATTGTGAGTCCCCCCGCCCCACCCCGGCCTCGAGCAAAAGTCCAGATTTCCCCCGTTCGTTAGGAACACCTCGGAGTGCCAGAGGGAGCGGAGGGGCACGCGTTAACGGAATGCTTCAACCGTGGAAGGTATTCCACGAGACACTGTGCACTCACGTTCGTTGTAACAACTGTCACAGGGCCCTCACTGTATGCCTTCCAACTCCTCGGCTGTGTTTGAGCCCCAGGAAGTAAATGCGTTCGTTTGACTAAGCTCCGTGAATGTGCAACGGTGATGGCGAAGCGCTGCCCTGTTCGCTCGAAAGCTCTCGTTCGTGCGGCCTTCACACGGCCTCAAGGTACGCAGTTCTAAAGAGCCTTACATTCCATGCTGGTGTGCCAAGCCCCCCACCCACCCGCAGGGAGGAATTTGGGCTCTTCTGAGAAACACCAGTGTGCGTCCCAAGGGAAACCAGGGCGTCTCCCCCAGGACGTCGCCGAACGGCAGTCGGATGCCAGAGGTGTACTTCCAGCCGGAAAAAGAGGGAAGAGGACAGCTTTCCCAGGAACAACCCTGGACCCTTGGGACCATCCAGAATCACCAAGGCCTCGACTTTGCACGGCCTGGGGAACGCTCTTCCGCCTGTCCAGCAATCCCCACGTCAAAACCTTTCTCGGCAGAGGCAGGCACTCTGTCCCTTGTACTAGATAGCTCGGCAGAGCCTTCCGAGAAACATGCTGCGTCATTCAGCTTGAACGTGGGACGCGGAGGGGAGAGGACGCTTTCTCCCCGTTTGGAGGCGCCTTGCGCTTGGCTTCGAAGCTGCCTTGAACAGCACTAGCGGCCCGACGTCTCTGCACGGCAGGACTGTCGTTGTGGGCCGAGGCTGCGTGTTCTCCCAAAGCGAAAACCGTGCTGGCAATCCCTTTCTAGAAACTCCTCCCACGGCACCCCAGGTTCGGCTCCGGCCGAACGAAAGGTGACCTCGGGCCTCAAGGTGAAGTTCCAGTGTTTCACGTCAGGGGAGTTGGGTGTGCAGGGGTCTCCAATGAGGCCATCCTCCACCACGGAGTGCCTTAACTCTGCGACGCTCCTGGGGACACACAGGGTAGGAGCCCATTCACCAGTTTCGCAGGATGACCTCTCTCCGTGCCGGAACGGCGGCCTCTGGCTTCTGAGGAACCTTAGCGTAAGCAGGCCCCTGGAGACAGCTCTTCACATTCACAGCTAGGGCAGTGTACTCCTCTCTGGGTTGCCCAGGTTGAGTGGCCCAGTCGTCAGAGAGACTGGCGAAAGCAGCGCTGGGCGGACTCCCTTTGCCAGTCAGTCGCACGGCCTCCTTGACTGAAAGAGAACTGCAGTGCCAAAAGACACCGCGCTGACGACTGGCTCCAGGAAGAGACTCGGGACAGCACTCTCACAGAAGCGAAAGATAGGCTGTGGGCCCAGCCTGTGGAGCAGTACGTACGTTTGCCACACTTCTTTACACAGCTAGGCGTGAGCCAGAGAGCCTTGGTCACTGAGGCCTCCCTGAGGTACTGCCATACTTACCCATTAGATCCCACGCAGAGGTCCCTGTGCCCAAAAGGGCCTCCACGGAAGGGCCCTGTTCCTCCCGTGTGTTTCCTCGAGGGAATCAGAAACCACTGAGGATAACTACGTGAGCTCCGCTTTGAAACTGGGCGACCCTGGGCAAACCTTATTCCCCTCCATGGTAGACGGGACAGTTGCGGGTCCTAAGCTGCCTGAAGCACACTCCTCGCGCCCACCTTCTCTTTGCTGCCGGAAGGCCTCACATAAGAGGCCTGAGTTTACTCGTGACGGAAGCCGTCTGAGTGTACTCGTGTGAGGCCTGCTGCTCTCAGTTCCTTGCTGGGAGCTTCAGCAAGAGCACTCTGGAGCTCGCCGACAAAAGAATTGTGAGCCCCCCCGGCCTCAAGTAAAAGTCCAGATTTCCCCCGTCAGTAACACCTCGGAGTGCCATAGGAGCGAAGAAGCATGCGTTAACGGAGTGCTTCAACAGTGCTAGGGATTTATTTCACGAGACACTGTGCACTCACGTTCGTTGTAAGAACTGTCAAAGGGCACTGTATGCCGTCCAACCCCTCTGTTGCGTTTGAGCCACAGGAAGTAAATGCATTCGTTTGATTAAGCTCCGTGAACGTGCAACGACGATGGCGAAGCGCTGCCCTGTTCGCTCGAAAGCTCTCGTTTGTACGGCCTTCCAACGGCCTCAGGGTACGCACTTTTAAACAGCCTTACATTCCATGCTGGTGTGCCCCCAATTAGGAATTTGGGCTCTTCTGTGAGACACCAATGTGCGTCCCAAATGAAACCGGGGGGCTCCCCCAGGACGTCTGCGGACGGCAGTCGGTTGCCAGCTGTTTACTTCCAGCCGGAGAAAGAAAAAGAGGACAGCTTCCCCAGGGACGATTCTGGACCCTTGGGACCATCCAGAATCACCAAAGCCTCAACTTTGCACGGCCTGGGGAACGCTCTTCCTCATGTCCAGCAATCCCCACGTCAAAACCTTTCTCAGCAGAGGCAGGCACCCTCTCCCTTGTACTAGATAGCTCGGCAGAGCCCTCCGAGAAACATGCTGCGTCATTCAGCTTGAACGTGGGACGCGGAGGGGAGAGTACGCTTTCTCCCCGTTTGGAGGCGCCTTGCGCTTGGCTTCAAAGCTGCCTGAACAGCACTAGCGGCCCGACGTCTCTGCACGGCAGGATTGTCGTTGTGGGCCGAGGCTGCGTGTTCTCTCAAAGCGAAAACCGTGCTGGCAATACCTTTCTAGAAACTCCTCCCACGGCACCACATGTTCAGCTCCGGCCGAACGAAAGGTGACCTCAGGCCTCAAGGTAAGTTCCAGTGTTTCACGTCGGGGGAGTTGGGTGTGCAGGGGTTTCCATGAGGCCATACTCCACCACGGAGTGCCTTAACTCTGCGACGCTCCTGGGGGCACACAGGATAGGAGCTCGTTCGCCAATTTCGCAGGATGACTTCTCTCCGTGCCGGAACGGCGGCTCCTGGCTTCTGAGGAACCTTAGCCTAAACAGGCCCCTGGAGAAAGCTCTTCACGTTCACAGCAAGGGCAACGTACTGCTCTCTGGCTTGCCTGGGTTGAGCGCCCCAGTCGTCAAAGAGCCTCGCGAAGGCAGCGCTGCGCGAGCTCCCTTTGCCAGTCAGTCGCACGGCCTCCTTGACTGAAAGAGAACTGCAGTGCCAGAAGGCTCCGTGCTGACGACTGGCTCCAGGAGGAGACTCGGGACAGCACTCTCACAGAAGCGAAAGCTGGGCTGTGGGCCCAGCCTGAGGACCAGCACGTTTTCCACACTTAACACAGCTAAGGCATGAGCCAGACGACAGCCTTGGTCACTGAGGCCTATCTAAGGTACTGCCATACTCACCCACTAGATCCCACGCGGAGGTCCCTGTGCCTAAAAGGGCCTCCACGGAAGGGCCCTGTTCCTCCCGTGTGTTTCCTCGAGGGAATCAGAAACCACTGAGGATAACTACGTGAGCTCCGCTTTGAAACTGGGCGACCCTGGGCAAACCTTATTCCCCTCCGTGGTAGACGGGACAGTTGCGGGTCCTAAGCTGCCTGAAGCACACTCCTCGCGCCCACCTTCTCTTTGCTGCCGGAAGGCCTCACATAAGAGGCCTGAGTTTACTCGTGACGGAAGCCGTCTGAGTGTACTCGTGTGAGGCCTGCTGCTCTCAGTTCCTTGCTGGGAGCTTCAGCAAGAGCACTCTGGAGCTCGCCGACAAAAGAATTGTGAGCCCCCCCGGCCTCAAGTAAAAGTCCAGATTTCCCCCGTCAGTAACACCTCGGAGTGCCATAGGAGCGAAGAAGCATGCGTTAACGGAGTGCTTCAACAGTGCTAGGGATTTATTTCACGAGACACTGTGCACTCACGTTCGTTGTAAGAACTGTCAAAGGGCACTGTATGCCGTCCAACCCCTCTGTTGCGTTTGAGCCACAGGAAGTAAATGCATTCGTTTGATTAAGCTCCGTGAACGTGCAACGACGATGGCGAAGCGCTGCCCTGTTCGCTCGAAAGCTCTCGTTTGTACGGCCTTCCAACGGCCTCAGGGTACGCACTTCTAAACAGCCTTACATTCCATGCTGGTGTGCCCCCAATTAGGAATTTGGGCTCTTCTGTGAGACACCAATGTGCGTCCCAAATGAAACCGGGGGGCTCCCCCAGGACGTCTGCGGACGGCAGTCGGTTGCCAGCTGTTTACTTCCAGCCGGAGAAAGAAAAAGAGGACAGCTTCCCCAGGGACGATTCTGGACCCTTGGGACCATCCAGAATCACCAAAGCCTCAACTTTGCACGGCCTGGGGAACGCTCTTCCTCATGTCCAGCAATCCCCACGTCAAAACCTTTCTCAGCAGAGGCAGGCACCCTCTCCCTTGTACTAGATAGCTCGGCAGAGCCCTCCGAGAAACACGCTGCGTCATTCAGCTTGAACGTGGGACGCGGAGGGGAGAGTACGCTTTCTCCCCGTTTGGAGGCGCCTTGCGCTTGGCTTCAAAGCTGCCTGAACAGCACTAGCGGCCCGACGTCTCTGCACGGCAGGATTGTCGTTGTGGGCCGAGGCTGCGTGTTCTCTCAAAGCGAAAACCGTGCTGGCAATACCTTTCTAGAAACTCCTCCCACGGCACCACATGTTCAGCTCCGGCCGAACGAAAGGTGACCTCAGGCCTCAAGGTAAGTTCCAGTGTTTCACGTCGGGGGAGTTGGGTGTGCAGGGGTTTCCATGAGGCCATACTCCACCACGGAGTGCCTTAACTCTGCGACGCTCCTGGGGGCACACAGGATAGGAGCTCGTTCGCCAATTTCGCAGGATGACTTCTCTCCGTGCCGGAACGGCGGCTCCTGGCTTCTGAGGAACCTTAGCCTAAACAGGCCCCTGGAGAAAGCTCTTCACGTTCACAGCAAGGGCAACGTACTGCTCTCTGGCTTGCCTGGGTTGAGCGCCCCAGTCGTCAAAGAGCCTCGCGAAGGCAGCGCTGCGCGGGCTCCCTTTGCCAGTCAGTCGCACGGCCTCCTTGACTGAAAGAGAACTGCAGTGCCAGAAGGCTCCGTGCTGACGACTGGCTCCAGGAGGAGACTCGGGACAGCACTCTCACAGAAGCGAAAGCTGGGCTGTGGGCCCAGCCTGAGGACCAGCACGTTTTCCACACTTAACACAGCTAAGGCATGAGCCAGACGACAGCCTTGGTCACTGAGGCCTATCTAAGGTACTGCCATACTTACCCACTAGATCCCACGCAGAGGTCCCTGTGCCCTAAAGGGCCTCCACGGAAGGGCCCTGTTCCTCCCGTGTGTTTCCTCGAGGGAATCAGAAACCACTGAGGATAACTACGTGAGCTCCGCTTTGAAACTGGGCGACCCTGGGCAAACCTTATTCCCCTCCGTGGTAGACGGGACAGTTGCGGGTCCTAAGCTGCCTGAAGCACACTCCTCGCGCCCACCTTCTCTTTGCTGCCGGAAGGCCTCACATAAGAGGCCTGAGTTTACTCGTGACGGAAGCCGTCTGAGTGTACTCGTGTGAGGCCTGCTGCTCTCAGTTCCTTGCTGGGAGCTTCAGCAAGAGCACTCTGGAGCTCGCCGACAAAAGAATTGTGAGCCCCCCCGGCCTCAAGTAAAAGTCCAGATTTCCCCCGTCAGTAACACCTCGGAGTGCCATAGGAGCGAAGAAGCATGCGTTAACGGAGTGCTTCAACAGTGCTAGGGATTTATTTCACGAGACACTGTGCACTCACGTTCGTTGTAAGAACTGTCAAAGGGCACTGTATGCCGTCCAACCCCTCTGTTGCGTTTGAGCCACAGGAAGTAAATGCATTCGTTTGATTAAGCTCCGTGAACGTGCAACGACGATGGCGAAGCGCTGCCCTGTTCGCTCGAAAGCTCTCGTTTGTACGGCCTTCCAACGGCCTCAGGGTACGCACTTCTAAACAGCCTTACATTCCATGCTGGTGTGCCCCCAATTAGGAATTTGGGCTCTTCTGTGAGACACCAATGTGCGTCCCAAATGAAACCGGGGGGCTCCCCCAGGACGTCTGCGGACGGCAGTCGGTTGCCAGCTGTTTACTTCCAGCCGGAGAAAGAAAAAGAGGACAGCTTCCCCAGGGACGATTCTGGACCCTTGGGACCATCCAGAATCACCAAAGCCTCAACTTTGCACGGCCTGGGGAACGCTCTTCCTCATGTCCAGCAATCCCCACGTCAAAACCTTTCTCAGCAGAGGCAGGCACCCTCTCCCTTGTACTAGATAGCTCGGCAGAGCCCTCCGAGAAACACGCTGCGTCATTCAGCTTGAACGTGGGACGCGGAGGGGAGAGTACGCTTTCTCCCCGTTTGGAGGCGCCTTGCGCTTGGCTTCAAAGCTGCCTGAACAGCACTAGCGGCCCGACGTCTCTGCACGGCAGGATTGTCGTTGTGGGCCGAGGCTGCGTGTTCTCTCAAAGCGAAAACCGTGCTGGCAATACCTTTCTAGAAACTCCTCCCACGGCACCACATGTTCAGCTCCGGCCGAACGAAAGGTGACCTCAGGCCTCAAGGTAAGTTCCAGTGTTTCACGTCGGGGGAGTTGGGTGTGCAGGGGTTTCCATGAGGCCATACTCCACCACGGAGTGCCTTAACTCTGCGACGCTCCTGGGGGCACACAGGATAGGAGCTCGTTCGCCAATTTCGCAGGATGACTTCTCTCCGTGCCGGAACGGCGGCTCCTGGCTTCTGAGGAACCTTAGCCTAAACAGGCCCCTGGAGAAAGCTCTTCACGTTCACAGCAAGGGCAACGTACTGCTCTCTGGCTTGCCTGGGTTGAGCGCCCCAGTCGTCAAAGAGCCTCGCGAAGGCAGTGCTGCGCAGACTCCCTTTGCCAGTCGCACGGCCTCCTTGACTGAAAGAGAACTGCAGTGCCAGAAGGCTCCGTGCTGACGACTGGCTCCAGGAGGAGACTCGGGACAGCACTCTCACAGAAGCGAAAGCTGGGCTGTGGGCCCAGCCTGAGGACCAGCACGTTTTCCACACTTAACACAGCTAAGGCATGAGCCAGACGACAGCCTTGGTCACTGAGGCCTCCCTGAGGTACTGCCATACTTACCCACTAGATCCCACGCGGAGGTCCCTGTGCCCAAAAGGGCCTCCACGGAAGGGCCCTGTTCCTCCCGTGTGTTTCCTCGAGGGAATCAGAAACCACTGAGGATAACTACGTGAGCTCCGCTTTGAAACTGGGCGACCCTGGGCAAACCTTATTCCCCTCCGTGGTAGACGGGACAGTTGCGGGTCCTAAGCTGCCTGAAGCACACTCCTCGCGCCCACCTTCTCTTTGCTGCCGGAAGGCCTCACATAAGAGGCCTGAGTTTACTCGTGACGGAAGCCGTCTGAGTGTACTCGTGTGAGGCCTGCTGCTCTCAGTTCCTTGCTGGGAGCTTCAGCAAGAGCACTCTGGAGCTCGCCGACAAAAGAATTGTGAGCCCCCCCGGCCTCAAGTAAAAGTCCAGATTTCCCCCGTCAGTAACACCTCGGAGTGCCATAGGAGCGAAGAAGCATGCGTTAACGGAGTGCTTCAACAGTGCTAGGGATTTATTTCACGAGACACTGTGCACTCACGTTCGTTGTAAGAACTGTCAAAGGGCACTGTATGCCGTCCAACCCCTCTGTTGCGTTTGAGCCACAGGAAGTAAATGCATTCGTTTGATTAAGCTCCGTGAACGTGCAACGACGATGGCGAAGCGCTGCCCTGTTCGCTCCAAAGCTCTCGTTTGTACGGCCTTCCAACGGCCTCAGGGTACGCACTTCTAAACAGCCTTACATTCCATGCTGGTGTGCCCCCAATTAGGAATTTGGGCTCTTCTGTGAGACACCAATGTGCGTCCCAAATGAAACCGGGGGGCTCCCCCAGGACGTCTGCGGACGGCAGTCGGTTGCCAGCTGTTTACTTCCAGCCGGAGAAAGAAAAAGAGGACAGCTTCCCCAGGGACGATTCTGGACCCTTGGGACCATCCAGAATCACCAAAGCCTCAACTTTGCACGGCCTGGGGAACGCTCTTCCTCATGTCCAGCAATCCCCACGTCAAAACCTTTCTCAGCAGAGGCAGGCACCCTCTCCCTTGTACTAGATAGCTCGGCAGAGCCCTCCGAGAAACACGCTGCGTCATTCAGCTTGAACGTGGGACGCGGAGGGGAGAGTACGCTTTCTCCCCGTTTGGAGGCGCCTTGCGCTTGGCTTCAAAGCTGCCTGAACAGCACTAGCGGCCCGACGTCTCTGCACGGCAGGATTGTCGTTGTGGGCCGAGGCTGCGTGTTCTCTCAAAGCGAAAACCGTGCTGGCAATACCTTTCTAGAAACTCCTCCCACGGCACCACATGTTCAGCTCCGGCCGAACGAAAGGTGACCTCAGGCCTCAAGGTAAGTTCCAGTGTTTCACGTCGGGGGAGTTGGGTGTGCAGGGGTTTCCATGAGGCCATACTCCACCACAGAGTGCCTTAACTCTGCGACGCTCCTGGGGGCACACAGGATAGGAGCTCGTTCGCCAATTTCGCAGGATGACTTCTCTCCGTGCCGGAACGGCGGCTCCTGGCTTCTGAGGAACCTTAGCCTAAACAGGCCCCTGGAGAAAGCTCTTCACGTTCACAGCAAGGGCAACGTACTGCTCTCTGGCTTGCCTGGGTTGAGCGCCCCAGTCGTCAAAGAGCCTCGCGAAGGCAGCGCTGCGCGGGCTCCCTTTGCCAGTCAGTCGCACGGCCTCCTTGACTGAAAGAGAACTGCAGTGCCAGAAGGCTCCGTGCTGACGACTGGCTCCAGGAGGAGACTCGGGACAGCACTCTCACAGAAGCGAAAGCTGGGCTGTGGGCCCAGCCTGAGGACCAGCACGTTTTCCACACTTAACACAGCTAAGGCATGAGCCAGACGACAGCCTTGGTCACTGAGGCCTATCTAAGGTACTGCCATACTTACCCACTAGATCCCACGCAGAGGTCCCTGTGCCCTAAAGGGCCTCCACGGAAGGGCCCTGTTCCTCCCGTGTGTTTCCTCGAGGGAATCAGAAACCACTGAGGATAACTACGTGAGCTCCGCTTTGAAACTGGGCGACCCTGGGCAAACCTTATTCCCCTCCGTGGTAGACGGGACAGTTGCGGGTCCTAAGCTGCCTGAAGCACACTCCTCGCGCCCACCTTCTCTTTGCTGCCGGAAGGCCTCACATAAGAGGCCTGAGTTTACTCGTGACGGAAGCCGTCTGAGTGTACTCGTGTGAGGCCTGCTGCTCTCAGTTCCTTGCTGGGAGCTTCAGCAAGAGCACTCTGGAGCTCGCCGACAAAAGAATTGTGAGCCCCCCCGGCCTCAAGTAAAAGTCCAGATTTCCCCCGTCAGTAACACCTCGGAGTGCCATAGGAGCGAAGAAGCATGCGTTAACGGAGTGCTTCAACAGTGCTAGGGATTTATTTCACGAGACACTGTGCACTCACGTTCGTTGTAAGAACTGTCAAAGGGCACTGTATGCCGTCCAACCCCTCTGTTGCGTTTGAGCCACAGGAAGTAAATGCATTCGTTTGATTAAGCTCCGTGAACGTGCAACGACGATGGCGAAGCGCTGCCCTGTTCGCTCGAAAGCTCTCGTTTGTACGGCCTTCCAACGGCCTCAGGGTACGCACTTCTAAACAGCCTTACATTCCATGCTGGTGTGCCCCCAATTAGGAATTTGGGCTCTTCTGTGAGACACCAATGTGCGTCCCAAATGAAACCGGGGGGCTCCCCCAGGACGTCTGCGGACGGCAGTCGGTTGCCAGCTGTTTACTTCCAGCCGGAGAAAGAAAAAGAGGACAGCTTCCCCAGGGACGATTCTGGACCCTTGGGACCATCCAGAATCACCAAAGCCTCAACTTTGCACGGCCTGGGGAACGCTCTTCCTCATGTCCAGCAATCCCCACGTCAAAACCTTTCTCAGCAGAGGCAGGCACCCTCTCCCTTGTACTAGATAGCTCGGCAGAGCCCTCCGAGAAACACGCTGCGTCATTCAGCTTGAACGTGGGACGCGGAGGGGAGAGTACGCTTTCTCCCCGTTTGGAGGCGCCTTGCGCTTGGCTTCAAAGCTGCCTGAACAGCACTAGCGGCCCGACGTCTCTGCACGGCAGGATTGTCGTTGTGGGCCGAGGCTGCGTGTTCTCTCAAAGCGAAAACCGTGCTGGCAATACCTTTCTAGAAACTCCTCCCACGGCACCACATGTTCAGCTCCGGCCGAACGAAAGGTGACCTCAGGCCTCAAGGTAAGTTCCAGTGTTTCACGTCGGGGGAGTTGGGTGTGCAGGGGTTTCCATGAGGCCATACTCCACCACGGAGTGCCTTAACTCTGCGACGCTCCTGGGGGCACACAGGATAGGAGCTCGTTCGCCAATTTCGCAGGATGACTTCTCTCCGTGCCGGAACGGCGGCTCCTGGCTTCTGAGGAACCTTAGCCTAAACAGGCCCCTGGAGAAAGCTCTTCACGTTCACAGCAAGGGCAACGTACTGCTCTCTGGCTTGCCTGGGTTGAGCGCCCCAGTCGTCAAAGAGCCTCGCGAAGGCAGTGCTGCGCAGACTCCCTTTGCCAGTCGCACGGCCTCCTTGACTGAAAGAGAACTGCAGTGCCAGAAGGCTCCGTGCTGACGACTGGCTCCAGGAGGAGACTCGGGACAGCACTCTCACAGAAGCGAAAGCTGGGCTGTGGGCCCAGCCTGAGGACCAGCACGTTTTCCACACTTAACACAGCTAAGGCATGAGCCAGACGACAGCCTTGGTCACTGAGGCCTCCCTGAGGTACTGCCATACTTACCCACTAGATCCCACGCGGAGGTCCCTGTGCCCAAAAGGGCCTCCACGGAAGGGCCCTGTTCCTCCCGTGTGTTTCCTCGAGGGAATCAGAAACCACTGAGGATAACTACGTGAGCTCCGCTTTGAAACTGGGCGACCCTGGGCAAACCTTATTCCCCTCCGTGGTAGACGGGACAGTTGCGGGTCCTAAGCTGCCTGAAGCACACTCCTCGCGCCCACCTTCTCTTTGCTGCCGGAAGGCCTCACATAAGAGGCCTGAGTTTACTCGTGACGGAAGCCGTCTGAGTGTACTCGTGTGAGGCCTGCTGCTCTCAGTTCCTTGCTGGGAGCTTCAGCAAGAGCACTCTGGAGCTCGCCGACAAAAGAATTGTGAGCCCCCCCGGCCTCAAGTAAAAGTCCAGATTTCCCCCGTCAGTAACACCTCGGAGTGCCATAGGAGCGAAGAAGCATGCGTTAACGGAGTGCTTCAACAGTGCTAGGGATTTATTTCACGAGACACTGTGCACTCACGTTCGTTGTAAGAACTGTCAAAGGGCACTGTATGCCGTCCAACCCCTCTGTTGCGTTTGAGCCACAGGAAGTAAATGCATTCGTTTGATTAAGCTCCGTGAACGTGCAACGACGATGGCGAAGCGCTGCCCTGTTCGCTCGAAAGCTCTCGTTTGTACGGCCTTCCAACGGCCTCAGGGTACGCACTTCTAAACAGCCTTACATTCCATGCTGGTGTGCCCCCAATTAGGAATTTGGGCTCTTCTGTGAGACACCAATGTGCGTCCCAAATGAAACCGGGGGGCTCCCCCAGGACGTCTGCGGACGGCAGTCGGTTGCCAGCTGTTTACTTCCAGCCGGAGAAAGAAAAAGAGGACAGCTTCCCCAGGGACGATTCTGGACCCTTGGGACCATCCAGAATCACCAAAGCCTCAACTTTGCACGGCCTGGGGAACGCTCTTCCTCATGTCCAGCAATCCCCACGTCAAAACCTTTCTCAGCAGAGGCAGGCACCCTCTCCCTTGTACTAGATAGCTCGGCAGAGCCCTCCGAGAAACACGCTGCGTCATTCAGCTTGAACGTGGGACGCGGAGGGGAGAGTACGCTTTCTCCCCGTTTGGAGGCGCCTTGCGCTTGGCTTCAAAGCTGCCTGAACAGCACTAGCGGCCCGACGTCTCTGCACGGCAGGATTGTCGTTGTGGGCCGAGGCTGCGTGTTCTCCCAAAGCGAAAACCGTGCTGGCAATCCCTTTCTAGAAACTCCTCCCACGGCACCCCAGGTTCGGCTCCGGCCGAACGAAAGGTGACCTCGGGCCTCAAGGTGAAGTTCCAGTGTTTCACGTCAGGGGAGTTGGGTGTGCAGGGGTCTCCAATGAGGCCATCCTCCACCACGGAGTGCCTTAACTCTGCGACGCTCCTGGGGACACACAGGGTAGGAGCCCATTCACCAGTTTCGCAGGATGACCTCTCTCCGTGCCGGAACGGCGGCCTCTGGCTTCTGAGGAACCTTAGCGTAAGCAGGCCCCTGGAGACAGCTCTTCACATTCACAGCTAGGGCAGTGTACTCCTCTCTGGGTTGCCCAGGTTGAGTGGCCCAGTCGTCAGAGAGACTGGCGAAAGCAGCGCTGGGCGGACTCCCTTTGCCAGTCAGTCGCACGGCCTCCTTGACTGAAAGAGAACTGCAGTGCCAAAAGACACCGCGCTGACGACTGGCTCCAGGAAGAGACTCGGGACAGCACTCTCACAGAAGCGAAAGCTAGGCTGTGGGCCCAGCCTGTGGAGCAGTACGTACGTTTGCCACACTTCTTTACACAGCTAGGCGTGAGCCAGAGAGCCTTGGTCACTGAGGCCTCCCTGAGGTACTGCCATACTTACCCATTAGATCCCACGCAGAGGTCCCTGTGCCCAAAAGGGCCTCCACGGAAGGGCCCTGTTCCTCCCGTGTGTTTCCTCGAGGGAATCAGAAACCACTGAGGATAACTACGTGAGCTCCGCTTTGAAACTGGGCGACCCTGGGCAAACCTTATTCCCCTCCATGGTAGACGGGACAGTTGCGGGTCCTAAGCTGCCTGAAGCACACTCCTCGCGCCCACCTTCTCTTTGCTGCCGGAAGGCCTCACATAAGAGGCCTGAGTTTACTCGTGACGGAAGCCGTCTGAGTGTACTCGTGTGAGGCCTGCTGCTCTCAGTTCCTTGCTGGGAGCTTCAGCAAGAGCACTCTGGAGCTCGCCGACAAAAGAATTGTGAGCCCCCCCGGCCTCAAGTAAAAGTCCAGATTTCCCCCGTCAGTAACACCTCGGAGTGCCATAGGAGCGAAGAAGCATGCGTTAACGGAGTGCTTCAACAGTGCTAGGGATTTATTTCACGAGACACTGTGCACTCACGTTCGTTGTAAGAACTGTCAAAGGGCACTGTATGCCGTCCAACCCCTCTGTTGCGTTTGAGCCACAGGAAGTAAATGCATTCGTTTGATTAAGCTCCGTGAACGTGCAACGACGATGGCGAAGCGCTGCCCTGTTCGCTCGAAAGCTCTCGTTTGTACGGCCTTCCAACGGCCTCAGGGTACGCACTTTTAAACAGCCTTACATTCCATGCTGGTGTGCCCCCAATTAGGAATTTGGGCTCTTCTGTGAGACACCAATGTGCGTCCCAAATGAAACCGGGGGGCTCCCCCAGGACGTCTGCGGACGGCAGTCGGTTGCCAGCTGTTTACTTCCAGCCGGAGAAAGAAAAAGAGGACAGCTTCCCCAGGGACGATTCTGGACCCTTGGGACCATCCAGAATCACCAAAGCCTCAACTTTGCACGGCCTGGGGAACGCTCTTCCTCATGTCCAGCAATCCCCACGTCAAAACCTTTCTCAGCAGAGGCAGGCACCCTCTCCCTTGTACTAGATAGCTCGGCAGAGCCCTCCGAGAAACATGCTGCGTCATTCAGCTTGAACGTGGGACGCGGAGGGGAGAGTACGCTTTCTCCCCGTTTGGAGGCGCCTTGCGCTTGGCTTCAAAGCTGCCTGAACAGCACTAGCGGCCCGACGTCTCTGCACGGCAGGATTGTCGTTGTGGGCCGAGGCTGCGTGTTCTCTCAAAGCGAAAACCGTGCTGGCAATACCTTTCTAGAAACTCCTCCCACGGCACCACATGTTCAGCTCCGGCCGAACGAAAGGTGACCTCAGGCCTCAAGGTAAGTTCCAGTGTTTCACGTCGGGGGAGTTGGGTGTGCAGGGGTTTCCATGAGGCCATACTCCACCACGGAGTGCCTTAACTCTGCGACGCTCCTGGGGGCACACAGGATAGGAGCTCGTTCGCCAATTTCGCAGGATGACTTCTCTCCGTGCCGGAACGGCGGCTCCTGGCTTCTGAGGAACCTTAGCCTAAACAGGCCCCTGGAGAAAGCTCTTCACGTTCACAGCAAGGGCAACGTACTGCTCTCTGGCTTGCCTGGGTTGAGCGCCCCAGTCGTCAAAGAGCCTCGCGAAGGCAGCGCTGCGCGAGCTCCCTTTGCCAGTCAGTCGCACGGCCTCCTTGACTGAAAGAGAACTGCAGTGCCAGAAGGCTCCGTGCTGACGACTGGCTCCAGGAGGAGACTCGGGACAGCACTCTCACAGAAGCGAAAGCTGGGCTGTGGGCCCAGCCTGAGGACCAGCACGTTTTCCACACTTAACACAGCTAAGGCATGAGCCAGACGACAGCCTTGGTCACTGAGGCCTCCCTGAGGTACTGCCATACTTACCCACTAGATCCCACGCGGAGGTCCCTGTGCCCAAAAGGGCCTCCACGGAAGGGCCCTGTTCCTCCCGTGTGTTTCCTCGAGGGAATCAGAAACCACTGAGGATAACTACGTGAGCTCCGCTTTGAAACTGGGCGACCCTGGGCAAACCTTATTCCCCTCCGTGGTAGACGGGACAGTTGCGGGTCCTAAGCTGCCTGAAGCACACTCCTCGCGCCCACCTTCTCTTTGCTGCCGGAAGGCCTCACATAAGAGGCCTGAGTTTACTCGTGACGGAAGCCGTCTGAGTGTACTCGTGTGAGGCCTGCTGCTCTCAGTTCCTTGCTGGGAGCTTCAGCAAGAGCACTCTGGAGCTCGCCGACAAAAGAATTGTGAGCCCCCCCGGCCTCAAGTAAAAGTCCAGATTTCCCCCGTCAGTAACACCTCGGAGTGCCATAGGAGCGAAGAAGCATGCGTTAACGGAGTGCTTCAACAGTGCTAGGGATTTATTTCACGAGACACTGTGCACTCACGTTCGTTGTAAGAACTGTCAAAGGGCACTGTATGCCGTCCAACCCCTCTGTTGCGTTTGAGCCACAGGAAGTAAATGCATTCGTTTGATTAAGCTCCGTGAACGTGCAACGACGATGGCGAAGCGCTGCCCTGTTCGCTCCAAAGCTCTCGTTTGTACGGCCTTCCAACGGCCTCAGGGTACGCACTTCTAAACAGCCTTACATTCCATGCTGGTGTGCCCCCAATTAGGAATTTGGGCTCTTCTGTGAGACACCAATGTGCGTCCCAAATGAAACCGGGGGGCTCCCCCAGGACGTCTGCGGACGGCAGTCGGTTGCCAGCTGTTTACTTCCAGCCGGAGAAAGAAAAAGAGGACAGCTTCCCCAGGGACGATTCTGGACCCTTGGGACCATCCAGAATCACCAAAGCCTCAACTTTGCACGGCCTGGGGAACGCTCTTCCTCATGTCCAGCAATCCCCACGTCAAAACCTTTCTCAGCAGAGGCAGGCACCCTCTCCCTTGTACTAGATAGCTCGGCAGAGCCCTCCGAGAAACACGCTGCGTCATTCAGCTTGAACGTGGGACGCGGAGGGGAGAGTACGCTTTCTCCCCGTTTGGAGGCGCCTTGCGCTTGGCTTCAAAGCTGCCTGAACAGCACTAGCGGCCCGACGTCTCTGCACGGCAGGATTGTCGTTGTGGGCCGAGGCTGCGTGTTCTCTCAAAGCGAAAACCGTGCTGGCAATACCTTTCTAGAAACTCCTCCCACGGCACCACATGTTCAGCTCCGGCCGAACGAAAGGTGACCTCAGGCCTCAAGGTAAGTTCCAGTGTTTCACGTCGGGGGAGTTGGGTGTGCAGGGGTTTCCATGAGGCCATACTCCACCACAGAGTGCCTTAACTCTGCGACGCTCCTGGGGGCACACAGGATAGGAGCTCGTTCGCCAATTTCGCAGGATGACTTCTCTCCGTGCCGGAACGGCGGCTCCTGGCTTCTGAGGAACCTTAGCCTAAACAGGCCCCTGGAGAAAGCTCTTCACGTTCACAGCAAGGGCAACGTACTGCTCTCTGGCTTGCCTGGGTTGAGCGCCCCAGTCGTCAAAGAGCCTCGCGAAGGCAGCGCTGCGCGGGCTCCCTTTGCCAGTCAGTCGCACGGCCTCCTTGACTGAAAGAGAACTGCAGTGCCAGAAGGCTCCGTGCTGACGACTGGCTCCAGGAGGAGACTCGGGACAGCACTCTCACAGAAGCGAAAGCTGGGCTGTGGGCCCAGCCTGAGGACCAGCACGTTTTCCACACTTAACACAGCTAAGGCATGAGCCAGACGACAGCCTTGGTCACTGAGGCCTATCTAAGGTACTGCCATACTTACCCACTAGATCCCACGCAGAGGTCCCTGTGCCCTAAAGGGCCTCCACGGAAGGGCCCTGTTCCTCCCGTGTGTTTCCTCGAGGGAATCAGAAACCACTGAGGATAACTACGTGAGCTCCGCTTTGAAACTGGGCGACCCTGGGCAAACCTTATTCCCCTCCGTGGTAGACGGGACAGTTGCGGGTCCTAAGCTGCCTGAAGCACACTCCTCGCGCCCACCTTCTCTTTGCTGCCGGAAGGCCTCACATAAGAGGCCTGAGTTTACTCGTGACGGAAGCCGTCTGAGTGTACTCGTGTGAGGCCTGCTGCTCTCAGTTCCTTGCTGGGAGCTTCAGCAAGAGCACTCTGGAGCTCGCCGACAAAAGAATTGTGAGCCCCCCCGGCCTCAAGTAAAAGTCCAGATTTCCCCCGTCAGTAACACCTCGGAGTGCCATAGGAGCGAAGAAGCATGCGTTAACGGAGTGCTTCAACAGTGCTAGGGATTTATTTCACGAGACACTGTGCACTCACGTTCGTTGTAAGAACTGTCAAAGGGCACTGTATGCCGTCCAACCCCTCTGTTGCGTTTGAGCCACAGGAAGTAAATGCATTCGTTTGATTAAGCTCCGTGAACGTGCAACGACGATGGCGAAGCGCTGCCCTGTTCGCTCGAAAGCTCTCGTTTGTACGGCCTTCCAACGGCCTCAGGGTACGCACTTCTAAACAGCCTTACATTCCATGCTGGTGTGCCCCCAATTAGGAATTTGGGCTCTTCTGTGAGACACCAATGTGCGTCCCAAATGAAACCGGGGGGCTCCCCCAGGACGTCTGCGGACGGCAGTCGGTTGCCAGCTGTTTACTTCCAGCCGGAGAAAGAAAAAGAGGACAGCTTCCCCAGGGACGATTCTGGACCCTTGGGACCATCCAGAATCACCAAAGCCTCAACTTTGCACGGCCTGGGGAACGCTCTTCCTCATGTCCAGCAATCCCCACGTCAAAACCTTTCTCAGCAGAGGCAGGCACCCTCTCCCTTGTACTAGATAGCTCGGCAGAGCCCTCCGAGAAACACGCTGCGTCATTCAGCTTGAACGTGGGACGCGGAGGGGAGAGTACGCTTTCTCCCCGTTTGGAGGCGCCTTGCGCTTGGCTTCAAAGCTGCCTGAACAGCACTAGCGGCCCGACGTCTCTGCACGGCAGGATTGTCGTTGTGGGCCGAGGCTGCGTGTTCTCTCAAAGCGAAAACCGTGCTGGCAATACCTTTCTAGAAACTCCTCCCACGGCACCACATGTTCAGCTCCGGCCGAACGAAAGGTGACCTCAGGCCTCAAGGTAAGTTCCAGTGTTTCACGTCGGGGGAGTTGGGTGTGCAGGGGTTTCCATGAGGCCATACTCCACCACGGAGTGCCTTAACTCTGCGACGCTCCTGGGGGCACACAGGATAGGAGCTCGTTCGCCAATTTCGCAGGATGACTTCTCTCCGTGCCGGAACGGCGGCTCCTGGCTTCTGAGGAACCTTAGCCTAAACAGGCCCCTGGAGAAAGCTCTTCACGTTCACAGCAAGGGCAACGTACTGCTCTCTGGCTTGCCTGGGTTGAGCGCCCCAGTCGTCAAAGAGCCTCGCGAAGGCAGTGCTGCGCAGACTCCCTTTGCCAGTCGCACGGCCTCCTTGACTGAAAGAGAACTGCAGTGCCAGAAGGCTCCGTGCTGACGACTGGCTCCAGGAGGAGACTCGGGACAGCACTCTCACAGAAGCGAAAGCTGGGCTGTGGGCCCAGCCTGAGGACCAGCACGTTTTCCACACTTAACACAGCTAAGGCATGAGCCAGACGACAGCCTTGGTCACTGAGGCCTCCCTGAGGTACTGCCATACTTACCCACTAGATCCCACGCGGAGGTCCCTGTGCCCAAAAGGGCCTCCACGGAAGGGCCCTGTTCCTCCCGTGTGTTTCCTCGAGGGAATCAGAAACCACTGAGGATAACTACGTGAGCTCCGCTTTGAAACTGGGCGACCCTGGGCAAACCTTATTCCCCTCCGTGGTAGACGGGACAGTTGCGGGTCCTAAGCTGCCTGAAGCACACTCCTCGCGCCCACCTTCTCTTTGCTGCCGGAAGGCCTCACATAAGAGGCCTGAGTTTACTCGTGACGGAAGCCGTCTGAGTGTACTCGTGTGAGGCCTGCTGCTCTCAGTTCCTTGCTGGGAGCTTCAGCAAGAGCACTCTGGAGCTCGCCGACAAAAGAATTGTGAGCCCCCCCGGCCTCAAGTAAAAGTCCAGATTTCCCCCGTCAGTAACACCTCGGAGTGCCATAGGAGCGAAGAAGCATGCGTTAACGGAGTGCTTCAACAGTGCTAGGGATTTATTTCACGAGACACTGTGCACTCACGTTCGTTGTAAGAACTGTCAAAGGGCACTGTATGCCGTCCAACCCCTCTGTTGCGTTTGAGCCACAGGAAGTAAATGCATTCGTTTGATTAAGCTCCGTGAACGTGCAACGACGATGGCGAAGCGCTGCCCTGTTCGCTCGAAAGCTCTCGTTTGTACGGCCTTCCAACGGCCTCAGGGTACGCACTTCTAAACAGCCTTACATTCCATGCTGGTGTGCCCCCAATTAGGAATTTGGGCTCTTCTGTGAGACACCAATGTGCGTCCCAAATGAAACCGGGGGGCTCCCCCAGGACGTCTGCGGACGGCAGTCGGTTGCCAGCTGTTTACTTCCAGCCGGAGAAAGAAAAAGAGGACAGCTTCCCCAGGGACGATTCTGGACCCTTGGGACCATCCAGAATCACCAAAGCCTCAACTTTGCACGGCCTGGGGAACGCTCTTCCTCATGTCCAGCAATCCCCACGTCAAAACCTTTCTCAGCAGAGGCAGGCACCCTCTCCCTTGTACTAGATAGCTCGGCAGAGCCCTCCGAGAAACACGCTGCGTCATTCAGCTTGAACGTGGGACGCGGAGGGGAGAGTACGCTTTCTCCCCGTTTGGAGGCGCCTTGCGCTTGGCTTCAAAGCTGCCTGAACAGCACTAGCGGCCCGACGTCTCTGCACGGCAGGATTGTCGTTGTGGGCCGAGGCTGCGTGTTCTCCCAAAGCGAAAACCGTGCTGGCAATCCCTTTCTAGAAACTCCTCCCACGGCACCCCAGGTTCGGCTCCGGCCGAACGAAAGGTGACCTCGGGCCTCAAGGTGAAGTTCCAGTGTTTCACGTCAGGGGAGTTGGGTGTGCAGGGGTCTCCAATGAGGCCATCCTCCACCACGGAGTGCCTTAACTCTGCGACGCTCCTGGGGACACACAGGGTAGGAGCCCATTCACCAGTTTCGCAGGATGACCTCTCTCCGTGCCGGAACGGCGGCCTCTGGCTTCTGAGGAACCTTAGCGTAAGCAGGCCCCTGGAGACAGCTCTTCACATTCACAGCTAGGGCAGTGTACTCCTCTCTGGGTTGCCCAGGTTGAGTGGCCCAGTCGTCAGAGAGACTGGCGAAAGCAGCGCTGGGCGGACTCCCTTTGCCAGTCAGTCGCACGGCCTCCTTGACTGAAAGAGAACTGCAGTGCCAAAAGACACCGCGCTGACGACTGGCTCCAGGAAGAGACTCGGGACAGCACTCTCACAGAAGCGAAAGCTAGGCTGTGGGCCCAGCCTGTGGAGCAGTACGTACGTTTGCCACACTTCTTTACACAGCTAGGCGTGAGCCAGAGAGCCTTGGTCACTGAGGCCTCCCTGAGGTACTGCCATACTTACCCATTAGATCCCACGCAGAGGTCCCTGTGCCCAAAAGGGCCTCCACGGAAGGGCCCTGTTCCTCCCGTGTGTTTCCTCGAGGGAATCAGAAACCACTGAGGATAACTACGTGAGCTCCGCTTTGAAACTGGGCGACCCTGGGCAAACCTTATTCCCCTCCATGGTAGACGGGACAGTTGCGGGTCCTAAGCTGCCTGAAGCACACTCCTCGCGCCCACCTTCTCTTTGCTGCCGGAAGGCCTCACATAAGAGGCCTGAGTTTACTCGTGACGGAAGCCGTCTGAGTGTACTCGTGTGAGGCCTGCTGCTCTCAGTTCCTTGCTGGGAGCTTCAGCAAGAGCACTCTGGAGCTCGCCGACAAAAGAATTGTGAGCCCCCCCGGCCTCAAGTAAAAGTCCAGATTTCCCCCGTCAGTAACACCTCGGAGTGCCATAGGAGCGAAGAAGCATGCGTTAACGGAGTGCTTCAACAGTGCTAGGGATTTATTTCACGAGACACTGTGCACTCACGTTCGTTGTAAGAACTGTCAAAGGGCACTGTATGCCGTCCAACCCCTCTGTTGCGTTTGAGCCACAGGAAGTAAATGCATTCGTTTGATTAAGCTCCGTGAACGTGCAACGACGATGGCGAAGCGCTGCCCTGTTCGCTCGAAAGCTCTCGTTTGTACGGCCTTCCAACGGCCTCAGGGTACGCACTTTTAAACAGCCTTACATTCCATGCTGGTGTGCCCCCAATTAGGAATTTGGGCTCTTCTGTGAGACACCAATGTGCGTCCCAAATGAAACCGGGGGGCTCCCCCAGGACGTCTGCGGACGGCAGTCGGTTGCCAGCTGTTTACTTCCAGCCGGAGAAAGAAAAAGAGGACAGCTTCCCCAGGGACGATTCTGGACCCTTGGGACCATCCAGAATCACCAAAGCCTCAACTTTGCACGGCCTGGGGAACGCTCTTCCTCATGTCCAGCAATCCCCACGTCAAAACCTTTCTCAGCAGAGGCAGGCACCCTCTCCCTTGTACTAGATAGCTCGGCAGAGCCCTCCGAGAAACATGCTGCGTCATTCAGCTTGAACGTGGGACGCGGAGGGGAGAGTACGCTTTCTCCCCGTTTGGAGGCGCCTTGCGCTTGGCTTCAAAGCTGCCTGAACAGCACTAGCGGCCCGACGTCTCTGCACGGCAGGATTGTCGTTGTGGGCCGAGGCTGCGTGTTCTCTCAAAGCGAAAACCGTGCTGGCAATACCTTTCTAGAAACTCCTCCCACGGCACCACATGTTCAGCTCCGGCCGAACGAAAGGTGACCTCAGGCCTCAAGGTAAGTTCCAGTGTTTCACGTCGGGGGAGTTGGGTGTGCAGGGGTTTCCATGAGGCCATACTCCACCACGGAGTGCCTTAACTCTGCGACGCTCCTGGGGGCACACAGGATAGGAGCTCGTTCGCCAATTTCGCAGGATGACTTCTCTCCGTGCCGGAACGGCGGCTCCTGGCTTCTGAGGAACCTTAGCCTAAACAGGCCCCTGGAGAAAGCTCTTCACGTTCACAGCAAGGGCAACGTACTGCTCTCTGGCTTGCCTGGGTTGAGCGCCCCAGTCGTCAAAGAGCCTCGCGAAGGCAGCGCTGCGCGAGCTCCCTTTGCCAGTCAGTCGCACGGCCTCCTTGACTGAAAGAGAACTGCAGTGCCAGAAGGCTCCGTGCTGACGACTGGCTCCAGGAGGAGACTCGGGACAGCACTCTCACAGAAGCGAAAGCTGGGCTGTGGGCCCAGCCTGAGGACCAGCACGTTTTCCACACTTAACACAGCTAAGGCATGAGCCAGACGACAGCCTTGGTCACTGAGGCCTATCTAAGGTACTGCCATACTCACCCACTAGATCCCACGCGGAGGTCCCTGTGCCTAAAAGGGCCTCCACGGAAGGGCCCTGTTCCTCCCGTGTGTTTCCTCGAGGGAATCAGAAACCACTGAGGATAACTACGTGAGCTCCGCTTTGAAACTGGGCGACCCTGGGCAAACCTTATTCCCCTCCGTGGTAGACGGGACAGTTGCGGGTCCTAAGCTGCCTGAAGCACACTCCTCGCGCCCACCTTCTCTTTGCTGCCGGAAGGCCTCACATAAGAGGCCTGAGTTTACTCGTGACGGAAGCCGTCTGAGTGTACTCGTGTGAGGCCTGCTGCTCTCAGTTCCTTGCTCGGAGCTTCAGCAAGAGCACTCTGGAGCTCGCCGACAAAAGAATTGTGAGCCCCCCCGGCCTCAAGTAAAAGTCCAGATTTCCCCCGTCAGTAACACCTCGGAGTGCCATAGGAGCGAAGAAGCATGCGTTAACGGAGTGCTTCAACAGTGCTAGGGATTTATTTCACGAGACACTGTGCACTCACGTTCGTTGTAAGAACTGTCAAAGGGCACTGTATGCCGTCCAACCCCTCTGTTGCGTTTGAGCCACAGGAAGTAAATGCATTCGTTTGATTAAGCTCCGTGAACGTGCAACGACGATGGCGAAGCGCTGCCCTGTTCGCTCCAAAGCTCTCGTTTGTACGGCCTTCCAACGGCCTCAGGGTACGCACTTCTAAACAGCCTTACATTCCATGCTGGTGTGCCCCCAATTAGGAATTTGGGCTCTTCTGTGAGACACCAATGTGCGTCCCAAATGAAACCGGGGGGCTCCCCCAGGACGTCTGCGGACGGCAGTCGGTTGCCAGCTGTTTACTTCCAGCCGGAGAAAGAAAAAGAGGACAGCTTCCCCAGGGACGATTCTGGACCCTTGGGACCATCCAGAATCACCAAAGCCTCAACTTTGCACGGCCTGGGGAACGCTCTTCCTCATGTCCAGCAATCCCCACGTCAAAACCTTTCTCAGCAGAGGCAGGCACCCTCTCCCTTGTACTAGATAGCTCGGCAGAGCCCTCCGAGAAACACGCTGCGTCATTCAGCTTGAACGTGGGACGCGGAGGGGAGAGTACGCTTTCTCCCCGTTTGGAGGCGCCTTGCGCTTGGCTTCAAAGCTGCCTGAACAGCACTAGCGGCCCGACGTCTCTGCACGGCAGGATTGTCGTTGTGGGCCGAGGCTGCGTGTTCTCTCAAAGCGAAAACCGTGCTGGCAATACCTTCCTAGAAACTCCTCCCACGGCACCACATGTTCAGCTCCGGCCGAACGAAAGGTGACCTCAGGCCTCAAGGTAAGTTCCAGTGTTTCACGTCGGGGGAGTTGGGTGTGCAGGGGTTTCCATGAGGCCATACTCCACCACGGAGTGCCTTAACTCTGCGACGCTCCTGGGGGCACACAGGATAGGAGCTCGTTCGCCAATTTCGCAGGATGACTTCTCTCCGTGCCGGAACGGCGGCTCCTGGCTTCTGAGGAACCTTAGCCTAAACAGGCCCCTGGAGAAAGCTCTTCACGTTCACAGCAAGGGCAACGTACTGCTCTCTGGCTTGCCTGGGTTGAGCGCCCCAGTCGTCAAAGAGCCTCGCGAAGGCAGTGCTGCGCAGACTCCCTTTGCCAGTCGCACGGCCTCCTTGACTGAAAGAGAACTGCAGTGCCAGAAGGCTCCGTGCTGACGACTGGCTCCAGGAGGAGACTCGGGACAGCACTCTCACAGAAGCGAAAGCTGGGCTGTGGGCCCAGCCTGAGGACCAGCACGTTTTCCACACTTAACACAGCTAAGGCATGAGCCAGACGACAGCCTTGGTCACTGAGGCCTCCCTGAGGTACTGCCATACTCACCCACTAGATCCCACGCGGAGGTCCCTGTGCCCAAAAGGGCCTCCACGGAAGGGCCCTGTTCCTCCCGTGTGTTTCCTCGAGGGAATCAGAAACCACTGAGGATAACTACGTGAGCTCCGCTTTGAAACTGGGCGACCCTGGGCAAACCTTATTCCCCTCCGTGGTAGACGGGACAGTTGCGGGTCCTAAGCTGCCTGAAGCACACTCCTCGCGCCCACCTTCTCTTTGCTGCCGGAAGGCCTCACATAAGAGGCCTGAGTTTACTCGTGACGGAAGCCGTCTGAGTGTACTCGTGTGAGGCCTGCTGCTCTCAGTTCCTTGCTGGGAGCTTCAGCAAGAGCACTCTGGAGCTCGCCGACAAAAGAATTGTGAGCCCCCCCGGCCTCAAGTAAAAGTCCAGATTTCCCCCGTCAGTAACACCTCGGAGTGCCATAGGAGCGAAGAAGCATGCGTTAACGGAGTGCTTCAACAGTGCTAGGGATTTATTTCACGAGACACTGTGCACTCACGTTCGTTGTAAGAACTGTCAAAGGGCACTGTATGCCGTCCAACCCCTCTGTTGCGTTTGAGCCACAGGAAGTAAATGCATTCGTTTGATTAAGCTCCGTGAACGTGCAACGACGATGGCGAAGCGCTGCCCTGTTCGCTCGAAAGCTCTCGTTTGTACGGCCTTCCAACGGCCTCAGGGTACGCACTTCTAAACAGCCTTACATTCCATGCTGGTGTGCCCCCAATTAGGAATTTGGGCTCTTCTGTGAGACACCAATGTGCGTCCCAAATGAAACCGGGGGGCTCCCCCAGGACGTCTGCGGACGGCAGTCGGTTGCCAGCTGTTTACTTCCAGCCGGAGAAAGAAAAAGAGGACAGCTTCCCCAGGGACGATTCTGGACCCTTGGGACCATCCAGAATCACCAAAGCCTCAACTTTGCACGGCCTGGGGAACGCTCTTCCTCATGTCCAGCAATCCCCACGTCAAAACCTTTCTCAGCAGAGGCAGGCACCCTCTCCCTTGTACTAGATAGCTCGGCAGAGCCCTCCGAGAAACATGCTGCGTCATTCAGCTTGAACGTGGGACGCGGAGGGGAGAGTACGCTTTCTCCCCGTTTGGAGGCGCCTTGCGCTTGGCTTCAAAGCTGCCTGAACAGCACTAGCGGCCCGACGTCTCTGCACGGCAGGATTGTCGTTGTGGGCCGAGGCTGCGTGTTCTCTCAAAGCGAAAACCGTGCTGGCAATACCTTTCTAGAAACTCCTCCCACGGCACCACATGTTCAGCTCCGGCCGAACGAAAGGTGACCTCAGGCCTCAAGGTAAGTTCCAGTGTTTCACGTCGGGGGAGTTGGGTGTGCAGGGGTTTCCATGAGGCCATACTCCACCACGGAGTGCCTTAACTCTGCGACGCTCCTGGGGGCACACAGGATAGGAGCTCGTTCGCCAATTTCGCAGGATGACTTCTCTCCGTGCCGGAACGGCGGCTCCTGGCTTCTGAGGAACCTTAGCCTAAACAGGCCCCTGGAGAAAGCTCTTCACGTTCACAGCAAGGGCAACGTACTGCTCTCTGGCTTGCCTGGGTTGAGCGCCCCAGTCGTCAAAGAGCCTCGCGAAGGCAGTGCTGCGCAGACTCCCTTTGCCAGTCGCACGGCCTCCTTGACTGAAAGAGAACTGCAGTGCCAGAAGGCTCCGTGCTGACGACTGGCTCCAGGAGGAGACTCGGGACAGCACTCTCACAGAAGCGAAAGCTGGGCTGTGGGCCCAGCCTGAGGACCAGCACGTTTTCCACACTTAACACAGCTAAGGCATGAGCCAGACGACAGCCTTGGTCACTGAGGCCTCCCTGAGGTACTGCCATACTCACCCACTAGATCCCACGCGGAGGTCCCTGTGCCCAAAAGGGCCTCCACGGAAGGGCCCTGTTCCTCCCGTGTGTTTCCTCGAGGGAATCAGAAACCACTGAGGATAACTACGTGAGCTCCGCTTTGAAACTGGGCGACCCTGGGCAAACCTTATTCCCCTCCGTGGTAGACGGGACAGTTGCGGGTCCTAAGCTGCCTGAAGCACACTCCTCGCGCCCACCTTCTCTTTGCTGCCGGAAGGCCTCACATAAGAGGCCTGAGTTTACTCGTGACGGAAGCCGTCTGAGTGTACTCGTGTGAGGCCTGCTGCTCTCAGTTCCTTGCTGGGAGCTTCAGCAAGAGCACTCTGGAGCTCGCCGACAAAAGAATTGTGAGCCCCCCCGGCCTCAAGTAAAAGTCCAGATTTCCCCCGTCAGTAACACCTCGGAGTGCCATAGGAGCGAAGAAGCATGCGTTAACGGAGTGCTTCAACAGTGCTAGGGATTTATTTCACGAGACACTGTGCACTCACGTTCGTTGTAAGAACTGTCAAAGGGCACTGTATGCCGTCCAACCCCTCTGTTGCGTTTGAGCCACAGGAAGTAAATGCATTCGTTTGATTAAGCTCCGTGAACGTGCAACGACGATGGCGAAGCGCTGCCCTGTTCGCTCCAAAGCTCTCGTTTGTACGGCCTTCCAACGGCCTCAGGGTACGCACTTCTAAACAGCCTTACATTCCATGCTGGTGTGCCCCCAATTAGGAATTTGGGCTCTTCTGTGAGACACCAATGTGCGTCCCAAATGAAACCGGGGGGCTCCCCCAGGACGTCTGCGGACGGCAGTCGGTTGCCAGCTGTTTACTTCCAGCCGGAGAAAGAAAAAGAGGACAGCTTCCCCAGGGACGATTCTGGACCCTTGGGACCATCCAGACTCACCAAAGCCTCAACTTTGCACGGCCTGGGGAACGCTCTTCCTCATGTCCAGCAATCCCCACGTCAAAACCTTTCTCAGCAGAGGCAGGCACCCTCTCCCTTGTACTAGATAGCTCGGCAGAGCCCTCCGAGAAACACGCTGCGTCATTCAGCTTGAACGTGGGACGCGGAGGGGAGAGTACGCTTTCTCCCCGTTTGGAGGCGCCTTGCGCTTGGCTTCAAAGCTGCCTGAACAGCACTAGCGGCCCGACGTCTCTGCACGGCAGGATTGTCGTTGTGGGCCGAGGCTGCGTGTTCTCTCAAAGCGAAAACCGTGCTGGCAATACCTTCCTAGAAACTCCTCCCACGGCACCACATGTTCAGCTCCGGCCGAACGAAAGGTGACCTCAGGCCTCAAGGTAAGTTCCAGTGTTTCACGTCGGGGGAGTTGGGTGTGCAGGGGTTTCCATGAGGCCATACTCCACCACGGAGTGCCTTAACTCTGCGACGCTCCTGGGGGCACACAGGATAGGAGCTCGTTCGCCAATTTCGCAGGATGACTTCTCTCCGTGCCGGAACGGCGGCTCCTGGCTTCTGAGGAACCTTAGCCTAAACAGGCCCCTGGAGAAAGCTCTTCACGTTCACAGCAAGGGCAACGTACTGCTCTCTGGCTTGCCTGGGTTGAGCGCCCCAGTCGTCAAAGAGCCTCGCGAAGGCAGTGCTGCGCAGACTCCCTTTGCCAGTCGCACGGCCTCCTTGACTGAAAGAGAACTGCAGTGCCAGAAGGCTCCGTGCTGACGACTGGCTCCAGGAGGAGACTCGGGACAGCACTCTCACAGAAGCGAAAGCTGGGCTGTGGGCCCAGCCTGAGGACCAGCACGTTTTCCACACTTAACACAGCTAAGGCATGAGCCAGACGACAGCCTTGGTCACTGAGGCCTCCCTGAGGTACTGCCATACTCACCCACTAGATCCCACGCGGAGGTCCCTGTGCCCAAAAGGGCCTCCACGGAAGGGCCCTGTTCCTCCCGTGTGTTTCCTCGAGGGAATCAGAAACCACTGAGGATAACTACGTGAGCTCCGCTTTGAAACTGGGCGACCCTGGGCAAACCTTATTCCCCTCCGTGGTAGACGGGACAGTTGCGGGTCCTAAGCTGCCTGAAGCACACTCCTCGCGCCCACCTTCTCTTTGCTGCCGGAAGGCCTCACATAAGAGGCCTGAGTTTACTCGTGACGGAAGCCGTCTGAGTGTACTCGTGTGAGGCCTGCTGCTCTCAGTTCCTTGCTGGGAGCTTCAGCAAGAGCACTCTGGAGCTCGCCGACAAAAGAATTGTGAGCCCCCCCGGCCTCAAGTAAAAGTCCAGATTTCCCCCGTCAGTAACACCTCGGAGTGCCATAGGAGCGAAGAAGCATGCGTTAACGGAGTGCTTCAACAGTGCTAGGGATTTATTTCACGAGACACTGTGCACTCACGTTCGTTGTAAGAACTGTCAAAGGGCACTGTATGCCGTCCAACCCCTCTGTTGCGTTTGAGCCACAGGAAGTAAATGCATTCGTTTGATTAAGCTCCGTGAACGTGCAACGACGATGGCGAAGCGCTGCCCTGTTCGCTCGAAAGCTCTCGTTTGTACGGCCTTCCAACGGCCTCAGGGTACGCACTTCTAAACAGCCTTACATTCCATGCTGGTGTGCCCCCAATTAGGAATTTGGGCTCTTCTGTGAGACACCAATGTGCGTCCCAAATGAAACCGGGGGGCTCCCCCAGGACGTCTGCGGACGGCAGTCGGTTGCCAGCTGTTTACTTCCAGCCGGAGAAAGAAAAAGAGGACAGCTTCCCCAGGGACGATTCTGGACCCTTGGGACCATCCAGAATCACCAAAGCCTCAACTTTGCACGGCCTGGGGAACGCTCTTCCTCATGTCCAGCAATCCCCACGTCAAAACCTTTCTCAGCAGAGGCAGGCACCCTCTCCCTTGTACTAGATAGCTCGGCAGAGCCCTCCGAGAAACACGCTGCGTCATTCAGCTTGAACGTGGGACGCGGAGGGGAGAGTACGCTTTCTCCCCGTTTGGAGGCGCCTTGCGCTTGGCTTCAAAGCTGCCTGAACAGCACTAGCGGCCCGACGTCTCTGCACGGCAGGATTGTCGTTGTGGGCCGAGGCTGCGTGTTCTCCCAAAGCGAAAACCGTGCTGGCAATACCTTTCTAGAAACTCCTCCCACGGCACCACATGTTCGGCTCCGGCCGAACGAAAGGTGACCTCAGGCCTCAAGGTAAGTTCCAGTGTTTCACGTCGGGGGAGTTGGGTGTGCAGGGGTTTCCATGAGGCCATACTCCACCACGGAGTGCCTTAACTCTGCGACGCTCCTGGGGGCACACAGGATAGGAGCTCGTTCGCCAATTTCGCAGGATGACTTCTCTCCGTGCCGGAACGGCGGCTCCTGGCTTCTGAGGAACCTTAGCCTAAACAGGCCCCTGGAGAAAGCTCTTCACGTTCACAGCAAGGGCAACGTACTGCTCTCTGGCTTGCCTGGGTTGAGCGCCCCAGTCGTCAAAGAGCCTCGCGAAGGCAGTGCTGCGCAGACTCCCTTTGCCAGTCGCACGGCCTCCTTGACTGAAAGAGAACTGCAGTGCCAGAAGGCTCCGTGCTGACGACTGGCTCCAGGAGGAGACTCGGGACAGCACTCTCACAGAAGCGAAAGCTGGGCTGTGGGCCCAGCCTGAGGACCAGCACGTTTTCCACACTTAACACAGCTAAGGCATGAGCCAGACGACAGCCTTGGTCACTGAGGCCTCCCTGAGGTACTGCCATACTTACCCACTAGATCCCACGCGGAGGTCCCTGTGCCCAAAAGGGCCTCCACGGAAGGGCCCTGTTCCTCCCGTGTGTTTCCTCGAGGGAATCAGAAACCACTGAGGATAACTACGTGAGTTCCGCTTTGAAACTGGGCGACCCTGGGCAAACCTTATTCCCCTCCGTGGTAGACGGGACAGTTGCGGGTCCTAAGCTGCCTGAAGCACACTCCTCGCGCCCACCTTCTCTTTGCTGCCGGAAGGCCTCACATAAGAGGCCTGAGTTTACTCGTGACGGAAGCCGTCTGAGTGTACTCGTGTGAGGCCTGCTGCTCTCAGTTCCTTGCTGGGAGCTTCAGCAAGAGCACTCTGGAGCTCGCCGACAAAAGAATTGTGAGCCCCCCCGGCCTCAAGTAAAAGTCCAGATTTCCCCCGTCAGTAACACCTCGGAGTGCCATAGGAGCGAAGAAGCATGCGTTAACGGAGTGCTTCAACAGTGCTAGGGATTTATTTCACGAGACACTGTGCACTCACGTTCGTTGTAAGAACTGTCAAAGGGCACTGTATGCCGTCCAACCCCTCTGTTGCGTTTGAGCCACAGGAAGTAAATGCATTCGTTTGATTAAGCTCCGTGAACGTGCAACGACGATGGCGAAGCGCTGCCCTGTTCGCTCCAAAGCTCTCGTTTGTACGGCCTTCCAACGGCCTCAGGGTACGCACTTCTAAACAGCCTTACATTCCATGCTGGTGTGCCCCCAATTAGGAATTTGGGCTCTTCTGTGAGACACCAATGTGCGTCCCAAATGAAACCGGGGGGCTCCCCCAGGACGTCTGCGGACGGCAGTCGGTTGCCAGCTGTTTACTTCCAGCCGGAGAAAGAAAAAGAGGACAGCTTCCCCAGGGACGATTCTGGACCCTTGGGACCATCCAGAATCACCAAAGCCTCAACTTTGCACGGCCTGGGGAACGCTCTTCCTCATGTCCAGCAATCCCCACGTCAAAACCTTTCTCAGCAGAGGCAGGCACCCTCTCCCTTGTACTAGATAGCTCGGCAGAGCCCTCCGAGAAACATGCTGCGTCATTCAGCTTGAACGTGGGACGCGGAGGGGAGAGTACGCTTTCTCCCCGTTTGGAGGCGCCTTGCGCTTGGCTTCAAAGCTGCCTGAACAGCACTAGCGGCCCGACGTCTCTGCACGGCAGGATTGTCGTTGTGGGCCGAGGCTGCGTGTTCTCTCAAAGCGAAAACCGTGCTGGCAATACCTTCCTAGAAACTCCTCCCACGGCACCACATGTTCAGCTCCGGCCGAACGAAAGGTGACCTCAGGCCTCAAGGTAAGTTCCAGTGTTTCACGTCGGGGGAGTTGGGTGTGCAGGGGTTTCCATGAGGCCATACTCCACCACGGAGTGCCTTAACTCTGCGACGCTCCTGGGGGCACACAGGATAGGAGCTCGTTCGCCAATTTCGCAGGATGACTTCTCTCCGTGCCGGAACGGCGGCTCCTGGCTTCTGAGGAACCTTAGCCTAAACAGGCCCCTGGAGAAAGCTCTTCACGTTCACAGCAAGGGCAACGTACTGCTCTCTGGCTTGCCTGGGTTGAGCGCCCCAGTCGTCAAAGAGCCTCGCGAAGGCAGTGCTGCGCAGACTCCCTTTGCCAGTCGCACGGCCTCCTTGACTGAAAGAGAACTGCAGTGCCAGAAGGCTCCGTGCTGACGACTGGCTCCAGGAGGAGACTCGGGACAGCACTCTCACAGAAGCGAAAGCTGGGCTGTGGGCCCAGCCTGAGGACCAGCACGTTTTCCACACTTAACACAGCTAAGGCATGAGCCAGACGACAGCCTTGGTCACTGAGGCCTCCCTGAGGTACTGCCATACTCACCCACTAGATCCCACGCGGAGGTCCCTGTGCCCAAAAGGGCCTCCACGGAAGGGCCCTGTTCCTCCCGTGTGTTTCCTCGAGGGAATCAGAAACCACTGAGGATAACTACGTGAGCTCCGCTTTGAAACTGGGCGACCCTGGGCAAACCTTATTCCCCTCCGTGGTAGACGGGACAGTTGCGGGTCCTAAGCTGCCTGAAGCACACTCCTCGCGCCCACCTTCTCTTTGCTGCCGGAAGGCCTCACATAAGAGGCCTGAGTTTACTCGTGACGGAAGCCGTCTGAGTGTACTCGTGTGAGGCCTGCTGCTCTCAGTTCCTTGCTGGGAGCTTCAGCAAGAGCACTCTGGAGCTCGCCGACAAAAGAATTGTGAGCCCCCCCGGCCTCAAGTAAAAGTCCAGATTTCCCCCGTCAGTAACACCTCGGAGTGCCATAGGAGCGAAGAAGCATGCGTTAACGGAGTGCTTCAACAGTGCTAGGGATTTATTTCACGAGACACTGTGCACTCACGTTCGTTGTAAGAACTGTCAAAGGGCACTGTATGCCGTCCAACCCCTCTGTTGCGTTTGAGCCACAGGAAGTAAATGCATTCGTTTGATTAAGCTCCGTGAACGTGCAACGACGATGGCGAAGCGCTGCCCTGTTCGCTCGAAAGCTCTCGTTTGTACGGCCTTCCAACGGCCTCAGGGTACGCACTTCTAAACAGCCTTACATTCCATGCTGGTGTGCCCCCAATTAGGAATTTGGGCTCTTCTGTGAGACACCAATGTGCGTCCCAAATGAAACCGGGGGGCTCCCCCAGGACGTCTGCGGACGGCAGTCGGTTGCCAGCTGTTTACTTCCAGCCGGAGAAAGAAAAAGAGGACAGCTTCCCCAGGGACGATTCTGGACCCTTGGGACCATCCAGAATCACCAAAGCCTCAACTTTGCACGGCCTGGGGAACGCTCTTCCTCATGTCCAGCAATCCCCACGTCAAAACCTTTCTCAGCAGAGGCAGGCACCCTCTCCCTTGTACTAGATAGCTCGGCAGAGCCCTCCGAGAAACGCTGCGTCATTCAGCTTGAACGTGGGACGCGGAGGGGAGAGTACGCTTTCTCCCCGTTTGGAGGCGCCTTGCGCTTGGCTTCAAAGCTGCCTGAACAGCACTAGCGGCCCGACGTCTCTGCACGGCAGGATTGTCGTTGTGGGCCGAGGCTGCGTGTTCTCTCAAAGCGAAAACCGTGCTGGCAATACCTTTCTAGAAACTCCTCCCACGGCACCACATGTTCAGCTCCGGCCGAACGAAAGGTGACCTCAGGCCTCAAGGTAAGTTCCAGTGTTTCACGTCGGGGGAGTTGGGTGTGCAGGGGTTTCCATGAGGCCATACTCCACCACGGAGTGCCTTAACTCTGCGACGCTCCTGGGGGCACACAGGATAGGAGCTCGTTCGCCAATTTCGCAGGATGACTTCTCTCCGTGCCGGAACGGCGGCTCCTGGCTTCTGAGGAACCTTAGCCTAAACAGGCCCCTGGAGAAAGCTCTTCACGTTCACAGCAAGGGCAACGTACTGCTCTCTGGCTTGCCTGGGTTGAGCGCCCCAGTCGTCAAAGAGCCTCGCGAAGGCAGTGCTGCGCAGACTCCCTTTGCCAGTCGCACGGCCTCCTTGACTGAAAGAGAACTGCAGTGCCAGAAGGCTCCGTGCTGACGACTGGCTCCAGGAGGAGACTCGGGACAGCACTCTCACAGAAGCGAAAGCTGGGCTGTGGGCCCAGCCTGAGGACCAGCACGTTTTCCACACTTAACACAGCTAAGGCATGAGCCAGACGACAGCCTTGGTCACTGAGGCCTCCCTGAGGTACTGCCATACTTACCCACTAGATCCCACGCGGAGGTCCCTGTGCCCAAAAGGGCCTCCACGGAAGGGCCCTGTTCCTCCCGTGTGTTTCCTCGAGGGAATCAGAAACCACTGAGGATAACTACGTGAGTTCCGCTTTGAAACTGGGCGACCCTGGGCAAACCTTATTCCCCTCCGTGGTAGACGGGACAGTTGCGGGTCCTAAGCTGCCTGAAGCACACTCCTCGCGCCCACCTTCTCTTTGCTGCCGGAAGGCCTCACATAAGAGGCCTGAGTTTACTCGTGACGGAAGCCGTCTGAGTGTACTCGTGTGAGGCCTGCTGCTCTCAGTTCCTTGCTGGGAGCTTCAGCAAGAGCACTCTGGAGCTCGCCGACAAAAGAATTGTGAGCCCCCCCGGCCTCAAGTAAAAGTCCAGATTTCCCCCGTCAGTAACACCTCGGAGTGCCATAGGAGCGAAGAAGCATGCGTTAACGGAGTGCTTCAACAGTGCTAGGGATTTATTTCACGAGACACTGTGCACTCACGTTCGTTGTAAGAACTGTCAAAGGGCACTGTATGCCGTCCAACCCCTCTGTTGCGTTTGAGCCACAGGAAGTAAATGCATTCGTTTGATTAAGCTCCGTGAACGTGCAACGACGATGGCGAAGCGCTGCCCTGTTCGCTCCAAAGCTCTCGTTTGTACGGCCTTCCAACGGCCTCAGGGTACGCACTTCTAAACAGCCTTACATTCCATGCTGGTGTGCCCCCAATTAGGAATTTGGGCTCTTCTGTGAGACACCAATGTGCGTCCCAAATGAAACCGGGGGGCTCCCCCAGGACGTCTGCGGACGGCAGTCGGTTGCCAGCTGTTTACTTCCAGCCGGAGAAAGAAAAAGAGGACAGCTTCCCCAGGGACGATTCTGGACCCTTGGGACCATCCAGAATCACCAAAGCCTCAACTTTGCACGGCCTGGGGAACGCTCTTCCTCATGTCCAGCAATCCCCACGTCAAAACCTTTCTCAGCAGAGGCAGGCACCCTCTCCCTTGTACTAGATAGCTCGGCAGAGCCCTCCGAGAAACATGCTGCGTCATTCAGCTTGAACGTGGGACGCGGAGGGGAGAGTACGCTTTCTCCCCGTTTGGAGGCGCCTTGCGCTTGGCTTCAAAGCTGCCTGAACAGCACTAGCGGCCCGACGTCTCTGCACGGCAGGATTGTCGTTGTGGGCCGAGGCTGCGTGTTCTCTCAAAGCGAAAACCGTGCTGGCAATACCTTTCTAGAAACTCCTCCCACGGCACCACATGTTCAGCTCCGGCCGAACGAAAGGTGACCTCAGGCCTCAAGGTAAGTTCCAGTGTTTCACGTCGGGGGAGTTGGGTGTGCAGGGGTTTCCATGAGGCCATACTCCACCACGGAGTGCCTTAACTCTGCGACGCTCCTGGGGGCACACAGGATAGGAGCTCGTTCGCCAATTTCGCAGGATGACTTCTCTCCGTGCCGGAACGGCGGCTCCTGGCTTCTGAGGAACCTTAGCCTAAACAGGCCCCTGGAGAAAGCTCTTCACGTTCACAGCAAGGGCAACGTACTGCTCTCTGGCTTGCCTGGGTTGAGCGCCCCAGTCGTCAAAGAGCCTCGCGAAGGCAGTGCTGCGCAGACTCCCTTTGCCAGTCGCACGGCCTCCTTGACTGAAAGAGAACTGCAGTGCCAGAAGGCTCCGTGCTGACGACTGGCTCCAGGAGGAGACTCGGGACAGCACTCTCACAGAAGCGAAAGCTGGGCTGTGGGCCCAGCCTGAGGACCAGCACGTTTTCCACACTTAACACAGCTAAGGCATGAGCCAGACGACAGCCTTGGTCACTGAGGCCTCCCTGAGGTACTGCCATACTTACCCACTAGATCCCACGCGGAGGTCCCTGTGCCCAAAAGGGCCTCCACGGAAGGGCCCTGTTCCTCCCGTGTGTTTCCTCGAGGGAATCAGAAACCACTGAGGATAACTACGTGAGCTCCGCTTTGAAACTGGGCGACCCTGGGCAAACCTTATTCCCCTCCGTGGTAGACGGGACAGTTGCGGGTCCTAAGCTGCCTGAAGCACACTCCTCGCGCCCACCTTCTCTTTGCTGCCGGAAGGCCTCACATAAGAGGCCTGAGTTTACTCGTGACGGAAGCCGTCTGAGTGTACTCGTGTGAGGCCTGCTGCTCTCAGTTCCTTGCTGGGAGCTTCAGCAAGAGCACTCTGGAGCTCGCCGACAAAAGAATTGTGAGCCCCCCCGGCCTCAAGTAAAAGTCCAGATTTCCCCCGTCAGTAACACCTCGGAGTGCCATAGGAGCGAAGAAGCATGCGTTAACGGAGTGCTTCAACAGTGCTAGGGATTTATTTCACGAGACACTGTGCACTCACGTTCGTTGTAAGAACTGTCAAAGGGCACTGTATGCCGTCCAACCCCTCTGTTGCGTTTGAGCCACAGGAAGTAAATGCATTCGTTTGATTAAGCTCCGTGAACGTGCAACGACGATGGCGAAGCGCTGCCCTGTTCGCTCCAAAGCTCTCGTTTGTACGGCCTTCCAACGGCCTCAGGGTACGCACTTCTAAACAGCCTTACATTCCATGCTGGTGTGCCCCCAATTAGGAATTTGGGCTCTTCTGTGAGACACCAATGTGCGTCCCAAATGAAACCGGGGGGCTCCCCCAGGACGTCTGCGGACGGCAGTCGGTTGCCAGCTGTTTACTTCCAGCCGGAGAAAGAAAAAGAGGACAGCTTCCCCAGGGACGATTCTGGACCCTTGGGACCATCCAGAATCACCAAAGCCTCAACTTTGCACGGCCTGGGGAACGCTCTTCCTCATGTCCAGCAATCCCCACGTCAAAACCTTTCTCAGCAGAGGCAGGCACCCTCTCCCTTGTACTAGATAGCTCGGCAGAGCCCTCCGAGAAACACGCTGCGTCATTCAGCTTGAACGTGGGACGTGGAGGGGAGAGTACGCTTTCTCCCCGTTTGGAGGCGCCTTGCGCTTGGCTTCAAAGCTGCCTGAACAGCACTAGCGGCCCGACGTCTCTGCACGGCAGGATTGTCATTGTGGGCCGAGGCTGCGTGTTCTCTCAAAGCGAAAACCGTGCTGGCAATACCTTTCTAGAAACTCCTCCCACGGCACCACATGTTCAGCTCCGGCCGAACGAAAGGTGACCTCAGGCCTCAAGGTAAGTTCCAGTGTTTCACGTCGGGGGAGTTGGGTGTGCAGGGGTTTCCATGAGGCCATACTCCACCACGGAGTGCCTTAACTCTGCGACGCTCCTGGGGGCACACAGGATAGGAGCTCGTTCGCCAATTTCGCAGGATGACTTCTCTCCGTGCCGGAACGGCGGCTCCTGGCTTCTGAGGAACCTTAGCCTAAACAGGCCCCTGGAGAAAGCTCTTCACGTTCACAGCAAGGGCAACGTACTGCTCTCTGGCTTGCCTGGGTTGAGCGCCCCAGTCGTCAAAGAGCCTCGCGAAGGCAGCGCTGCGCGGGCTCCCTTTGCCAGTCGCACGGCCTCCTTGACTGAAAGAGAACTGCAGTGCCAGAAGGCTCCGTGCTGACGACTGGCTCCAGGAGGAGACTCGGGACAGCACTCTCACAGAAGCGAAAGCTGGGCTGTGGGCCCAGCCTGAGGACCAGCACGTTTTCCACACTTAACACAGCTAAGGCATGAGCCAGACGACAGCCTTGGTCACTGAGGCCTCCCTGAGGTACTGCCATACTCACCCACTAGATCCCACGCGGAGGTCCCTGTGCCCAAAAGGGCCTCCACGGAAGGGCCCTGTTCCTCCCGTGTGTTTCCTCGAGGGAATCAGAAACCACTGAGGATAACTACGTGAGCTCCGCTTTGAAACTGGGCGACCCTGGGCAAACCTTATTCCCCTCCGTGGTAGACGGGACAGTTGCGGGTCCTAAGCTGCCTGAAGCACACTCCTCGCGCCCACCTTCTCTTTGCTGCCGGAAGGCCTCACATAAGAGGCCTGAGTTTACTCGTGACGGAAGCCGTCTGAGTGTACTCGTGTGAGGCCTGCTGCTCTCAGTTCCTTGCTGGGAGCTTCAGCAAGAGCACTCTGGAGCTCGCCGACAAAAGAATTGTGAGCCCCCCCGGCCTCAAGTAAAAGTCCAGATTTCCCCCGTCAGTAACACCTCGGAGTGCCATAGGAGCGAAGGAGCATGCGTTAACGGAGTGCTTCAACAGTGCTAGGGATTTATTTCACGAGACACTGTGCACTCACGTTCGTTGTAAGAACTGTCAAAGGGCACTGTATGCCGTCCAACCCCTCTGTTGCGTTTGAGCCACAGGAAGTAAATGCATTCGTTTGATTAAGCTCCGTGAACGTGCAACGACGATGGCGAAGCGCTGCCCTGTTCGCTCCAAAGCTCTCGTTTGTACGGCCTTCCAACGGCCTCAGGGTACGCACTTCTAAACAGCCTTACATTCCATGCTGGTGTGCCCCCAATTAGGAATTTGGGCTCTTCTGTGAGACACCAATGTGCGTCCCAAATGAAACCGGGGGCCTCCCCCAGGACGTCTGCGGACGGCAGTCGGTTGCCAGCTGTTTACTTCCAGCCGGAGAAAGAAAAAGAGGACAGCTTCCCCAGGGACGATTCTGGACCCTTGGGACCATCCAGAATCACCAAAGCCTCAACTTTGCACGGCCTGGGGAACGCTCTTCCTCATGTCCAGCAATCCCCACGTCAAAACCTTTCTCAGCAGAGGCAGGCACCCTCTCCCTTGTACTAGATAGCTCGGCAGAGCCCTCCGAGAAACACGCTGCGTCATTCAGCTTGAACGTGGGACGCGGAGGGGAGAGTACGCTTTCTCCCCGTTTGGAGGCGCCTTGCGCTTGGCTTCAAAGCTGCCTGAACAGCACTAGCGGCCCGACGTCTCTGCACGGCAGGATTGTCGTTGTGGGCCGAGGCTGCGTGTTCTCTCAAAGCGAAAACCGTGCTGGCAATACCTTTCTAGAAACTCCTCCCACGGCACCACATGTTCAGCTCCGGCCGAACGAAAGGTGACCTCAGGCCTCAAGGTAAGTTCCAGTGTTTCACGTCGGGGGAGTTGGGTGTGCAGGGGTTTCCATGAGGCCATACTCCACCACGGAGTGCCTTAACTCTGCGACGCTCCTGGGGGCACACAGGATAGGAGCTCGTTCGCCAATTTCGCAGGATGACTTCTCTCCGTGCCGGAACGGCGGCTCCTGGCTTCTGAGGAACCTTAGCCTAAACAGGCCCCTGGAGAAAGCTCTTCACGTTCACAGCAAGGGCAACGTACTGCTCTCTGGCTTGCCTGGGTTGAGCGCCCCAGTCGTCAAAGAGCCTCGCGAAGGCAGTGCTGCGCAGACTCCCTTTGCCAGTCGCACGGCCTCCTTGACTGAAAGAGAACTGCAGTGCCAGAAGGCTCCGTGCTGACGACTGGCTCCAGGAGGAGACTCGGGACAGCACTCTCACAGAAGCGAAAGCTGGGCTGTGGGCCCAGCCTGAGGACCAGCACGTTTTCCACACTTAACACAGCTAAGGCATGAGCCAGACGACAGCCTTGGTCACTGAGGCCTCCCTGAGGTACTGCCATACTCACCCACTAGATCCCACGCGGAGGTCCCTGTGCCCAAAAGGGCCTCCACGGAAGGGCCCTGTTCCTCCCGTGTGTTTCCTCGAGGGAATCAGAAACCACTGAGGATAACTACGTGAGCTCCGCTTTGAAACTGGGCGACCCTGGGCAAACCTTATTCCCCTCCGTGGTAGACGGGACAGTTGCGGGTCCTAAGCTGCCTGAAGCACACTCCTCGCGCCCACCTTCTCTTTGCTGCCGGAAGGCCTCACATAAGAGGCCTGAGTTTACTCGTGACGGAAGCCGTCTGAGTGTACTCGTGTGAGGCCTGCTGCTCTCAGTTCCTTGCTGGGAGCTTCAGCAAGAGCACTCTGGAGCTCGCCGACAAAAGAATTGTGAGCCCCCCCGGCCTCAAGTAAAAGTCCAGATTTCCCCCGTCAGTAACACCTCGGAGTGCCATAGGAGCGAAGAAGCATGCGTTAACGGAGTGCTTCAACAGTGCTAGGGATTTATTTCACGAGACACTGTGCACTCACGTTCGTTGTAAGAACTGTCAAAGGGCACTGTATGCCGTCCAACCCCTCTGTTGCGTTTGAGCCACAGGAAGTAAATGCATTCGTTTGATTAAGCTCCGTGAACGTGCAACGACGATGGCGAAGCGCTGCCCTGTTCGCTCCAAAGCTCTCGTTTGTACGGCCTTCCAACGGCCTCAGGGTACGCACTTCTAAACAGCCTTACATTCCATGCTGGTGTGCCCCCAATTAGGAATTTGGGCTCTTCTGTGAGACACCAATGTGCGTCCCAAATGAAACCGGGGGGCTCCCCCAGGACGTCTGCGGACGGCAGTCGGTTGCCAGCTGTTTACTTCCAGCCGGAGAAAGAAAAAGAGGACAGCTTCCCCAGGGACGATTCTGGACCCTTGGGACCATCCAGAATCACCAAAGCCTCAACTTTGCACGGCCTGGGGAACGCTCTTCCTCATGTCCAGCAATCCCCACGTCAAAACCTTTCTCAGCAGAGGCAGGCACCCTCTCCCTTGTACTAGATAGCTCGGCAGAGCCCTCCGAGAAACACGCTGCGTCATTCAGCTTGAACGTGGGACGCGGAGGGGAGAGTACGCTTTCTCCCCGTTTGGAGGCGCCTTGCGCTTGGCTTCAAAGCTGCCTGAACAGCACTAGCGGCCCGACGTCTCTGCACGGCAGGATTGTCGTTGTGGGCCGAGGCTGCGTGTTCTCTCAAAGCGAAAACCGTGCTGGCAATACCTTTCTAGAAACTCCTCCCACGGCACCACATGTTCAGCTCCGGCCGAACGAAAGGTGACCTCAGGCCTCAAGGTAAGTTCCAGTGTTTCACGTCGGGGGAGTTGGGTGTGCAGGGGTTTCCATGAGGCCATACTCCACCACGGAGTGCCTTAACTCTGCGACGCTCCTGGGGGCACACAGGATAGGAGCTCGTTCGCCAATTTCGCAGGATGACTTCTCTCCGTGCCGGAACGGCGGCTCCTGGCTTCTGAGGAACCTTAGCCTAAACAGGCCCCTGGAGAAAGCTCTTCACGTTCACAGCAAGGGCAACGTACTGCTCTCTGGCTTGCCTGGGTTGAGCGCCCCAGTCGTCAAAGAGCCTCGCGAAGGCAGTGCTGCGCAGACTCCCTTTGCCAGTCGCACGGCCTCCTTGACTGAAAGAGAACTGCAGTGCCAGAAGACTCCGTGCTGATGACTGGCTCCAGGAGGAGACTCGGGACAGCACTCTCACAGAAGCGAAAGCTGGGCTGTGGGCCCAGCCTGAGGACCAGCACGTTTTCCACACTTAACACAGCTAAGGCATGAGCCAGACGACAGCCTTGGTCACTGAGGCCTCCCTGAGGTACTGCCATACTTACCCACTAGATCCCACGCGGAGGTCCCTGTGCCCAAAAGGGCCTCCATGGAAGGGCCCTGTTCCTCCCGTGTGTTTCCTCGAGGGAATCAGAAACCACTGAGGATAACTACGTGAGCTCCGCTTTGAAACTGGGCGACCCTGGGCAAACCTTATTCCCCTCCGTGGTAGACGGGACAGTTGCGGGTCCTAAGCTGCCTGAAGCACACTCCTCGCGCCCACCTTCTCTTTGCTGCCGGAAGGCCTCACATAAGAGGCCTGAGTTTACTCGTGACGGAAGCCGTCTGAGTGTACTCGTGTGAGGCCTGCTGCTCTCAGTTCCTTGCTGGGAGCTTCAGCAAGAGCACTCTGGAGCTCGCCGACAAAAGAATTGTGAGCCCCCCCGGCCTCAAGTAAAAGTCCAGATTTCCCCCGTCAGTAACACCTCGGAGTGCCATAGGAGCGAAGAAGCATGCGTTAACGGAGTGCTTCAACAGTGCTAGGGATTTATTTCACGAGACACTGTGCACTCACGTTCGTTGTAAGAACTGTCAAAGGGCACTGTATGCCGTCCAACCCCTCTGTTGCGTTTGAGCCACAGGAAGTAAATGCATTCGTTTGATTAAGCTCCGTGAACGTGCAACGACGATGGCGAAGCGCTGCCCTGTTCGCTCGAAAGCTCTCGTTTGTACGGCCTTCCAACGGCCTCAGGGTACGCACTTCTAAACAGCCTTACATTCCATGCTGGTGTGCCCCCAATTAGGAATTTGGGCTCTTCTGTGAGACACCAATGTGCGTCCCAAATGAAACCGGGGGGCTCCCCCAGGACGTCTGCGGACGGCAGTCGGTTGCCAGCTGTTTACTTCCAGCCGGAGAAAGAAAAAGAGGACAGCTTCCCCAGGGACGATTCTGGACCCTTGGGACCATCCAGAATCACCAAAGCCTCAACTTTGCACGGCCTGGGGAACGCTCTTCCTCATGTCCAGCAATCCCCACGTCAAAACCTTTCTCAGCAGAGGCAGGCACCCTCTCCCTTGTACTAGATAGCTCGGCAGAGCCCTCCGAGAAACACGCTGCGTCATTCAGCTTGAACGTGGGACGCGGAGGGGAGAGTACGCTTTCTCCCCGTTTGGAGGCGCCTTGCGCTTGGCTTCAAAGCTGCCTGAACAGCACTAGCGGCCCGACGTCTCTGCACGGCAGGATTGTCGTTGTGGGCCGAGGCTGCGTGTTCTCTCAAAGCGAAAACCGTGCTGGCAATACCTTTCTAGAAACTCCTCCCACGGCACCACATGTTCAGCTCCGGCCGAACGAAAGGTGACCTCAGGCCTCAAGGTAAGTTCCAGTGTTTCACGTCGGGGGAGTTGGGTGTGCAGGGGTTTCCATGAGGCCATACTCCACCACGGAGTGCCTTAACTCTGCGACGCTCCTGGGGGCACACAGGATAGGAGCTCGTTCGCCAATTTCGCAGGATGACTTCTCTCCGTGCCGGAACGGCGGCTCCTGGCTTCTGAGGAACCTTAGCCTAAACAGGCCCCTGGAGAAAGCTCTTCACGTTCACAGCAAGGGCAACGTACTGCTCTCTGGCTTGCCTGGGTTGAGCGCCCCAGTCGTCAAAGAGCCTCGCGAAGGCAGTGCTGCGCAGACTCCCTTTGCCAGTCGCACGGCCTCCTTGACTGAAAGAGAACTGCAGTGCCAGAAGGCTCCGTGCTGACGACTGGCTCCAGGAGGAGACTCGGGACAGCACTCTCACAGAAGCGAAAGCTGGGCTGTGGGCCCAGCCTGAGGACCAGCACGTTTTCCACACTTAACACAGCTAAGGCATGAGCCAGACGACAGCCTTGGTCACTGAGGCCTCCCTGAGGTACTGCCATACTCACCCACTAGATCCCACGCGGAGGTCCCTGTGCCCAAAAGGGCCTCCACGGAAGGGCCCTGTTCCTCCCGTGTGTTTCCTCGAGGGAATCAGAAACCACTGAGGATAACTACGTGAGCTCCGCTTTGAAACTGGGCGACCCTGGGCAAACCTTATTCCCCTCCGTGGTAGACGGGACAGTTGCGGGTCCTAAGCTGCCTGAAGCACACTCCTCGCGCCCACCTTCTCTTTGCTGCCGGAAGGCCTCACATAAGAGGCCTGAGTTTACTCGTGACGGAAGCCGTCTGAGTGTACTCGTGTGAGGCCTGCTGCTCTCAGTTCCTTGCTGGGAGCTTCAGCAAGAGCACTCTGGAGCTCGCCGACAAAAGAATTGTGAGCCCCCCCGGCCTCAAGTAAAAGTCCAGATTTCCCCCGTCAGTAACACCTCGGAGTGCCATAGGAGCGAAGAAGCATGCGTTAACGGAGTGCTTCAACAGTGCTAGGGATTTATTTCACGAGACACTGTGCACTCACGTTCGTTGTAAGAACTGTCAAAGGGCACTGTATGCCGTCCAACCCCTCTGTTGCGTTTGAGCCACAGGAAGTAAATGCATTCGTTTGATTAAGCTCCGTGAACGTGCAACGACGATGGCGAAGCGCTGCCCTGTTCGCTCGAAAGCTCTCGTTTGTACGGCCTTCCAACGGCCTCAGGGTACGCACTTCTAAACAGCCTTACATTCCATGCTGGTGTGCCCCCAATTAGGAATTTGGGCTCTTCTGTGAGACACCAATGTGCGTCCCAAATGAAACCGGGGGGCTCCCCCAGGACGTCTGCGGACGGCAGTCGGTTGCCAGCTGTTTACTTCCAGCCGGAGAAAGAAAAAGAGGACAGCTTCCCCAGGGACGATTCTGGACCCTTGGGACCATCCAGAATCACCAAAGCCTCAACTTTGCACGGCCTGGGGAACGCTCTTCCTCATGTCCAGCAATCCCCACGTCAAAACCTTTCTCAGCAGAGGCAGGCACCCTCTCCCTTGTACTAGATAGCTCGGCAGAGCCCTCCGAGAAACACGCTGCGTCATTCAGCTTGAACGTGGGACGTGGAGGGGAGAGTACGCTTTCTCCCCGTTTGGAGGCGCCTTGCGCTTGGCTTCAAAGCTGCCTGAACAGCACTAGCGGCCCGACGTCTCTGCACGGCAGGATTGTCATTGTGGGCCGAGGCTGCGTGTTCTCTCAAAGCGAAAACCGTGCTGGCAATACCTTTCTAGAAACTCCTCCCACGGCACCACATGTTCAGCTCCGGCCGAACGAAAGGTGACCTCAGGCCTCAAGGTAAGTTCCAGTGTTTCACGTCGGGGGAGTTGGGTGTGCAGGGGTTTCCATGAGGCCATACTCCACCACGGAGTGCCTTAACTCTGCGACGCTCCTGGGGGCACACAGGATAGGAGCTCGTTCGCCAATTTCGCAGGATGACTTCTCTCCGTGCCGGAACGGCGGCTCCTGGCTTCTGAGGAACCTTAGCCTAAACAGGCCCCTGGAGAAAGCTCTTCACGTTCACAGCAAGGGCAACGTACTGCTCTCTGGCTTGCCTGGGTTGAGCGCCCCAGTCGTCAAAGAGCCTCGCGAAGGCAGCGCTGCGCGGGCTCCCTTTGCCAGTCGCACGGCCTCCTTGACTGAAAGAGAACTGCAGTGCCAGAAGGCTCCGTGCTGACGACTGGCTCCAGGAGGAGACTCGGGACAGCACTCTCACAGAAGCGAAAGCTGGGCTGTGGGCCCAGCCTGAGGACCAGCACGTTTTCCACACTTAACACAGCTAAGGCATGAGCCAGACGACAGCCTTGGTCACTGAGGCCTCCCTGAGGTACTGCCATACTCACCCACTAGATCCCACGCGGAGGTCCCTGTGCCCAAAAGGGCCTCCACGGAAGGGCCCTGTTCCTCCCGTGTGTTTCCTCGAGGGAATCAGAAACCACTGAGGATAACTACGTGAGCTCCGCTTTGAAACTGGGCGACCCTGGGCAAACCTTATTCCCCTCCGTGGTAGACGGGACAGTTGCGGGTCCTAAGCTGCCTGAAGCACACTCCTCGCGCCCACCTTCTCTTTGCTGCCGGAAGGCCTCACATAAGAGGCCTGAGTTTACTCGTGACGGAAGCCGTCTGAGTGTACTCGTGTGAGGCCTGCTGCTCTCAGTTCCTTGCTGGGAGCTTCAGCAAGAGCACTCTGGAGCTCGCCGACAAAAGAATTGTGAGCCCCCCCGGCCTCAAGTAAAAGTCCAGATTTCCCCCGTCAGTAACACCTCGGAGTGCCATAGGAGCGAAGGAGCATGCGTTAACGGAGTGCTTCAACAGTGCTAGGGATTTATTTCACGAGACACTGTGCACTCACGTTCGTTGTAAGAACTGTCAAAGGGCACTGTATGCCGTCCAACCCCTCTGTTGCGTTTGAGCCACAGGAAGTAAATGCATTCGTTTGATTAAGCTCCGTGAACGTGCAACGACGATGGCGAAGCGCTGCCCTGTTCGCTCCAAAGCTCTCGTTTGTACGGCCTTCCAACGGCCTCAGGGTACGCACTTCTAAACAGCCTTACATTCCATGCTGGTGTGCCCCCAATTAGGAATTTGGGCTCTTCTGTGAGACACCAATGTGCGTCCCAAATGAAACCGGGGGCCTCCCCCAGGACGTCTGCGGACGGCAGTCGGTTGCCAGCTGTTTACTTCCAGCCGGAGAAAGAAAAAGAGGACAGCTTCCCCAGGGACGATTCTGGACCCTTGGGACCATCCAGAATCACCAAAGCCTCAACTTTGCACGGCCTGGGGAACGCTCTTCCTCATGTCCAGCAATCCCCACGTCAAAACCTTTCTCAGCAGAGGCAGGCACCCTCTCCCTTGTACTAGATAGCTCGGCAGAGCCCTCCGAGAAACACGCTGCGTCATTCAGCTTGAACGTGGGACGCGGAGGGGAGAGTACGCTTTCTCCCCGTTTGGAGGCGCCTTGCGCTTGGCTTCAAAGCTGCCTGAACAGCACTAGCGGCCCGACGTCTCTGCACGGCAGGATTGTCGTTGTGGGCCGAGGCTGCGTGTTCTCTCAAAGCGAAAACCGTGCTGGCAATACCTTTCTAGAAACTCCTCCCACGGCACCACATGTTCAGCTCCGGCCGAACGAAAGGTGACCTCAGGCCTCAAGGTAAGTTCCAGTGTTTCACGTCGGGGGAGTTGGGTGTGCAGGGGTTTCCATGAGGCCATACTCCACCACGGAGTGCCTTAACTCTGCGACGCTCCTGGGGGCACACAGGATAGGAGCTCGTTCGCCAATTTCGCAGGATGACTTCTCTCCGTGCCGGAACGGCGGCTCCTGGCTTCTGAGGAACCTTAGCCTAAACAGGCCCCTGGAGAAAGCTCTTCACGTTCACAGCAAGGGCAACGTACTGCTCTCTGGCTTGCCTGGGTTGAGCGCCCCAGTCGTCAAAGAGCCTCGCGAAGGCAGTGCTGCGCAGACTCCCTTTGCCAGTCGCACGGCCTCCTTGACTGAAAGAGAACTGCAGTGCCAGAAGGCTCCGTGCTGACGACTGGCTCCAGGAGGAGACTCGGGACAGCACTCTCACAGAAGCGAAAGCTGGGCTGTGGGCCCAGCCTGAGGACCAGCACGTTTTCCACACTTAACACAGCTAAGGCATGAGCCAGACGACAGCCTTGGTCACTGAGGCCTCCCTGAGGTACTGCCATACTCACCCACTAGATCCCACGCGGAGGTCCCTGTGCCCAAAAGGGCCTCCACGGAAGGGCCCTGTTCCTCCCGTGTGTTTCCTCGAGGGAATCAGAAACCACTGAGGATAACTACGTGAGCTCCGCTTTGAAACTGGGCGACCCTGGGCAAACCTTATTCCCCTCCGTGGTAGACGGGACAGTTGCGGGTCCTAAGCTGCCTGAAGCACACTCCTCGCGCCCACCTTCTCTTTGCTGCCGGAAGGCCTCACATAAGAGGCCTGAGTTTACTCGTGACGGAAGCCGTCTGAGTGTACTCGTGTGAGGCCTGCTGCTCTCAGTTCCTTGCTGGGAGCTTCAGCAAGAGCACTCTGGAGCTCGCCGACAAAAGAATTGTGAGCCCCCCCGGCCTCAAGTAAAAGTCCAGATTTCCCCCGTCAGTAACACCTCGGAGTGCCATAGGAGCGAAGAAGCATGCGTTAACGGAGTGCTTCAACAGTGCTAGGGATTTATTTCACGAGACACTGTGCACTCACGTTCGTTGTAAGAACTGTCAAAGGGCACTGTATGCCGTCCAACCCCTCTGTTGCGTTTGAGCCACAGGAAGTAAATGCATTCGTTTGATTAAGCTCCGTGAACGTGCAACGACGATGGCGAAGCGCTGCCCTGTTCGCTCCAAAGCTCTCGTTTGTACGGCCTTCCAACGGCCTCAGGGTACGCACTTCTAAACAGCCTTACATTCCATGCTGGTGTGCCCCCAATTAGGAATTTGGGCTCTTCTGTGAGACACCAATGTGCGTCCCAAATGAAACCGGGGGGCTCCCCCAGGACGTCTGCGGACGGCAGTCGGTTGCCAGCTGTTTACTTCCAGCCGGAGAAAGAAAAAGAGGACAGCTTCCCCAGGGACGATTCTGGACCCTTGGGACCATCCAGAATCACCAAAGCCTCAACTTTGCACGGCCTGGGGAACGCTCTTCCTCATGTCCAGCAATCCCCACGTCAAAACCTTTCTCAGCAGAGGCAGGCACCCTCTCCCTTGTACTAGATAGCTCGGCAGAGCCCTCCGAGAAACACGCTGCGTCATTCAGCTTGAACGTGGGACGCGGAGGGGAGAGTACGCTTTCTCCCCGTTTGGAGGCGCCTTGCGCTTGGCTTCAAAGCTGCCTGAACAGCACTAGCGGCCCGACGTCTCTGCACGGCAGGATTGTCGTTGTGGGCCGAGGCTGCGTGTTCTCTCAAAGCGAAAACCGTGCTGGCAATACCTTTCTAGAAACTCCTCCCACGGCACCACATGTTCAGCTCCGGCCGAACGAAAGGTGACCTCAGGCCTCAAGGTAAGTTCCAGTGTTTCACGTCGGGGGAGTTGGGTGTGCAGGGGTTTCCATGAGGCCATACTCCACCACGGAGTGCCTTAACTCTGCGACGCTCCTGGGGGCACACAGGATAGGAGCTCGTTCGCCAATTTCGCAGGATGACTTCTCTCCGTGCCGGAACGGCGGCTCCTGGCTTCTGAGGAACCTTAGCCTAAACAGGCCCCTGGAGAAAGCTCTTCACGTTCACAGCAAGGGCAACGTACTGCTCTCTGGCTTGCCTGGGTTGAGCGCCCCAGTCGTCAAAGAGCCTCGCGAAGGCAGTGCTGCGCAGACTCCCTTTGCCAGTCGCACGGCCTCCTTGACTGAAAGAGAACTGCAGTGCCAGAAGACTCCGTGCTGATGACTGGCTCCAGGAGGAGACTCGGGACAGCACTCTCACAGAAGCGAAAGCTGGGCTGTGGGCCCAGCCTGAGGACCAGCACGTTTTCCACACTTAACACAGCTAAGGCATGAGCCAGACGACAGCCTTGGTCACTGAGGCCTCCCTGAGGTACTGCCATACTTACCCACTAGATCCCACGCGGAGGTCCCTGTGCCCAAAAGGGCCTCCATGGAAGGGCCCTGTTCCTCCCGTGTGTTTCCTCGAGGGAATCAGAAACCACTGAGGATAACTACGTGAGCTCCGCTTTGAAACTGGGCGACCCTGGGCAAACCTTATTCCCCTCCGTGGTAGACGGGACAGTTGCGGGTCCTAAGCTGCCTGAAGCACACTCCTCGCGCCCACCTTCTCTTTGCTGCCGGAAGGCCTCACATAAGAGGCCTGAGTTTACTCGTGACGGAAGCCGTCTGAGTGTACTCGTGTGAGGCCTGCTGCTCTCAGTTCCTTGCTGGGAGCTTCAGCAAGAGCACTCTGGAGCTCGCCGACAAAAGAATTGTGAGCCCCCCCGGCCTCAAGTAAAAGTCCAGATTTCCCCCGTCAGTAACACCTCGGAGTGCCATAGGAGCGAAGAAGCATGCGTTAACGGAGTGCTTCAACAGTGCTAGGGATTTATTTCACGAGACACTGTGCACTCACGTTCGTTGTAAGAACTGTCAAAGGGCACTGTATGCCGTCCAACCCCTCTGTTGCGTTTGAGCCACAGGAAGTAAATGCATTCGTTTGATTAAGCTCCGTGAACGTGCAACGACGATGGCGAAGCGCTGCCCTGTTCGCTCGAAAGCTCTCGTTTGTACGGCCTTCCAACGGCCTCAGGGTACGCACTTCTAAACAGCCTTACATTCCATGCTGGTGTGCCCCCAATTAGGAATTTGGGCTCTTCTGTGAGACACCAATGTGCGTCCCAAATGAAACCGGGGGGCTCCCCCAGGACGTCTGCGGACGGCAGTCGGTTGCCAGCTGTTTACTTCCAGCCGGAGAAAGAAAAAGAGGACAGCTTCCCCAGGGACGATTCTGGACCCTTGGGACCATCCAGAATCACCAAAGCCTCAACTTTGCACGGCCTGGGGAACGCTCTTCCTCATGTCCAGCAATCCCCACGTCAAAACCTTTCTCAGCAGAGGCAGGCACCCTCTCCCTTGTACTAGATAGCTCGGCAGAGCCCTCCGAGAAACACGCTGCGTCATTCAGCTTGAACGTGGGACGCGGAGGGGAGAGTACGCTTTCTCCCCGTTTGGAGGCGCCTTGCGCTTGGCTTCAAAGCTGCCTGAACAGCACTAGCGGCCCGACGTCTCTGCACGGCAGGATTGTCGTTGTGGGCCGAGGCTGCGTGTTCTCTCAAAGCGAAAACCGTGCTGGCAATACCTTTCTAGAAACTCCTCCCACGGCACCACATGTTCAGCTCCGGCCGAACGAAAGGTGACCTCAGGCCTCAAGGTAAGTTCCAGTGTTTCACGTCGGGGGAGTTGGGTGTGCAGGGGTTTCCATGAGGCCATACTCCACCACGGAGTGCCTTAACTCTGCGACGCTCCTGGGGGCACACAGGATAGGAGCTCGTTCGCCAATTTCGCAGGATGACTTCTCTCCGTGCCGGAACGGCGGCTCCTGGCTTCTGAGGAACCTTAGCCTAAACAGGCCCCTGGAGAAAGCTCTTCACGTTCACAGCAAGGGCAACGTACTGCTCTCTGGCTTGCCTGGGTTGAGCGCCCCAGTCGTCAAAGAGCCTCGCGAAGGCAGTGCTGCGCAGACTCCCTTTGCCAGTCGCACGGCCTCCTTGACTGAAAGAGAACTGCAGTGCCAGAAGGCTCCGTGCTGACGACTGGCTCCAGGAGGAGACTCGGGACAGCACTCTCACAGAAGCGAAAGCTGGGCTGTGGGCCCAGCCTGAGGACCAGCACGTTTTCCACACTTAACACAGCTAAGGCATGAGCCAGACGACAGCCTTGGTCACTGAGGCCTCCCTGAGGTACTGCCATACTCACCCACTAGATCCCACGCGGAGGTCCCTGTGCCCAAAAGGGCCTCCACGGAAGGGCCCTGTTCCTCCCGTGTGTTTCCTCGAGGGAATCAGAAACCACTGAGGATAACTACGTGAGCTCCGCTTTGAAACTGGGCGACCCTGGGCAAACCTTATTCCCCTCCGTGGTAGACGGGACAGTTGCGGGTCCTAAGCTGCCTGAAGCACACTCCTCGCGCCCACCTTCTCTTTGCTGCCGGAAGGCCTCACATAAGAGGCCTGAGTTTACTCGTGACGGAAGCCGTCTGAGTGTACTCGTGTGAGGCCTGCTGCTCTCAGTTCCTTGCTGGGAGCTTCAGCAAGAGCACTCTGGAGCTCGCCGACAAAAGAATTGTGAGCCCCCCCGGCCTCAAGTAAAAGTCCAGATTTCCCCCGTCAGTAACACCTCGGAGTGCCATAGGAGCGAAGAAGCATGCGTTAACGGAGTGCTTCAACAGTGCTAGGGATTTATTTCACGAGACACTGTGCACTCACGTTCGTTGTAAGAACTGTCAAAGGGCACTGTATGCCGTCCAACCCCTCTGTTGCGTTTGAGCCACAGGAAGTAAATGCATTCGTTTGATTAAGCTCCGTGAACGTGCAACGACGATGGCGAAGCGCTGCCCTGTTCGCTCGAAAGCTCTCGTTTGTACGGCCTTCCAACGGCCTCAGGGTACGCACTTCTAAACAGCCTTACATTCCATGCTGGTGTGCCCCCAATTAGGAATTTGGGCTCTTCTGTGAGACACCAATGTGCGTCCCAAATGAAACCGGGGGGCTCCCCCAGGACGTCTGCGGACGGCAGTCGGTTGCCAGCTGTTTACTTCCAGCCGGAGAAAGAAAAAGAGGACAGCTTCCCCAGGGACGATTCTGGACCCTTGGGACCATCCAGAATCACCAAAGCCTCAACTTTGCACGGCCTGGGGAACGCTCTTCCTCATGTCCAGCAATCCCCACGTCAAAACCTTTCTCAGCAGAGGCAGGCACCCTCTCCCTTGTACTAGATAGCTCGGCAGAGCCCTCCGAGAAACACGCTGCGTCATTCAGCTTGAACGTGGGACGCGGAGGGGAGAGTACGCTTTCTCCCCGTTTGGAGGCGCCTTGCGCTTGGCTTCAAAGCTGCCTGAACAGCACTAGCGGCCCGACGTCTCTGCACGGCAGGATTGTCGTTGTGGGCCGAGGCTGCGTGTTCTCTCAAAGCGAAAACCGTGCTGGCAATACCTTTCTAGAAACTCCTCCCACGGCACCACATGTTCAGCTCCGGCCGAACGAAAGGTGACCTCAGGCCTCAAGGTAAGTTCCAGTGTTTCACGTCGGGGGAGTTGGGTGTGCAGGGGTTTCCATGAGGCCATACTCCACCACGGAGTGCCTTAACTCTGCGACGCTCCTGGGGGCACACAGGATAGGAGCTCGTTCGCCAATTTCGCAGGATGACTTCTCTCCGTGCCGGAACGGCGGCTCCTGGCTTCTGAGGAACCTTAGCCTAAACAGGCCCCTGGAGAAAGCTCTTCACGTTCACAGCAAGGGCAACGTACTGCTCTCTGGCTTGCCTGGGTTGAGCGCCCCAGTCGTCAAAGAGCCTCGCGAAGGCAGTGCTGCGCAGACTCCCTTTGCCAGTCGCACGGCCTCCTTGACTGAAAGAGAACTGCAGTGCCAGAAGGCTCCGTGCTGACGACTGGCTCCAGGAGGAGACTCGGGACAGCACTCTCACAGAAGCGAAAGCTGGGCTGTGGGCCCAGCCTGAGGACCAGCACGTTTTCCACACTTAACACAGCTAAGGCATGAGCCAGACGACAGCCTTGGTCACTGAGGCCTCCCTGAGGTACTGCCATACTCACCCACTAGATCCCACGCGGAGGTCCCTGTGCCCAAAAGGGCCTCCACGGAAGGGCCCTGTTCCTCCCGTGTGTTTCCTCGAGGGAATCAGAAACCACTGAGGATAACTACGTGAGCTCCGCTTTGAAACTGGGCGACCCTGGGCAAACCTTATTCCCCTCCGTGGTAGACGGGACAGTTGCGGGTCCTAAGCTGCCTGAAGCACACTCCTCGCGCCCACCTTCTCTTTGCTGCCGGAAGGCCTCACATAAGAGGCCTGAGTTTACTCGTGACGGAAGCCGTCTGAGTGTACTCGTGTGAGGCCTGCTGCTCTCAGTTCCTTGCTGGGAGCTTCAGCAAGAGCACTCTGGAGCTCGCCGACAAAAGAATTGTGAGCCCCCCCGGCCTCAAGTAAAAGTCCAGATTTCCCCCGTCAGTAACACCTCGGAGTGCCATAGGAGCGAAGAAGCATGCGTTAACGGAGTGCTTCAACAGTGCTAGGGATTTATTTCACGAGACACTGTGCACTCACGTTCGTTGTAAGAACTGTCAAAGGGCACTGTATGCCGTCCAACCCCTCTGTTGCGTTTGAGCCACAGGAAGTAAATGCATTCGTTTGATTAAGCTCCGTGAACGTGCAACGACGATGGCGAAGCGCTGCCCTGTTCGCTCGAAAGCTCTCGTTTGTACGGCCTTCCAACGGCCTCAGGGTACGCACTTCTAAACAGCCTTACATTCCATGCTGGTGTGCCCCCAATTAGGAATTTGGGCTCTTCTGTGAGACACCAATGTGCGTCCCAAATGAAACCGGGGGGCTCCCCCAGGACGTCTGCGGACGGCAGTCGGTTGCCAGCTGTTTACTTCCAGCCGGAGAAAGAAAAAGAGGACAGCTTCCCCAGGGACGATTCTGGACCCTTGGGACCATCCAGAATCACCAAAGCCTCAACTTTGCACGGCCTGGGGAACGCTCTTCCTCATGTCCAGCAATCCCCACGTCAAAACCTTTCTCAGCAGAGGCAGGCACCCTCTCCCTTGTACTAGATAGCTCGGCAGAGCCCTCCGAGAAACACGCTGCGTCATTCAGCTTGAACGTGGGACGCGGAGGGGAGAGTACGCTTTCTCCCCGTTTGGAGGCGCCTTGCGCTTGGCTTCAAAGCTGCCTGAACAGCACTAGCGGCCCGACGTCTCTGCACGGCAGGATTGTCGTTGTGGGCCGAGGCTGCGTGTTCTCTCAAAGCGAAAACCGTGCTGGCAATACCTTTCTAGAAACTCCTCCCACGGCACCACATGTTCAGCTCCGGCCGAACGAAAGGTGACCTCAGGCCTCAAGGTAAGTTCCAGTGTTTCACGTCGGGGGAGTTGGGTGTGCAGGGGTTTCCATGAGGCCATACTCCACCACGGAGTGCCTTAACTCTGCGACGCTCCTGGGGGCACACAGGATAGGAGCTCGTTCGCCAATTTCGCAGGATGACTTCTCTCCGTGCTGGAACGGCGGCTCCTGGCTTCTGAGGAACCTTAGCCTAAACAGGCCCCTGGAGAAAGCTCTTCACGTTCACAGCAAGGGCAACGTACTGCTCTCTGGCTTGCCTGGGTTGAGCGCCCCAGTCGTCAAAGAGCCTCGCGAAGGCAGCGCTGCGCGGGCTCCCTTTGCCAGTCGCACGGCCTCCTTGACTGAAAGAGAACTGCAGTGCCAGAAGGCTCCGTGCTGACGACTGGCTCCAGGAGGAGACTCGGGACAGCACTCTCACAGAAGCGAAAGCTGGGCTGTGGGCCCAGCCTGAGGACCAGCACGTTTTCCACACTTAACACAGCTAAGGCATGAGCCAGACGACAGCCTTGGTCACTGAGGCCTCCCTGAGGTACTGCCATACTCACCCACTAGATCCCACGCGGAGGTCCCTGTGCCCAAAAGGGCCTCCACGGAAGGGCCCTGTTCCTCCCGTGTGTTTCCTCGAGGGAATCAGAAACCACTGAGGATAACTACGTGAGCTCCGCTTTGAAACTGGGCGACCCTGGGCAAACCTTATTCCCCTCCGTGGTAGACGGGACAGTTGCGGGTCCTAAGCTGCCTGAAGCACACTCCTCGCGCCCACCTTCTCTTTGCTGCCGGAAGGCCTCACATAAGAGGCCTGAGTTTACTCGTGACGGAAGCCGTCTGAGTGTACTCGTGTGAGGCCTGCTGCTCTCAGTTCCTTGCTGGGAGCTTCAGCAAGAGCACTCTGGAGCTCGCCGACAAAAGAATTGTGAGCCCCCCCGGCCTCAAGTAAAAGTCCAGATTTCCCCCGTCAGTAACACCTCGGAGTGCCATAGGAGCGAAGAAGCATGCGTTAACGGAGTGCTTCAACAGTGCTAGGGATTTATTTCACGAGACACTGTGCACTCACGTTCGTTGTAAGAACTGTCAAAGGGCACTGTATGCCGTCCAACCCCTCTGTTGCGTTTGAGCCACAGGAAGTAAATGCATTCGTTTGATTAAGCTCCGTGAACGTGCAACGACGATGGCGAAGCGCTGCCCTGTTCGCTCCAAAGCTCTCGTTTGTACGGCCTTCCAACGGCCTCAGGGTACGCACTTCTAAACAGCCTTACATTCCATGCTGGTGTGCCCCCAATTAGGAATTTGGGCTCTTCTGTGAGACACCAATGTGCGTCCCAAATGAAACCGGGGGGCTCCCCCAGGACGTCTGCGGACGGCAGTCGGTTGCCAGCTGTTTACTTCCAGCCGGAGAAAGAAAAAGAGGACAGCTTCCCCAGGGACGATTCTGGACCCTTGGGACCATCCAGAATCACCAAAGCCTCAACTTTGCACGGCCTGGGGAACGCTCTTCCTCATGTCCAGCAATCCCCACGTCAAAACCTTTCTCAGCAGAGGCAGGCACCCTCTCCCTTGTACTAGATAGCTCGGCAGAGCCCTCCGAGAAACACGCTGCGTCATTCAGCTTGAACGTGGGACGCGGAGGGGAGAGTACGCTTTCTCCCCGTTTGGAGGCGCCTTGCGCTTGGCTTCAAAGCTGCCTGAACAGCACTAGCGGCCCGACGTCTCTGCACGGCAGGATTGTCGTTGTGGGCCGAGGCTGCGTGTTCTCTCAAAGCGAAAACCGTGCTGGCAATACCTTTCTAGAAACTCCTCCCACGGCACCACATGTTCAGCTCCGGCCGAACGAAAGGTGACCTCAGGCCTCAAGGTAAGTTCCAGTGTTTCACGTCGGGGGAGTTGGGTGTGCAGGGGTTTCCATGAGGCCATACTCCACCACGGAGTGCCTTAACTCTGCGACGCTCCTGGGGGCACACAGGATAGGAGCTCGTTCGCCAATTTCGCAGGATGACTTCTCTCCGTGCCGGAACGGCGGCTCCTGGCTTCTGAGGAACCTTAGCCTAAACAGGCCCCTGGAGAAAGCTCTTCACGTTCACAGCAAGGGCAACGTACTGCTCTCTGGCTTGCCTGGGTTGAGCGCCCCAGTCGTCAAAGAGCCTCGCGAAGGCAGCGCTGCGCGGGCTCCCTTTGCCAGTCAGTCGCACGGCCTCCTTGACTGAAAGAGAACTGCATTGCCAGAAGGCTCCGTGCTGACGACTGGCTCCAGGAGGAGACTCGGGACAGCACTCTCACAGAAGCGAAAGCTGGGCTGTGGGCCCAGCCTGAGGACCAGCACGTTTTCCACACTTAACACAGCTAAGGCATGAGCCAGACGACAGCCTTGGTCACTGAGGCCTCCCTGAGGTACTGCCATACTCACCCACTAGATCCCACGCGGAGGTCCCTGTGCCCAAAAGGGCCTCCACGGAAGGGCCCTGTTCCTCCCGTGTGTTTCCTCGAGGGAATCAGAAACCACTGAGGATAACTACGTGAGCTCCGCTTTGAAACTGGGCGACCCTGGGCAAACCTTATTCCCCTCCGTGGTAGACGGGACAGTTGCGGGTCCTAAGCTGCCTGAAGCACACTCCTCGCGCCCACCTTCTCTTTGCTGCCGGAAGGCCTCACATAAGAGGCCTGAGTTTACTCGTGACGGAAGCCGTCTGAGTGTACTCGTGTGAGGCCTGCTGCTCTCAGTTCCTTGCTGGGAGCTTCAGCAAGAGCACTCTGGAGCTCGCCGACAAAAGAATTGTGAGCCCCCCCGGCCTCAAGTAAAAGTCCAGATTTCCCCCGTCAGTAACACCTCGGAGTGCCATAGGAGCGAAGGAGCATGCGTTAACGGAGTGCTTCAACAGTGCTAGGGATTTATTTCACGAGACACTGTGCACTCACGTTCGTTGTAAGAACTGTCAAAGGGCACTGTATGCCGTCCAACCCCTCTGTTGCGTTTGAGCCACAGGAAGTAAATGCATTCGTTTGATTAAGCTCCGTGAACGTGCAACGACGATGGCGAAGCGCTGCCCTGTTCGCTCCAAAGCTCTCGTTTGTACGGCCTTCCAACGGCCTCAGGGTACGCACTTCTAAACAGCCTTACATTCCATGCTGGTGTGCCCCCAATTAGGAATTTGGGCTCTTCTGTGAGACACCAATGTGCGTCCCAAATGAAACCGGGGGCCTCCCCCAGGACGTCTGCGGACGGCAGTCGGTTGCCAGCTGTTTACTTCCAGCCGGAGAAAGAAAAAGAGGACAGCTTCCCCAGGGACGATTCTGGACCCTTGGGACCATCCAGAATCACCAAAGCCTCAACTTTGCACGGCCTGGGGAACGCTCTTCCTCATGTCCAGCAATCCCCACGTCAAAACCTTTCTCAGCAGAGGCAGGCACCCTCTCCCTTGTACTAGATAGCTCGGCAGAGCCCTCCGAGAAACACGCTGCGTCATTCAGCTTGAACGTGGGACGCGGAGGGGAGAGTACGCTTTCTCCCCGTTTGGAGGCGCCTTGCGCTTGGCTTCAAAGCTGCCTGAACAGCACTAGCGGCCCGACGTCTCTGCACGGCAGGATTGTCGTTGTGGGCCGAGGCTGCGTGTTCTCTCAAAGCGAAAACCGTGCTGGCAATACCTTTCTAGAAACTCCTCCCACGGCACCACATGTTCAGCTCCGGCCGAACGAAAGGTGACCTCAGGCCTCAAGGTAAGTTCCAGTGTTTCACGTCGGGGGAGTTGGGTGTGCAGGGGTTTCCATGAGGCCATACTCCACCACGGAGTGCCTTAACTCTGCGACGCTCCTGGGGGCACACAGGATAGGAGCTCGTTCGCCAATTTCGCAGGATGACTTCTCTCCGTGCCGGAACGGCGGCTCCTGGCTTCTGAGGAACCTTAGCCTAAACAGGCCCCTGGAGAAAGCTCTTCACGTTCACAGCAAGGGCAACGTACTGCTCTCTGGCTTGCCTGGGTTGAGCGCCCCAGTCGTCAAAGAGCCTCGCGAAGGCAGTGCTGCGCAGACTCCCTTTGCCAGTCGCACGGCCTCCTTGACTGAAAGAGAACTGCAGTGCCAGAAGGCTCCGTGCTGACGACTGGCTCCAGGAGGAGACTCGGGACAGCACTCTCACAGAAGCGAAAGCTGGGCTGTGGGCCCAGCCTGAGGACCAGCACGTTTTCCACACTTAACACAGCTAAGGCATGAGCCAGACGACAGCCTTGGTCACTGAGGCCTCCCTGAGGTACTGCCATACTCACCCACTAGATCCCACGCGGAGGTCCCTGTGCCCAAAAGGGCCTCCACGGAAGGGCCCTGTTCCTCCCGTGTGTTTCCTCGAGGGAATCAGAAACCACTGAGGATAACTACGTGAGCTCCGCTTTGAAACTGGGCGACCCTGGGCAAACCTTATTCCCCTCCGTGGTAGACGGGACAGTTGCGGGTCCTAAGCTGCCTGAAGCACACTCCTCGCGCCCACCTTCTCTTTGCTGCCGGAAGGCCTCACATAAGAGGCCTGAGTTTACTCGTGACGGAAGCCGTCTGAGTGTACTCGTGTGAGGCCTGCTGCTCTCAGTTCCTTGCTGGGAGCTTCAGCAAGAGCACTCTGGAGCTCGCCGACAAAAGAATTGTGAGCCCCCCCGGCCTCAAGTAAAAGTCCAGATTTCCCCCGTCAGTAACACCTCGGAGTGCCATAGGAGCGAAGAAGCATGCGTTAACGGAGTGCTTCAACAGTGCTAGGGATTTATTTCACGAGACACTGTGCACTCACGTTCGTTGTAAGAACTGTCAAAGGGCACTGTATGCCGTCCAACCCCTCTGTTGCGTTTGAGCCACAGGAAGTAAATGCATTCGTTTGATTAAGCTCCGTGAACGTGCAACGACGATGGCGAAGCGCTGCCCTGTTCGCTCCAAAGCTCTCGTTTGTACGGCCTTCCAACGGCCTCAGGGTACGCACTTCTAAACAGCCTTACATTCCATGCTGGTGTGCCCCCAATTAGGAATTTGGGCTCTTCTGTGAGACACCAATGTGCGTCCCAAATGAAACCGGGGGGCTCCCCCAGGACGTCTGCGGACGGCAGTCGGTTGCCAGCTGTTTACTTCCAGCCGGAGAAAGAAAAAGAGGACAGCTTCCCCAGGGACGATTCTGGACCCTTGGGACCATCCAGAATCACCAAAGCCTCAACTTTGCACGGCCTGGGGAACGCTCTTCCTCATGTCCAGCAATCCCCACGTCAAAACCTTTCTCAGCAGAGGCAGGCACCCTCTCCCTTGTACTAGATAGCTCGGCAGAGCCCTCCGAGAAACACGCTGCGTCATTCAGCTTGAACGTGGGACGCGGAGGGGAGAGTACGCTTTCTCCCCGTTTGGAGGCGCCTTGCGCTTGGCTTCAAAGCTGCCTGAACAGCACTAGCGGCCCGACGTCTCTGCACGGCAGGATTGTCGTTGTGGGCCGAGGCTGCGTGTTCTCTCAAAGCGAAAACCGTGCTGGCAATACCTTTCTAGAAACTCCTCCCACGGCACCACATGTTCAGCTCCGGCCGAACGAAAGGTGACCTCAGGCCTCAAGGTAAGTTCCAGTGTTTCACGTCGGGGGAGTTGGGTGTGCAGGGGTTTCCATGAGGCCATACTCCACCACGGAGTGCCTTAACTCTGCGACGCTCCTGGGGGCACACAGGATAGGAGCTCGTTCGCCAATTTCGCAGGATGACTTCTCTCCGTGCCGGAACGGCGGCTCCTGGCTTCTGAGGAACCTTAGCCTAAACAGGCCCCTGGAGAAAGCTCTTCACGTTCACAGCAAGGGCAACGTACTGCTCTCTGGCTTGCCTGGGTTGAGCGCCCCAGTCGTCAAAGAGCCTCGCGAAGGCAGCGCTGCGCGGGCTCCCTTTGCCAGTCGCACGGCCTCCTTGACTGAAAGAGAACTGCAGTGCCAGAAGGCTCCGTGCTGACGACTGGCTCCAGGAGGAGACTCGGGACAGCACTCTCACAGAAGCGAAAGCTGGGCTGTGGGCCCAGCCTGAGGACCAGCACGTTTTCCACACTTAACACAGCTAAGGCATGAGCCAGACGACAGCCTTGGTCACTGAGGCCTCCCTGAGGTACTGCCATACTCACCCACTAGATCCCACGCGGAGGTCCCTGTGCCCAAAAGGGCCTCCACGGAAGGGCCCTGTTCCTCCCGTGTGTTTCCTCGAGGGAATCAGAAACCACTGAGGATAACTACGTGAGCTCCGCTTTGAAACTGGGCGACCCTGGGCAAACCTTATTCCCCTCCGTGGTAGACGGGACAGTTGCGGGTCCTAAGCTGCCTGAAGCACACTCCTCGCGCCCACCTTCTCTTTGCTGCCGGAAGGCCTCACATAAGAGGCCTGAGTTTACTCGTGACGGAAGCCGTCTGAGTGTACTCGTGTGAGGCCTGCTGCTCTCAGTTCCTTGCTGGGAGCTTCAGCAAGAGCACTCTGGAGCTCGCCGACAAAAGAATTGTGAGCCCCCCCGGCCTCAAGTAAAAGTCCAGATTTCCCCCGTCAGTAACACCTCGGAGTGCCATAGGAGCGAAGAAGCATGCGTTAACGGAGTGCTTCAACAGTGCTAGGGATTTATTTCACGAGACACTGTGCACTCACGTTCGTTGTAAGAACTGTCAAAGGGCACTGTATGCCGTCCAACCCCTCTGTTGCGTTTGAGCCACAGGAAGTAAATGCATTCGTTTGATTAAGCTCCGTGAACGTGCAACGACGATGGCGAAGCGCTGCCCTGTTCGCTCCAAAGCTCTCGTTTGTACGGCCTTCCAACGGCCTCAGGGTACGCACTTCTAAACAGCCTTACATTCCATGCTGGTGTGCCCCCAATTAGGAATTTGGGCTCTTCTGTGAGACACCAATGTGCGTCCCAAATGAAACCGGGGGGCTCCCCCAGGACGTCTGCGGACGGCAGTCGGTTGCCAGCTGTTTACTTCCAGCCGGAGAAAGAAAAAGAGGACAGCTTCCCCAGGGACGATTCTGGACCCTTGGGACCATCCAGAATCACCAAAGCCTCAACTTTGCACGGCCTGGGGAACGCTCTTCCTCATGTCCAGCAATCCCCACGTCAAAACCTTTCTCAGCAGAGGCAGGCACCCTCTCCCTTGTACTAGATAGCTCGGCAGAGCCCTCCGAGAAACACGCTGCGTCATTCAGCTTGAACGTGGGACGCGGAGGGGAGAGTACGCTTTCTCCCCGTTTGGAGGCGCCTTGCGCTTGGCTTCAAAGCTGCCTGAACAGCACTAGCGGCCCGACGTCTCTGCACGGCAGGATTGTCGTTGTGGGCCGAGGCTGCGTGTTCTCTCAAAGCGAAAACCGTGCTGGCAATACCTTTCTAGAAACTCCTCCCACGGCACCACATGTTCAGCTCCGGCCGAACGAAAGGTGACCTCAGGCCTCAAGGTAAGTTCCAGTGTTTCACGTCGGGGGAGTTGGGTGTGCAGGGGTTTCCATGAGGCCATACTCCACCACGGAGTGCCTTAACTCTGCGACGCTCCTGGGGGCACACAGGATAGGAGCTCGTTCGCCAATTTCGCAGGATGACTTCTCTCCGTGCCGGAACGGCGGCTCCTGGCTTCTGAGGAACCTTAGCCTAAACAGGCCCCTGGAGAAAGCTCTTCACGTTCACAGCAAGGGCAACGTACTGCTCTCTGGCTTGCCTGGGTTGAGCGCCCCAGTCGTCAAAGAGCCTCGCGAAGGCAGCGCTGCGCGGGCTCCCTTTGCCAGTCGCACGGCCTCCTTGACTGAAAGAGAACTGCAGTGCCAGAAGGCTCCGTGCTGACGACTGGCTCCAGGAGGAGACTCGGGACAGCACTCTCACAGAAGCGAAAGCTGGGCTGTGGGCCCAGCCTGAGGACCAGCACGTTTTCCACACTTAACACAGCTAAGGCATGAGCCAGACGACAGCCTTGGTCACTGAGGCCTCCCTGAGGTACTGCCATACTCACCCACTAGATCCCACGCGGAGGTCCCTGTGCCCAAAAGGGCCTCCACGGAAGGGCCCTGTTCCTCCCGTGTGTTTCCTCGAGGGAATCAGAAACCACTGAGGATAACTACGTGAGCTCCGCTTTGAAACTGGGCGACCCTGGGCAAACCTTATTCCCCTCCGTGGTAGACGGGACAGTTGCGGGTCCTAAGCTGCCTGAAGCACACTCCTCGCGCCCACCTTCTCTTTGCTGCCGGAAGGCCTCACATAAGAGGCCTGAGTTTACTCGTGACGGAAGCCGTCTGAGTGTACTCGTGTGAGGCCTGCTGCTCTCAGTTCCTTGCTGGGAGCTTCAGCAAGAGCACTCTGGAGCTCGCCGACAAAAGAATTGTGAGCCCCCCCGGCCTCAAGTAAAAGTCCAGATTTCCCCCGTCAGTAACACCTCGGAGTGCCATAGGAGCGAAGGAGCATGCGTTAACGGAGTGCTTCAACAGTGCTAGGGATTTATTTCACGAGACACTGTGCACTCACGTTCGTTGTAAGAACTGTCAAAGGGCACTGTATGCCGTCCAACCCCTCTGTTGCGTTTGAGCCACAGGAAGTAAATGCATTCGTTTGATTAAGCTCCGTGAACGTGCAACGACGATGGCGAAGCGCTGCCCTGTTCGCTCCAAAGCTCTCGTTTGTACGGCCTTCCAACGGCCTCAGGGTACGCACTTCTAAACAGCCTTACATTCCATGCTGGTGTGCCCCCAATTAGGAATTTGGGCTCTTCTGTGAGACACCAATGTGCGTCCCAAATGAAACCGGGGGCCTCCCCCAGGACGTCTGCGGACGGCAGTCGGTTGCCAGCTGTTTACTTCCAGCCGGAGAAAGAAAAAGAGGACAGCTTCCCCAGGGACGATTCTGGACCCTTGGGACCATCCAGAATCACCAAAGCCTCAACTTTGCACGGCCTGGGGAACGCTCTTCCTCATGTCCAGCAATCCCCACGTCAAAACCTTTCTCAGCAGAGGCAGGCACCCTCTCCCTTGTACTAGATAGCTCGGCAGAGCCCTCCGAGAAACACGCTGCGTCATTCAGCTTGAACGTGGGACGCGGAGGGGAGAGTACGCTTTCTCCCCGTTTGGAGGCGCCTTGCGCTTGGCTTCAAAGCTGCCTGAACAGCACTAGCGGCCCGACGTCTCTGCACGGCAGGATTGTCATTGTGGGCCGAGGCTGCGTGTTCTCTCAAAGCGAAAACCGTGCTGGCAATACCTTTCTAGAAACTCCTCCCACGGCACCACATGTTCAGCTCCGGCCGAACGAAAGGTGACCTCAGGCCTCAAGGTAAGTTCCAGTGTTTCACGTCGGGGGAGTTGGGTGTGCAGGGGTTTCCATGAGGCCATACTCCACCACGGAGTGCCTTAACTCTGCGACGCTCCTGGGGGCACACAGGATAGGAGCTCGTTCGCCAATTTCGCAGGATGACTTCTCTCCGTGCCGGAACGGCGGCTCCTGGCTTCTGAGGAACCTTAGCCTAAACAGGCCCCTGGAGAAAGCTCTTCACGTTCACAGCAAGGGCAACGTACTGCTCTCTGGCTTGCCTGGGTTGAGCGCCCCAGTCGTCAAAGAGCCTCGCGAAGGCAGTGCTGCGCAGACTCCCTTTGCCAGTCGCACGGCCTCCTTGACTGAAAGAGAACTGCAGTGCCAGAAGGCTCCGTGCTGACGACTGGCTCCAGGAGGAGACTCGGGACAGCACTCTCACAGAAGCGAAAGCTGGGCTGTGGGCCCAGCCTGAGGACCAGCACGTTTTCCACACTTAACACAGCTAAGGCATGAGCCAGACGACAGCCTTGGTCACTGAGGCCTCCCTGAGGTACTGCCATACTCACCCACTAGATCCCACGCGGAGGTCCCTGTGCCCAAAAGGGCCTCCACGGAAGGGCCCTGTTCCTCCCGTGTGTTTCCTCGAGGGAATCAGAAACCACTGAGGATAACTACGTGAGCTCCGCTTTGAAACTGGGCGACCCTGGGCAAACCTTATTCCCCTCCGTGGTAGACGGGACAGTTGCGGGTCCTAAGCTGCCTGAAGCACACTCCTCGCGCCCACCTTCTCTTTGCTGCCGGAAGGCCTCACATAAGAGGCCTGAGTTTACTCGTGACGGAAGCCGTCTGAGTGTACTCGTGTGAGGCCTGCTGCTCTCAGTTCCTTGCTGGGAGCTTCAGCAAGAGCACTCTGGAGCTCGCCGACAAAAGAATTGTGAGCCCCCCCGGCCTCAAGTAAAAGTCCAGATTTCCCCCGTCAGTAACACCTCGGAGTGCCATAGGAGCGAAGAAGCATGCGTTAACGGAGTGCTTCAACAGTGCTAGGGATTTATTTCACGAGACACTGTGCACTCACGTTCGTTGTAAGAACTGTCAAAGGGCACTGTATGCCGTCCAACCCCTCTGTTGCGTTTGAGCCACAGGAAGTAAATGCATTCGTTTGATTAAGCTCCGTGAACGTGCAACGACGATGGCGAAGCGCTGCCCTGTTCGCTCCAAAGCTCTCGTTTGTACGGCCTTCCAACGGCCTCAGGGTACGCACTTCTAAACAGCCTTACATTCCATGCTGGTGTGCCCCCAATTAGGAATTTGGGCTCTTCTGTGAGACACCAATGTGCGTCCCAAATGAAACCGGGGGGCTCCCCCAGGACGTCTGCGGACGGCAGTCGGTTGCCAGCTGTTTACTTCCAGCCGGAGAAAGAAAAAGAGGACAGCTTCCCCAGGGACGATTCTGGACCCTTGGGACCATCCAGAATCACCAAAGCCTCAACTTTGCACGGCCTGGGGAACGCTCTTCCTCATGTCCAGCAATCCCCACGTCAAAACCTTTCTCAGCAGAGGCAGGCACCCTCTCCCTTGTACTAGATAGCTCGGCAGAGCCCTCCGAGAAACACGCTGCGTCATTCAGCTTGAACGTGGGACGCGGAGGGGAGAGTACGCTTTCTCCCCGTTTGGAGGCGCCTTGCGCTTGGCTTCAAAGCTGCCTGAACAGCACTAGCGGCCCGACGTCTCTGCACGGCAGGATTGTCGTTGTGGGCCGAGGCTGCGTGTTCTCTCAAAGCGAAAACCGTGCTGGCAATACCTTTCTAGAAACTCCTCCCACGGCACCACATGTTCAGCTCCGGCCGAACGAAAGGTGACCTCAGGCCTCAAGGTAAGTTCCAGTGTTTCACGTCGGGGGAGTTGGGTGTGCAGGGGTTTCCATGAGGCCATACTCCACCACGGAGTGCCTTAACTCTGCGACGCTCCTGGGGGCACACAGGATAGGAGCTCGTTCGCCAATTTCGCAGGATGACTTCTCTCCGTGCCGGAACGGCGGCTCCTGGCTTCTGAGGAACCTTAGCCTAAACAGGCCCCTGGAGAAAGCTCTTCACGTTCACAGCAAGGGCAACGTACTGCTCTCTGGCTTGCCTGGGTTGAGCGCCCCAGTCGTCAAAGAGCCTCGCGAAGGCAGCGCTGCGCGGGCTCCCTTTGCCAGTCGCACGGCCTCCTTGACTGAAAGAGAACTGCAGTGCCAGAAGGCTCCGTGCTGACGACTGGCTCCAGGAGGAGACTCGGGACAGCACTCTCACAGAAGCGAAAGCTGGGCTGTGGGCCCAGCCTGAGGACCAGCACGTTTTCCACACTTAACACAGCTAAGGCATGAGCCAGACGACAGCCTTGGTCACTGAGGCCTCCCTGAGGTACTGCCATACTCACCCACTAGATCCCACGCGGAGGTCCCTGTGCCCAAAAGGGCCTCCACGGAAGGGCCCTGTTCCTCCCGTGTGTTTCCTCGAGGGAATCAGAAACCACTGAGGATAACTACGTGAGCTCCGCTTTGAAACTGGGCGACCCTGGGCAAACCTTATTCCCCTCCGTGGTAGACGGGACAGTTGCGGGTCCTAAGCTGCCTGAAGCACACTCCTCGCGCCCACCTTCTCTTTGCTGCCGGAAGGCCTCACATAAGAGGCCTGAGTTTACTCGTGACGGAAGCCGTCTGAGTGTACTCGTGTGAGGCCTGCTGCTCTCAGTTCCTTGCTGGGAGCTTCAGCAAGAGCACTCTGGAGCTCGCCGACAAAAGAATTGTGAGCCCCCCCGGCCTCAAGTAAAAGTCCAGATTTCCCCCGTCAGTAACACCTCGGAGTGCCATAGGAGCGAAGGAGCATGCGTTAACGGAGTGCTTCAACAGTGCTAGGGATTTATTTCACGAGACACTGTGCACTCACGTTCGTTGTAAGAACTGTCAAAGGGCACTGTATGCCGTCCAACCCCTCTGTTGCGTTTGAGCCACAGGAAGTAAATGCATTCGTTTGATTAAGCTCCGTGAACGTGCAACGACGATGGCGAAGCGCTGCCCTGTTCGCTCGAAAGCTCTCGTTTGTACGGCCTTCCAACGGCCTCAGGGTACGCACTTCTAAACAGCCTTACATTCCATGCTGGTGTGCCCCCAATTAGGAATTTGGGCTCTTCTGTGAGACACCAATGTGCGTCCCAAATGAAACCGGGGGCCTCCCCCAGGACGTCTGCGGACGGCAGTCGGTTGCCAGCTGTTTACTTCCAGCCGGAGAAAGAAAAAGAGGACAGCTTCCCCAGGGACGATTCTGGACCCTTGGGACCATCCAGAATCACCAAAGCCTCAACTTTGCACGGCCTGGGGAACGCTCTTCCTCATGTCCAGCAATCCCCACGTCAAAACCTTTCTCAGCAGAGGCAGGCACCCTCTCCCTTGTACTAGATAGCTCGGCAGAGCCCTCCGAGAAACACGCTGCGTCATTCAGCTTGAACGTGGGACGCGGAGGGGAGAGTACGCTTTCTCCCCGTTTGGAGGCGCCTTGCGCTTGGCTTCAAAGCTGCCTGAACAGCACTAGCGGCCCGACGTCTCTGCACGGCAGGATTGTCGTTGTGGGCCGAGGCTGCGTGTTCTCTCAAAGCGAAAACCGTGCTGGCAATACCTTTCTAGAAACTCCTCCCACGGCACCACATGTTCAGCTCCGGCCGAACGAAAGGTGACCTCAGGCCTCAAGGTAAGTTCCAGTGTTTCACGTCGGGGGAGTTGGGTGTGCAGGGGTTTCCATGAGGCCATACTCCACCACGGAGTGCCTTAACTCTGCGACGCTCCTGGGGGCACACAGGATAGGAGCTCGTTCGCCAATTTCGCAGGATGACTTCTCTCCGTGCCGGAACGGCGGCTCCTGGCTTCTGAGGAACCTTAGCCTAAACAGGCCCCTGGAGAAAGCTCTTCACGTTCACAGCAAGGGCAACGTACTGCTCTCTGGCTTGCCTGGGTTGAGCGCCCCAGTCGTCAAAGAGCCTCGCGAAGGCAGCGCTGCGCGGGCTCCCTTTGCCAGTCGCACGGCCTCCTTGACTGAAAGAGAACTGCAGTGCCAGAAGGCTCCGTGCTGACGACTGGCTCCAGGAGGAGACTCGGGACAGCACTCTCACAGAAGCGAAAGCTGGGCTGTGGGCCCAGCCTGAGGACCAGCACGTTTTCCACACTTAACACAGCTAAGGCATGAGCCAGACGACAGCCTTGGTCACTGAGGCCTCCCTGAGGTACTGCCATACTCACCCACTAGATCCCACGCGGAGGTCCCTGTGCCCAAAAGGGCCTCCACGGAAGGGCCCTGTTCCTCCCGTGTGTTTCCTCGAGGGAATCAGAAACCACTGAGGATAACTACGTGAGCTCCGCTTTGAAACTGGGCGACCCTGGGCAAACCTTATTCCCCTCCGTGGTAGACGGGACAGTTGCGGGTCCTAAGCTGCCTGAAGCACACTCCTCGCGCCCACCTTCTCTTTGCTGCCGGAAGGCCTCACATAAGAGGCCTGAGTTTACTCGTGACGGAAGCCGTCTGAGTGTACTCGTGTGAGGCCTGCTGCTCTCAGTTCCTTGCTGGGAGCTTCAGCAAGAGCACTCTGGAGCTCGCCGACAAAAGAATTGTGAGCCCCCCCGGCCTCAAGTAAAAGTCCAGATTTCCCCCGTCAGTAACACCTCGGAGTGCCATAGGAGCGAAGAAGCATGCGTTAACGGAGTGCTTCAACAGTGCTAGGGATTTATTTCACGAGACACTGTGCACTCACGTTCGTTGTAAGAACTGTCAAAGGGCACTGTATGCCGTCCAACCCCTCTGTTGCGTTTGAGCCACAGGAAGTAAATGCATTCGTTTGATTAAGCTCCGTGAACGTGCAACGACGATGGCGAAGCGCTGCCCTGTTCGCTCGAAAGCTCTCGTTTGTACGGCCTTCCAACGGCCTCAGGGTACGCACTTCTAAACAGCCTTACATTCCATGCTGGTGTGCCCCCAATTAGGAATTTGGGCTCTTCTGTGAGACACCAATGTGCGTCCCAAATGAAACCGGGGGGCTCCCCCAGGACGTCTGCGGACGGCAGTCGGTTGCCAGCTGTTTACTTCCAGCCGGAGAAAGAAAAAGAGGACAGCTTCCCCAGGGACGATTCTGGACCCTTGGGACCATCCAGAATCACCAAAGCCTCAACTTTGCACGGCCTGGGGAACGCTCTTCCTCATGTCCAGCAATCCCCACGTCAAAACCTTTCTCAGCAGAGGCAGGCACCCTCTCCCTTGTACTAGATAGCTCGGCAGAGCCCTCCGAGAAACACGCTGCGTCATTCAGCTTGAACGTGGGACGCGGAGGGGAGAGTACGCTTTCTCCCCGTTTGGAGGCGCCTTGCGCTTGGCTTCAAAGCTGCCTGAACAGCACTAGCGGCCCGACGTCTCTGCACGGCAGGATTGTCGTTGTGGGCCGAGGCTGCGTGTTCTCTCAAAGCGAAAACCGTGCTGGCAATACCTTTCTAGAAACTCCTCCCACGGCACCACATGTTCAGCTCCGGCCGAACGAAAGGTGACCTCAGGCCTCAAGGTAAGTTCCAGTGTTTCACGTCGGGGGAGTTGGGTGTGCAGGGGTTTCCATGAGGCCATACTCCACCACGGAGTGCCTTAACTCTGCGACGCTCCTGGGGGCACACAGGATAGGAGCTCGTTCGCCAATTTCGCAGGATGACTTCTCTCCGTGCCGGAACGGCGGCTCCTGGCTTCTGAGGAACCTTAGCCTAAACAGGCCCCTGGAGAAAGCTCTTCACGTTCACAGCAAGGGCAACGTACTGCTCTCTGGCTTGCCTGGGTTGAGCGCCCCAGTCGTCAAAGAGCCTCGCGAAGGCAGCGCTGCGCGGGCTCCCTTTGCCAGTCGCACGGCCTCCTTGACTGAAAGAGAACTGCAGTGCCAGAAGGCTCCGTGCTGACGACTGGCTCCAGGAGGAGACTCGGGACAGCACTCTCACAGAAGCGAAAGCTGGGCTGTGGGCCCAGCCTGAGGACCAGCACGTTTTCCACACTTAACACAGCTAAGGCATGAGCCAGACGACAGCCTTGGTCACTGAGGCCTCCCTGAGGTACTGCCATACTCACCCACTAGATCCCACGCGGAGGTCCCTGTGCCCAAAAGGGCCTCCACGGAAGGGCCCTGTTCCTCCCGTGTGTTTCCTCGAGGGAATCAGAAACCACTGAGGATAACTACGTGAGCTCCGCTTTGAAACTGGGCGACCCTGGGCAAACCTTATTCCCCTCCGTGGTAGACGGGACAGTTGCGGGTCCTAAGCTGCCTGAAGCACACTCCTCGCGCCCACCTTCTCTTTGCTGCCGGAAGGCCTCACATAAGAGGCCTGAGTTTACTCGTGACGGAAGCCGTCTGAGTGTACTCGTGTGAGGCCTGCTGCTCTCAGTTCCTTGCTGGGAGCTTCAGCAAGAGCACTCTGGAGCTCGCCGACAAAAGAATTGTGAGCCCCCCCGGCCTCAAGTAAAAGTCCAGATTTCCCCCGTCAGTAACACCTCGGAGTGCCATAGGAGCGAAGGAGCATGCGTTAACGGAGTGCTTCAACAGTGCTAGGGATTTATTTCACGAGACACTGTGCACTCACGTTCGTTGTAAGAACTGTCAAAGGGCACTGTATGCCGTCCAACCCCTCTGTTGCGTTTGAGCCACAGGAAGTAAATGCATTCGTTTGATTAAGCTCCGTGAACGTGCAACGACGATGGCGAAGCGCTGCCCTGTTCGCTCCAAAGCTCTCGTTTGTACGGCCTTCCAACGGCCTCAGGGTACGCACTTCTAAACAGCCTTACATTCCATGCTGGTGTGCCCCCAATTAGGAATTTGGGCTCTTCTGTGAGACACCAATGTGCGTCCCAAATGAAACCGGGGGCCTCCCCCAGGACGTCTGCGGACGGCAGTCGGTTGCCAGCTGTTTACTTCCAGCCGGAGAAAGAAAAAGAGGACAGCTTCCCCAGGGACGATTCTGGACCCTTGGGACCATCCAGAATCACCAAAGCCTCAACTTTGCACGGCCTGGGGAACGCTCTTCCTCATGTCCAGCAATCCCCACGTCAAAACCTTTCTCAGCAGAGGCAGGCACCCTCTCCCTTGTACTAGATAGCTCGGCAGAGCCCTCCGAGAAACACGCTGCGTCATTCAGCTTGAACGTGGGACGCGGAGGGGAGAGTACGCTTTCTCCCCGTTTGGAGGCGCCTTGCGCTTGGCTTCAAAGCTGCCTGAACAGCACTAGCGGCCCGACGTCTCTGCACGGCAGGATTGTCGTTGTGGGCCGAGGCTGCGTGTTCTCTCAAAGCGAAAACCGTGCTGGCAATACCTTTCTAGAAACTCCTCCCACGGCACCACATGTTCAGCTCCGGCCGAACGAAAGGTGACCTCAGGCCTCAAGGTAAGTTCCAGTGTTTCACGTCGGGGGAGTTGGGTGTGCAGGGGTTTCCATGAGGCCATACTCCACCACGGAGTGCCTTAACTCTGCGACGCTCCTGGGGGCACACAGGATAGGAGCTCGTTCGCCAATTTCGCAGGATGACTTCTCTCCGTGCCGGAACGGCGGCTCCTGGCTTCTGAGGAACCTTAGCCTAAACAGGCCCCTGGAGAAAGCTCTTCACGTTCACAGCAAGGGCAACGTACTGCTCTCTGGCTTGCCTGGGTTGAGCGCCCCAGTCGTCAAAGAGCCTCGCGAAGGCAGTGCTGCGCAGACTCCCTTTGCCAGTCGCACGGCCTCCTTGACTGAAAGAGAACTGCAGTGCCAGAAGGCTCCGTGCTGACGACTGGCTCCAGGAGGAGACTCGGGACAGCACTCTCACAGAAGCGAAAGCTGGGCTGTGGGCCCAGCCTGAGGACCAGCACGTTTTCCACACTTAACACAGCTAAGGCATGAGCCAGACGACAGCCTTGGTCACTGAGGCCTCCCTGAGGTACTGCCATACTCACCCACTAGATCCCACGCGGAGGTCCCTGTGCCCAAAAGGGCCTCCACGGAAGGGCCCTGTTCCTCCCGTGTGTTTCCTCGAGGGAATCAGAAACCACTGAGGATAACTACGTGAGCTCCGCTTTGAAACTGGGCGACCCTGGGCAAACCTTATTCCCCTCCGTGGTAGACGGGACAGTTGCGGGTCCTAAGCTGCCTGAAGCACACTCCTCGCGCCCACCTTCTCTTTGCTGCCGGAAGGCCTCACATAAGAGGCCTGAGTTTACTCGTGACGGAAGCCGTCTGAGTGTACTCGTGTGAGGCCTGCTGCTCTCAGTTCCTTGCTGGGAGCTTCAGCAAGAGCACTCTGGAGCTCGCCGACAAAAGAATTGTGAGCCCCCCCGGCCTCAAGTAAAAGTCCAGATTTCCCCCGTCAGTAACACCTCGGAGTGCCATAGGAGCGAAGAAGCATGCGTTAACGGAGTGCTTCAACAGTGCTAGGGATTTATTTCACGAGACACTGTGCACTCACGTTCGTTGTAAGAACTGTCAAAGGGCACTGTATGCCGTCCAACCCCTCTGTTGCGTTTGAGCCACAGGAAGTAAATGCATTCGTTTGATTAAGCTCCGTGAACGTGCAACGACGATGGCGAAGCGCTGCCCTGTTCGCTCGAAAGCTCTCGTTTGTACGGCCTTCCAACGGCCTCAGGGTACGCACTTCTAAACAGCCTTACATTCCATGCTGGTGTGCCCCCAATTAGGAATTTGGGCTCTTCTGTGAGACACCAATGTGCGTCCCAAATGAAACCGGGGGGCTCCCCCAGGACGTCTGCGGACGGCAGTCGGTTGCCAGCTGTTTACTTCCAGCCGGAGAAAGAAAAAGAGGACAGCTTCCCCAGGGACGATTCTGGACCCTTGGGACCATCCAGAATCACCAAAGCCTCAACTTTGCACGGCCTGGGGAACGCTCTTCCTCATGTCCAGCAATCCCCACGTCAAAACCTTTCTCAGCAGAGGCAGGCACCCTCTCCCTTGTACTAGATAGCTCGGCAGAGCCCTCCGAGAAACACGCTGCGTCATTCAGCTTGAACGTGGGACGCGGAGGGGAGAGTACGCTTTCTCCCCGTTTGGAGGCGCCTTGCGCTTGGCTTCAAAGCTGCCTGAACAGCACTAGCGGCCCGACGTCTCTGCACGGCAGGATTGTCGTTGTGGGCCGAGGCTGCGTGTTCTCTCAAAGCGAAAACCGTGCTGGCAATACCTTTCTAGAAACTCCTCCCACGGCACCACATGTTCAGCTCCGGCCGAACGAAAGGTGACCTCAGGCCTCAAGGTAAGTTCCAGTGTTTCACGTCGGGGGAGTTGGGTGTGCAGGGGTTTCCATGAGGCCATACTCCACCACGGAGTGCCTTAACTCTGCGACGCTCCTGGGGGCACACAGGATAGGAGCTCGTTCGCCAATTTCGCAGGATGACTTCTCTCCGTGCCGGAACGGCGGCTCCTGGCTTCTGAGGAACCTTAGCCTAAACAGGCCCCTGGAGAAAGCTCTTCACGTTCACAGCAAGGGCAACGTACTGCTCTCTGGCTTGCCTGGGTTGAGCGCCCCAGTCGTCAAAGAGCCTCGCGAAGGCAGCGCTGCGCGGGCTCCCTTTGCCAGTCGCACGGCCTCCTTGACTGAAAGAGAACTGCAGTGCCAGAAGGCTCCGTGCTGACGACTGGCTCCAGGAGGAGACTCGGGACAGCACTCTCACAGAAGCGAAAGCTGGGCTGTGGGCCCAGCCTGAGGACCAGCACGTTTTCCACACTTAACACAGCTAAGGCATGAGCCAGACGACAGCCTTGGTCACTGAGGCCTCCCTGAGGTACTGCCATACTCACCCACTAGATCCCACGCGGAGGTCCCTGTGCCCAAAAGGGCCTCCACGGAAGGGCCCTGTTCCTCCCGTGTGTTTCCTCGAGGGAATCAGAAACCACTGAGGATAACTACGTGAGCTCCGCTTTGAAACTGGGCGACCCTGGGCAAACCTTATTCCCCTCCGTGGTAGACGGGACAGTTGCGGGTCCTAAGCTGCCTGAAGCACACTCCTCGCGCCCACCTTCTCTTTGCTGCCGGAAGGCCTCACATAAGAGGCCTGAGTTTACTCGTGACGGAAGCCGTCTGAGTGTACTCGTGTGAGGCCTGCTGCTCTCAGTTCCTTGCTGGGAGCTTCAGCAAGAGCACTCTGGAGCTCGCCGACAAAAGAATTGTGAGCCCCCCCGGCCTCAAGTAAAAGTCCAGATTTCCCCCGTCAGTAACACCTCGGAGTGCCATAGGAGCGAAGGAGCATGCGTTAACGGAGTGCTTCAACAGTGCTAGGGATTTATTTCACGAGACACTGTGCACTCACGTTCGTTGTAAGAACTGTCAAAGGGCACTGTATGCCGTCCAACCCCTCTGTTGCGTTTGAGCCACAGGAAGTAAATGCATTCGTTTGATTAAGCTCCGTGAACGTGCAACGACGATGGCGAAGCGCTGCCCTGTTCGCTCCAAAGCTCTCGTTTGTACGGCCTTCCAACGGCCTCAGGGTACGCACTTCTAAACAGCCTTACATTCCATGCTGGTGTGCCCCCAATTAGGAATTTGGGCTCTTCTGTGAGACACCAATGTGCGTCCCAAATGAAACCGGGGGCCTCCCCCAGGACGTCTGCGGACGGCAGTCGGTTGCCAGCTGTTTACTTCCAGCCGGAGAAAGAAAAAGAGGACAGCTTCCCCAGGGACGATTCTGGACCCTTGGGACCATCCAGAATCACCAAAGCCTCAACTTTGCACGGCCTGGGGAACGCTCTTCCTCATGTCCAGCAATCCCCACGTCAAAACCTTTCTCAGCAGAGGCAGGCACCCTCTCCCTTGTACTAGATAGCTCGGCAGAGCCCTCCGAGAAACACGCTGCGTCATTCAGCTTGAACGTGGGACGCGGAGGGGAGAGTACGCTTTCTCCCCGTTTGGAGGCGCCTTGCGCTTGGCTTCAAAGCTGCCTGAACAGCACTAGCGGCCCGACGTCTCTGCACGGCAGGATTGTCGTTGTGGGCCGAGGCTGCGTGTTCTCTCAAAGCGAAAACCGTGCTGGCAATACCTTTCTAGAAACTCCTCCCACGGCACCACATGTTCAGCTCCGGCCGAACGAAAGGTGACCTCAGGCCTCAAGGTAAGTTCCAGTGTTTCACGTCGGGGGAGTTGGGTGTGCAGGGGTTTCCATGAGGCCATACTCCACCACGGAGTGCCTTAACTCTGCGACGCTCCTGGGGGCACACAGGATAGGAGCTCGTTCGCCAATTTCGCAGGATGACTTCTCTCCGTGCCGGAACGGCGGCTCCTGGCTTCTGAGGAACCTTAGCCTAAACAGGCCCCTGGAGAAAGCTCTTCACGTTCACAGCAAGGGCAACGTACTGCTCTCTGGCTTGCCTGGGTTGAGCGCCCCAGTCGTCAAAGAGCCTCGCGAAGGCAGTGCTGCGCAGACTCCCTTTGCCAGTCGCACGGCCTCCTTGACTGAAAGAGAACTGCAGTGCCAGAAGGCTCCGTGCTGACGACTGGCTCCAGGAGGAGACTCGGGACAGCACTCTCACAGAAGCGAAAGCTGGGCTGTGGGCCCAGCCTGAGGACCAGCACGTTTTCCACACTTAACACAGCTAAGGCATGAGCCAGACGACAGCCTTGGTCACTGAGGCCTCCCTGAGGTACTGCCATACTCACCCACTAGATCCCACGCGGAGGTCCCTGTGCCCAAAAGGGCCTCCACGGAAGGGCCCTGTTCCTCCCGTGTGTTTCCTCGAGGGAATCAGAAACCACTGAGGATAACTACGTGAGCTCCGCTTTGAAACTGGGCGACCCTGGGCAAACCTTATTCCCCTCCGTGGTAGACGGGACAGTTGCGGGTCCTAAGCTGCCTGAAGCACACTCCTCGCGCCCACCTTCTCTTTGCTGCCGGAAGGCCTCACATAAGAGGCCTGAGTTTACTCGTGACGGAAGCCGTCTGAGTGTACTCGTGTGAGGCCTGCTGCTCTCAGTTCCTTGCTGGGAGCTTCAGCAAGAGCACTCTGGAGCTCGCCGACGAAAGAATTGTGAGCCCCCCCGGCCTCAAGTAAAAGTCCAGATTTCCCCCGTCAGTAACACCTCGGAGTGCCATAGGAGCGAAGAAGCATGCGTTAACGGAGTGCTTCAACAGTGCTAGGGATTTATTTCACGAGACACTGTGCACTCACGTTCGTTGTAAGAACTGTCAAAGGGCACTGTATGCCGTCCAACCCCTCTGTTGCGTTTGAGCCACAGGAAGTAAATGCATTCGTTTGATTAAGCTCCGTGAACGTGCAACGACGATGGCGAAGCGCTGCCCTGTTCGCTCCAAAGCTCTCGTTTGTACGGCCTTCCAACGGCCTCAGGGTACGCACTTCTAAACAGCCTTACATTCCATGCTGGTGTGCCCCCAATTAGGAATTTGGGCTCTTCTGTGAGACACCAATGTGCGTCCCAAATGAAACCGGGGGGCTCCCCCAGGACATCTGCGGACGGCAGTCGGTTGCCAGCTGTTTACTTCCAGCCGGAGAAAGAAAAAGAGGACAGCTTCCCCAGGGACGATTCTGGACCCTTGGGACCATCCAGAATCACCAAAGCCTCAACTTTGCACGGCCTGGGGAACGCTCTTCCTCATGTCCAGCAATCCCCACGTCAAAACCTTTCTCAGCAGAGGCAGGCACCCTCTCCCTTGTACTAGATAGCTCGGCAGAGCCCTCCGAGAAACACGCTGCGTCATTCAGCTTGAACGTGGGACGCGGAGGGGAGAGTACGCTTTCTCCCCGTTTGGAGGCGCCTTGCGCTTGGCTTCAAAGCTGCCTGAACAGCACTAGCGGCCCGACGTCTCTGCACGGCAGGATTGTCGTTGTGGGCCGAGGCTGCGTGTTCTCTCAAAGCGAAAACCGTGCTGGCAATACCTTTCTAGAAACTCCTCCCACGGCACCACATGTTCAGCTCCGGCCGAACGAAAGGTGACCTCAGGCCTCAAGGTAAGTTCCAGTGTTTCACGTCGGGGGAGTTGGGTGTGCAGGGGTTTCCATGAGGCCATACTCCACCACGGAGTGCCTTAACTCTGCGACGCTCCTGGGGGCACACAGGATAGGAGCTCGTTCGCCAATTTCGCAGGATGACTTCTCTCCGTGCCGGAACGGCGGCTCCTGGCTTCTGAGGAACCTTAGCCTAAACAGGCCCCTGGAGAAAGCTCTTCACGTTCACAGCAAGGGCAACGTACTGCTCTCTGGCTTGCCTGGGTTGAGCGCCCCAGTCGTCAAAGAGCCTCGCGAAGGCAGTGCTGCGCAGACTCCCTTTGCCAGTCGCACGGCCTCCTTGACTGAAAGAGAACTGCAGTGCCAGAAGGCTCCGTGCTGACGACTGGCTCCAGGAGGAGACTCGGGACAGCACTCTCACAGAAGCGAAAGCTGGGCTGTGGGCCCAGCCTGAGGACCAGCACGTTTTCCACACTTAACACAGCTAAGGCATGAGCCAGACGACAGCCTTGGTCACTGAGGCCTCCCTGAGGTACTGCCATACTCACCCACTAGATCCCACGCGGAGGTCCCTGTGCCCAAAAGGGCCTCCACGGAAGGGCCCTGTTCCTCCCGTGTGTTTCCTCGAGGGAATCAGAAACCACTGAGGATAACTACGTGAGCTCCGCTTTGAAACTGGGCGACCCTGGGCAAACCTTATTCCCCTCCGTGGTAGACGGGACAGTTGCGGGTCCTAAGCTGCCTGAAGCACACTCCTCGCGCCCACCTTCTCTTTGCTGCCGGAAGGCCTCACATAAGAGGCCTGAGTTTACTCGTGACGGAAGCCGTCTGAGTGTACTCGTGTGAGGCCTGCTGCTCTCAGTTCCTTGCTGGGAGCTTCAGCAAGAGCACTCTGGAGCTCGCCGACAAAAGAATTGTGAGCCCCCCCGGCCTCAAGTAAAAGTCCAGATTTCCCCCGTCAGTAACACCTCGGAGTGCCATAGGAGCGAAGAAGCATGCGTTAACGGAGTGCTTCAACAGTGCTAGGGATTTATTTCACGAGACACTGTGCACTCACGTTCGTTGTAAGAACTGTCAAAGGGCACTGTATGCCGTCCAACCCCTCTGTTGCGTTTGAGCCACAGGAAGTAAATGCATTCGTTTGATTAAGCTCCGTGAACGTGCAACGACGATGGCGAAGCGCTGCCCTGTTCGCTCCAAAGCTCTCGTTTGTACGGCCTTCCAACGGCCTCAGGGTACGCACTTCTAAACAGCCTTACATTCCATGCTGGTGTGCCCCCAATTAGGAATTTGGGCTCTTCTGTGAGACACCAATGTGCGTCCCAAATGAAACCGGGGGGCTCCCCCAGGACGTCTGCGGACGGCAGTCGGTTGCCAGCTGTTTACTTCCAGCCGGAGAAAGAAAAAGAGGACAGCTTCCCCAGGGACGATTCTGGACCCTTGGGACCATCCAGAATCACCAAAGCCTCAACTTTGCACGGCCTGGGGAACGCTCTTCCTCATGTCCAGCAATCCCCACGTCAAAACCTTTCTCAGCAGAGGCAGGCACCCTCTCCCTTGTACTAGATAGCTCGGCAGAGCCCTCCGAGAAACACGCTGCATCATTCAGCTTGAACGTGGGACGCGGAGGGGAGAGTACGCTTTCTCCCCGTTTGGAGGCGCCTTGCGCTTGGCTTCAAAGCTGCCTGAACAGCACTAGCGGCCCGACGTCTCTGCACGGCAGGATTGTCGTTGTGGGCCGAGGCTGCGTGTTCTCTCAAAGCGAAAACCGTGCTGGCAATACCTTTCTAGAAACTCCTCCCACGGCACCACATGTTCAGCTCCGGCCGAACGAAAGGTGACCTCAGGCCTCAAGGTAAGTTCCAGTGTTTCACGTCGGGGGAGTTGGGTGTGCAGGGGTTTCCATGAGGCCATACTCCACCACGGAGTGCCTTAACTCTGCGACGCTCCTGGGGGCACACAGGATAGGAGCTCGTTCGCCAATTTCGCAGGATGACTTCTCTCCGTGCCGGAACGGCGGCTCCTGGCTTCTGAGGAACCTTAGCCTAAACAGGCCCCTGGAGAAAGCTCTTCACGTTCACAGCAAGGGCAACGTACTGCTCTCTGGCTTGCCTGGGTTGAGCGCCCCAGTCGTCAAAGAGCCTCGCGAAGGCAGCGCTGCGCAGACTCCCTTTGCCAGTCGCACGGCCTCCTTGACTGAAAGAGAACTGCAGTGCCAGAAGGCTCCGTGCTGACGACTGGCTCCAGGAGGAGACTCGGGACAGCACTCTCACAGAAGCGAAAGCTGGGCTGTGGGCCCAGCCTGAGGACCAGCACGTTTTCCACACTTAACACAGCTAAGGCATGAGCCAGACGACAGCCTTGGTCACTGAGGCCTCCCTGAGGTACTGCCATACTCACCCACTAGATCCCACGCGGAGGTCCCTGTGCCCAAAAGGGCCTCCACGGAAGGGCCCTGTTCCTCCCGTGTGTTTCCTCGAGGGAATCAGAAACCACTGAGGATAACTACGTGAGCTCCGCTTTGAAACTGGGCGACCCTGGGCAAACCTTATTCCCCTCCGTGGTAGACGGGACAGTTGCGGGTCCTAAGCTGCCTGAAGCACACTCCTCGCGCCCACCTTCTCTTTGCTGCCGGAAGGCCTCACATAAGAGGCCTGAGTTTACTCGTGACGGAAGCCGTCTGAGTGTACTCGTGTGAGGCCTGCTGCTCTCAGTTCCTTGCTGGGAGCTTCAGCAAGAGCACTCTGGAGCTCGCCGACAAAAGAATTGTGAGCCCCCCCGGCCTCAAGTAAAAGTCCAGATTTCCCCCGTCAGTAACACCTCGGAGTGCCCTAGGAGCGAAGAAGCATGCGTTAACGGAGTGCTTCAACAGTGCTAGGGATTTATTTCACGAGACACTGTGCACTCACGTTCGTTGTAAGAACTGTCAAAGGGCACTGTATGCCGTCCAACCCCTCTGTTGCGTTTGAGCCACAGGAAGTAAATGCATTCGTTTGATTAAGCTCCGTGAACGTGCAACGACGATGGCGAAGCGCTGCCCTGTTCGCTCCAAAGCTCTCGTTTGTACGGCCTTCCAACGGCCTCAGGGTACGCACTTCTAAACAGCCTTACATTCCATGCTGGTGTGCCCCCAATTAGGAATTTGGGCTCTTCTGTGAGACACCAATGTGCGTCCCAAATGAAACCGGGGGGCTCCCCCAGGACGTCTGCGGACGGCAGTCGGTTGCCAGCTGTTTACTTCCAGCCGGAGAAAGAAAAAGAGGACAGCTTCCCCAGGGACGATTCTGGACCCTTGGGACCATCCAGAATCACCAAAGCCTCAACTTTGCACGGCCTGGGGAACGCTCTTCCTCATGTCCAGCAATCCCCACGTCAAAACCTTTCTCAGCAGAGGCAGGCACCCTCTCCCTTGTACTAGATAGCTCGGCAGAGCCCTCCGAGAAACACGCTGCGTCATTCAGCTTGAACGTGGGACGCGGAGGGGAGAGTACGCTTTCTCCCCGTTTGGAGGCGCCTTGCGCTTGGCTTCAAAGCTGCCTGAACAGCACTAGCGGCCCGACGTCTCTGCACGGCAGGATTGTCGTTGTGGGCCGAGGCTGCGTGTTCTCTCAAAGCGAAAACCGTGCTGGCAATACCTTTCTAGAAACTCCTCCCACGGCACCACATGTTCAGCTCCGGCCGAACGAAAGGTGACCTCAGGCCTCAAGGTAAGTTCCAGTGTTTCACGTCGGGGGAGTTGGGTGTGCAGGGGTTTCCATGAGGCCATACTCCACCACGGAGTGCCTTAACTCTGCGACGCTCCTGGGGGCACACAGGATAGGAGCTCGTTCGCCAATTTCGCAGGATGACTTCTCTCCGTGCCGGAACGGCGGCTCCTGGCTTCTGAGGAACCTTAGCCTAAACAGGCCCCTGGAGAAAGCTCTTCACGTTCACAGCAAGGGCAACGTACTGCTCTCTGGCTTGCCTGGGTTGAGCGCCCCAGTCGTCAAAGAGCCTCGCGAAGGCAGTGCTGCGCAGACTCCCTTTGCCAGTCGCACGGCCTCCTTGACTGAAAGAGAACTGCAGTGCCAGAAGGCTCCGTGCTGACGACTGGCTCCAGGAGGAGACTCGGGACAGCACTCTCACAGAAGCGAAAGCTGGGCTGTGGGCCCAGCCTGAGGACCAGCACGTTTTCCACACTTAACACAGCTAAGGCATGAGCCAGACGACAGCCTTGGTCACTGAGGCCTCCCTGAGGTACTGCCATACTCACCCACTAGATCCCACGCGGAGGTCCCTGTGCCCAAAAGGGCCTCCACGGAAGGGCCCTGTTCCTCCCGTGTGTTTCCTCGAGGGAATCAGAAACCACTGAGGATAACTACGTGAGCTCCGCTTTGAAACTGGGCGACCCTGGGCAAACCTTATTCCCCTCCGTGGTAGACGGGACAGTTGCGGGTCCTAAGCTGCCTGAAGCACACTCCTCGCGCCCACCTTCTCTTTGCTGCCGGAAGGCCTCACATAAGAGGCCTGAGTTTACTCGTGACGGAAGCCGTCTGAGTGTACTCGTGTGAGGCCTGCTGCTCTCAGTTCCTTGCTGGGAGCTTCAGCAAGAGCACTCTGGAGCTCGCCGACAAAAGAATTGTGAGCCCCCCCGGCCTCAAGTAAAAGTCCAGATTTCCCCCGTCAGTAACACCTCGGAGTGCCATAGGAGCGAAGAAGCATGCGTTAACGGAGTGCTTCAACAGTGCTAGGGATTTATTTCACGAGACACTGTGCACTCACGTTCGTTGTAAGAACTGTCAAAGGGCACTGTATGCCGTCCAACCCCTCTGTTGCGTTTGAGCCACAGGAAGTAAATGCATTCGTTTGATTAAGCTCCGTGAACGTGCAACGACGATGGCGAAGCGCTGCCCTGTTCGCTCGAAAGCTCTCGTTTGTACGGCCTTCCAACGGCCTCAGGGTACGCACTTCTAAACAGCCTTACATTCCATGCTGGTGTGCCCCCAATTAGGAATTTGGGCTCTTCTGTGAGACACCAATGTGCGTCCCAAATGAAACCGGGGGGCTCCCCCAGGACGTCTGCGGACGGCAGTCGGTTGCCAGCTGTTTACTTCCAGCCGGAGAAAGAAAAAGAGGACAGCTTCCCCAGGGACGATTCTGGACCCTTGGGACCATCCAGAATCACCAAAGCCTCAACTTTGCACGGCCTGGGGAACGCTCTTCCTCATGTCCAGCAATCCCCACGTCAAAACCTTTCTCAGCAGAGGCAGGCACCCTCTCCCTTGTACTAGATAGCTCGGCAGAGCCCTCCGAGAAACACGCTGCGTCATTCAGCTTGAACGTGGGACGCGGAGGGGAGAGTACGCTTTCTCCCCGTTTGGAGGCGCCTTGCGCTTGGCTTCAAAGCTGCCTGAACAGCACTAGCGGCCCGACGTCTCTGCACGGCAGGATTGTCGTTGTGGGCCGAGGCTGCGTGTTCTCTCAAAGCGAAAACCGTGCTGGCAATACCTTTCTAGAAACTCCTCCCACGGCACCACATGTTCAGCTCCGGCCGAACGAAAGGTGACCTCAGGCCTCAAGGTAAGTTCCAGTGTTTCACGTCGGGGGAGTTGGGTGTGCAGGGGTTTCCATGAGGCCATACTCCACCACGGAGTGCCTTAACTCTGCGACGCTCCTGGGGGCACACAGGATAGGAGCTCGTTCGCCAATTTCGCAGGATGACTTCTCTCCGTGCCGGAACGGCGGCTCCTGGCTTCTGAGGAACCTTAGCCTAAACAGGCCCCTGGAGAAAGCTCTTCACGTTCACAGCAAGGGCAACGTACTGCTCTCTGGCTTGCCTGGGTTGAGCGCCCCAGTCGTCAAAGAGCCTCGCGAAGGCAGCGCTGCGCGGGCTCCCTTTGCCAGTCGCACGGCCTCCTTGACTGAAAGAGAACTGCAGTGCCAGAAGGCTCCGTGCTGACGACTGGCTCCAGGAGGAGACTCGGGACAGCACTCTCACAGAAGCGAAAGCTGGGCTGTGGGCCCAGCCTGAGGACCAGCACGTTTTCCACACTTAACACAGCTAAGGCATGAGCCAGACGACAGCCTTGGTCACTGAGGCCTCCCTGAGGTACTGCCATACTCACCCACTAGATCCCACGCGGAGGTCCCTGTGCCCAAAAGGGCCTCCACGGAAGGGCCCTGTTCCTCCCGTGTGTTTCCTCGAGGGAATCAGAAACCACTGAGGATAACTACGTGAGCTCCGCTTTGAAACTGGGCGACCCTGGGCAAACCTTATTCCCCTCCGTGGTAGACGGGACAGTTGCGGGTCCTAAGCTGCCTGAAGCACACTCCTCGCGCCCACCTTCTCTTTGCTGCCGGAAGGCCTCACATAAGAGGCCTGAGTTTACTCGTGACGGAAGCCGTCTGAGTGTACTCGTGTGAGGCCTGCTGCTCTCAGTTCCTTGCTGGGAGCTTCAGCAAGAGCACTCTGGAGCTCGCCGACAAAAGAATTGTGAGCCCCCCCGGCCTCAAGTAAAAGTCCAGATTTCCCCCGTCAGTAACACCTCGGAGTGCCATAGGAGCGAAGAAGCATGCGTTAACGGAGTGCTTCAACAGTGCTAGGGATTTATTTCACGAGACACTGTGCACTCACGTTCGTTGTAAGAACTGTCAAAGGGCACTGTATGCCGTCCAACCCCTCTGTTGCGTTTGAGCCACAGGAAGTAAATGCATTCGTTTGATTAAGCTCCGTGAACGTGCAACGACGATGGCGAAGCGCTGCCCTGTTCGCTCGAAAGCTCTCGTTTGTACGGCCTTCCAACGGCCTCAGGGTACGCACTTCTAAACAGCCTTACATTCCATGCTGGTGTGCCCCCAATTAGGAATTTGGGCTCTTCTGTGAGACACCAATGTGCGTCCCAAATGAAACCGGGGGGCTCCCCCAGGACGTCTGCGGACGGCAGTCGGTTGCCAGCTGTTTACTTCCAGCCGGAGAAAGAAAAAGAGGACAGCTTCCCCAGGGACGATTCTGGACCCTTGGGACCATCCAGAATCACCAAAGCCTCAACTTTGCACGGCCTGGGGAACGCTCTTCCTCATGTCCAGCAATCCCCACGTCAAAACCTTTCTCAGCAGAGGCAGGCACCCTCTCCCTTGTACTAGATAGCTCGGCAGAGCCCTCCGAGAAACACGCTGCGTCATTCAGCTTGAACGTGGGACGCGGAGGGGAGAGTACGCTTTCTCCCCGTTTGGAGGCGCCTTGCGCTTGGCTTCAAAGCTGCCTGAACAGCACTAGCGGCCCGACGTCTCTGCACGGCAGGATTGTCGTTGTGGGCCGAGGCTGCGTGTTCTCTCAAAGCGAAAACCGTGCTGGCAATACCTTTCTAGAAACTCCTCCCACGGCACCACATGTTCAGCTCCGGCCGAACGAAAGGTGACCTCAGGCCTCAAGGTAAGTTCCAGTGTTTCACGTCGGGGGAGTTGGGTGTGCAGGGGTTTCCATGAGGCCATACTCCACCACGGAGTGCCTTAACTCTGCGACGCTCCTGGGGGCACACAGGATAGGAGCTCGTTCGCCAATTTCGCAGGATGACTTCTCTCCGTGCCGGAACGGCGGCTCCTGGCTTCTGAGGAACCTTAGCCTAAACAGGCCCCTGGAGAAAGCTCTTCACGTTCACAGCAAGGGCAACGTACTGCTCTCTGGCTTGCCTGGGTTGAGCGCCCCAGTCGTCAAAGAGCCTCGCGAAGGCAGCGTTGCGTGGGCTCCCTTTGCCAGTCGCACGGCCTCCTTGACTGAAAGAGAACTGCAGTGCCAGAAGGCTCCGTGCTGACGACTGGCTCCAGGAGGAGACTCGGGACAGCACTCTCACAGAAGCGAAAGCTGGGCTGTGGGCCCAGCCTGAGGACCAGCACGTTTTCCACACTTAACACAGCTAAGGCATGAACCAGACGACAGCCTTGGTCACTGAGGCCTCCCTGAGGTACTGCCATACTCACCCACTAGATCCCACGCGGAGGTCCCTGTGCCCAAAAGGGCCTCCACGGAAGGGCCCTGTTCCTCCCGTGTGTTTCCTCGAGGGAATCAGAAACCACTGAGGATAACTACGTGAGCTCCGCTTTGAAACTGGGCGACCCTGGGCAAACCTTATTCCCCTCCGTGGTAGACGGGACAGTTGCGGGTCCTAAGCTGCCTGAAGCACACTCCTCGCGCCCACCTTCTCTTTGCTGCCGGAAGGCCTCACATAAGAGGCCTGAGTTTACTCGTGACGGAAGCCGTCTGAGTGTACTCGTGTGAGGCCTGCTGCTCTCAGTTCCTTGCTGGGAGCTTCAGCAAGAGCACTCTGGAGCTCGCCGACAAAAGAATTGTGAGCCCCCCCGGCCTCAAGTAAAAGTCCAGATTTCCCCCGTCAGTAACACCTCGGAGTGCCATAGGAGCGAAGAAGCATGCGTTAACGGAGTGCTTCAACAGTGCTAGGGATTTATTTCACGAGACACTGTGCACTCACGTTCGTTGTAAGAACTGTCAAAGGGCACTGTATGCCGTCCAACCCCTCTGTTGCGTTTGAGCCACAGGAAGTAAATGCATTCGTTTGATTAAGCTCCGTGAACGTGCAACGACGATGGCGAAGCGCTGCCCTGTTCGCTCGAAAGCTCTCGTTTGTACGGCCTTCCAACGGCCTCAGGGTACGCACTTCTAAACAGCCTTACATTCCATGCTGGTGTGCCCCCAATTAGGAATTTGGGCTCTTCTGTGAGACACCAATGTGCGTCCCAAATGAAACCGGGGGGCTCCCCCAGGACGTCTGCGGACGGCAGTCGGTTGCCAGCTGTTTACTTCCAGCCGGAGAAAGAAAAAGAGGACAGCTTCCCCAGGGACGATTCTGGACCCTTGGGACCATCCAGAATCACCAAAGCCTCAACTTTGCACGGCCTGGGGAACGCTCTTCCTCATGTCCAGCAATCCCCACGTCAAAACCTTTCTCAGCAGAGGCAGGCACCCTCTCCCTTGTACTAGATAGCTCGGCAGAGCCCTCCGAGAAACATGCTGCGTCATTCAGCTTGAACGTGGGACGCGGAGGGGAGAGTACGCTTTCTCCCCGTTTGGAGGCGCCTTGCGCTTGGCTTCAAAGCTGCCTGAACAGCACTAGCGGCCCGACGTCTCTGCACGGCAGGATTGTCGTTGTGGGCCGAGGCTGCGTGTTCTCTCAAAGCGAAAACCGTGCTGGCAATACCTTTCTAGAAACTCCTCCCACGGCACCACATGTTCAGCTCCGGCCGAACGAAAGGTGACCTCAGGCCTCAAGGTAAGTTCCAGTGTTTCACGTCGGGGGAGTTGGGTGTGCAGGGGTTTCCATGAGGCCATACTCCACCACGGAGTGCCTTAACTCTGCGACGCTCCTGGGGGCACACAGGATAGGAGCTCGTTCGCCAATTTCGCAGGATGACTTCTCTCCGTGCCGGAACGGCGGCTCCTGGCTTCTGAGGAACCTTAGCCTAAACAGGCCCCTGGAGAAAGCTCTTCACGTTCACAGCAAGGGCAACGTACTGCTCTCTGGCTTGCCTGGGTTGAGCGCCCCAGTCGTCAAAGAGCCTCGCGAAGGCAGTGCTGCGCAGACTCCCTTTGCCAGTCGCACGGCCTCCTTGACTGAAAGAGAACTGCAGTGCCAGAAGGCTCCGTGCTGACGACTGGCTCCAGGAGGAGACTCGGGACAGCACTCTCACAGAAGCGAAAGCTGGGCTGTGGGCCCAGCCTGAGGACCAGCACGTTTTCCACACTTAACACAGCTAAGGCATGAGCCAGACGACAGCCTTGGTCACTGAGGCCTCCCTGAGGTACTGCCATACTTACCCACTAGATCCCACGCGGAGGTCCCTGTGCCCAAAAGGGCCTCCACGGAAGGGCCCTGTTCCTCCCGTGTGTTTCCTCGAGGGAATCAGAAACCACTGAGGATAACTACGTGAGTTCCGCTTTGAAACTGGGCGACCCTGGGCAAACCTTATTCCCCTCCGTGGTAGACGGGACAGTTGCGGGTCCTAAGCTGCCTGAAGCACACTCCTCGCGCCCACCTTCTCTTTGCTGCCGGAAGGCCTCACATAAGAGGCCTGAGTTTACTCGTGACGGAAGCCGTCTGAGTGTACTCGTGTGAGGCCTGCTGCTCTCAGTTCCTTGCTGGGAGCTTCAGCAAGAGCACTCTGGAGCTCGCCGACGAGAGAATTGTGAGCCCCCCCGGCCTCAAGTAAAAGTCCAGATTTCCCCCGTCAGTAACACCTCGGAGTGCCATAGGAGCGAAGAAGCATGCGTTAACGGAGTGCTTCAACAGTGCTAGGGATTTATTTCACGAGACACTGTGCACTCACGTTCGTTGTAAGAACTGTCAAAGGGCACTGTATGCCGTCCAACCCCTCTGTTGCGTTTGAGCCACAGGAAGTAAATGCATTCGTTTGATTAAGCTCCGTGAACGTGCAACGACGATGGCGAAGCGCTGCCCTGTTCGCTCGAAAGCTCTCGTTTGTACGGCCTTCCAACGGCCTCAGGGTACGCACTTCTAAACAGCCTTACATTCCATGCTGGTGTGCCCCCAATTAGGAATTTGGGCTCTTCTGTGAGACACCAATGTGCGTCCCAAATGAAACCGGGGGGCTCCCCCAGGACGTCTGCGGACGGCAGTCGGTTGCCAGCTGTTTACTTCCAGCCGGAGAAAGAAAAAGAGGACAGCTTCCCCAGGGACGATTCTGGACCCTTGGGACCATCCAGAATCACCAAAGCCTCAACTTTGCACGGCCTGGGGAACGCTCTTCCTCATGTCCAGCAATCCCCACGTCAAAACCTTTCTCAGCAGAGGCAGGCACCCTCTCCCTTGTACTAGATAGCTCGGCAGAGCCCTCCGAGAAACACGCTGCGTCATTCAGCTTGAACGTGGGACGCGGAGGGGAGAGTACGCTTTCTCCCCGTTTGGAGGCGCCTTGCGCTTGGCTTCAAAGCTGCCTGAACAGCACTAGCGGCCCGACGTCTCTGCACGGCAGGATTGTCGTTGTGGGCCGAGGCTGCGTGTTCTCTCAAAGCGAAAACCGTGCTGGCAATACCTTTCTAGAAACTCCTCCCACGGCACCACATGTTCAGCTCCGGCCGAACGAAAGGTGACCTCAGGCCTCAAGGTAAGTTCCAGTGTTTCACGTCGGGGGAGTTGGGTGTGCAGGGGTTTCCATGAGGCCATACTCCACCACGGAGTGCCTTAACTCTGCGACGCTCCTGGGGGCACACAGGATAGGAGCTCGTTCGCCAATTTCGCAGGATGACTTCTCTCCGTGCCGGAACGGCGGCTCCTGGCTTCTGAGGAACCTTAGCCTAAACAGGCCCCTGGAGAAAGCTCTTCACGTTCACAGCAAGGGCAACGTACTGCTCTCTGGCTTGCCTGGGTTGAGCGCCCCAGTCGTCAAAGAGCCTCGCGAAGGCAGCGCTGCGCGGGCTCCCTTTGCCAGTCGCACGGCCTCCTTGACTGAAAGAGAACTGCAGTGCCAGAAGGCTCCGTGCTGACGACTGGCTCCAGGAGGAGACTCGGGACAGCACTCTCACAGAAGCGAAAGCTGGGCTGTGGGCCCAGCCTGAGGACCAGCACGTTTTCCACACTTAACACAGCTAAGGCATGAGCCAGACGACAGCCTTGGTCACTGAGGCCTCCCTGAGGTACTGCCATACTCACCCACTAGATCCCACGCGGAGGTCCCTGTGCCCAAAAGGGCCTCCACGGAAGGGCCCTGTTCCTCCCGTGTGTTTCCTCGAGGGAATCAGAAACCACTGAGGATAACTACGTGAGCTCCGCTTTGAAACTGGGCGACCCTGGGCAAACCTTATTCCCCTCCGTGGTAGACGGGACAGTTGCGGGTCCTAAGCTGCCTGAAGCACACTCCTCGCGCCCACCTTCTCTTTGCTGCCGGAAGGCCTCACATAAGAGGCCTGAGTTTACTCGTGACGGAAGCCGTCTGAGTGTACTCGTGTGAGGCCTGCTGCTCTCAGTTCCTTGCTGGGAGCTTCAGCAAGAGCACTCTGGAGCTCGCCGACGAAAGAATTGTGAGCCCCCCCGGCCTCAAGTAAAAGTCCAGATTTCCCCCGTCAGTAACACCTCGGAGTGCCATAGGAGCGAAGAAGCATGCGTTAACGGAGTGCTTCAACAGTGCTAGGGATTTATTTCACGAGACACTGTGCACTCACGTTCGTTGTAAGAACTGTCAAAGGGCACTGTATGCCGTCCAACCCCTCTGTTGCGTTTGAGCCACAGGAAGTAAATGCATTCGTTTGATTAAGCTCCGTGAACGTGCAACGACGATGGCGAAGCGCTGCCCTGTTCGCTCCAAAGCTCTCGTTTGTACGGCCTTCCAACGGCCTCAGGGTACGCACTTCTAAACAGCCTTACATTCCATGCTGGTGTGCCCCCAATTAGGAATTTGGGCTCTTCTGTGAGACACCAATGTGCGTCCCAAATGAAACCGGGGGGCTCCCCCAGGACGTCTGCGGACGGCAGTCGGTTGCCAGCTGTTTACTTCCAGCCGGAGAAAGAAAAAGAGGACAGCTTCCCCAGGGACGATTCTGGACCCTTGGGACCATCCAGAATCACCAAAGCCTCAACTTTGCACGGCCTGGGGAACGCTCTTCCTCATGTCCAGCAATCCCCACGTCAAAACCTTTCTCAGCAGAGGCAGGCACCCTCTCCCTTGTACTAGATAGCTCGGCAGAGCCCTCCGAGAAACACGCTGCGTCATTCAGCTTGAACGTGGGACGCGGAGGGGAGAGTACGCTTTCTCCCCGTTTGGAGGCGCCTTGCGCTTGGCTTCAAAGCTGCCTGAACAGCACTAGCGGCCCGACGTCTCTGCACGGCAGGATTGTCGTTGTGGGCCGAGGCTGCGTGTTCTCTCAAAGCGAAAACCGTGCTGGCAATACCTTTCTAGAAACTCCTCCCACGGCACCACATGTTCAGCTCCGGCCGAACGAAAGGTGACCTCAGGCCTCAAGGTAAGTTCCAGTGTTTCACGTCGGGGGAGTTGGGTGTGCAGGGGTTTCCATGAGGCCATACTCCACCACGGAGTGCCTTAACTCTGCGACGCTCCTGGGGGCACACAGGATAGGAGCTCGTTCGCCAATTTCGCAGGATGACTTCTCTCCGTGCCGGAACGGCGGCTCCTGGCTTCTGAGGAACCTTAGCCTAAACAGGCCCCTGGAGAAAGCTCTTCACGTTCACAGCAAGGGCAACGTACTGCTCTCTGGCTTGCCTGGGTTGAGCGCCCCAGTCGTCAAAGAGCCTCGCGAAGGCAGCGCTGCGCGGGCTCCCTTTGCCAGTCGCACGGCCTCCTTGACTGAAAGAGAACTGCAGTGCCAGAAGGCTCCGTGCTGACGACTGGCTCCAGGAGGAGACTCGGGACAGCACTCTCACAGAAGCGAAAGCTGGGCTGTGGGCCCAGCCTGAGGACCAGCACGTTTTCCACACTTAACACAGCTAAGGCATGAGCCAGACGACAGCCTTGGTCACTGAGGCCTCCCTGAGGTACTGCCATACTCACCCACTAGATCCCACGCGGAGGTCCCTGTGCCCAAAAGGGCCTCCACGGAAGGGCCCTGTTCCTCCCGTGTGTTTCCTCGAGGGAATCAGAAACCACTGAGGATAACTACGTGAGCTCCGCTTTGAAACTGGGCGACCCTGGGCAAACCTTATTCCCCTCCGTGGTAGACGGGACAGTTGCGGGTCCTAAGCTGCCTGAAGCACACTCCTCGCGCCCACCTTCTCTTTGCTGCCGGAAGGCCTCACATAAGAGGCCTGAGTTTACTCGTGACGGAAGCCGTCTGAGTGTACTCGTGTGAGGCCTGCTGCTCTCAGTTCCTTGCTGGGAGCTTCAGCAAGAGCACTCTGGAGCTCGCCGACGAAAGAATTGTGAGCCCCCCCGGCCTCAAGTAAAAGTCCAGATTTCCCCCGTCAGTAACACCTCGGAGTGCCATAGGAGCGAAGAAGCATGCGTTAACGGAGTGCTTCAACAGTGCTAGGGATTTATTTCACGAGACACTGTGCACTCACGTTCGTTGTAAGAACTGTCAAAGGGCACTGTATGCCGTCCAACCCCTCTGTTGCGTTTGAGCCACAGGAAGTAAATGCATTCGTTTGATTAAGCTCCGTGAACGTGCAACGACGATGGCGAAGCGCTGCCCTGTTCGCTCCAAAGCTCTCGTTTGTACGGCCTTCCAACGGCCTCAGGGTACGCACTTCTAAACAGCCTTACATTCCATGCTGGTGTGCCCCCAATTAGGAATTTGGGCTCTTCTGTGAGACACCAATGTGCGTCCCAAATGAAACCGGGGGGCTCCCCCAGGACGTCTGCGGACGGCAGTCGGTTGCCAGCTGTTTACTTCCAGCCGGAGAAAGAAAAAGAGGACAGCTTCCCCAGGGACGATTCTGGACCCTTGGGACCATCCAGAATCACCAAAGCCTCAACTTTGCACGGCCTGGGGAACGCTCTTCCTCATGTCCAGCAATCCCCACGTCAAAACCTTTCTCAGCAGAGGCAGGCACCCTCTCCCTTGTACTAGATAGCTCGGCAGAGCCCTCCGAGAAACACGCTGCGTCATTCAGCTTGAACGTGGGACGCGGAGGGGAGAGTACGCTTTCTCCCCGTTTGGAGGCGCCTTGCGCTTGGCTTCAAAGCTGCCTGAACAGCACTAGCGGCCCGACGTCTCTGCACGGCAGGATTGTCGTTGTGGGCCGAGGCTGCGTGTTCTCTCAAAGCGAAAACCGTGCTGGCAATACCTTTCTAGAAACTCCTCCCACGGCACCACATGTTCAGCTCCGGCCGAACGAAAGGTGACCTCAGGCCTCAAGGTAAGTTCCAGTGTTTCACGTCGGGGGAGTTGGGTGTGCAGGGGTTTCCATGAGGCCATACTCCACCACGGAGTGCCTTAACTCTGCGACGCTCCTGGGGGCACACAGGATAGGAGCTCGTTCGCCAATTTCGCAGGATGACTTCTCTCCGTGCCGGAACGGCGGCTCCTGGCTTCTGAGGAACCTTAGCCTAAACAGGCCCCTGGAGAAAGCTCTTCACGTTCACAGCAAGGGCAACGTACTGCTCTCTGGCTTGCCTGGGTTGAGCGCCCCAGTCGTCAAAGAGCCTCGCGAAGGCAGCGCTGCGCGGGCTCCCTTTGCCAGTCGCACGGCCTCCTTGACTGAAAGAGAACTGCAGTGCCAGAAGGCTCCGTGCTGACGACTGGCTCCAGGAGGAGACTCGGGACAGCACTCTCACAGAAGCGAAAGCTGGGCTGTGGGCCCAGCCTGAGGACCAGCACGTTTTCCACACTTAACACAGCTAAGGCATGAGCCAGACGACAGCCTTGGTCACTGAGGCCTCCCTGAGGTACTGCCATACTCACCCACTAGATCCCACGCGGAGGTCCCTGTGCCCAAAAGGGCCTCCACGGAAGGGCCCTGTTCCTCCCGTGTGTTTCCTCGAGGGAATCAGAAACCACTGAGGATAACTACGTGAGCTCCGCTTTGAAACTGGGCGACCCTGGGCAAACCTTATTCCCCTCCGTGGTAGACGGGACAGTTGCGGGTCCTAAGCTGCCTGAAGCACACTCCTCGCGCCCACCTTCTCTTTGCTGCCGGAAGGCCTCACATAAGAGGCCTGAGTTTACTCGTGACGGAAGCCGTCTGAGTGTACTCGTGTGAGGCCTGCTGCTCTCAGTTCCTTGCTGGGAGCTTCAGCAAGAGCACTCTGGAGCTCGCCGACGAAAGAATTGTGAGCCCCCCCGGCCTCAAGTAAAAGTCCAGATTTCCCCCGTCAGTAACACCTCGGAGTGCCATAGGAGCGAAGAAGCATGCGTTAACGGAGTGCTTCAACAGTGCTAGGGATTTATTTCACGAGACACTGTGCACTCACGTTCGTTGTAAGAACTGTCAAAGGGCACTGTATGCCGTCCAACCCCTCTGTTGCGTTTGAGCCACAGGAAGTAAATGCATTCGTTTGATTAAGCTCCGTGAACGTGCAACGACGATGGCGAAGCGCTGCCCTGTTCGCTCCAAAGCTCTCGTTTGTACGGCCTTCCAACGGCCTCAGGGTACGCACTTCTAAACAGCCTTACATTCCATGCTGGTGTGCCCCCAATTAGGAATTTGGGCTCTTCTGTGAGACACCAATGTGCGTCCCAAATGAAACCGGGGGGCTCCCCCAGGACGTCTGCGGACGGCAGTCGGTTGCCAGCTGTTTACTTCCAGCCGGAGAAAGAAAAAGAGGACAGCTTCCCCAGGGACGATTCTGGACCCTTGGGACCATCCAGAATCACCAAAGCCTCAACTTTGCACGGCCTGGGGAACGCTCTTCCTCATGTCCAGCAATCCCCACGTCAAAACCTTTCTCAGCAGAGGCAGGCACCCTCTCCCTTGTACTAGATAGCTCGGCAGAGCCCTCCGAGAAACACGCTGCGTCATTCAGCTTGAACGTGGGACGCGGAGGGGAGAGTACGCTTTCTCCCCGTTTGGAGGCGCCTTGCGCTTGGCTTCAAAGCTGCCTGAACAGCACTAGCGGCCCGACGTCTCTGCACGGCAGGATTGTCGTTGTGGGCCGAGGCTGCGTGTTCTCTCAAAGCGAAAACCGTGCTGGCAATACCTTTCTAGAAACTCCTCCCACGGCACCACATGTTCAGCTCCGGCCGAACGAAAGGTGACCTCAGGCCTCAAGGTAAGTTCCAGTGTTTCACGTCGGGGGAGTTGGGTGTGCAGGGGTTTCCATGAGGCCATACTCCACCACGGAGTGCCTTAACTCTGCGACGCTCCTGGGGGCACACAGGATAGGAGCTCGTTCGCCAATTTCGCAGGATGACTTCTCTCCGTGCCGGAACGGCGGCTCCTGGCTTCTGAGGAACCTTAGCCTAAACAGGCCCCTGGAGAAAGCTCTTCACGTTCACAGCAAGGGCAACGTACTGCTCTCTGGCTTGCCTGGGTTGAGCGCCCCAGTCGTCAAAGAGCCTCGCGAAGGCAGCGCTGCGCGGGCTCCCTTTGCCAGTCGCACGGCCTCCTTGACTGAAAGAGAACTGCAGTGCCAGAAGGCTCCGTGCTGACGACTGGCTCCAGGAGGAGACTCGGGACAGCACTCTCACAGAAGCGAAAGCTGGGCTGTGGGCCCAGCCTGAGGACCAGCACGTTTTCCACACTTAACACAGCTAAGGCATGAGCCAGACGACAGCCTTGGTCACTGAGGCCTCCCTGAGGTACTGCCATACTCACCCACTAGATCCCACGCGGAGGTCCCTGTGCCCAAAAGGGCCTCCACGGAAGGGCCCTGTTCCTCCCGTGTGTTTCCTCGAGGGAATCAGAAACCACTGAGGATAACTACGTGAGCTCCGCTTTGAAACTGGGCGACCCTGGGCAAACCTTATTCCCCTCCGTGGTAGACGGGACAGTTGCGGGTCCTAAGCTGCCTGAAGCACACTCCTCGCGCCCACCTTCTCTTTGCTGCCGGAAGGCCTCACATAAGAGGCCTGAGTTTACTCGTGACGGAAGCCGTCTGAGTGTACTCGTGTGAGGCCTGCTGCTCTCAGTTCCTTGCTGGGAGCTTCAGCAAGAGCACTCTGGAGCTCGCCGACGAAAGAATTGTGAGCCCCCCCGGCCTCAAGTAAAAGTCCAGATTTCCCCCGTCAGTAACACCTCGGAGTGCCATAGGAGCGAAGAAGCATGCGTTAACGGAGTGCTTCAACAGTGCTAGGGATTTATTTCACGAGACACTGTGCACTCACGTTCGTTGTAAGAACTGTCAAAGGGCACTGTATGCCGTCCAACCCCTCTGTTGCGTTTGAGCCACAGGAAGTAAATGCATTCGTTTGATTAAGCTCCGTGAACGTGCAACGACGATGGCGAAGCGCTGCCCTGTTCGCTCCAAAGCTCTCGTTTGTACGGCCTTCCAACGGCCTCAGGGTACGCACTTCTAAACAGCCTTACATTCCATGCTGGTGTGCCCCCAATTAGGAATTTGGGCTCTTCTGTGAGACACCAATGTGCGTCCCAAATGAAACCGGGGGGCTCCCCCAGGACGTCTGCGGACGGCAGTCGGTTGCCAGCTGTTTACTTCCAGCCGGAGAAAGAAAAAGAGGACAGCTTCCCCAGGGACGATTCTGGACCCTTGGGACCATCCAGAATCACCAAAGCCTCAACTTTGCACGGCCTGGGGAACGCTCTTCCTCATGTCCAGCAATCCCCACGTCAAAACCTTTCTCAGCAGAGGCAGGCACCCTCTCCCTTGTACTAGATAGCTCGGCAGAGCCCTCCGAGAAACACGCTGCGTCATTCAGCTTGAACGTGGGACGCGGAGGGGAGAGTACGCTTTCTCCCCGTTTGGAGGCGCCTTGCGCTTGGCTTCAAAGCTGCCTGAACAGCACTAGCGGCCCGACGTCTCTGCACGGCAGGATTGTCGTTGTGGGCCGAGGCTGCGTGTTCTCTCAAAGCGAAAACCGTGCTGGCAATACCTTTCTAGAAACTCCTCCCACGGCACCACATGTTCAGCTCCGGCCGAACGAAAGGTGACCTCAGGCCTCAAGGTAAGTTCCAGTGTTTCACGTCGGGGGAGTTGGGTGTGCAGGGGTTTCCATGAGGCCATACTCCACCACGGAGTGCCTTAACTCTGCGACGCTCCTGGGGGCACACAGGATAGGAGCTCGTTCGCCAATTTCGCAGGATGACTTCTCTCCGTGCCGGAACGGCGGCTCCTGGCTTCTGAGGAACCTTAGCCTAAACAGGCCCCTGGAGAAAGCTCTTCACGTTCACAGCAAGGGCAACGTACTGCTCTCTGGCTTGCCTGGGTTGAGCGCCCCAGTCGTCAAAGAGCCTCGCGAAGGCAGCGCTGCGCGGGCTCCCTTTGCCAGTCGCACGGCCTCCTTGACTGAAAGAGAACTGCAGTGCCAGAAGGCTCCGTGCTGACGACTGGCTCCAGGAGGAGACTCGGGACAGCACTCTCACAGAAGCGAAAGCTGGGCTGTGGGCCCAGCCTGAGGACCAGCACGTTTTCCACACTTAACACAGCTAAGGCATGAGCCAGACGACAGCCTTGGTCACTGAGGCCTCCCTGAGGTACTGCCATACTCACCCACTAGATCCCACGCGGAGGTCCCTGTGCCCAAAAGGGCCTCCACGGAAGGGCCCTGTTCCTCCCGTGTGTTTCCTCGAGGGAATCAGAAACCACTGAGGATAACTACGTGAGCTCCGCTTTGAAACTGGGCGACCCTGGGCAAACCTTATTCCCCTCCGTGGTAGACGGGACAGTTGCGGGTCCTAAGCTGCCTGAAGCACACTCCTCGCGCCCACCTTCTCTTTGCTGCCGGAAGGCCTCACATAAGAGGCCTGAGTTTACTCGTGACGGAAGCCGTCTGAGTGTACTCGTGTGAGGCCTGCTGCTCTCAGTTCCTTGCTGGGAGCTTCAGCAAGAGCACTCTGGAGCTCGCCGACGAAAGAATTGTGAGCCCCCCCGGCCTCAAGTAAAAGTCCAGATTTCCCCCGTCAGTAACACCTCGGAGTGCCATAGGAGCGAAGAAGCATGCGTTAACGGAGTGCTTCAACAGTGCTAGGGATTTATTTCACGAGACACTGTGCACTCACGTTCGTTGTAAGAACTGTCAAAGGGCACTGTATGCCGTCCAACCCCTCTGTTGCGTTTGAGCCACAGGAAGTAAATGCATTCGTTTGATTAAGCTCCGTGAACGTGCAACGACGATGGCGAAGCGCTGCCCTGTTCGCTCCAAAGCTCTCGTTTGTACGGCCTTCCAACGGCCTCAGGGTACGCACTTCTAAACAGCCTTACATTCCATGCTGGTGTGCCCCCAATTAGGAATTTGGGCTCTTCTGTGAGACACCAATGTGCGTCCCAAATGAAACCGGGGGGCTCCCCCAGGACGTCTGCGGACGGCAGTCGGTTGCCAGCTGTTTACTTCCAGCCGGAGAAAGAAAAAGAGGACAGCTTCCCCAGGGACGATTCTGGACCCTTGGGACCATCCAGAATCACCAAAGCCTCAACTTTGCACGGCCTGGGGAACGCTCTTCCTCATGTCCAGCAATCCCCACGTCAAAACCTTTCTCAGCAGAGGCAGGCACCCTCTCCCTTGTACTAGATAGCTCGGCAGAGCCCTCCGAGAAACACGCTGCGTCATTCAGCTTGAACGTGGGACGCGGAGGGGAGAGTACGCTTTCTCCCCGTTTGGAGGCGCCTTGCGCTTGGCTTCAAAGCTGCCTGAACAGCACTAGCGGCCCGACGTCTCTGCACGGCAGGATTGTCGTTGTGGGCCGAGGCTGCGTGTTCTCTCAAAGCGAAAACCGTGCTGGCAATACCTTTCTAGAAACTCCTCCCACGGCACCACATGTTCAGCTCCGGCCGAACGAAAGGTGACCTCAGGCCTCAAGGTAAGTTCCAGTGTTTCACGTCGGGGGAGTTGGGTGTGCAGGGGTTTCCATGAGGCCATACTCCACCACGGAGTGCCTTAACTCTGCGACGCTCCTGGGGGCACACAGGATAGGAGCTCGTTCGCCAATTTCGCAGGATGACTTCTCTCCGTGCCGGAACGGCGGCTCCTGGCTTCTGAGGAACCTTAGCCTAAACAGGCCCCTGGAGAAAGCTCTTCACGTTCACAGCAAGGGCAACGTACTGCTCTCTGGCTTGCCTGGGTTGAGCGCCCCAGTCGTCAAAGAGCCTCGCGAAGGCAGCGTTGCGCGGGCTCCCTTTGCCAGTCGCACGGCCTCCTTGACTGAAAGAGAACTGCAGTGCCAGAAGGCTCCGTGCTGACGACTGGCTCCAGGAGGAGACTCGGGACAGCACTCTCACAGAAGCGAAAGCTGGGCTGTGGGCCCAGCCTGAGGACCAGCACGTTTTCCACACTTAACACAGCTAAGGCATGAGCCAGACGACAGCCTTGGTCACTGAGGCCTCCCTGAGGTACTGCCATACTCACCCACTAGATCCCACGCGGAGGTCCCTGTGCCCAAAAGGGCCTCCACGGAAGGGCCCTGTTCCTCCCGTGTGTTTCCTCGAGGGAATCAGAAACCACTGAGGATAACTACGTGAGCTCCGCTTTGAAACTGGGCGACCCTGGGCAAACCTTATTCCCCTCCGTGGTAGACGGGACAGTTGCGGGTCCTAAGCTGCCTGAAGCACACTCCTCGCGCCCACCTTCTCTTTGCTGCCGGAAGGCCTCACATAAGAGGCCTGAGTTTACTCGTGACGGAAGCCGTCTGAGTGTACTCGTGTGAGGCCTGCTGCTCTCAGTTCCTTGCTGGGAGCTTCAGCAAGAGCACTCTGGAGCTCGCCGACGAAAGAATTGTGAGCCCCCCCGGCCTCAAGTAAAAGTCCAGATTTCCCCCGTCAGTAACACCTCGGAGTGCCATAGGAGCGAAGAAGCATGCGTTAACGGAGTGCTTCAACAGTGCTAGGGATTTATTTCACGAGACACTGTGCACTCACGTTCGTTGTAAGAACTGTCAAAGGGCACTGTATGCCGTCCAACCCCTCTGTTGCGTTTGAGCCACAGGAAGTAAATGCATTCGTTTGATTAAGCTCCGTGAACGTGCAACGACGATGGCGAAGCGCTGCCCTGTTCGCTCCAAAGCTCTCGTTTGTACGGCCTTCCAACGGCCTCAGGGTACGCACTTCTAAACAGCCTTACATTCCATGCTGGTGTGCCCCCAATTAGGAATTTGGGCTCTTCTGTGAGACACCAATGTGCGTCCCAAATGAAACCGGGGGGCTCCCCCAGGACGTCTGCGGACGGCAGTCGGTTGCCAGCTGTTTACTTCCAGCCGGAGAAAGAAAAAGAGGACAGCTTCCCCAGGGACGATTCTGGACCCTTGGGACCATCCAGAATCACCAAAGCCTCAACTTTGCACGGCCTGGGGAACGCTCTTCCTCATGTCCAGCAATCCCCACGTCAAAACCTTTCTCAGCAGAGGCAGGCACCCTCTCCCTTGTACTAGATAGCTCGGCAGAGCCCTCCGAGAAACACGCTGCGTCATTCAGCTTGAACGTGGGACGCGGAGGGGAGAGTACGCTTTCTCCCCGTTTGGAGGCGCCTTGCGCTTGGCTTCAAAGCTGCCTGAACAGCACTAGCGGCCCGACGTCTCTGCACGGCAGGATTGTCGTTGTGGGCCGAGGCTGCGTGTTCTCTCAAAGCGAAAACCGTGCTGGCAATACCTTTCTAGAAACTCCTCCCACGGCACCACATGTTCAGCTCCGGCCGAACGAAAGGTGACCTCAGGCCTCAAGGTAAGTTCCAGTGTTTCACGTCGGGGGAGTTGGGTGTGCAGGGGTTTCCATGAGGCCATACTCCACCACGGAGTGCCTTAACTCTGCGACGCTCCTGGGGGCACACAGGATAGGAGCTCGTTCGCCAATTTCGCAGGATGACTTCTCTCCGTGCCGGAACGGCGGCTCCTGGCTTCTGAGGAACCTTAGCCTAAACAGGCCCCTGGAGAAAGCTCTTCACGTTCACAGCAAGGGCAACGTACTGCTCTCTGGCTTGCCTGGGTTGAGCGCCCCAGTCGTCAAAGAGCCTCGCGAAGGCAGCGCTGCGCGGGCTCCCTTTGCCAGTCGCACGGCCTCCTTGACTGAAAGAGAACTGCAGTGCCAGAAGGCTCCGTGCTGACGACTGGCTCCAGGAGGAGACTCGGGACAGCACTCTCACAGAAGCGAAAGCTGGGCTGTGGGCCCAGCCTGAGGACCAGCACGTTTTCCACACTTAACACAGCTAAGGCATGAGCCAGACGACAGCCTTGGTCACTGAGGCCTCCCTGAGGTACTGCCATACTCACCCACTAGATCCCACGCGGAGGTCCCTGTGCCCAAAAGGGCCTCCACGGAAGGGCCCTGTTCCTCCCGTGTGTTTCCTCGAGGGAATCAGAAACCACTGAGGATAACTACGTGAGCTCCGCTTTGAAACTGGGCGACCCTGGGCAAACCTTATTCCCCTCCGTGGTAGACGGGACAGTTGCGGGTCCTAAGCTGCCTGAAGCACACTCCTCGCGCCCACCTTCTCTTTGCTGCCGGAAGGCCTCACATAAGAGGCCTGAGTTTACTCGTGACGGAAGCCGTCTGAGTGTACTCGTGTGAGGCCTGCTGCTCTCAGTTCCTTGCTGGGAGCTTCAGCAAGAGCACTCTGGAGCTCGCCGACAAAAGAATTGTGAGCCCCCCCGGCCTCAAGTAAAAGTCCAGATTTCCCCCGTCAGTAACACCTCGGAGTGCCATAGGAGCGAAGAAGCATGCGTTAACGGAGTGCTTCAACAGTGCTAGGGATTTATTTCACGAGACACTGTGCACTCACGTTCGTTGTAAGAACTGTCAAAGGGCACTGTATGCCGTCCAACCCCTCTGTTGCGTTTGAGCCACAGGAAGTAAATGCATTCGTTTGATTAAGCTCCGTGAACGTGCAACGACGATGGCGAAGCGCTGCCCTGTTCGCTCCAAAGCTCTCGTTTGTACGGCCTTCCAACGGCCTCAGGGTACGCACTTCTAAACAGCCTTACATTCCATGCTGGTGTGCCCCCAATTAGGAATTTGGGCTCTTCTGTGAGACACCAATGTGCGTCCCAAATGAAACCGGGGGGCTCCCCCAGGACGTCTGCGGACGGCAGTCGGTTGCCAGCTGTTTACTTCCAGCCGGAGAAAGAAAAAGAGGACAGCTTCCCCAGGGACGATTCTGGACCCTTGGGACCATCCAGAATCACCAAAGCCTCAACTTTGCACGGCCTGGGGAACGCTCTTCCTCATGTCCAGCAATCCCCACGTCAAAACCTTTCTCAGCAGAGGCAGGCACCCTCTCCCTTGTACTAGATAGCTCGGCAGAGCCCTCCGAGAAACACGCTGCGTCATTCAGCTTGAACGTGGGACGCGGAGGGGAGAGTACGCTTTCTCCCCGTTTGGAGGCGCCTTGCGCTTGGCTTCAAAGCTGCCTGAACAGCACTAGCGGCCCGACGTCTCTGCACGGCAGGATTGTCGTTGTGGGCCGAGGCTGCGTGTTCTCTCAAAGCGAAAACCGTGCTGGCAATACCTTTCTAGAAACTCCTCCCACGGCACCACATGTTCAGCTCCGGCCGAACGAAAGGTGACCTCAGGCCTCAAGGTAAGTTCCAGTGTTTCACGTCGGGGGAGTTGGGTGTGCAGGGGTTTCCATGAGGCCATACTCCACCACGGAGTGCCTTAACTCTGCGACGCTCCTGGGGGCACACAGGATAGGAGCTCGTTCGCCAATTTCGCAGGATGACTTCTCTCCGTGCCGGAACGGCGGCTCCTGGCTTCTGAGGAACCTTAGCCTAAACAGGCCCCTGGAGAAAGCTCTTCACGTTCACAGCAAGGGCAACGTACTGCTCTCTGGCTTGCCTGGGTTGAGCGCCCCAGTCGTCAAAGAGCCTCGCGAAGGCAGCGCTGCGCGGGCTCCCTTTGCCAGTCGCACGGCCTCCTTGACTGAAAGAGAACTGCAGTGCCAGAAGGCTCCGTGCTGACGACTGGCTCCAGGAGGAGACTCGGGACAGCACTCTCACAGAAGCGAAAGCTGGGCTGTGGGCCCAGCCTGAGGACCAGCACGTTTTCCACACTTAACACAGCTAAGGCATGAGCCAGACGACAGCCTTGGTCACTGAGGCCTCCCTGAGGTACTGCCATACTTACCCACTAGATCCCACGCGGAGGTCCCTGTGCCCAAAAGGGCCTCCACGGAAGGGCCCTGTTCCTCCCGTGTGTTTCCTCGAGGGAATCAGAAACCACTGAGGATAACTACGTGAGCTCCGCTTTGAAACTGGGCGACCCTGGGCAAACCTTATTCCCCTCCGTGGTAGACGGGACAGTTGCGGGTCCTAAGCTGCCTGAAGCACACTCCTCGCGCCCACCTTCTCTTTGCTGCCGGAAGGCCTCACATAAGAGGCCTGAGTTTACTCGTGACGGAAGCCGTCTGAGTGTACTCGTGTGAGGCCTGCTGCTCTCAGTTCCTTGCTGGGAGCTTCAGCAAGAGCACTCTGGAGCTCGCCGACAAAAGAATTGTGAGCCCCCCCGGCCTCAAGTAAAAGTCCAGATTTCCCCCGTCAGTAACACCTCGGAGTGCCATAGGAGCGAAGAAGCATGCGTTAACGGAGTGCTTCAACAGTGCTAGGGATTTATTTCACGAGACACTGTGCACTCACGTTCGTTGTAAGAACTGTCAAAGGGCACTGTATGCCGTCCAACCCCTCTGTTGCGTTTGAGCCACAGGAAGTAAATGCATTCGTTTGATTAAGCTCCGTGAACGTGCAACGACGATGGCGAAGCGCTGCCCTGTTCGCTCCAAAGCTCTCGTTTGTACGGCCTTCCAACGGCCTCAGGGTACGCACTTCTAAACAGCCTTACATTCCATGCTGGTGTGCCCCCAATTAGGAATTTGGGCTCTTCTGTGAGACACCAATGTGCGTCCCAAATGAAACCGGGGGGCTCCCCCAGGACGTCTGCGGACGGCAGTCGGTTGCCAGCTGTTTACTTCCAGCCGGAGAAAGAAAAAGAGGACAGCTTCCCCAGGGACGATTCTGGACCCTTGGGACCATCCAGAATCACCAAAGCCTCAACTTTGCACGGCCTGGGGAACGCTCTTCCTCATGTCCAGCAATCCCCACGTCAAAACCTTTCTCAGCAGAGGCAGGCACCCTCTCCCTTGTACTAGATAGCTCGGCAGAGCCCTCCGAGAAACACGCTGCGTCATTCAGCTTGAACGTGGGACGCGGAGGGGAGAGTACGCTTTCTCCCCGTTTGGAGGCGCCTTGCGCTTGGCTTCAAAGCTGCCTGAACAGCACTAGCGGCCCGACGTCTCTGCACGGCAGGATTGTCGTTGTGGGCCGAGGCTGCGTGTTCTCTCAAAGCGAAAACCGTGCTGGCAATACCTTTCTAGAAACTCCTCCCACGGCACCACATGTTCAGCTCCGGCCGAACGAAAGGTGACCTCAGGCCTCAAGGTAAGTTCCAGTGTTTCACGTCGGGGGAGTTGGGTGTGCAGGGGTTTCCATGAGGCCATACTCCACCACGGAGTGCCTTAACTCTGCGACGCTCCTGGGGGCACACAGGATAGGAGCTCGTTCGCCAATTTCGCAGGATGACTTCTCTCCGTGCCGGAACGGCGGCTCCTGGCTTCTGAGGAACCTTAGCCTAAACAGGCCCCTGGAGAAAGCTCTTCACGTTCACAGCAAGGGCAACGTACTGCTCTCTGGCTTGCCTGGGTTGAGCGCCCCAGTCGTCAAAGAGCCTCGCGAAGGCAGCGCTGCGCGGGCTCCCTTTGCCAGTCGCACGGCCTCCTTGACTGAAAGAGAACTGCAGTGCCAGAAGGCTCCGTGCTGACGACTGGCTCCAGGAGGAGACTCGGGACAGCACTCTCACAGAAGCGAAAGCTGGGCTGTGGGCCCAGCCTGAGGACCAGCACGTTTTCCACACTTAACACAGCTAAGGCATGAGCCAGACGACAGCCTTGGTCACTGAGGCCTCCCTGAGGTACTGCCATACTCACCCACTAGATCCCACGCGGAGGTCCCTGTGCCCAAAAGGGCCTCCACGGAAGGGCCCTGTTCCTCCCGTGTGTTTCCTCGAGGGAATCAGAAACCACTGAGGATAACTACGTGAGCTCCGCTTTGAAACTGGGCGACCCTGGGCAAACCTTATTCCCCTCCGTGGTAGACGGGACAGTTGCGGGTCCTAAGCTGCCTGAAGCACACTCCTCGCGCCCACCTTCTCTTTGCTGCCGGAAGGCCTCACATAAGAGGCCTGAGTTTACTCGTGACGGAAGCCGTCTGAGTGTACTCGTGTGAGGCCTGCTGCTCTCAGTTCCTTGCTGGGAGCTTCAGCAAGAGCACTCTGGAGCTCGCCGACAAAAGAATTGTGAGCCCCCCCGGCCTCAAGTAAAAGTCCAGATTTCCCCCGTCAGTAACACCTCGGAGTGCCATAGGAGCGAAGAAGCATGCGTTAACGGAGTGCTTCAACAGTGCTAGGGATTTATTTCACGAGACACTGTGCACTCACGTTCGTTGTAAGAACTGTCAAAGGGCACTGTATGCCGTCCAACCCCTCTGTTGCGTTTGAGCCACAGGAAGTAAATGCATTCGTTTGATTAAGCTCCGTGAACGTGCAACGACGATGGCGAAGCGCTGCCCTGTTCGCTCCAAAGCTCTCGTTTGTACGGCCTTCCAACGGCCTCAGGGTACGCACTTCTAAACAGCCTTACATTCCATGCTGGTGTGCCCCCAATTAGGAATTTGGGCTCTTCTGTGAGACACCAATGTGCGTCCCAAATGAAACCGGGGGGCTCCCCCAGGACGTCTGCGGACGGCAGTCGGTTGCCAGCTGTTTACTTCCAGCCGGAGAAAGAAAAAGAGGACAGCTTCCCCAGGGACGATTCTGGACCCTTGGGACCATCCAGAATCACCAAAGCCTCAACTTTGCACGGCCTGGGGAACGCTCTTCCTCATGTCCAGCAATCCCCACGTCAAAACCTTTCTCAGCAGAGGCAGGCACCCTCTCCCTTGTACTAGATAGCTCGGCAGAGCCCTCCGAGAAACACGCTGCGTCATTCAGCTTGAACGTGGGACGCGGAGGGGAGAGTACGCTTTCTCCCCGTTTGGAGGCGCCTTGCGCTTGGCTTCAAAGCTGCCTGAACAGCACTAGCGGCCCGACGTCTCTGCACGGCAGGATTGTCGTTGTGGGCCGAGGCTGCGTGTTCTCTCAAAGCGAAAACCGTGCTGGCAATACCTTTCTAGAAACTCCTCCCACGGCACCACATGTTCAGCTCCGGCCGAACGAAAGGTGACCTCAGGCCTCAAGGTAAGTTCCAGTGTTTCACGTCGGGGGAGTTGGGTGTGCAGGGGTTTCCATGAGGCCATACTCCACCACGGAGTGCCTTAACTCTGCGACGCTCCTGGGGGCACACAGGATAGGAGCTCGTTCGCCAATTTCGCAGGATGACTTCTCTCCGTGCCGGAACGGCGGCTCCTGGCTTCTGAGGAACCTTAGCCTAAACAGGCCCCTGGAGAAAGCTCTTCACGTTCACAGCAAGGGCAACGTACTGCTCTCTGGCTTGCCTGGGTTGAGCGCCCCAGTCGTCAAAGAGCCTCGCGAAGGCAGCGCTGCGCGGGCTCCCTTTGCCAGTCGCACGGCCTCCTTGACTGAAAGAGAACTGCAGTGCCAGAAGGCTCCGTGCTGACGACTGGCTCCAGGAGGAGACTCGGGACAGCACTCTCACAGAAGCGAAAGCTGGGCTGTGGGCCCAGCCTGAGGACCAGCACGTTTTCCACACTTAACACAGCTAAGGCATGAGCCAGACGACAGCCTTGGTCACTGAGGCCTCCCTGAGGTACTGCCATACTCACCCACTAGATCCCACGCGGAGGTCCCTGTGCCCAAAAGGGCCTCCACGGAAGGGCCCTGTTCCTCCCGTGTGTTTCCTCGAGGGAATCAGAAACCACTGAGGATAACTACGTGAGCTCCGCTTTGAAACTGGGCGACCCTGGGCAAACCTTATTCCCCTCCGTGGTAGACGGGACAGTTGCGGGTCCTAAGCTGCCTGAAGCACACTCCTCGCGCCCACCTTCTCTTTGCTGCCGGAAGGCCTCACATAAGAGGCCTGAGTTTACTCGTGACGGAAGCCGTCTGAGTGTACTCGTGTGAGGCCTGCTGCTCTCAGTTCCTTGCTGGGAGCTTCAGCAAGAGCACTCTGGAGCTCGCCGACAAAAGAATTGTGAGCCCCCCCGGCCTCAAGTAAAAGTCCAGATTTCCCCCGTCAGTAACACCTCGGAGTGCCATAGGAGCGAAGGAGCATGCGTTAACGGAGTGCTTCAACAGTGCTAGGGATTTATTTCACGAGACACTGTGCACTCACGTTCGTTGTAAGAACTGTCAAAGGGCACTGTATGCCGTCCAACCCCTCTGTTGCGTTTGAGCCACAGGAAGTAAATGCATTCGTTTGATTAAGCTCCGTGAACGTGCAACGACGATGGCGAAGCGCTGCCCTGTTCGCTCCAAAGCTCTCGTTTGTACGGCCTTCCAACGGCCTCAGGGTACGCACTTCTAAACAGCCTTACATTCCATGCTGGTGTGCCCCCAATTAGGAATTTGGGCTCTTCTGTGAGACACCAATGTGCGTCCCAAATGAAACCGGGGGCCTCCCCCAGGACGTCTGCGGACGGCAGTCGGTTGCCAGCTGTTTACTTCCAGCCGGAGAAAGAAAAAGAGGACAGCTTCCCCAGGGACGATTCTGGACCCTTGGGACCATCCAGAATCACCAAAGCCTCAACTTTGCACGGCCTGGGGAACGCTCTTCCTCATGTCCAGCAATCCCCACGTCAAAACCTTTCTCAGCAGAGGCAGGCACCCTCTCCCTTGTACTAGATAGCTCGGCAGAGCCCTCCGAGAAACACGCTGCGTCATTCAGCTTGAACGTGGGACGCGGAGGGGAGAGTACGCTTTCTCCCCGTTTGGAGGCGCCTTGCGCTTGGCTTCAAAGCTGCCTGAACAGCACTAGCGGCCCGACGTCTCTGCACGGCAGGATTGTCATTGTGGGCCGAGGCTGCGTGTTCTCTCAAAGCGAAAACCGTGCTGGCAATACCTTTCTAGAAACTCCTCCCACGGCACCACATGTTCAGCTCCGGCCGAACGAAAGGTGACCTCAGGCCTCAAGGTAAGTTCCAGTGTTTCACGTCGGGGGAGTTGGGTGTGCAGGGGTTTCCATGAGGCCATACTCCACCACGGAGTGCCTTAACTCTGCGACGCTCCTGGGGGCACACAGGATAGGAGCTCGTTCGCCAATTTCGCAGGATGACTTCTCTCCGTGCCGGAACGGCGGCTCCTGGCTTCTGAGGAACCTTAGCCTAAACAGGCCCCTGGAGAAAGCTCTTCACGTTCACAGCAAGGGCAACGTACTGCTCTCTGGCTTGCCTGGGTTGAGCGCCCCAGTCGTCAAAGAGCCTCGCGAAGGCAGTGCTGCGCAGACTCCCTTTGCCAGTCGCACGGCCTCCTTGACTGAAAGAGAACTGCAGTGCCAGAAGGCTCCGTGCTGACGACTGGCTCCAGGAGGAGACTCGGGACAGCACTCTCACAGAAGCGAAAGCTGGGCTGTGGGCCCAGCCTGAGGACCAGCACGTTTTCCACACTTAACACAGCTAAGGCATGAGCCAGACGACAGCCTTGGTCACTGAGGCCTCCCTGAGGTACTGCCATACTCACCCACTAGATCCCACGCGGAGGTCCCTGTGCCCAAAAGGGCCTCCACGGAAGGGCCCTGTTCCTCCCGTGTGTTTCCTCGAGGGAATCAGAAACCACTGAGGATAACTACGTGAGCTCCGCTTTGAAACTGGGCGACCCTGGGCAAACCTTATTCCCCTCCGTGGTAGACGGGACAGTTGCGGGTCCTAAGCTGCCTGAAGCACACTCCTCGCGCCCACCTTCTCTTTGCTGCCGGAAGGCCTCACATAAGAGGCCTGAGTTTACTCGTGACGGAAGCCGTCTGAGTGTACTCGTGTGAGGCCTGCTGCTCTCAGTTCCTTGCTGGGAGCTTCAGCAAGAGCACTCTGGAGCTCGCCGACAAAAGAATTGTGAGCCCCCCCGGCCTCAAGTAAAAGTCCAGATTTCCCCCGTCAGTAACACCTCGGAGTGCCATAGGAGCGAAGAAGCATGCGTTAACGGAGTGCTTCAACAGTGCTAGGGATTTATTTCACGAGACACTGTGCACTCACGTTCGTTGTAAGAACTGTCAAAGGGCACTGTATGCCGTCCAACCCCTCTGTTGCGTTTGAGCCACAGGAAGTAAATGCATTCGTTTGATTAAGCTCCGTGAACGTGCAACGACGATGGCGAAGCGCTGCCCTGTTCGCTCCAAAGCTCTCGTTTGTACGGCCTTCCAACGGCCTCAGGGTACGCACTTCTAAACAGCCTTACATTCCATGCTGGTGTGCCCCCAATTAGGAATTTGGGCTCTTCTGTGAGACACCAATGTGCGTCCCAAATGAAACCGGGGGGCTCCCCCAGGACGTCTGCGGACGGCAGTCGGTTGCCAGCTGTTTACTTCCAGCCGGAGAAAGAAAAAGAGGACAGCTTCCCCAGGGACGATTCTGGACCCTTGGGACCATCCAGAATCACCAAAGCCTCAACTTTGCACGGCCTGGGGAACGCTCTTCCTCATGTCCAGCAATCCCCACGTCAAAACCTTTCTCAGCAGAGGCAGGCACCCTCTCCCTTGTACTAGATAGCTCGGCAGAGCCCTCCGAGAAACACGCTGCGTCATTCAGCTTGAACGTGGGACGCGGAGGGGAGAGTACGCTTTCTCCCCGTTTGGAGGCGCCTTGCGCTTGGCTTCAAAGCTGCCTGAACAGCACTAGCGGCCCGACGTCTCTGCACGGCAGGATTGTCGTTGTGGGCCGAGGCTGCGTGTTCTCTCAAAGCGAAAACCGTGCTGGCAATACCTTTCTAGAAACTCCTCCCACGGCACCACATGTTCAGCTCCGGCCGAACGAAAGGTGACCTCAGGCCTCAAGGTAAGTTCCAGTGTTTCACGTCGGGGGAGTTGGGTGTGCAGGGGTTTCCATGAGGCCATACTCCACCACGGAGTGCCTTAACTCTGCGACGCTCCTGGGGGCACACAGGATAGGAGCTCGTTCGCCAATTTCGCAGGATGACTTCTCTCCGTGCCGGAACGGCGGCTCCTGGCTTCTGAGGAACCTTAGCCTAAACAGGCCCCTGGAGAAAGCTCTTCACGTTCACAGCAAGGGCAACGTACTGCTCTCTGGCTTGCCTGGGTTGAGCGCCCCAGTCGTCAAAGAGCCTCGCGAAGGCAGCGCTGCGCGGGCTCCCTTTGCCAGTCGCACGGCCTCCTTGACTGAAAGAGAACTGCAGTGCCAGAAGGCTCCGTGCTGACGACTGGCTCCAGGAGGAGACTCGGGACAGCACTCTCACAGAAGCGAAAGCTGGGCTGTGGGCCCAGCCTGAGGACCAGCACGTTTTCCACACTTAACACAGCTAAGGCATGAGCCAGACGACAGCCTTGGTCACTGAGGCCTCCCTGAGGTACTGCCATACTCACCCACTAGATCCCACGCGGAGGTCCCTGTGCCCAAAAGGGCCTCCACGGAAGGGCCCTGTTCCTCCCGTGTGTTTCCTCGAGGGAATCAGAAACCACTGAGGATAACTACGTGAGCTCCGCTTTGAAACTGGGCGACCCTGGGCAAACCTTATTCCCCTCCGTGGTAGACGGGACAGTTGCGGGTCCTAAGCTGCCTGAAGCACACTCCTCGCGCCCACCTTCTCTTTGCTGCCGGAAGGCCTCACATAAGAGGCCTGAGTTTACTCGTGACGGAAGCCGTCTGAGTGTACTCGTGTGAGGCCTGCTGCTCTCAGTTCCTTGCTGGGAGCTTCAGCAAGAGCACTCTGGAGCTCGCCGACAAAAGAATTGTGAGCCCCCCCGGCCTCAAGTAAAAGTCCAGATTTCCCCCGTCAGTAACACCTCGGAGTGCCATAGGAGCGAAGGAGCATGCGTTAACGGAGTGCTTCAACAGTGCTAGGGATTTATTTCACGAGACACTGTGCACTCACGTTCGTTGTAAGAACTGTCAAAGGGCACTGTATGCCGTCCAACCCCTCTGTTGCGTTTGAGCCACAGGAAGTAAATGCATTCGTTTGATTAAGCTCCGTGAACGTGCAACGACGATGGCGAAGCGCTGCCCTGTTCGCTCGAAAGCTCTCGTTTGTACGGCCTTCCAACGGCCTCAGGGTACGCACTTCTAAACAGCCTTACATTCCATGCTGGTGTGCCCCCAATTAGGAATTTGGGCTCTTCTGTGAGACACCAATGTGCGTCCCAAATGAAACCGGGGGCCTCCCCCAGGACGTCTGCGGACGGCAGTCGGTTGCCAGCTGTTTACTTCCAGCCGGAGAAAGAAAAAGAGGACAGCTTCCCCAGGGACGATTCTGGACCCTTGGGACCATCCAGAATCACCAAAGCCTCAACTTTGCACGGCCTGGGGAACGCTCTTCCTCATGTCCAGCAATCCCCACGTCAAAACCTTTCTCAGCAGAGGCAGGCACCCTCTCCCTTGTACTAGATAGCTCGGCAGAGCCCTCCGAGAAACACGCTGCGTCATTCAGCTTGAACGTGGGACGCGGAGGGGAGAGTACGCTTTCTCCCCGTTTGGAGGCGCCTTGCGCTTGGCTTCAAAGCTGCCTGAACAGCACTAGCGGCCCGACGTCTCTGCACGGCAGGATTGTCGTTGTGGGCCGAGGCTGCGTGTTCTCTCAAAGCGAAAACCGTGCTGGCAATACCTTTCTAGAAACTCCTCCCACGGCACCACATGTTCAGCTCCGGCCGAACGAAAGGTGACCTCAGGCCTCAAGGTAAGTTCCAGTGTTTCACGTCGGGGGAGTTGGGTGTGCAGGGGTTTCCATGAGGCCATACTCCACCACGGAGTGCCTTAACTCTGCGACGCTCCTGGGGGCACACAGGATAGGAGCTCGTTCGCCAATTTCGCAGGATGACTTCTCTCCGTGCCGGAACGGCGGCTCCTGGCTTCTGAGGAACCTTAGCCTAAACAGGCCCCTGGAGAAAGCTCTTCACGTTCACAGCAAGGGCAACGTACTGCTCTCTGGCTTGCCTGGGTTGAGCGCCCCAGTCGTCAAAGAGCCTCGCGAAGGCAGCGCTGCGCGGGCTCCCTTTGCCAGTCGCACGGCCTCCTTGACTGAAAGAGAACTGCAGTGCCAGAAGGCTCCGTGCTGACGACTGGCTCCAGGAGGAGACTCGGGACAGCACTCTCACAGAAGCGAAAGCTGGGCTGTGGGCCCAGCCTGAGGACCAGCACGTTTTCCACACTTAACACAGCTAAGGCATGAGCCAGACGACAGCCTTGGTCACTGAGGCCTCCCTGAGGTACTGCCATACTCACCCACTAGATCCCACGCGGAGGTCCCTGTGCCCAAAAGGGCCTCCACGGAAGGGCCCTGTTCCTCCCGTGTGTTTCCTCGAGGGAATCAGAAACCACTGAGGATAACTACGTGAGCTCCGCTTTGAAACTGGGCGACCCTGGGCAAACCTTATTCCCCTCCGTGGTAGACGGGACAGTTGCGGGTCCTAAGCTGCCTGAAGCACACTCCTCGCGCCCACCTTCTCTTTGCTGCCGGAAGGCCTCACATAAGAGGCCTGAGTTTACTCGTGACGGAAGCCGTCTGAGTGTACTCGTGTGAGGCCTGCTGCTCTCAGTTCCTTGCTGGGAGCTTCAGCAAGAGCACTCTGGAGCTCGCCGACAAAAGAATTGTGAGCCCCCCCGGCCTCAAGTAAAAGTCCAGATTTCCCCCGTCAGTAACACCTCGGAGTGCCATAGGAGCGAAGAAGCATGCGTTAACGGAGTGCTTCAACAGTGCTAGGGATTTATTTCACGAGACACTGTGCACTCACGTTCGTTGTAAGAACTGTCAAAGGGCACTGTATGCCGTCCAACCCCTCTGTTGCGTTTGAGCCACAGGAAGTAAATGCATTCGTTTGATTAAGCTCCGTGAACGTGCAACGACGATGGCGAAGCGCTGCCCTGTTCGCTCGAAAGCTCTCGTTTGTACGGCCTTCCAACGGCCTCAGGGTACGCACTTCTAAACAGCCTTACATTCCATGCTGGTGTGCCCCCAATTAGGAATTTGGGCTCTTCTGTGAGACACCAATGTGCGTCCCAAATGAAACCGGGGGGCTCCCCCAGGACGTCTGCGGACGGCAGTCGGTTGCCAGCTGTTTACTTCCAGCCGGAGAAAGAAAAAGAGGACAGCTTCCCCAGGGACGATTCTGGACCCTTGGGACCATCCAGAATCACCAAAGCCTCAACTTTGCACGGCCTGGGGAACGCTCTTCCTCATGTCCAGCAATCCCCACGTCAAAACCTTTCTCAGCAGAGGCAGGCACCCTCTCCCTTGTACTAGATAGCTCGGCAGAGCCCTCCGAGAAACACGCTGCGTCATTCAGCTTGAACGTGGGACGCGGAGGGGAGAGTACGCTTTCTCCCCGTTTGGAGGCGCCTTGCGCTTGGCTTCAAAGCTGCCTGAACAGCACTAGCGGCCCGACGTCTCTGCACGGCAGGATTGTCGTTGTGGGCCGAGGCTGCGTGTTCTCTCAAAGCGAAAACCGTGCTGGCAATACCTTTCTAGAAACTCCTCCCACGGCACCACATGTTCAGCTCCGGCCGAACGAAAGGTGACCTCAGGCCTCAAGGTAAGTTCCAGTGTTTCACGTCGGGGGAGTTGGGTGTGCAGGGGTTTCCATGAGGCCATACTCCACCACGGAGTGCCTTAACTCTGCGACGCTCCTGGGGGCACACAGGATAGGAGCTCGTTCGCCAATTTCGCAGGATGACTTCTCTCCGTGCCGGAACGGCGGCTCCTGGCTTCTGAGGAACCTTAGCCTAAACAGGCCCCTGGAGAAAGCTCTTCACGTTCACAGCAAGGGCAACGTACTGCTCTCTGGCTTGCCTGGGTTGAGCGCCCCAGTCGTCAAAGAGCCTCGCGAAGGCAGCGCTGCGCGGGCTCCCTTTGCCAGTCGCACGGCCTCCTTGACTGAAAGAGAACTGCAGTGCCAGAAGGCTCCGTGCTGACGACTGGCTCCAGGAGGAGACTCGGGACAGCACTCTCACAGAAGCGAAAGCTGGGCTGTGGGCCCAGCCTGAGGACCAGCACGTTTTCCACACTTAACACAGCTAAGGCATGAGCCAGACGACAGCCTTGGTCACTGAGGCCTCCCTGAGGTACTGCCATACTCACCCACTAGATCCCACGCGGAGGTCCCTGTGCCCAAAAGGGCCTCCACGGAAGGGCCCTGTTCCTCCCGTGTGTTTCCTCGAGGGAATCAGAAACCACTGAGGATAACTACGTGAGCTCCGCTTTGAAACTGGGCGACCCTGGGCAAACCTTATTCCCCTCCGTGGTAGACGGGACAGTTGCGGGTCCTAAGCTGCCTGAAGCACACTCCTCGCGCCCACCTTCTCTTTGCTGCCGGAAGGCCTCACATAAGAGGCCTGAGTTTACTCGTGACGGAAGCCGTCTGAGTGTACTCGTGTGAGGCCTGCTGCTCTCAGTTCCTTGCTGGGAGCTTCAGCAAGAGCACTCTGGAGCTCGCCGACAAAAGAATTGTGAGCCCCCCCGGCCTCAAGTAAAAGTCCAGATTTCCCCCGTCAGTAACACCTCGGAGTGCCATAGGAGCGAAGGAGCATGCGTTAACGGAGTGCTTCAACAGTGCTAGGGATTTATTTCACGAGACACTGTGCACTCACGTTCGTTGTAAGAACTGTCAAAGGGCACTGTATGCCGTCCAACCCCTCTGTTGCGTTTGAGCCACAGGAAGTAAATGCATTCGTTTGATTAAGCTCCGTGAACGTGCAACGACGATGGCGAAGCGCTGCCCTGTTCGCTCCAAAGCTCTCGTTTGTACGGCCTTCCAACGGCCTCAGGGTACGCACTTCTAAACAGCCTTACATTCCATGCTGGTGTGCCCCCAATTAGGAATTTGGGCTCTTCTGTGAGACACCAATGTGCGTCCCAAATGAAACCGGGGGCCTCCCCCAGGACGTCTGCGGACGGCAGTCGGTTGCCAGCTGTTTACTTCCAGCCGGAGAAAGAAAAAGAGGACAGCTTCCCCAGGGACGATTCTGGACCCTTGGGACCATCCAGAATCACCAAAGCCTCAACTTTGCACGGCCTGGGGAACGCTCTTCCTCATGTCCAGCAATCCCCACGTCAAAACCTTTCTCAGCAGAGGCAGGCACCCTCTCCCTTGTACTAGATAGCTCGGCAGAGCCCTCCGAGAAACACGCTGCGTCATTCAGCTTGAACGTGGGACGCGGAGGGGAGAGTACGCTTTCTCCCCGTTTGGAGGCGCCTTGCGCTTGGCTTCAAAGCTGCCTGAACAGCACTAGCGGCCCGACGTCTCTGCACGGCAGGATTGTCGTTGTGGGCCGAGGCTGCGTGTTCTCTCAAAGCGAAAACCGTGCTGGCAATACCTTTCTAGAAACTCCTCCCACGGCACCACATGTTCAGCTCCGGCCGAACGAAAGGTGACCTCAGGCCTCAAGGTAAGTTCCAGTGTTTCACGTCGGGGGAGTTGGGTGTGCAGGGGTTTCCATGAGGCCATACTCCACCACGGAGTGCCTTAACTCTGCGACGCTCCTGGGGGCACACAGGATAGGAGCTCGTTCGCCAATTTCGCAGGATGACTTCTCTCCGTGCCGGAACGGCGGCTCCTGGCTTCTGAGGAACCTTAGCCTAAACAGGCCCCTGGAGAAAGCTCTTCACGTTCACAGCAAGGGCAACGTACTGCTCTCTGGCTTGCCTGGGTTGAGCGCCCCAGTCGTCAAAGAGCCTCGCGAAGGCAGTGCTGCGCAGACTCCCTTTGCCAGTCGCACGGCCTCCTTGACTGAAAGAGAACTGCAGTGCCAGAAGGCTCCGTGCTGACGACTGGCTCCAGGAGGAGACTCGGGACAGCACTCTCACAGAAGCGAAAGCTGGGCTGTGGGCCCAGCCTGAGGACCAGCACGTTTTCCACACTTAACACAGCTAAGGCATGAGCCAGACGACAGCCTTGGTCACTGAGGCCTCCCTGAGGTACTGCCATACTCACCCACTAGATCCCACGCGGAGGTCCCTGTGCCCAAAAGGGCCTCCACGGAAGGGCCCTGTTCCTCCCGTGTGTTTCCTCGAGGGAATCAGAAACCACTGAGGATAACTACGTGAGCTCCGCTTTGAAACTGGGCGACCCTGGGCAAACCTTATTCCCCTCCGTGGTAGACGGGACAGTTGCGGGTCCTAAGCTGCCTGAAGCACACTCCTCGCGCCCACCTTCTCTTTGCTGCCGGAAGGCCTCACATAAGAGGCCTGAGTTTACTCGTGACGGAAGCCGTCTGAGTGTACTCGTGTGAGGCCTGCTGCTCTCAGTTCCTTGCTGGGAGCTTCAGCAAGAGCACTCTGGAGCTCGCCGACAAAAGAATTGTGAGCCCCCCCGGCCTCAAGTAAAAGTCCAGATTTCCCCCGTCAGTAACACCTCGGAGTGCCATAGGAGCGAAGAAGCATGCGTTAACGGAGTGCTTCAACAGTGCTAGGGATTTATTTCACGAGACACTGTGCACTCACGTTCGTTGTAAGAACTGTCAAAGGGCACTGTATGCCGTCCAACCCCTCTGTTGCGTTTGAGCCACAGGAAGTAAATGCATTCGTTTGATTAAGCTCCGTGAACGTGCAACGACGATGGCGAAGCGCTGCCCTGTTCGCTCGAAAGCTCTCGTTTGTACGGCCTTCCAACGGCCTCAGGGTACGCACTTCTAAACAGCCTTACATTCCATGCTGGTGTGCCCCCAATTAGGAATTTGGGCTCTTCTGTGAGACACCAATGTGCGTCCCAAATGAAACCGGGGGGCTCCCCCAGGACGTCTGCGGACGGCAGTCGGTTGCCAGCTGTTTACTTCCAGCCGGAGAAAGAAAAAGAGGACAGCTTCCCCAGGGACGATTCTGGACCCTTGGGACCATCCAGAATCACCAAAGCCTCAACTTTGCACGGCCTGGGGAACGCTCTTCCTCATGTCCAGCAATCCCCACGTCAAAACCTTTCTCAGCAGAGGCAGGCACCCTCTCCCTTGTACTAGATAGCTCGGCAGAGCCCTCCGAGAAACACGCTGCGTCATTCAGCTTGAACGTGGGACGCGGAGGGGAGAGTACGCTTTCTCCCCGTTTGGAGGCGCCTTGCGCTTGGCTTCAAAGCTGCCTGAACAGCACTAGCGGCCCGACGTCTCTGCACGGCAGGATTGTCGTTGTGGGCCGAGGCTGCGTGTTCTCTCAAAGCGAAAACCGTGCTGGCAATACCTTTCTAGAAACTCCTCCCACGGCACCACATGTTCAGCTCCGGCCGAACGAAAGGTGACCTCAGGCCTCAAGGTAAGTTCCAGTGTTTCACGTCGGGGGAGTTGGGTGTGCAGGGGTTTCCATGAGGCCATACTCCACCACGGAGTGCCTTAACTCTGCGACGCTCCTGGGGGCACACAGGATAGGAGCTCGTTCGCCAATTTCGCAGGATGACTTCTCTCCGTGCCGGAACGGCGGCTCCTGGCTTCTGAGGAACCTTAGCCTAAACAGGCCCCTGGAGAAAGCTCTTCACGTTCACAGCAAGGGCAACGTACTGCTCTCTGGCTTGCCTGGGTTGAGCGCCCCAGTCGTCAAAGAGCCTCGCGAAGGCAGCGCTGCGCGGGCTCCCTTTGCCAGTCGCACGGCCTCCTTGACTGAAAGAGAACTGCAGTGCCAGAAGGCTCCGTGCTGACGACTGGCTCCAGGAGGAGACTCGGGACAGCACTCTCACAGAAGCGAAAGCTGGGCTGTGGGCCCAGCCTGAGGACCAGCACGTTTTCCACACTTAACACAGCTAAGGCATGAGCCAGACGACAGCCTTGGTCACTGAGGCCTCCCTGAGGTACTGCCATACTCACCCACTAGATCCCACGCGGAGGTCCCTGTGCCCAAAAGGGCCTCCACGGAAGGGCCCTGTTCCTCCCGTGTGTTTCCTCGAGGGAATCAGAAACCACTGAGGATAACTACGTGAGCTCCGCTTTGAAACTGGGCGACCCTGGGCAAACCTTATTCCCCTCCGTGGTAGACGGGACAGTTGCGGGTCCTAAGCTGCCTGAAGCACACTCCTCGCGCCCACCTTCTCTTTGCTGCCGGAAGGCCTCACATAAGAGGCCTGAGTTTACTCGTGACGGAAGCCGTCTGAGTGTACTCGTGTGAGGCCTGCTGCTCTCAGTTCCTTGCTGGGAGCTTCAGCAAGAGCACTCTGGAGCTCGCCGACAAAAGAATTGTGAGCCCCCCCGGCCTCAAGTAAAAGTCCAGATTTCCCCCGTCAGTAACACCTCGGAGTGCCATAGGAGCGAAGGAGCATGCGTTAACGGAGTGCTTCAACAGTGCTAGGGATTTATTTCACGAGACACTGTGCACTCACGTTCGTTGTAAGAACTGTCAAAGGGCACTGTATGCCGTCCAACCCCTCTGTTGCGTTTGAGCCACAGGAAGTAAATGCATTCGTTTGATTAAGCTCCGTGAACGTGCAACGACGATGGCGAAGCGCTGCCCTGTTCGCTCCAAAGCTCTCGTTTGTACGGCCTTCCAACGGCCTCAGGGTACGCACTTCTAAACAGCCTTACATTCCATGCTGGTGTGCCCCCAATTAGGAATTTGGGCTCTTCTGTGAGACACCAATGTGCGTCCCAAATGAAACCGGGGGCCTCCCCCAGGACGTCTGCGGACGGCAGTCGGTTGCCAGCTGTTTACTTCCAGCCGGAGAAAGAAAAAGAGGACAGCTTCCCCAGGGACGATTCTGGACCCTTGGGACCATCCAGAATCACCAAAGCCTCAACTTTGCACGGCCTGGGGAACGCTCTTCCTCATGTCCAGCAATCCCCACGTCAAAACCTTTCTCAGCAGAGGCAGGCACCCTCTCCCTTGTACTAGATAGCTCGGCAGAGCCCTCCGAGAAACACGCTGCGTCATTCAGCTTGAACGTGGGACGCGGAGGGGAGAGTACGCTTTCTCCCCGTTTGGAGGCGCCTTGCGCTTGGCTTCAAAGCTGCCTGAACAGCACTAGCGGCCCGACGTCTCTGCACGGCAGGATTGTCGTTGTGGGCCGAGGCTGCGTGTTCTCTCAAAGCGAAAACCGTGCTGGCAATACCTTTCTAGAAACTCCTCCCACGGCACCACATGTTCAGCTCCGGCCGAACGAAAGGTGACCTCAGGCCTCAAGGTAAGTTCCAGTGTTTCACGTCGGGGGAGTTGGGTGTGCAGGGGTTTCCATGAGGCCATACTCCACCACGGAGTGCCTTAACTCTGCGACGCTCCTGGGGGCACACAGGATAGGAGCTCGTTCGCCAATTTCGCAGGATGACTTCTCTCCGTGCCGGAACGGCGGCTCCTGGCTTCTGAGGAACCTTAGCCTAAACAGGCCCCTGGAGAAAGCTCTTCACGTTCACAGCAAGGGCAACGTACTGCTCTCTGGCTTGCCTGGGTTGAGCGCCCCAGTCGTCAAAGAGCCTCGCGAAGGCAGTGCTGCGCAGACTCCCTTTGCCAGTCGCACGGCCTCCTTGACTGAAAGAGAACTGCAGTGCCAGAAGGCTCCGTGCTGACGACTGGCTCCAGGAGGAGACTCGGGACAGCACTCTCACAGAAGCGAAAGCTGGGCTGTGGGCCCAGCCTGAGGACCAGCACGTTTTCCACACTTAACACAGCTAAGGCATGAGCCAGACGACAGCCTTGGTCACTGAGGCCTCCCTGAGGTACTGCCATACTCACCCACTAGATCCCACGCGGAGGTCCCTGTGCCCAAAAGGGCCTCCACGGAAGGGCCCTGTTCCTCCCGTGTGTTTCCTCGAGGGAATCAGAAACCACTGAGGATAACTACGTGAGCTCCGCTTTGAAACTGGGCGACCCTGGGCAAACCTTATTCCCCTCCGTGGTAGACGGGACAGTTGCGGGTCCTAAGCTGCCTGAAGCACACTCCTCGCGCCCACCTTCTCTTTGCTGCCGGAAGGCCTCACATAAGAGGCCTGAGTTTACTCGTGACGGAAGCCGTCTGAGTGTACTCGTGTGAGGCCTGCTGCTCTCAGTTCCTTGCTGGGAGCTTCAGCAAGAGCACTCTGGAGCTCGCCGACGAAAGAATTGTGAGCCCCCCCGGCCTCAAGTAAAAGTCCAGATTTCCCCCGTCAGTAACACCTCGGAGTGCCATAGGAGCGAAGAAGCATGCGTTAACGGAGTGCTTCAACAGTGCTAGGGATTTATTTCACGAGACACTGTGCACTCACGTTCGTTGTAAGAACTGTCAAAGGGCACTGTATGCCGTCCAACCCCTCTGTTGCGTTTGAGCCACAGGAAGTAAATGCATTCGTTTGATTAAGCTCCGTGAACGTGCAACGACGATGGCGAAGCGCTGCCCTGTTCGCTCCAAAGCTCTCGTTTGTACGGCCTTCCAACGGCCTCAGGGTACGCACTTCTAAACAGCCTTACATTCCATGCTGGTGTGCCCCCAATTAGGAATTTGGGCTCTTCTGTGAGACACCAATGTGCGTCCCAAATGAAACCGGGGGGCTCCCCCAGGACATCTGCGGACGGCAGTCGGTTGCCAGCTGTTTACTTCCAGCCGGAGAAAGAAAAAGAGGACAGCTTCCCCAGGGACGATTCTGGACCCTTGGGACCATCCAGAATCACCAAAGCCTCAACTTTGCACGGCCTGGGGAACGCTCTTCCTCATGTCCAGCAATCCCCACGTCAAAACCTTTCTCAGCAGAGGCAGGCACCCTCTCCCTTGTACTAGATAGCTCGGCAGAGCCCTCCGAGAAACACGCTGCGTCATTCAGCTTGAACGTGGGACGCGGAGGGGAGAGTACGCTTTCTCCCCGTTTGGAGGCGCCTTGCGCTTGGCTTCAAAGCTGCCTGAACAGCACTAGCGGCCCGACGTCTCTGCACGGCAGGATTGTCGTTGTGGGCCGAGGCTGCGTGTTCTCTCAAAGCGAAAACCGTGCTGGCAATACCTTTCTAGAAACTCCTCCCACGGCACCACATGTTCAGCTCCGGCCGAACGAAAGGTGACCTCAGGCCTCAAGGTAAGTTCCAGTGTTTCACGTCGGGGGAGTTGGGTGTGCAGGGGTTTCCATGAGGCCATACTCCACCACGGAGTGCCTTAACTCTGCGACGCTCCTGGGGGCACACAGGATAGGAGCTCGTTCGCCAATTTCGCAGGATGACTTCTCTCCGTGCCGGAACGGCGGCTCCTGGCTTCTGAGGAACCTTAGCCTAAACAGGCCCCTGGAGAAAGCTCTTCACGTTCACAGCAAGGGCAACGTACTGCTCTCTGGCTTGCCTGGGTTGAGCGCCCCAGTCGTCAAAGAGCCTCGCGAAGGCAGTGCTGCGCAGACTCCCTTTGCCAGTCGCACGGCCTCCTTGACTGAAAGAGAACTGCAGTGCCAGAAGGCTCCGTGCTGACGACTGGCTCCAGGAGGAGACTCGGGACAGCACTCTCACAGAAGCGAAAGCTGGGCTGTGGGCCCAGCCTGAGGACCAGCACGTTTTCCACACTTAACACAGCTAAGGCATGAGCCAGACGACAGCCTTGGTCACTGAGGCCTCCCTGAGGTACTGCCATACTCACCCACTAGATCCCACGCGGAGGTCCCTGTGCCCAAAAGGGCCTCCACGGAAGGGCCCTGTTCCTCCCGTGTGTTTCCTCGAGGGAATCAGAAACCACTGAGGATAACTACGTGAGCTCCGCTTTGAAACTGGGCGACCCTGGGCAAACCTTATTCCCCTCCGTGGTAGACGGGACAGTTGCGGGTCCTAAGCTGCCTGAAGCACACTCCTCGCGCCCACCTTCTCTTTGCTGCCGGAAGGCCTCACATAAGAGGCCTGAGTTTACTCGTGACGGAAGCCGTCTGAGTGTACTCGTGTGAGGCCTGCTGCTCTCAGTTCCTTGCTGGGAGCTTCAGCAAGAGCACTCTGGAGCTCGCCGACAAAAGAATTGTGAGCCCCCCCGGCCTCAAGTAAAAGTCCAGATTTCCCCCGTCAGTAACACCTCGGAGTGCCATAGGAGCGAAGAAGCATGCGTTAACGGAGTGCTTCAACAGTGCTAGGGATTTATTTCACGAGACACTGTGCACTCACGTTCGTTGTAAGAACTGTCAAAGGGCACTGTATGCCGTCCAACCCCTCTGTTGCGTTTGAGCCACAGGAAGTAAATGCATTCGTTTGATTAAGCTCCGTGAACGTGCAACGACGATGGCGAAGCGCTGCCCTGTTCGCTCCAAAGCTCTCGTTTGTACGGCCTTCCAACGGCCTCAGGGTACGCACTTCTAAACAGCCTTACATTCCATGCTGGTGTGCCCCCAATTAGGAATTTGGGCTCTTCTGTGAGACACCAATGTGCGTCCCAAATGAAACCGGGGGGCTCCCCCAGGACGTCTGCGGACGGCAGTCGGTTGCCAGCTGTTTACTTCCAGCCGGAGAAAGAAAAAGAGGACAGCTTCCCCAGGGACGATTCTGGACCCTTGGGACCATCCAGAATCACCAAAGCCTCAACTTTGCACGGCCTGGGGAACGCTCTTCCTCATGTCCAGCAATCCCCACGTCAAAACCTTTCTCAGCAGAGGCAGGCACCCTCTCCCTTGTACTAGATAGCTCGGCAGAGCCCTCCGAGAAACACGCTGCATCATTCAGCTTGAACGTGGGACGCGGAGGGGAGAGTACGCTTTCTCCCCGTTTGGAGGCGCCTTGCGCTTGGCTTCAAAGCTGCCTGAACAGCACTAGCGGCCCGACGTCTCTGCACGGCAGGATTGTCGTTGTGGGCCGAGGCTGCGTGTTCTCTCAAAGCGAAAACCGTGCTGGCAATACCTTTCTAGAAACTCCTCCCACGGCACCACATGTTCAGCTCCGGCCGAACGAAAGGTGACCTCAGGCCTCAAGGTAAGTTCCAGTGTTTCACGTCGGGGGAGTTGGGTGTGCAGGGGTTTCCATGAGGCCATACTCCACCACGGAGTGCCTTAACTCTGCGACGCTCCTGGGGGCACACAGGATAGGAGCTCGTTCGCCAATTTCGCAGGATGACTTCTCTCCGTGCCGGAACGGCGGCTCCTGGCTTCTGAGGAACCTTAGCCTAAACAGGCCCCTGGAGAAAGCTCTTCACGTTCACAGCAAGGGCAACGTACTGCTCTCTGGCTTGCCTGGGTTGAGCGCCCCAGTCGTCAAAGAGCCTCGCGAAGGCAGCGCTGCGCAGACTCCCTTTGCCAGTCGCACGGCCTCCTTGACTGAAAGAGAACTGCAGTGCCAGAAGGCTCCGTGCTGACGACTGGCTCCAGGAGGAGACTCGGGACAGCACTCTCACAGAAGCGAAAGCTGGGCTGTGGGCCCAGCCTGAGGACCAGCACGTTTTCCACACTTAACACAGCTAAGGCATGAGCCAGACGACAGCCTTGGTCACTGAGGCCTCCCTGAGGTACTGCCATACTCACCCACTAGATCCCACGCGGAGGTCCCTGTGCCCAAAAGGGCCTCCACGGAAGGGCCCTGTTCCTCCCGTGTGTTTCCTCGAGGGAATCAGAAACCACTGAGGATAACTACGTGAGCTCCGCTTTGAAACTGGGCGACCCTGGGCAAACCTTATTCCCCTCCGTGGTAGACGGGACAGTTGCGGGTCCTAAGCTGCCTGAAGCACACTCCTCGCGCCCACCTTCTCTTTGCTGCCGGAAGGCCTCACATAAGAGGCCTGAGTTTACTCGTGACGGAAGCCGTCTGAGTGTACTCGTGTGAGGCCTGCTGCTCTCAGTTCCTTGCTGGGAGCTTCAGCAAGAGCACTCTGGAGCTCGCCGACAAAAGAATTGTGAGCCCCCCCGGCCTCAAGTAAAAGTCCAGATTTCCCCCGTCAGTAACACCTCGGAGTGCCCTAGGAGCGAAGAAGCATGCGTTAACGGAGTGCTTCAACAGTGCTAGGGATTTATTTCACGAGACACTGTGCACTCACGTTCGTTGTAAGAACTGTCAAAGGGCACTGTATGCCGTCCAACCCCTCTGTTGCGTTTGAGCCACAGGAAGTAAATGCATTCGTTTGATTAAGCTCCGTGAACGTGCAACGACGATGGCGAAGCGCTGCCCTGTTCGCTCCAAAGCTCTCGTTTGTACGGCCTTCCAACGGCCTCAGGGTACGCACTTCTAAACAGCCTTACATTCCATGCTGGTGTGCCCCCAATTAGGAATTTGGGCTCTTCTGTGAGACACCAATGTGCGTCCCAAATGAAACCGGGGGGCTCCCCCAGGACGTCTGCGGACGGCAGTCGGTTGCCAGCTGTTTACTTCCAGCCGGAGAAAGAAAAAGAGGACAGCTTCCCCAGGGACGATTCTGGACCCTTGGGACCATCCAGAATCACCAAAGCCTCAACTTTGCACGGCCTGGGGAACGCTCTTCCTCATGTCCAGCAATCCCCACGTCAAAACCTTTCTCAGCAGAGGCAGGCACCCTCTCCCTTGTACTAGATAGCTCGGCAGAGCCCTCCGAGAAACACGCTGCGTCATTCAGCTTGAACGTGGGACGCGGAGGGGAGAGTACGCTTTCTCCCCGTTTGGAGGCGCCTTGCGCTTGGCTTCAAAGCTGCCTGAACAGCACTAGCGGCCCGACGTCTCTGCACGGCAGGATTGTCGTTGTGGGCCGAGGCTGCGTGTTCTCTCAAAGCGAAAACCGTGCTGGCAATACCTTTCTAGAAACTCCTCCCACGGCACCACATGTTCAGCTCCGGCCGAACGAAAGGTGACCTCAGGCCTCAAGGTAAGTTCCAGTGTTTCACGTCGGGGGAGTTGGGTGTGCAGGGGTTTCCATGAGGCCATACTCCACCACGGAGTGCCTTAACTCTGCGACGCTCCTGGGGGCACACAGGATAGGAGCTCGTTCGCCAATTTCGCAGGATGACTTCTCTCCGTGCCGGAACGGCGGCTCCTGGCTTCTGAGGAACCTTAGCCTAAACAGGCCCCTGGAGAAAGCTCTTCACGTTCACAGCAAGGGCAACGTACTGCTCTCTGGCTTGCCTGGGTTGAGCGCCCCAGTCGTCAAAGAGCCTCGCGAAGGCAGTGCTGCGCAGACTCCCTTTGCCAGTCGCACGGCCTCCTTGACTGAAAGAGAACTGCAGTGCCAGAAGGCTCCGTGCTGACGACTGGCTCCAGGAGGAGACTCGGGACAGCACTCTCACAGAAGCGAAAGCTGGGCTGTGGGCCCAGCCTGAGGACCAGCACGTTTTCCACACTTAACACAGCTAAGGCATGAGCCAGACGACAGCCTTGGTCACTGAGGCCTCCCTGAGGTACTGCCATACTCACCCACTAGATCCCACGCGGAGGTCCCTGTGCCCAAAAGGGCCTCCACGGAAGGGCCCTGTTCCTCCCGTGTGTTTCCTCGAGGGAATCAGAAACCACTGAGGATAACTACGTGAGCTCCGCTTTGAAACTGGGCGACCCTGGGCAAACCTTATTCCCCTCCGTGGTAGACGGGACAGTTGCGGGTCCTAAGCTGCCTGAAGCACACTCCTCGCGCCCACCTTCTCTTTGCTGCCGGAAGGCCTCACATAAGAGGCCTGAGTTTACTCGTGACGGAAGCCGTCTGAGTGTACTCGTGTGAGGCCTGCTGCTCTCAGTTCCTTGCTGGGAGCTTCAGCAAGAGCACTCTGGAGCTCGCCGACAAAAGAATTGTGAGCCCCCCCGGCCTCAAGTAAAAGTCCAGATTTCCCCCGTCAGTAACACCTCGGAGTGCCATAGGAGCGAAGAAGCATGCGTTAACGGAGTGCTTCAACAGTGCTAGGGATTTATTTCACGAGACACTGTGCACTCACGTTCGTTGTAAGAACTGTCAAAGGGCACTGTATGCCGTCCAACCCCTCTGTTGCGTTTGAGCCACAGGAAGTAAATGCATTCGTTTGATTAAGCTCCGTGAACGTGCAACGACGATGGCGAAGCGCTGCCCTGTTCGCTCGAAAGCTCTCGTTTGTACGGCCTTCCAACGGCCTCAGGGTACGCACTTCTAAACAGCCTTACATTCCATGCTGGTGTGCCCCCAATTAGGAATTTGGGCTCTTCTGTGAGACACCAATGTGCGTCCCAAATGAAACCGGGGGGCTCCCCCAGGACGTCTGCGGACGGCAGTCGGTTGCCAGCTGTTTACTTCCAGCCGGAGAAAGAAAAAGAGGACAGCTTCCCCAGGGACGATTCTGGACCCTTGGGACCATCCAGAATCACCAAAGCCTCAACTTTGCACGGCCTGGGGAACGCTCTTCCTCATGTCCAGCAATCCCCACGTCAAAACCTTTCTCAGCAGAGGCAGGCACCCTCTCCCTTGTACTAGATAGCTCGGCAGAGCCCTCCGAGAAACACGCTGCGTCATTCAGCTTGAACGTGGGACGCGGAGGGGAGAGTACGCTTTCTCCCCGTTTGGAGGCGCCTTGCGCTTGGCTTCAAAGCTGCCTGAACAGCACTAGCGGCCCGACGTCTCTGCACGGCAGGATTGTCGTTGTGGGCCGAGGCTGCGTGTTCTCTCAAAGCGAAAACCGTGCTGGCAATACCTTTCTAGAAACTCCTCCCACGGCACCACATGTTCAGCTCCGGCCGAACGAAAGGTGACCTCAGGCCTCAAGGTAAGTTCCAGTGTTTCACGTCGGGGGAGTTGGGTGTGCAGGGGTTTCCATGAGGCCATACTCCACCACGGAGTGCCTTAACTCTGCGACGCTCCTGGGGGCACACAGGATAGGAGCTCGTTCGCCAATTTCGCAGGATGACTTCTCTCCGTGCCGGAACGGCGGCTCCTGGCTTCTGAGGAACCTTAGCCTAAACAGGCCCCTGGAGAAAGCTCTTCACGTTCACAGCAAGGGCAACGTACTGCTCTCTGGCTTGCCTGGGTTGAGCGCCCCAGTCGTCAAAGAGCCTCGCGAAGGCAGCGCTGCGCGGGCTCCCTTTGCCAGTCGCACGGCCTCCTTGACTGAAAGAGAACTGCAGTGCCAGAAGGCTCCGTGCTGACGACTGGCTCCAGGAGGAGACTCGGGACAGCACTCTCACAGAAGCGAAAGCTGGGCTGTGGGCCCAGCCTGAGGACCAGCACGTTTTCCACACTTAACACAGCTAAGGCATGAGCCAGACGACAGCCTTGGTCACTGAGGCCTCCCTGAGGTACTGCCATACTCACCCACTAGATCCCACGCGGAGGTCCCTGTGCCCAAAAGGGCCTCCACGGAAGGGCCCTGTTCCTCCCGTGTGTTTCCTCGAGGGAATCAGAAACCACTGAGGATAACTACGTGAGCTCCGCTTTGAAACTGGGCGACCCTGGGCAAACCTTATTCCCCTCCGTGGTAGACGGGACAGTTGCGGGTCCTAAGCTGCCTGAAGCACACTCCTCGCGCCCACCTTCTCTTTGCTGCCGGAAGGCCTCACATAAGAGGCCTGAGTTTACTCGTGACGGAAGCCGTCTGAGTGTACTCGTGTGAGGCCTGCTGCTCTCAGTTCCTTGCTGGGAGCTTCAGCAAGAGCACTCTGGAGCTCGCCGACAAAAGAATTGTGAGCCCCCCCGGCCTCAAGTAAAAGTCCAGATTTCCCCCGTCAGTAACACCTCGGAGTGCCATAGGAGCGAAGAAGCATGCGTTAACGGAGTGCTTCAACAGTGCTAGGGATTTATTTCACGAGACACTGTGCACTCACGTTCGTTGTAAGAACTGTCAAAGGGCACTGTATGCCGTCCAACCCCTCTGTTGCGTTTGAGCCACAGGAAGTAAATGCATTCGTTTGATTAAGCTCCGTGAACGTGCAACGACGATGGCGAAGCGCTGCCCTGTTCGCTCGAAAGCTCTCGTTTGTACGGCCTTCCAACGGCCTCAGGGTACGCACTTCTAAACAGCCTTACATTCCATGCTGGTGTGCCCCCAATTAGGAATTTGGGCTCTTCTGTGAGACACCAATGTGCGTCCCAAATGAAACCGGGGGGCTCCCCCAGGACGTCTGCGGACGGCAGTCGGTTGCCAGCTGTTTACTTCCAGCCGGAGAAAGAAAAAGAGGACAGCTTCCCCAGGGACGATTCTGGACCCTTGGGACCATCCAGAATCACCAAAGCCTCAACTTTGCACGGCCTGGGGAACGCTCTTCCTCATGTCCAGCAATCCCCACGTCAAAACCTTTCTCAGCAGAGGCAGGCACCCTCTCCCTTGTACTAGATAGCTCGGCAGAGCCCTCCGAGAAACACGCTGCGTCATTCAGCTTGAACGTGGGACGCGGAGGGGAGAGTACGCTTTCTCCCCGTTTGGAGGCGCCTTGCGCTTGGCTTCAAAGCTGCCTGAACAGCACTAGCGGCCCGACGTCTCTGCACGGCAGGATTGTCGTTGTGGGCCGAGGCTGCGTGTTCTCTCAAAGCGAAAACCGTGCTGGCAATACCTTTCTAGAAACTCCTCCCACGGCACCACATGTTCAGCTCCGGCCGAACGAAAGGTGACCTCAGGCCTCAAGGTAAGTTCCAGTGTTTCACGTCGGGGGAGTTGGGTGTGCAGGGGTTTCCATGAGGCCATACTCCACCACGGAGTGCCTTAACTCTGCGACGCTCCTGGGGGCACACAGGATAGGAGCTCGTTCGCCAATTTCGCAGGATGACTTCTCTCCGTGCCGGAACGGCGGCTCCTGGCTTCTGAGGAACCTTAGCCTAAACAGGCCCCTGGAGAAAGCTCTTCACGTTCACAGCAAGGGCAACGTACTGCTCTCTGGCTTGCCTGGGTTGAGCGCCCCAGTCGTCAAAGAGCCTCGCGAAGGCAGCGTTGCGTGGGCTCCCTTTGCCAGTCGCACGGCCTCCTTGACTGAAAGAGAACTGCAGTGCCAGAAGGCTCCGTGCTGACGACTGGCTCCAGGAGGAGACTCGGGACAGCACTCTCACAGAAGCGAAAGCTGGGCTGTGGGCCCAGCCTGAGGACCAGCACGTTTTCCACACTTAACACAGCTAAGGCATGAACCAGACGACAGCCTTGGTCACTGAGGCCTCCCTGAGGTACTGCCATACTCACCCACTAGATCCCACGCGGAGGTCCCTGTGCCCAAAAGGGCCTCCACGGAAGGGCCCTGTTCCTCCCGTGTGTTTCCTCGAGGGAATCAGAAACCACTGAGGATAACTACGTGAGCTCCGCTTTGAAACTGGGCGACCCTGGGCAAACCTTATTCCCCTCCGTGGTAGACGGGACAGTTGCGGGTCCTAAGCTGCCTGAAGCACACTCCTCGCGCCCACCTTCTCTTTGCTGCCGGAAGGCCTCACATAAGAGGCCTGAGTTTACTCGTGACGGAAGCCGTCTGAGTGTACTCGTGTGAGGCCTGCTGCTCTCAGTTCCTTGCTGGGAGCTTCAGCAAGAGCACTCTGGAGCTCGCCGACAAAAGAATTGTGAGCCCCCCCGGCCTCAAGTAAAAGTCCAGATTTCCCCCGTCAGTAACACCTCGGAGTGCCATAGGAGCGAAGAAGCATGCGTTAACGGAGTGCTTCAACAGTGCTAGGGATTTATTTCACGAGACACTGTGCACTCACGTTCGTTGTAAGAACTGTCAAAGGGCACTGTATGCCGTCCAACCCCTCTGTTGCGTTTGAGCCACAGGAAGTAAATGCATTCGTTTGATTAAGCTCCGTGAACGTGCAACGACGATGGCGAAGCGCTGCCCTGTTCGCTCGAAAGCTCTCGTTTGTACGGCCTTCCAACGGCCTCAGGGTACGCACTTCTAAACAGCCTTACATTCCATGCTGGTGTGCCCCCAATTAGGAATTTGGGCTCTTCTGTGAGACACCAATGTGCGTCCCAAATGAAACCGGGGGGCTCCCCCAGGACGTCTGCGGACGGCAGTCGGTTGCCAGCTGTTTACTTCCAGCCGGAGAAAGAAAAAGAGGACAGCTTCCCCAGGGACGATTCTGGACCCTTGGGACCATCCAGAATCACCAAAGCCTCAACTTTGCACGGCCTGGGGAACGCTCTTCCTCATGTCCAGCAATCCCCACGTCAAAACCTTTCTCAGCAGAGGCAGGCACCCTCTCCCTTGTACTAGATAGCTCGGCAGAGCCCTCCGAGAAACATGCTGCGTCATTCAGCTTGAACGTGGGACGCGGAGGGGAGAGTACGCTTTCTCCCCGTTTGGAGGCGCCTTGCGCTTGGCTTCAAAGCTGCCTGAACAGCACTAGCGGCCCGACGTCTCTGCACGGCAGGATTGTCGTTGTGGGCCGAGGCTGCGTGTTCTCTCAAAGCGAAAACCGTGCTGGCAATACCTTTCTAGAAACTCCTCCCACGGCACCACATGTTCAGCTCCGGCCGAACGAAAGGTGACCTCAGGCCTCAAGGTAAGTTCCAGTGTTTCACGTCGGGGGAGTTGGGTGTGCAGGGGTTTCCATGAGGCCATACTCCACCACGGAGTGCCTTAACTCTGCGACGCTCCTGGGGGCACACAGGATAGGAGCTCGTTCGCCAATTTCGCAGGATGACTTCTCTCCGTGCCGGAACGGCGGCTCCTGGCTTCTGAGGAACCTTAGCCTAAACAGGCCCCTGGAGAAAGCTCTTCACGTTCACAGCAAGGGCAACGTACTGCTCTCTGGCTTGCCTGGGTTGAGCGCCCCAGTCGTCAAAGAGCCTCGCGAAGGCAGTGCTGCGCAGACTCCCTTTGCCAGTCGCACGGCCTCCTTGACTGAAAGAGAACTGCAGTGCCAGAAGGCTCCGTGCTGACGACTGGCTCCAGGAGGAGACTCGGGACAGCACTCTCACAGAAGCGAAAGCTGGGCTGTGGGCCCAGCCTGAGGACCAGCACGTTTTCCACACTTAACACAGCTAAGGCATGAGCCAGACGACAGCCTTGGTCACTGAGGCCTCCCTGAGGTACTGCCATACTTACCCACTAGATCCCACGCGGAGGTCCCTGTGCCCAAAAGGGCCTCCACGGAAGGGCCCTGTTCCTCCCGTGTGTTTCCTCGAGGGAATCAGAAACCACTGAGGATAACTACGTGAGTTCCGCTTTGAAACTGGGCGACCCTGGGCAAACCTTATTCCCCTCCGTGGTAGACGGGACAGTTGCGGGTCCTAAGCTGCCTGAAGCACACTCCTCGCGCCCACCTTCTCTTTGCTGCCGGAAGGCCTCACATAAGAGGCCTGAGTTTACTCGTGACGGAAGCCGTCTGAGTGTACTCGTGTGAGGCCTGCTGCTCTCAGTTCCTTGCTGGGAGCTTCAGCAAGAGCACTCTGGAGCTCGCCGACGAGAGAATTGTGAGCCCCCCCGGCCTCAAGTAAAAGTCCAGATTTCCCCCGTCAGTAACACCTCGGAGTGCCATAGGAGCGAAGAAGCATGCGTTAACGGAGTGCTTCAACAGTGCTAGGGATTTATTTCACGAGACACTGTGCACTCACGTTCGTTGTAAGAACTGTCAAAGGGCACTGTATGCCGTCCAACCCCTCTGTTGCGTTTGAGCCACAGGAAGTAAATGCATTCGTTTGATTAAGCTCCGTGAACGTGCAACGACGATGGCGAAGCGCTGCCCTGTTCGCTCGAAAGCTCTCGTTTGTACGGCCTTCCAACGGCCTCAGGGTACGCACTTCTAAACAGCCTTACATTCCATGCTGGTGTGCCCCCAATTAGGAATTTGGGCTCTTCTGTGAGACACCAATGTGCGTCCCAAATGAAACCGGGGGGCTCCCCCAGGACGTCTGCGGACGGCAGTCGGTTGCCAGCTGTTTACTTCCAGCCGGAGAAAGAAAAAGAGGACAGCTTCCCCAGGGACGATTCTGGACCCTTGGGACCATCCAGAATCACCAAAGCCTCAACTTTGCACGGCCTGGGGAACGCTCTTCCTCATGTCCAGCAATCCCCACGTCAAAACCTTTCTCAGCAGAGGCAGGCACCCTCTCCCTTGTACTAGATAGCTCGGCAGAGCCCTCCGAGAAACACGCTGCGTCATTCAGCTTGAACGTGGGACGCGGAGGGGAGAGTACGCTTTCTCCCCGTTTGGAGGCGCCTTGCGCTTGGCTTCAAAGCTGCCTGAACAGCACTAGCGGCCCGACGTCTCTGCACGGCAGGATTGTCGTTGTGGGCCGAGGCTGCGTGTTCTCTCAAAGCGAAAACCGTGCTGGCAATACCTTTCTAGAAACTCCTCCCACGGCACCACATGTTCAGCTCCGGCCGAACGAAAGGTGACCTCAGGCCTCAAGGTAAGTTCCAGTGTTTCACGTCGGGGGAGTTGGGTGTGCAGGGGTTTCCATGAGGCCATACTCCACCACGGAGTGCCTTAACTCTGCGACGCTCCTGGGGGCACACAGGATAGGAGCTCGTTCGCCAATTTCGCAGGATGACTTCTCTCCGTGCCGGAACGGCGGCTCCTGGCTTCTGAGGAACCTTAGCCTAAACAGGCCCCTGGAGAAAGCTCTTCACGTTCACAGCAAGGGCAACGTACTGCTCTCTGGCTTGCCTGGGTTGAGCGCCCCAGTCGTCAAAGAGCCTCGCGAAGGCAGCGCTGCGCGGGCTCCCTTTGCCAGTCGCACGGCCTCCTTGACTGAAAGAGAACTGCAGTGCCAGAAGGCTCCGTGCTGACGACTGGCTCCAGGAGGAGACTCGGGACAGCACTCTCACAGAAGCGAAAGCTGGGCTGTGGGCCCAGCCTGAGGACCAGCACGTTTTCCACACTTAACACAGCTAAGGCATGAGCCAGACGACAGCCTTGGTCACTGAGGCCTCCCTGAGGTACTGCCATACTCACCCACTAGATCCCACGCGGAGGTCCCTGTGCCCAAAAGGGCCTCCACGGAAGGGCCCTGTTCCTCCCGTGTGTTTCCTCGAGGGAATCAGAAACCACTGAGGATAACTACGTGAGCTCCGCTTTGAAACTGGGCGACCCTGGGCAAACCTTATTCCCCTCCGTGGTAGACGGGACAGTTGCGGGTCCTAAGCTGCCTGAAGCACACTCCTCGCGCCCACCTTCTCTTTGCTGCCGGAAGGCCTCACATAAGAGGCCTGAGTTTACTCGTGACGGAAGCCGTCTGAGTGTACTCGTGTGAGGCCTGCTGCTCTCAGTTCCTTGCTGGGAGCTTCAGCAAGAGCACTCTGGAGCTCGCCGACGAAAGAATTGTGAGCCCCCCCGGCCTCAAGTAAAAGTCCAGATTTCCCCCGTCAGTAACACCTCGGAGTGCCATAGGAGCGAAGAAGCATGCGTTAACGGAGTGCTTCAACAGTGCTAGGGATTTATTTCACGAGACACTGTGCACTCACGTTCGTTGTAAGAACTGTCAAAGGGCACTGTATGCCGTCCAACCCCTCTGTTGCGTTTGAGCCACAGGAAGTAAATGCATTCGTTTGATTAAGCTCCGTGAACGTGCAACGACGATGGCGAAGCGCTGCCCTGTTCGCTCCAAAGCTCTCGTTTGTACGGCCTTCCAACGGCCTCAGGGTACGCACTTCTAAACAGCCTTACATTCCATGCTGGTGTGCCCCCAATTAGGAATTTGGGCTCTTCTGTGAGACACCAATGTGCGTCCCAAATGAAACCGGGGGGCTCCCCCAGGACGTCTGCGGACGGCAGTCGGTTGCCAGCTGTTTACTTCCAGCCGGAGAAAGAAAAAGAGGACAGCTTCCCCAGGGACGATTCTGGACCCTTGGGACCATCCAGAATCACCAAAGCCTCAACTTTGCACGGCCTGGGGAACGCTCTTCCTCATGTCCAGCAATCCCCACGTCAAAACCTTTCTCAGCAGAGGCAGGCACCCTCTCCCTTGTACTAGATAGCTCGGCAGAGCCCTCCGAGAAACACGCTGCGTCATTCAGCTTGAACGTGGGACGCGGAGGGGAGAGTACGCTTTCTCCCCGTTTGGAGGCGCCTTGCGCTTGGCTTCAAAGCTGCCTGAACAGCACTAGCGGCCCGACGTCTCTGCACGGCAGGATTGTCGTTGTGGGCCGAGGCTGCGTGTTCTCTCAAAGCGAAAACCGTGCTGGCAATACCTTTCTAGAAACTCCTCCCACGGCACCACATGTTCAGCTCCGGCCGAACGAAAGGTGACCTCAGGCCTCAAGGTAAGTTCCAGTGTTTCACGTCGGGGGAGTTGGGTGTGCAGGGGTTTCCATGAGGCCATACTCCACCACGGAGTGCCTTAACTCTGCGACGCTCCTGGGGGCACACAGGATAGGAGCTCGTTCGCCAATTTCGCAGGATGACTTCTCTCCGTGCCGGAACGGCGGCTCCTGGCTTCTGAGGAACCTTAGCCTAAACAGGCCCCTGGAGAAAGCTCTTCACGTTCACAGCAAGGGCAACGTACTGCTCTCTGGCTTGCCTGGGTTGAGCGCCCCAGTCGTCAAAGAGCCTCGCGAAGGCAGCGCTGCGCGGGCTCCCTTTGCCAGTCGCACGGCCTCCTTGACTGAAAGAGAACTGCAGTGCCAGAAGGCTCCGTGCTGACGACTGGCTCCAGGAGGAGACTCGGGACAGCACTCTCACAGAAGCGAAAGCTGGGCTGTGGGCCCAGCCTGAGGACCAGCACGTTTTCCACACTTAACACAGCTAAGGCATGAGCCAGACGACAGCCTTGGTCACTGAGGCCTCCCTGAGGTACTGCCATACTCACCCACTAGATCCCACGCGGAGGTCCCTGTGCCCAAAAGGGCCTCCACGGAAGGGCCCTGTTCCTCCCGTGTGTTTCCTCGAGGGAATCAGAAACCACTGAGGATAACTACGTGAGCTCCGCTTTGAAACTGGGCGACCCTGGGCAAACCTTATTCCCCTCCGTGGTAGACGGGACAGTTGCGGGTCCTAAGCTGCCTGAAGCACACTCCTCGCGCCCACCTTCTCTTTGCTGCCGGAAGGCCTCACATAAGAGGCCTGAGTTTACTCGTGACGGAAGCCGTCTGAGTGTACTCGTGTGAGGCCTGCTGCTCTCAGTTCCTTGCTGGGAGCTTCAGCAAGAGCACTCTGGAGCTCGCCGACGAAAGAATTGTGAGCCCCCCCGGCCTCAAGTAAAAGTCCAGATTTCCCCCGTCAGTAACACCTCGGAGTGCCATAGGAGCGAAGAAGCATGCGTTAACGGAGTGCTTCAACAGTGCTAGGGATTTATTTCACGAGACACTGTGCACTCACGTTCGTTGTAAGAACTGTCAAAGGGCACTGTATGCCGTCCAACCCCTCTGTTGCGTTTGAGCCACAGGAAGTAAATGCATTCGTTTGATTAAGCTCCGTGAACGTGCAACGACGATGGCGAAGCGCTGCCCTGTTCGCTCCAAAGCTCTCGTTTGTACGGCCTTCCAACGGCCTCAGGGTACGCACTTCTAAACAGCCTTACATTCCATGCTGGTGTGCCCCCAATTAGGAATTTGGGCTCTTCTGTGAGACACCAATGTGCGTCCCAAATGAAACCGGGGGGCTCCCCCAGGACGTCTGCGGACGGCAGTCGGTTGCCAGCTGTTTACTTCCAGCCGGAGAAAGAAAAAGAGGACAGCTTCCCCAGGGACGATTCTGGACCCTTGGGACCATCCAGAATCACCAAAGCCTCAACTTTGCACGGCCTGGGGAACGCTCTTCCTCATGTCCAGCAATCCCCACGTCAAAACCTTTCTCAGCAGAGGCAGGCACCCTCTCCCTTGTACTAGATAGCTCGGCAGAGCCCTCCGAGAAACACGCTGCGTCATTCAGCTTGAACGTGGGACGCGGAGGGGAGAGTACGCTTTCTCCCCGTTTGGAGGCGCCTTGCGCTTGGCTTCAAAGCTGCCTGAACAGCACTAGCGGCCCGACGTCTCTGCACGGCAGGATTGTCGTTGTGGGCCGAGGCTGCGTGTTCTCTCAAAGCGAAAACCGTGCTGGCAATACCTTTCTAGAAACTCCTCCCACGGCACCACATGTTCAGCTCCGGCCGAACGAAAGGTGACCTCAGGCCTCAAGGTAAGTTCCAGTGTTTCACGTCGGGGGAGTTGGGTGTGCAGGGGTTTCCATGAGGCCATACTCCACCACGGAGTGCCTTAACTCTGCGACGCTCCTGGGGGCACACAGGATAGGAGCTCGTTCGCCAATTTCGCAGGATGACTTCTCTCCGTGCCGGAACGGCGGCTCCTGGCTTCTGAGGAACCTTAGCCTAAACAGGCCCCTGGAGAAAGCTCTTCACGTTCACAGCAAGGGCAACGTACTGCTCTCTGGCTTGCCTGGGTTGAGCGCCCCAGTCGTCAAAGAGCCTCGCGAAGGCAGCGCTGCGCGGGCTCCCTTTGCCAGTCGCACGGCCTCCTTGACTGAAAGAGAACTGCAGTGCCAGAAGGCTCCGTGCTGACGACTGGCTCCAGGAGGAGACTCGGGACAGCACTCTCACAGAAGCGAAAGCTGGGCTGTGGGCCCAGCCTGAGGACCAGCACGTTTTCCACACTTAACACAGCTAAGGCATGAGCCAGACGACAGCCTTGGTCACTGAGGCCTCCCTGAGGTACTGCCATACTCACCCACTAGATCCCACGCGGAGGTCCCTGTGCCCAAAAGGGCCTCCACGGAAGGGCCCTGTTCCTCCCGTGTGTTTCCTCGAGGGAATCAGAAACCACTGAGGATAACTACGTGAGCTCCGCTTTGAAACTGGGCGACCCTGGGCAAACCTTATTCCCCTCCGTGGTAGACGGGACAGTTGCGGGTCCTAAGCTGCCTGAAGCACACTCCTCGCGCCCACCTTCTCTTTGCTGCCGGAAGGCCTCACATAAGAGGCCTGAGTTTACTCGTGACGGAAGCCGTCTGAGTGTACTCGTGTGAGGCCTGCTGCTCTCAGTTCCTTGCTGGGAGCTTCAGCAAGAGCACTCTGGAGCTCGCCGACGAAAGAATTGTGAGCCCCCCCGGCCTCAAGTAAAAGTCCAGATTTCCCCCGTCAGTAACACCTCGGAGTGCCATAGGAGCGAAGAAGCATGCGTTAACGGAGTGCTTCAACAGTGCTAGGGATTTATTTCACGAGACACTGTGCACTCACGTTCGTTGTAAGAACTGTCAAAGGGCACTGTATGCCGTCCAACCCCTCTGTTGCGTTTGAGCCACAGGAAGTAAATGCATTCGTTTGATTAAGCTCCGTGAACGTGCAACGACGATGGCGAAGCGCTGCCCTGTTCGCTCCAAAGCTCTCGTTTGTACGGCCTTCCAACGGCCTCAGGGTACGCACTTCTAAACAGCCTTACATTCCATGCTGGTGTGCCCCCAATTAGGAATTTGGGCTCTTCTGTGAGACACCAATGTGCGTCCCAAATGAAACCGGGGGGCTCCCCCAGGACGTCTGCGGACGGCAGTCGGTTGCCAGCTGTTTACTTCCAGCCGGAGAAAGAAAAAGAGGACAGCTTCCCCAGGGACGATTCTGGACCCTTGGGACCATCCAGAATCACCAAAGCCTCAACTTTGCACGGCCTGGGGAACGCTCTTCCTCATGTCCAGCAATCCCCACGTCAAAACCTTTCTCAGCAGAGGCAGGCACCCTCTCCCTTGTACTAGATAGCTCGGCAGAGCCCTCCGAGAAACACGCTGCGTCATTCAGCTTGAACGTGGGACGCGGAGGGGAGAGTACGCTTTCTCCCCGTTTGGAGGCGCCTTGCGCTTGGCTTCAAAGCTGCCTGAACAGCACTAGCGGCCCGACGTCTCTGCACGGCAGGATTGTCGTTGTGGGCCGAGGCTGCGTGTTCTCTCAAAGCGAAAACCGTGCTGGCAATACCTTTCTAGAAACTCCTCCCACGGCACCACATGTTCAGCTCCGGCCGAACGAAAGGTGACCTCAGGCCTCAAGGTAAGTTCCAGTGTTTCACGTCGGGGGAGTTGGGTGTGCAGGGGTTTCCATGAGGCCATACTCCACCACGGAGTGCCTTAACTCTGCGACGCTCCTGGGGGCACACAGGATAGGAGCTCGTTCGCCAATTTCGCAGGATGACTTCTCTCCGTGCCGGAACGGCGGCTCCTGGCTTCTGAGGAACCTTAGCCTAAACAGGCCCCTGGAGAAAGCTCTTCACGTTCACAGCAAGGGCAACGTACTGCTCTCTGGCTTGCCTGGGTTGAGCGCCCCAGTCGTCAAAGAGCCTCGCGAAGGCAGCGCTGCGCGGGCTCCCTTTGCCAGTCGCACGGCCTCCTTGACTGAAAGAGAACTGCAGTGCCAGAAGGCTCCGTGCTGACGACTGGCTCCAGGAGGAGACTCGGGACAGCACTCTCACAGAAGCGAAAGCTGGGCTGTGGGCCCAGCCTGAGGACCAGCACGTTTTCCACACTTAACACAGCTAAGGCATGAGCCAGACGACAGCCTTGGTCACTGAGGCCTCCCTGAGGTACTGCCATACTCACCCACTAGATCCCACGCGGAGGTCCCTGTGCCCAAAAGGGCCTCCACGGAAGGGCCCTGTTCCTCCCGTGTGTTTCCTCGAGGGAATCAGAAACCACTGAGGATAACTACGTGAGCTCCGCTTTGAAACTGGGCGACCCTGGGCAAACCTTATTCCCCTCCGTGGTAGACGGGACAGTTGCGGGTCCTAAGCTGCCTGAAGCACACTCCTCGCGCCCACCTTCTCTTTGCTGCCGGAAGGCCTCACATAAGAGGCCTGAGTTTACTCGTGACGGAAGCCGTCTGAGTGTACTCGTGTGAGGCCTGCTGCTCTCAGTTCCTTGCTGGGAGCTTCAGCAAGAGCACTCTGGAGCTCGCCGACGAAAGAATTGTGAGCCCCCCCGGCCTCAAGTAAAAGTCCAGATTTCCCCCGTCAGTAACACCTCGGAGTGCCATAGGAGCGAAGAAGCATGCGTTAACGGAGTGCTTCAACAGTGCTAGGGATTTATTTCACGAGACACTGTGCACTCACGTTCGTTGTAAGAACTGTCAAAGGGCACTGTATGCCGTCCAACCCCTCTGTTGCGTTTGAGCCACAGGAAGTAAATGCATTCGTTTGATTAAGCTCCGTGAACGTGCAACGACGATGGCGAAGCGCTGCCCTGTTCGCTCCAAAGCTCTCGTTTGTACGGCCTTCCAACGGCCTCAGGGTACGCACTTCTAAACAGCCTTACATTCCATGCTGGTGTGCCCCCAATTAGGAATTTGGGCTCTTCTGTGAGACACCAATGTGCGTCCCAAATGAAACCGGGGGGCTCCCCCAGGACGTCTGCGGACGGCAGTCGGTTGCCAGCTGTTTACTTCCAGCCGGAGAAAGAAAAAGAGGACAGCTTCCCCAGGGACGATTCTGGACCCTTGGGACCATCCAGAATCACCAAAGCCTCAACTTTGCACGGCCTGGGGAACGCTCTTCCTCATGTCCAGCAATCCCCACGTCAAAACCTTTCTCAGCAGAGGCAGGCACCCTCTCCCTTGTACTAGATAGCTCGGCAGAGCCCTCCGAGAAACACGCTGCGTCATTCAGCTTGAACGTGGGACGCGGAGGGGAGAGTACGCTTTCTCCCCGTTTGGAGGCGCCTTGCGCTTGGCTTCAAAGCTGCCTGAACAGCACTAGCGGCCCGACGTCTCTGCACGGCAGGATTGTCGTTGTGGGCCGAGGCTGCGTGTTCTCTCAAAGCGAAAACCGTGCTGGCAATACCTTTCTAGAAACTCCTCCCACGGCACCACATGTTCAGCTCCGGCCGAACGAAAGGTGACCTCAGGCCTCAAGGTAAGTTCCAGTGTTTCACGTCGGGGGAGTTGGGTGTGCAGGGGTTTCCATGAGGCCATACTCCACCACGGAGTGCCTTAACTCTGCGACGCTCCTGGGGGCACACAGGATAGGAGCTCGTTCGCCAATTTCGCAGGATGACTTCTCTCCGTGCCGGAACGGCGGCTCCTGGCTTCTGAGGAACCTTAGCCTAAACAGGCCCCTGGAGAAAGCTCTTCACGTTCACAGCAAGGGCAACGTACTGCTCTCTGGCTTGCCTGGGTTGAGCGCCCCAGTCGTCAAAGAGCCTCGCGAAGGCAGCGCTGCGCGGGCTCCCTTTGCCAGTCGCACGGCCTCCTTGACTGAAAGAGAACTGCAGTGCCAGAAGGCTCCGTGCTGACGACTGGCTCCAGGAGGAGACTCGGGACAGCACTCTCACAGAAGCGAAAGCTGGGCTGTGGGCCCAGCCTGAGGACCAGCACGTTTTCCACACTTAACACAGCTAAGGCATGAGCCAGACGACAGCCTTGGTCACTGAGGCCTCCCTGAGGTACTGCCATACTCACCCACTAGATCCCACGCGGAGGTCCCTGTGCCCAAAAGGGCCTCCACGGAAGGGCCCTGTTCCTCCCGTGTGTTTCCTCGAGGGAATCAGAAACCACTGAGGATAACTACGTGAGCTCCGCTTTGAAACTGGGCGACCCTGGGCAAACCTTATTCCCCTCCGTGGTAGACGGGACAGTTGCGGGTCCTAAGCTGCCTGAAGCACACTCCTCGCGCCCACCTTCTCTTTGCTGCCGGAAGGCCTCACATAAGAGGCCTGAGTTTACTCGTGACGGAAGCCGTCTGAGTGTACTCGTGTGAGGCCTGCTGCTCTCAGTTCCTTGCTGGGAGCTTCAGCAAGAGCACTCTGGAGCTCGCCGACGAAAGAATTGTGAGCCCCCCCGGCCTCAAGTAAAAGTCCAGATTTCCCCCGTCAGTAACACCTCGGAGTGCCATAGGAGCGAAGAAGCATGCGTTAACGGAGTGCTTCAACAGTGCTAGGGATTTATTTCACGAGACACTGTGCACTCACGTTCGTTGTAAGAACTGTCAAAGGGCACTGTATGCCGTCCAACCCCTCTGTTGCGTTTGAGCCACAGGAAGTAAATGCATTCGTTTGATTAAGCTCCGTGAACGTGCAACGACGATGGCGAAGCGCTGCCCTGTTCGCTCCAAAGCTCTCGTTTGTACGGCCTTCCAACGGCCTCAGGGTACGCACTTCTAAACAGCCTTACATTCCATGCTGGTGTGCCCCCAATTAGGAATTTGGGCTCTTCTGTGAGACACCAATGTGCGTCCCAAATGAAACCGGGGGGCTCCCCCAGGACGTCTGCGGACGGCAGTCGGTTGCCAGCTGTTTACTTCCAGCCGGAGAAAGAAAAAGAGGACAGCTTCCCCAGGGACGATTCTGGACCCTTGGGACCATCCAGAATCACCAAAGCCTCAACTTTGCACGGCCTGGGGAACGCTCTTCCTCATGTCCAGCAATCCCCACGTCAAAACCTTTCTCAGCAGAGGCAGGCACCCTCTCCCTTGTACTAGATAGCTCGGCAGAGCCCTCCGAGAAACACGCTGCGTCATTCAGCTTGAACGTGGGACGCGGAGGGGAGAGTACGCTTTCTCCCCGTTTGGAGGCGCCTTGCGCTTGGCTTCAAAGCTGCCTGAACAGCACTAGCGGCCCGACGTCTCTGCACGGCAGGATTGTCGTTGTGGGCCGAGGCTGCGTGTTCTCTCAAAGCGAAAACCGTGCTGGCAATACCTTTCTAGAAACTCCTCCCACGGCACCACATGTTCAGCTCCGGCCGAACGAAAGGTGACCTCAGGCCTCAAGGTAAGTTCCAGTGTTTCACGTCGGGGGAGTTGGGTGTGCAGGGGTTTCCATGAGGCCATACTCCACCACGGAGTGCCTTAACTCTGCGACGCTCCTGGGGGCACACAGGATAGGAGCTCGTTCGCCAATTTCGCAGGATGACTTCTCTCCGTGCCGGAACGGCGGCTCCTGGCTTCTGAGGAACCTTAGCCTAAACAGGCCCCTGGAGAAAGCTCTTCACGTTCACAGCAAGGGCAACGTACTGCTCTCTGGCTTGCCTGGGTTGAGCGCCCCAGTCGTCAAAGAGCCTCGCGAAGGCAGCGTTGCGCGGGCTCCCTTTGCCAGTCGCACGGCCTCCTTGACTGAAAGAGAACTGCAGTGCCAGAAGGCTCCGTGCTGACGACTGGCTCCAGGAGGAGACTCGGGACAGCACTCTCACAGAAGCGAAAGCTGGGCTGTGGGCCCAGCCTGAGGACCAGCACGTTTTCCACACTTAACACAGCTAAGGCATGAGCCAGACGACAGCCTTGGTCACTGAGGCCTCCCTGAGGTACTGCCATACTCACCCACTAGATCCCACGCGGAGGTCCCTGTGCCCAAAAGGGCCTCCACGGAAGGGCCCTGTTCCTCCCGTGTGTTTCCTCGAGGGAATCAGAAACCACTGAGGATAACTACGTGAGCTCCGCTTTGAAACTGGGCGACCCTGGGCAAACCTTATTCCCCTCCGTGGTAGACGGGACAGTTGCGGGTCCTAAGCTGCCTGAAGCACACTCCTCGCGCCCACCTTCTCTTTGCTGCCGGAAGGCCTCACATAAGAGGCCTGAGTTTACTCGTGACGGAAGCCGTCTGAGTGTACTCGTGTGAGGCCTGCTGCTCTCAGTTCCTTGCTGGGAGCTTCAGCAAGAGCACTCTGGAGCTCGCCGACGAAAGAATTGTGAGCCCCCCCGGCCTCAAGTAAAAGTCCAGATTTCCCCCGTCAGTAACACCTCGGAGTGCCATAGGAGCGAAGAAGCATGCGTTAACGGAGTGCTTCAACAGTGCTAGGGATTTATTTCACGAGACACTGTGCACTCACGTTCGTTGTAAGAACTGTCAAAGGGCACTGTATGCCGTCCAACCCCTCTGTTGCGTTTGAGCCACAGGAAGTAAATGCATTCGTTTGATTAAGCTCCGTGAACGTGCAACGACGATGGCGAAGCGCTGCCCTGTTCGCTCCAAAGCTCTCGTTTGTACGGCCTTCCAACGGCCTCAGGGTACGCACTTCTAAACAGCCTTACATTCCATGCTGGTGTGCCCCCAATTAGGAATTTGGGCTCTTCTGTGAGACACCAATGTGCGTCCCAAATGAAACCGGGGGGCTCCCCCAGGACGTCTGCGGACGGCAGTCGGTTGCCAGCTGTTTACTTCCAGCCGGAGAAAGAAAAAGAGGACAGCTTCCCCAGGGACGATTCTGGACCCTTGGGACCATCCAGAATCACCAAAGCCTCAACTTTGCACGGCCTGGGGAACGCTCTTCCTCATGTCCAGCAATCCCCACGTCAAAACCTTTCTCAGCAGAGGCAGGCACCCTCTCCCTTGTACTAGATAGCTCGGCAGAGCCCTCCGAGAAACACGCTGCGTCATTCAGCTTGAACGTGGGACGCGGAGGGGAGAGTACGCTTTCTCCCCGTTTGGAGGCGCCTTGCGCTTGGCTTCAAAGCTGCCTGAACAGCACTAGCGGCCCGACGTCTCTGCACGGCAGGATTGTCGTTGTGGGCCGAGGCTGCGTGTTCTCTCAAAGCGAAAACCGTGCTGGCAATACCTTTCTAGAAACTCCTCCCACGGCACCACATGTTCAGCTCCGGCCGAACGAAAGGTGACCTCAGGCCTCAAGGTAAGTTCCAGTGTTTCACGTCGGGGGAGTTGGGTGTGCAGGGGTTTCCATGAGGCCATACTCCACCACGGAGTGCCTTAACTCTGCGACGCTCCTGGGGGCACACAGGATAGGAGCTCGTTCGCCAATTTCGCAGGATGACTTCTCTCCGTGCCGGAACGGCGGCTCCTGGCTTCTGAGGAACCTTAGCCTAAACAGGCCCCTGGAGAAAGCTCTTCACGTTCACAGCAAGGGCAACGTACTGCTCTCTGGCTTGCCTGGGTTGAGCGCCCCAGTCGTCAAAGAGCCTCGCGAAGGCAGCGCTGCGCGGGCTCCCTTTGCCAGTCGCACGGCCTCCTTGACTGAAAGAGAACTGCAGTGCCAGAAGGCTCCGTGCTGACGACTGGCTCCAGGAGGAGACTCGGGACAGCACTCTCACAGAAGCGAAAGCTGGGCTGTGGGCCCAGCCTGAGGACCAGCACGTTTTCCACACTTAACACAGCTAAGGCATGAGCCAGACGACAGCCTTGGTCACTGAGGCCTCCCTGAGGTACTGCCATACTCACCCACTAGATCCCACGCGGAGGTCCCTGTGCCCAAAAGGGCCTCCACGGAAGGGCCCTGTTCCTCCCGTGTGTTTCCTCGAGGGAATCAGAAACCACTGAGGATAACTACGTGAGCTCCGCTTTGAAACTGGGCGACCCTGGGCAAACCTTATTCCCCTCCGTGGTAGACGGGACAGTTGCGGGTCCTAAGCTGCCTGAAGCACACTCCTCGCGCCCACCTTCTCTTTGCTGCCGGAAGGCCTCACATAAGAGGCCTGAGTTTACTCGTGACGGAAGCCGTCTGAGTGTACTCGTGTGAGGCCTGCTGCTCTCAGTTCCTTGCTGGGAGCTTCAGCAAGAGCACTCTGGAGCTCGCCGACAAAAGAATTGTGAGCCCCCCCGGCCTCAAGTAAAAGTCCAGATTTCCCCCGTCAGTAACACCTCGGAGTGCCATAGGAGCGAAGAAGCATGCGTTAACGGAGTGCTTCAACAGTGCTAGGGATTTATTTCACGAGACACTGTGCACTCACGTTCGTTGTAAGAACTGTCAAAGGGCACTGTATGCCGTCCAACCCCTCTGTTGCGTTTGAGCCACAGGAAGTAAATGCATTCGTTTGATTAAGCTCCGTGAACGTGCAACGACGATGGCGAAGCGCTGCCCTGTTCGCTCCAAAGCTCTCGTTTGTACGGCCTTCCAACGGCCTCAGGGTACGCACTTCTAAACAGCCTTACATTCCATGCTGGTGTGCCCCCAATTAGGAATTTGGGCTCTTCTGTGAGACACCAATGTGCGTCCCAAATGAAACCGGGGGGCTCCCCCAGGACGTCTGCGGACGGCAGTCGGTTGCCAGCTGTTTACTTCCAGCCGGAGAAAGAAAAAGAGGACAGCTTCCCCAGGGACGATTCTGGACCCTTGGGACCATCCAGAATCACCAAAGCCTCAACTTTGCACGGCCTGGGGAACGCTCTTCCTCATGTCCAGCAATCCCCACGTCAAAACCTTTCTCAGCAGAGGCAGGCACCCTCTCCCTTGTACTAGATAGCTCGGCAGAGCCCTCCGAGAAACACGCTGCGTCATTCAGCTTGAACGTGGGACGCGGAGGGGAGAGTACGCTTTCTCCCCGTTTGGAGGCGCCTTGCGCTTGGCTTCAAAGCTGCCTGAACAGCACTAGCGGCCCGACGTCTCTGCACGGCAGGATTGTCGTTGTGGGCCGAGGCTGCGTGTTCTCTCAAAGCGAAAACCGTGCTGGCAATACCTTTCTAGAAACTCCTCCCACGGCACCACATGTTCAGCTCCGGCCGAACGAAAGGTGACCTCAGGCCTCAAGGTAAGTTCCAGTGTTTCACGTCGGGGGAGTTGGGTGTGCAGGGGTTTCCATGAGGCCATACTCCACCACGGAGTGCCTTAACTCTGCGACGCTCCTGGGGGCACACAGGATAGGAGCTCGTTCGCCAATTTCGCAGGATGACTTCTCTCCGTGCCGGAACGGCGGCTCCTGGCTTCTGAGGAACCTTAGCCTAAACAGGCCCCTGGAGAAAGCTCTTCACGTTCACAGCAAGGGCAACGTACTGCTCTCTGGCTTGCCTGGGTTGAGCGCCCCAGTCGTCAAAGAGCCTCGCGAAGGCAGCGCTGCGCGGGCTCCCTTTGCCAGTCGCACGGCCTCCTTGACTGAAAGAGAACTGCAGTGCCAGAAGGCTCCGTGCTGACGACTGGCTCCAGGAGGAGACTCGGGACAGCACTCTCACAGAAGCGAAAGCTGGGCTGTGGGCCCAGCCTGAGGACCAGCACGTTTTCCACACTTAACACAGCTAAGGCATGAGCCAGACGACAGCCTTGGTCACTGAGGCCTCCCTGAGGTACTGCCATACTTACCCACTAGATCCCACGCGGAGGTCCCTGTGCCCAAAAGGGCCTCCACGGAAGGGCCCTGTTCCTCCCGTGTGTTTCCTCGAGGGAATCAGAAACCACTGAGGATAACTACGTGAGCTCCGCTTTGAAACTGGGCGACCCTGGGCAAACCTTATTCCCCTCCGTGGTAGACGGGACAGTTGCGGGTCCTAAGCTGCCTGAAGCACACTCCTCGCGCCCACCTTCTCTTTGCTGCCGGAAGGCCTCACATAAGAGGCCTGAGTTTACTCGTGACGGAAGCCGTCTGAGTGTACTCGTGTGAGGCCTGCTGCTCTCAGTTCCTTGCTGGGAGCTTCAGCAAGAGCACTCTGGAGCTCGCCGACAAAAGAATTGTGAGCCCCCCCGGCCTCAAGTAAAAGTCCAGATTTCCCCCGTCAGTAACACCTCGGAGTGCCATAGGAGCGAAGAAGCATGCGTTAACGGAGTGCTTCAACAGTGCTAGGGATTTATTTCACGAGACACTGTGCACTCACGTTCGTTGTAAGAACTGTCAAAGGGCACTGTATGCCGTCCAACCCCTCTGTTGCGTTTGAGCCACAGGAAGTAAATGCATTCGTTTGATTAAGCTCCGTGAACGTGCAACGACGATGGCGAAGCGCTGCCCTGTTCGCTCCAAAGCTCTCGTTTGTACGGCCTTCCAACGGCCTCAGGGTACGCACTTCTAAACAGCCTTACATTCCATGCTGGTGTGCCCCCAATTAGGAATTTGGGCTCTTCTGTGAGACACCAATGTGCGTCCCAAATGAAACCGGGGGGCTCCCCCAGGACGTCTGCGGACGGCAGTCGGTTGCCAGCTGTTTACTTCCAGCCGGAGAAAGAAAAAGAGGACAGCTTCCCCAGGGACGATTCTGGACCCTTGGGACCATCCAGAATCACCAAAGCCTCAACTTTGCACGGCCTGGGGAACGCTCTTCCTCATGTCCAGCAATCCCCACGTCAAAACCTTTCTCAGCAGAGGCAGGCACCCTCTCCCTTGTACTAGATAGCTCGGCAGAGCCCTCCGAGAAACACGCTGCGTCATTCAGCTTGAACGTGGGACGCGGAGGGGAGAGTACGCTTTCTCCCCGTTTGGAGGCGCCTTGCGCTTGGCTTCAAAGCTGCCTGAACAGCACTAGCGGCCCGACGTCTCTGCACGGCAGGATTGTCGTTGTGGGCCGAGGCTGCGTGTTCTCTCAAAGCGAAAACCGTGCTGGCAATACCTTTCTAGAAACTCCTCCCACGGCACCACATGTTCAGCTCCGGCCGAACGAAAGGTGACCTCAGGCCTCAAGGTAAGTTCCAGTGTTTCACGTCGGGGGAGTTGGGTGTGCAGGGGTTTCCATGAGGCCATACTCCACCACGGAGTGCCTTAACTCTGCGACGCTCCTGGGGGCACACAGGATAGGAGCTCGTTCGCCAATTTCGCAGGATGACTTCTCTCCGTGCCGGAACGGCGGCTCCTGGCTTCTGAGGAACCTTAGCCTAAACAGGCCCCTGGAGAAAGCTCTTCACGTTCACAGCAAGGGCAACGTACTGCTCTCTGGCTTGCCTGGGTTGAGCGCCCCAGTCGTCAAAGAGCCTCGCGAAGGCAGCGCTGCGCGGGCTCCCTTTGCCAGTCGCACGGCCTCCTTGACTGAAAGAGAACTGCAGTGCCAGAAGGCTCCGTGCTGACGACTGGCTCCAGGAGGAGACTCGGGACAGCACTCTCACAGAAGCGAAAGCTGGGCTGTGGGCCCAGCCTGAGGACCAGCACGTTTTCCACACTTAACACAGCTAAGGCATGAGCCAGACGACAGCCTTGGTCACTGAGGCCTCCCTGAGGTACTGCCATACTCACCCACTAGATCCCACGCGGAGGTCCCTGTGCCCAAAAGGGCCTCCACGGAAGGGCCCTGTTCCTCCCGTGTGTTTCCTCGAGGGAATCAGAAACCACTGAGGATAACTACGTGAGCTCCGCTTTGAAACTGGGCGACCCTGGGCAAACCTTATTCCCCTCCGTGGTAGACGGGACAGTTGCGGGTCCTAAGCTGCCTGAAGCACACTCCTCGCGCCCACCTTCTCTTTGCTGCCGGAAGGCCTCACATAAGAGGCCTGAGTTTACTCGTGACGGAAGCCGTCTGAGTGTACTCGTGTGAGGCCTGCTGCTCTCAGTTCCTTGCTGGGAGCTTCAGCAAGAGCACTCTGGAGCTCGCCGACGAAAGAATTGTGAGCCCCCCCGGCCTCAAGTAAAAGTCCAGATTTCCCCCGTCAGTAACACCTCGGAGTGCCATAGGAGCGAAGAAGCATGCGTTAACGGAGTGCTTCAACAGTGCTAGGGATTTATTTCACGAGACACTGTGCACTCACGTTCGTTGTAAGAACTGTCAAAGGGCACTGTATGCCGTCCAACCCCTCTGTTGCGTTTGAGCCACAGGAAGTAAATGCATTCGTTTGATTAAGCTCCGTGAACGTGCAACGACGATGGCGAAGCGCTGCCCTGTTCGCTCCAAAGCTCTCGTTTGTACGGCCTTCCAACGGCCTCAGGGTACGCACTTCTAAACAGCCTTACATTCCATGCTGGTGTGCCCCCAATTAGGAATTTGGGCTCTTCTGTGAGACACCAATGTGCGTCCCAAATGAAACCGGGGGGCTCCCCCAGGACGTCTGCGGACGGCAGTCGGTTGCCAGCTGTTTACTTCCAGCCGGAGAAAGAAAAAGAGGACAGCTTCCCCAGGGACGATTCTGGACCCTTGGGACCATCCAGAATCACCAAAGCCTCAACTTTGCACGGCCTGGGGAACGCTCTTCCTCATGTCCAGCAATCCCCACGTCAAAACCTTTCTCAGCAGAGGCAGGCACCCTCTCCCTTGTACTAGATAGCTCGGCAGAGCCCTCCGAGAAACACGCTGCGTCATTCAGCTTGAACGTGGGACGCGGAGGGGAGAGTACGCTTTCTCCCCGTTTGGAGGCGCCTTGCGCTTGGCTTCAAAGCTGCCTGAACAGCACTAGCGGCCCGACGTCTCTGCACGGCAGGATTGTCGTTGTGGGCCGAGGCTGCGTGTTCTCTCAAAGCGAAAACCGTGCTGGCAATACCTTTCTAGAAACTCCTCCCACGGCACCACATGTTCAGCTCCGGCCGAACGAAAGGTGACCTCAGGCCTCAAGGTAAGTTCCAGTGTTTCACGTCGGGGGAGTTGGGTGTGCAGGGGTTTCCATGAGGCCATACTCCACCACGGAGTGCCTTAACTCTGCGACGCTCCTGGGGGCACACAGGATAGGAGCTCGTTCGCCAATTTCGCAGGATGACTTCTCTCCGTGCCGGAACGGCGGCTCCTGGCTTCTGAGGAACCTTAGCCTAAACAGGCCCCTGGAGAAAGCTCTTCACGTTCACAGCAAGGGCAACGTACTGCTCTCTGGCTTGCCTGGGTTGAGCGCCCCAGTCGTCAAAGAGCCTCGCGAAGGCAGCGCTGCGCGGGCTCCCTTTGCCAGTCGCACGGCCTCCTTGACTGAAAGAGAACTGCAGTGCCAGAAGGCTCCGTGCTGACGACTGGCTCCAGGAGGAGACTCGGGACAGCACTCTCACAGAAGCGAAAGCTGGGCTGTGGGCCCAGCCTGAGGACCAGCACGTTTTCCACACTTAACACAGCTAAGGCATGAGCCAGACGACAGCCTTGGTCACTGAGGCCTCCCTGAGGTACTGCCATACTCACCCACTAGATCCCACGCGGAGGTCCCTGTGCCCAAAAGGGCCTCCACGGAAGGGCCCTGTTCCTCCCGTGTGTTTCCTCGAGGGAATCAGAAACCACTGAGGATAACTACGTGAGCTCCGCTTTGAAACTGGGCGACCCTGGGCAAACCTTATTCCCCTCCGTGGTAGACGGGACAGTTGCGGGTCCTAAGCTGCCTGAAGCACACTCCTCGCGCCCACCTTCTCTTTGCTGCCGGAAGGCCTCACATAAGAGGCCTGAGTTTACTCGTGACGGAAGCCGTCTGAGTGTACTCGTGTGAGGCCTGCTGCTCTCAGTTCCTTGCTGGGAGCTTCAGCAAGAGCACTCTGGAGCTCGCCGACGAAAGAATTGTGAGCCCCCCCGGCCTCAAGTAAAAGTCCAGATTTCCCCCGTCAGTAACACCTCGGAGTGCCATAGGAGCGAAGAAGCATGCGTTAACGGAGTGCTTCAACAGTGCTAGGGATTTATTTCACGAGACACTGTGCACTCACGTTCGTTGTAAGAACTGTCAAAGGGCACTGTATGCCGTCCAACCCCTCTGTTGCGTTTGAGCCACAGGAAGTAAATGCATTCGTTTGATTAAGCTCCGTGAACGTGCAACGACGATGGCGAAGCGCTGCCCTGTTCGCTCCAAAGCTCTCGTTTGTACGGCCTTCCAACGGCCTCAGGGTACGCACTTCTAAACAGCCTTACATTCCATGCTGGTGTGCCCCCAATTAGGAATTTGGGCTCTTCTGTGAGACACCAATGTGCGTCCCAAATGAAACCGGGGGGCTCCCCCAGGACGTCTGCGGACGGCAGTCGGTTGCCAGCTGTTTACTTCCAGCCGGAGAAAGAAAAAGAGGACAGCTTCCCCAGGGACGATTCTGGACCCTTGGGACCATCCAGAATCACCAAAGCCTCAACTTTGCACGGCCTGGGGAACGCTCTTCCTCATGTCCAGCAATCCCCACGTCAAAACCTTTCTCAGCAGAGGCAGGCACCCTCTCCCTTGTACTAGATAGCTCGGCAGAGCCCTCCGAGAAACACGCTGCGTCATTCAGCTTGAACGTGGGACGCGGAGGGGAGAGTACGCTTTCTCCCCGTTTGGAGGCGCCTTGCGCTTGGCTTCAAAGCTGCCTGAACAGCACTAGCGGCCCGACGTCTCTGCACGGCACGATTGTCGTTGTGGGCCGAGGCTGCGTGTTCTCTCAAAGCGAAAACCGTGCTGGCAATACCTTTCTAGAAACTCCTCCCACGGCACCACATGTTCAGCTCCGGCCGAACGAAAGGTGACCTCAGGCCTCAAGGTAAGTTCCAGTGTTTCACGTCGGGGGAGTTGGGTGTGCAGGGGTTTCCATGAGGCCATACTCCACCACGGAGTGCCTTAACTCTGCGACGCTCCTGGGGGCACACAGGATAGGAGCTCGTTCGCCAATTTCGCAGGATGACTTCTCTCCGTGCCGGAACGGCGGCTCCTGGCTTCTGAGGAACCTTAGCCTAAACAGGCCCCTGGAGAAAGCTCTTCACGTTCACAGCAAGGGCAACGTACTGCTCTCTGGCTTGCCTGGGTTGAGCGCCCCAGTCGTCAAAGAGCCTCGCGAAGGCAGCGCTGCGCGGGCTCCCTTTGCCAGTCGCACGGCCTCCTTGACTGAAAGAGAACTGCAGTGCCAGAAGGCTCCGTGCTGACGACTGGCTCCAGGAGGAGACTCGGGACAGCACTCTCACAGAAGCGAAAGCTGGGCTGTGGGCCCAGCCTGAGGACCAGCACGTTTTCCACACTTAACACAGCTAAGGCATGAGCCAGACGACAGCCTTGGTCACTGAGGCCTCCCTGAGGTACTGCCATACTTACCCACTAGATCCCACGCGGAGGTCCCTGTGCCCAAAAGGGCCTCCACGGAAGGGCCCTGTTCCTCCCGTGTGTTTCCTCGAGGGAATCAGAAACCACTGAGGATAACTACGTGAGCTCCGCTTTGAAACTGGGCGACCCTGGGCAAACCTTATTCCCCTCCGTGGTAGACGGGACAGTTGCGGGTCCTAAGCTGCCTGAAGCACACTCCTCGCGCCCACCTTCTCTTTGCTGCCGGAAGGCCTCACATAAGAGGCCTGAGTTTACTCGTGACGGAAGCCGTCTGAGTGTACTCGTGTGAGGCCTGCTGCTCTCAGTTCCTTGCTGGGAGCTTCAGCAAGAGCACTCTGGAGCTCGCCGACAAAAGAATTGTGAGCCCCCCCGGCCTCAAGTAAAAGTCCAGATTTCCCCCGTCAGTAACACCTCGGAGTGCCATAGGAGCGAAGAAGCATGCGTTAACGGAGTGCTTCAACAGTGCTAGGGATTTATTTCACGAGACACTGTGCACTCACGTTCGTTGTAAGAACTGTCAAAGGGCACTGTATGCCGTCCAACCCCTCTGTTGCGTTTGAGCCACAGGAAGTAAATGCATTCGTTTGATTAAGCTCCGTGAACGTGCAACGACGATGGCGAAGCGCTGCCCTGTTCGCTCCAAAGCTCTCGTTTGTACGGCCTTCCAACGGCCTCAGGGTACGCACTTCTAAACAGCCTTACATTCCATGCTGGTGTGCCCCCAATTAGGAATTTGGGCTCTTCTGTGAGACACCAATGTGCGTCCCAAATGAAACCGGGGGGCTCCCCCAGGACGTCTGCGGACGGCAGTCGGTTGCCAGCTGTTTACTTCCAGCCGGAGAAAGAAAAAGAGGACAGCTTCCCCAGGGACGATTCTGGACCCTTGGGACCATCCAGAATCACCAAAGCCTCAACTTTGCACGGCCTGGGGAACGCTCTTCCTCATGTCCAGCAATCCCCACGTCAAAACCTTTCTCAGCAGAGGCAGGCACCCTCTCCCTTGTACTAGATAGCTCGGCAGAGCCCTCCGAGAAACACGCTGCGTCATTCAGCTTGAACGTGGGACGCGGAGGGGAGAGTACGCTTTCTCCCCGTTTGGAGGCGCCTTGCGCTTGGCTTCAAAGCTGCCTGAACAGCACTAGCGGCCCGACGTCTCTGCACGGCAGGATTGTCGTTGTGGGCCGAGGCTGCGTGTTCTCTCAAAGCGAAAACCGTGCTGGCAATACCTTTCTAGAAACTCCTCCCACGGCACCACATGTTCAGCTCCGGCCGAACGAAAGGTGACCTCAGGCCTCAAGGTAAGTTCCAGTGTTTCACGTCGGGGGAGTTGGGTGTGCAGGGGTTTCCATGAGGCCATACTCCACCACGGAGTGCCTTAACTCTGCGACGCTCCTGGGGGCACACAGGATAGGAGCTCGTTCGCCAATTTCGCAGGATGACTTCTCTCCGTGCCGGAACGGCGGCTCCTGGCTTCTGAGGAACCTTAGCCTAAACAGGCCCCTGGAGAAAGCTCTTCACGTTCACAGCAAGGGCAACGTACTGCTCTCTGGCTTGCCTGGGTTGAGCGCCCCAGTCGTCAAAGAGCCTCGCGAAGGCAGCGCTGCGCGGGCTCCCTTTGCCAGTCGCACGGCCTCCTTGACTGAAAGAGAACTGCAGTGCCAGAAGGCTCCGTGCTGACGACTGGCTCCAGGAGGAGACTCGGGACAGCACTCTCACAGAAGCGAAAGCTGGGCTGTGGGCCCAGCCTGAGGACCAGCACGTTTTCCACACTTAACACAGCTAAGGCATGAGCCAGACGACAGCCTTGGTCACTGAGGCCTCCCTGAGGTACTGCCATACTCACCCACTAGATCCCACGCGGAGGTCCCTGTGCCCAAAAGGGCCTCCACGGAAGGGCCCTGTTCCTCCCGTGTGTTTCCTCGAGGGAATCAGAAACCACTGAGGATAACTACGTGAGCTCCGCTTTGAAACTGGGCGACCCTGGGCAAACCTTATTCCCCTCCGTGGTAGACGGGACAGTTGCGGGTCCTAAGCTGCCTGAAGCACACTCCTCGCGCCCACCTTCTCTTTGCTGCCGGAAGGCCTCACATAAGAGGCCTGAGTTTACTCGTGACGGAAGCCGTCTGAGTGTACTCGTGTGAGGCCTGCTGCTCTCAGTTCCTTGCTGGGAGCTTCAGCAAGAGCACTCTGGAGCTCGCCGACGAAAGAATTGTGAGCCCCCCCGGCCTCAAGTAAAAGTCCAGATTTCCCCCGTCAGTAACACCTCGGAGTGCCATAGGAGCGAAGAAGCATGCGTTAACGGAGTGCTTCAACAGTGCTAGGGATTTATTTCACGAGACACTGTGCACTCACGTTCGTTGTAAGAACTGTCAAAGGGCACTGTATGCCGTCCAACCCCTCTGTTGCGTTTGAGCCACAGGAAGTAAATGCATTCGTTTGATTAAGCTCCGTGAACGTGCAACGACGATGGCGAAGCGCTGCCCTGTTCGCTCCAAAGCTCTCGTTTGTACGGCCTTCCAACGGCCTCAGGGTACGCACTTCTAAACAGCCTTACATTCCATGCTGGTGTGCCCCCAATTAGGAATTTGGGCTCTTCTGTGAGACACCAATGTGCGTCCCAAATGAAACCGGGGGGCTCCCCCAGGACGTCTGCGGACGGCAGTCGGTTGCCAGCTGTTTACTTCCAGCCGGAGAAAGAAAAAGAGGACAGCTTCCCCAGGGACGATTCTGGACCCTTGGGACCATCCAGAATCACCAAAGCCTCAACTTTGCACGGCCTGGGGAACGCTCTTCCTCATGTCCAGCAATCCCCACGTCAAAACCTTTCTCAGCAGAGGCAGGCACCCTCTCCCTTGTACTAGATAGCTCGGCAGAGCCCTCCGAGAAACACGCTGCGTCATTCAGCTTGAACGTGGGACGCGGAGGGGAGAGTACGCTTTCTCCCCGTTTGGAGGCGCCTTGCGCTTGGCTTCAAAGCTGCCTGAACAGCACTAGCGGCCCGACGTCTCTGCACGGCAGGATTGTCGTTGTGGGCCGAGGCTGCGTGTTCTCTCAAAGCGAAAACCGTGCTGGCAATACCTTTCTAGAAACTCCTCCCACGGCACCACATGTTCAGCTCCGGCCGAACGAAAGGTGACCTCAGGCCTCAAGGTAAGTTCCAGTGTTTCACGTCGGGGGAGTTGGGTGTGCAGGGGTTTCCATGAGGCCATACTCCACCACGGAGTGCCTTAACTCTGCGACGCTCCTGGGGGCACACAGGATAGGAGCTCGTTCGCCAATTTCGCAGGATGACTTCTCTCCGTGCCGGAACGGCGGCTCCTGGCTTCTGAGGAACCTTAGCCTAAACAGGCCCCTGGAGAAAGCTCTTCACGTTCACAGCAAGGGCAACGTACTGCTCTCTGGCTTGCCTGGGTTGAGCGCCCCAGTCGTCAAAGAGCCTCGCGAAGGCAGCGCTGCGCGGGCTCCCTTTGCCAGTCGCACGGCCTCCTTGACTGAAAGAGAACTGCAGTGCCAGAAGGCTCCGTGCTGACGACTGGCTCCAGGAGGAGACTCGGGACAGCACTCTCACAGAAGCGAAAGCTGGGCTGTGGGCCCAGCCTGAGGACCAGCACGTTTTCCACACTTAACACAGCTAAGGCATGAGCCAGACGACAGCCTTGGTCACTGAGGCCTCCCTGAGGTACTGCCATACTCACCCACTAGATCCCACGCGGAGGTCCCTGTGCCCAAAAGGGCCTCCACGGAAGGGCCCTGTTCCTCCCGTGTGTTTCCTCGAGGGAATCAGAAACCACTGAGGATAACTACGTGAGCTCCGCTTTGAAACTGGGCGACCCTGGGCAAACCTTATTCCCCTCCGTGGTAGACGGGACAGTTGCGGGTCCTAAGCTGCCTGAAGCACACTCCTCGCGCCCACCTTCTCTTTGCTGCCGGAAGGCCTCACATAAGAGGCCTGAGTTTACTCGTGACGGAAGCCGTCTGAGTGTACTCGTGTGAGGCCTGCTGCTCTCAGTTCCTTGCTGGGAGCTTCAGCAAGAGCACTCTGGAGCTCGCCGACGAAAGAATTGTGAGCCCCCCCGGCCTCAAGTAAAAGTCCAGATTTCCCCCGTCAGTAACACCTCGGAGTGCCATAGGAGCGAAGAAGCATGCGTTAACGGAGTGCTTCAACAGTGCTAGGGATTTATTTCACGAGACACTGTGCACTCACGTTCGTTGTAAGAACTGTCAAAGGGCACTGTATGCCGTCCAACCCCTCTGTTGCGTTTGAGCCACAGGAAGTAAATGCATTCGTTTGATTAAGCTCCGTGAACGTGCAACGACGATGGCGAAGCGCTGCCCTGTTCGCTCCAAAGCTCTCGTTTGTACGGCCTTCCAACGGCCTCAGGGTACGCACTTCTAAACAGCCTTACATTCCATGCTGGTGTGCCCCCAATTAGGAATTTGGGCTCTTCTGTGAGACACCAATGTGCGTCCCAAATGAAACCGGGGGGCTCCCCCAGGACGTCTGCGGACGGCAGTCGGTTGCCAGCTGTTTACTTCCAGCCGGAGAAAGAAAAAGAGGACAGCTTCCCCAGGGACGATTCTGGACCCTTGGGACCATCCAGAATCACCAAAGCCTCAACTTTGCACGGCCTGGGGAACGCTCTTCCTCATGTCCAGCAATCCCCACGTCAAAACCTTTCTCAGCAGAGGCAGGCACCCTCTCCCTTGTACTAGATAGCTCGGCAGAGCCCTCCGAGAAACACGCTGCGTCATTCAGCTTGAACGTGGGACGCGGAGGGGAGAGTACGCTTTCTCCCCGTTTGGAGGCGCCTTGCGCTTGGCTTCAAAGCTGCCTGAACAGCACTAGCGGCCCGACGTCTCTGCACGGCAGGATTGTCGTTGTGGGCCGAGGCTGCGTGTTCTCTCAAAGCGAAAACCGTGCTGGCAATACCTTTCTAGAAACTCCTCCCACGGCACCACATGTTCAGCTCCGGCCGAACGAAAGGTGACCTCAGGCCTCAAGGTAAGTTCCAGTGTTTCACGTCGGGGGAGTTGGGTGTGCAGGGGTTTCCATGAGGCCATACTCCACCACGGAGTGCCTTAACTCTGCGACGCTCCTGGGGGCACACAGGATAGGAGCTCGTTCGCCAATTTCGCAGGATGACTTCTCTCCGTGCCGGAACGGCGGCTCCTGGCTTCTGAGGAACCTTAGCCTAAACAGGCCCCTGGAGAAAGCTCTTCACGTTCACAGCAAGGGCAACGTACTGCTCTCTGGCTTGCCTGGGTTGAGCGCCCCAGTCGTCAAAGAGCCTCGCGAAGGCAGCGCTGCGCGGGCTCCCTTTGCCAGTCGCACGGCCTCCTTGACTGAAAGAGAACTGCAGTGCCAGAAGGCTCCGTGCTGACGACTGGCTCCAGGAGGAGACTCGGGACAGCACTCTCACAGAAGCGAAAGCTGGGCTGTGGGCCCAGCCTGAGGACCAGCACGTTTTCCACACTTAACACAGCTAAGGCATGAGCCAGACGACAGCCTTGGTCACTGAGGCCTCCCTGAGGTACTGCCATACTCACCCACTAGATCCCACGCGGAGGTCCCTGTGCCCAAAAGGGCCTCCACGGAAGGGCCCTGTTCCTCCCGTGTGTTTCCTCGAGGGAATCAGAAACCACTGAGGATAACTACGTGAGCTCCGCTTTGAAACTGGGCGACCCTGGGCAAACCTTATTCCCCTCCGTGGTAGACGGGACAGTTGCGGGTCCTAAGCTGCCTGAAGCACACTCCTCGCGCCCACCTTCTCTTTGCTGCCGGAAGGCCTCACATAAGAGGCCTGAGTTTACTCGTGACGGAAGCCGTCTGAGTGTACTCGTGTGAGGCCTGCTGCTCTCAGTTCCTTGCTGGGAGCTTCAGCAAGAGCACTCTGGAGCTCGCCGACAAAAGAATTGTGAGCCCCCCCGGCCTCAAGTAAAAGTCCAGATTTCCCCCGTCAGTAACACCTCGGAGTGCCATAGGAGCGAAGAAGCATGCGTTAACGGAGTGCTTCAACAGTGCTAGGGATTTATTTCACGAGACACTGTGCACTCACGTTCGTTGTAAGAACTGTCAAAGGGCACTGTATGCCGTCCAACCCCTCTGTTGCGTTTGAGCCACAGGAAGTAAATGCATTCGTTTGATTAAGCTCCGTGAACGTGCAACGACGATGGCGAAGCGCTGCCCTGTTCGCTCCAAAGCTCTCGTTTGTACGGCCTTCCAACGGCCTCAGGGTACGCACTTCTAAACAGCCTTACATTCCATGCTGGTGTGCCCCCAATTAGGAATTTGGGCTCTTCTGTGAGACACCAATGTGCGTCCCAAATGAAACCGGGGGGCTCCCCCAGGACGTCTGCGGACGGCAGTCGGTTGCCAGCTGTTTACTTCCAGCCGGAGAAAGAAAAAGAGGACAGCTTCCCCAGGGACGATTCTGGACCCTTGGGACCATCCAGAATCACCAAAGCCTCAACTTTGCACGGCCTGGGGAACGCTCTTCCTCATGTCCAGCAATCCCCACGTCAAAACCTTTCTCAGCAGAGGCAGGCACCCTCTCCCTTGTACTAGATAGCTCGGCAGAGCCCTCCGAGAAACACGCTGCGTCATTCAGCTTGAACGTGGGACGCGGAGGGGAGAGTACGCTTTCTCCCCGTTTGGAGGCGCCTTGCGCTTGGCTTCAAAGCTGCCTGAACAGCACTAGCGGCCCGACGTCTCTGCACGGCAGGATTGTCGTTGTGGGCCGAGGCTGCGTGTTCTCTCAAAGCGAAAACCGTGCTGGCAATACCTTTCTAGAAACTCCTCCCACGGCACCACATGTTCAGCTCCGGCCGAACGAAAGGTGACCTCAGGCCTCAAGGTAAGTTCCAGTGTTTCACGTCGGGGGAGTTGGGTGTGCAGGGGTTTCCATGAGGCCATACTCCACCACGGAGTGCCTTAACTCTGCGACGCTCCTGGGGGCACACAGGATAGGAGCTCGTTCGCCAATTTCGCAGGATGACTTCTCTCCGTGCCGGAACGGCGGCTCCTGGCTTCTGAGGAACCTTAGCCTAAACAGGCCCCTGGAGAAAGCTCTTCACGTTCACAGCAAGGGCAACGTACTGCTCTCTGGCTTGCCTGGGTTGAGCGCCCCAGTCGTCAAAGAGCCTCGCGAAGGCAGCGCTGCGCGGGCTCCCTTTGCCAGTCGCACGGCCTCCTTGACTGAAAGAGAACTGCAGTGCCAGAAGGCTCCGTGCTGACGACTGGCTCCAGGAGGAGACTCGGGACAGCACTCTCACAGAAGCGAAAGCTGGGCTGTGGGCCCAGCCTGAGGACCAGCACGTTTTCCACACTTAACACAGCTAAGGCATGAGCCAGACGACAGCCTTGGTCACTGAGGCCTCCCTGAGGTACTGCCATACTCACCCACTAGATCCCACGCGGAGGTCCCTGTGCCCAAAAGGGCCTCCACGGAAGGGCCCTGTTCCTCCCGTGTGTTTCCTCGAGGGAATCAGAAACCACTGAGGATAACTACGTGAGCTCCGCTTTGAAACTGGGCGACCCTGGGCAAACCTTATTCCCCTCCGTGGTAGACGGGACAGTTGCGGGTCCTAAGCTGCCTGAAGCACACTCCTCGCGCCCACCTTCTCTTTGCTGCCGGAAGGCCTCACATAAGAGGCCTGAGTTTACTCGTGACGGAAGCCGTCTGAGTGTACTCGTGTGAGGCCTGCTGCTCTCAGTTCCTTGCTGGGAGCTTCAGCAAGAGCACTCTGGAGCTCGCCGACAAAAGAATTGTGAGCCCCCCCGACCTCAAGTAAAAGTCCAGATTTCCCCCGTCAGTAACACCTCGGAGTGCCATAGGAGCGAAGAAGCATGCGTTAACGGAGTGCTTCAACAGTGCTAGGGATTTATTTCACGAGACACTGTGCACTCACGTTCGTTGTAAGAACTGTCAAAGGGCACTGTATGCCGTCCAACCCCTCTGTTGCGTTTGAGCCACAGGAAGTAAATGCATTCGTTTGATTAAGCTCCGTGAACGTGCAACGACGATGGCGAAGCGCTGCCCTGTTCGCTCGAAAGCTCTCGTTTGTACGGCCTTCCAACGGCCTCAGGGTACGCACTTCTAAACAGCCTTACATTCCATGCTGGTGTGCCCCCAATTAGGAATTTGGGCTCTTCTGTGAGACACCAATGTGCGTCCCAAATGAAACCGGGGGGCTCCCCCAGGACGTCTGCGGACGGCAGTCGGTTGCCAGCTGTTTACTTCCAGCCGGAGAAAGAAAAAGAGGACAGCTTCCCCAGGGACGATTCTGGACCCTTGGGACCATCCAGAATCACCAAAGCCTCAACTTTGCACGGCCTGGGGAACGCTCTTCCTCATGTCCAGCAATCCCCACGTCAAAACCTTTCTCAGCAGAGGCAGGCACCCTCTCCCTTGTACTAGATAGCTCGGCAGAGCCCTCCGAGAAACACGCTGCGTCATTCAGCTTGAACGTGGGACGCGGAGGGGAGAGTACGCTTTCTCCCCGTTTGGAGGCGCCTTGCGCTTGGCTTCAAAGCTGCCTGAACAGCACTAGCGGCCCGACGTCTCTGCACGGCAGGATTGTCGTTGTGGGCCGAGGCTGCGTGTTCTCTCAAAGCGAAAACCGTGCTGGCAATACCTTTCTAGAAACTCCTCCCACGGCACCACATGTTCAGCTCCGGCCGAACGAAAGGTGACCTCAGGCCTCAAGGTAAGTTCCAGTGTTTCACGTCGGGGGAGTTGGGTGTGCAGGGGTTTCCATGAGGCCATACTCCACCACGGAGTGCCTTAACTCTGCGACGCTCCTGGGGGCACACAGGATAGGAGCTCGTTCGCCAATTTCGCAGGATGACTTCTCTCCGTGCCGGAACGGCGGCTCCTGGCTTCTGAGGAACCTTAGCCTAAACAGGCCCCTGGAGAAAGCTCTTCACGTTCACAGCAAGGGCAACGTACTGCTCTCTGGCTTGCCTGGGTTGAGCGCCCCAGTCGTCAAAGAGCCTCGCGAAGGCAGCGCTGCGCGGGCTCCCTTTGCCAGTCGCACGGCCTCCTTGACTGAAAGAGAACTGCAGTGCCAGAAGGCTCCGTGCTGACGACTGGCTCCAGGAGGAGACTCGGGACAGCACTCTCACAGAAGCGAAAGCTGGGCTGTGGGCCCAGCCTGAGGACCAGCACGTTTTCCACACTTAACACAGCTAAGGCATGAGCCAGACGACAGCCTTGGTCACTGAGGCCTCCCTGAGGTACTGCCATACTCACCCACTAGATCCCACGCGGAGGTCCCTGTGCCCAAAAGGGCCTCCACGGAAGGGCCCTGTTCCTCCCGTGTGTTTCCTCGAGGGAATCAGAAACCACTGAGGATAACTACGTGAGCTCCACTTTGAAACTGGGCGACCCTGGGCAAACCTTATTCCCCTCCGTGGTAGACGGGACAGTTGCGGGTCCTAAGCTGCCTGAAGCACACTCCTCGCGCCCACCTTCGCTTTGCTGCTGGAAGGCCTCACATAAGAGGCCTGAGTTTACTCGTGACGGAAGCCGTCTGAGTGTACTCGTGTGAGGCCTGCTGCTCTCAGTTCCTTGCTGGGAGCTTCAGCAAGAGCACTCTGGAGCTCGCCGACAAAAGAATTGTGAGCCCCCCCGGCCTCAAGTAAAAGTCCAGATTTCCCCCGTCAGTAACACCTCGGAGTGCCATAGGAGCGAAGAAGCATGCGTTAACGGAGTGCTTCAACAGTGCTAGGGATTTATTTCACGAGACACTGTGCACTCACGTTCGTTGTAAGAACTGTCAAAGGGCACTGTATGCCGTCCAACCCCTCTGTTGCGTTTGAGCCACAGGAAGTAAATGCATTCGTTTGATTAAGCTCCGTGAACGTGCAACGACGATGGCGAAGCGCTGCCCTGTTCGCTCCAAAGCTCTCGTTTGTACGGCCTTCCAACGGCCTCAGGGTACGCACTTCTAAACAGCCTTACATTCCATGCTGGTGTGCCCCCAATTAGGAATTTGGGCTCTTCTGTGAGACACCAATGTGCGTCCCAAATGAAACCGGGGGGCTCCCCCAGGACGTCTGCGGACGGCAGTCGGTTGCCAGCTGTTTACTTCCAGCCGGAGAAAGAAAAAGAGGACAGCTTCCCCAGGGACGATTCTGGACCCTTGGGACCATCCAGAATCACCAAAGCCTCAACTTTGCACGGCCTGGGGAACGCTCTTCCTCATGTCCAGCAATCCCCACGTCAAAACCTTTCTCAGCAGAGGCAGGCACCCTCTCCCTTGTACTAGATAGCTCGGCAGAGCCCTCCGAGAAACACGCTGCGTCATTCAGCTTGAACGTGGGACGCGGAGGGGAGAGTACGCTTTCTCCCCGTTTGGAGGCGCCTTGCGCTTGGCTTCAAAGCTGCCTGAACAGCACTAGCGGCCCGACGTCTCTGCACGGCAGGATTGTCGTTGTGGGCCGAGGCTGCGTGTTCTCTCAAAGCGAAAACCGTGCTGGCAATACCTTTCTAGAAACTCCTCCCACGGCACCACATGTTCAGCTCCGGCCGAACGAAAGGTGACCTCAGGCCTCAAGGTAAGTTCCAGTGTTTCACGTCGGGGGAGTTGGGTGTGCAGGGGTTTCCATGAGGCCATACTCCACCACGGAGTGCCTTAACTCTGCGACGCTCCTGGGGGCACACAGGATAGGAGCTCGTTCGCCAATTTCGCAGGATGACTTCTCTCCGTGCCGGAACGGCGGCTCCTGGCTTCTGAGGAACCTTAGCCTAAACAGGCCCCTGGAGAAAGCTCTTCACGTTCACAGCAAGGGCAACGTACTGCTCTCTGGCTTGCCTGGGTTGAGCGCCCCAGTCGTCAAAGAGCCTCGCGAAGGCAGCGCTGCGCGGGCTCCCTTTGCCAGTCGCACGGCCTCCTTGACTGAAAGAGAACTGCAGTGCCAGAAGGCTCCGTGCTGACGACTGGCTCCAGGAGGAGACTCGGGACAGCACTCTCACAGAAGCGAAAGCTGGGCTGTGGGCCCAGCCTGAGGACCAGCACGTTTTCCACACTTAACACAGCTAAGGCATGAGCCAGACGACAGCCTTGGTCACTGAGGCCTCCCTGAGGTACTGCCATACTCACCCACTAGATCCCACGCGGAGGTCCCTGTGCCCAAAAGGGCCTCCACGGAAGGGCCCTGTTCCTCCCGTGTGTTTCCTCGAGGGAATCAGAAACCACTGAGGATAACTACGTGAGCTCCGCTTTGAAACTGGGCGACCCTGGGCAAACCTTATTCCCCTCCGTGGTAGACGGGACAGTTGCGGGTCCTAAGCTGCCTGAAGCACACTCCTCGCGCCCACCTTCTCTTTGCTGCCGGAAGGCCTCACATAAGAGGCCTGAGTTTACTCGTGACGGAAGCCGTCTGAGTGTACTCGTGTGAGGCCTGCTGCTCTCAGTTCCTTGCTGGGAGCTTCAGCAAGAGCACTCTGGAGCTCGCCGACAAAAGAATTGTGAGCCCCCCCGACCTCAAGTAAAAGTCCAGATTTCCCCCGTCAGTAACACCTCGGAGTGCCATAGGAGCGAAGAAGCATGCGTTAACGGAGTGCTTCAACAGTGCTAGGGATTTATTTCACGAGACACTGTGCACTCACGTTCGTTGTAAGAACTGTCAAAGGGCACTGTATGCCGTCCAACCCCTCTGTTGCGTTTGAGCCACAGGAAGTAAATGCATTCGTTTGATTAAGCTCCGTGAACGTGCAACGACGATGGCGAAGCGCTGCCCTGTTCGCTCCAAAGCTCTCGTTTGTACGGCCTTCCAACGGCCTCAGGGTACGCACTTCTAAACAGCCTTACATTCCATGCTGGTGTGCCCCCAATTAGGAATTTGGGCTCTTCTGTGAGACACCAATGTGCGTCCCAAATGAAACCGGGGGGCTCCCCCAGGACGTCTGCGGACGGCAGTCGGTTGCCAGCTGTTTACTTCCAGCCGGAGAAAGAAAAAGAGGACAGCTTCCCCAGGGACGATTCTGGACCCTTGGGACCATCCAGAATCACCAAAGCCTCAACTTTGCACGGCCTGGGGAACGCTCTTCCTCATGTCCAGCAATCCCCACGTCAAAACCTTTCTCAGCAGAGGCAGGCACCCTCTCCCTTGTACTAGATAGCTCGGCAGAGCCCTCCGAGAAACACGCTGCGTCATTCAGCTTGAACGTGGGACGCGGAGGGGAGAGTACGCTTTCTCCCCGTTTGGAGGCGCCTTGCGCTTGGCTTCAAAGCTGCCTGAACAGCACTAGCGGCCCGACGTCTCTGCACGGCAGGATTGTCGTTGTGGGCCGAGGCTGCGTGTTCTCTGAAAGCGAAAACCGTGCTGGCAATACCTTTCTAGAAACTCCTCCCACGGCACCACATGTTCAGCTCCGGCCGAACGAAAGGTGACCTCAGGCCTCAAGGTAAGTTCCAGTGTTTCACGTCGGGGGAGTTGGGTGTGCAGGGGTTTCCATGAGGCCATACTCCACCACGGAGTGCCTTAACTCTGCGACGCTCCTGGGGGCACACAGGATAGGAGCTCGTTCGCCAATTTCGCAGGATGACTTCTCTCCGTGCCGGAACGGCGGCTCCTGGCTTCTGAGGAACCTTAGCCTAAACAGGCCCCTGGAGAAAGCTCTTCACGTTCACAGCAAGGGCAACGTACTGCTCTCTGGCTTGCCTGGGTTGAGCGCCCCAGTCGTCAAAGAGCCTCGCGAAGGCAGCGCTGCGCGGGCTCCCTTTGCCAGTCGCACGGCCTCCTTGACTGAAAGAGAACTGCAGTGCCAGAAGGCTCCGTGCTGACGACTGGCTCCAGGAGGAGACTCGGGACAGCACTCTCACAGAAGCGAAAGCTGGGCTGTGGGCCCAGCCTGAGGACCAGCACGTTTTCCACACTTAACACAGCTAAGGCATGAGCCAGACGACAGCCTTGGTCACTGAGGCCTCCCTGAGGTACTGCCATACTTACCCACTAGATCCCACGCGGAGGTCCCTGTGCCCAAAAGGGCCTCCACGGAAGGGCCCTGTTCCTCCCGTGTGTTTCCTCGAGGGAATCAGAAACCACTGAGGATAACTACGTGAGCTCCGCTTTGAAACTGGGCGACCCTGGGCAAACCTTATTCCCCTCCGTGGTAGACGGGACAGTTGCGGGTCCTAAGCTGCCTGAAGCACACTCCTCGCGCCCACCTTCTCTTTGCTGCCGGAAGGCCTCACATAAGAGGCCTGAGTTTACTCGTGACGGAAGCCGTCTGAGTGTACTCGTGTGAGGCCTGCTGCTCTCAGTTCCTTGCTGGGAGCTTCAGCAAGAGCACTCTGGAGCTCGCCGACAAAAGAATTGTGAGCCCCCCCGGCCTCAAGTAAAAGTCCAGATTTCCCCCGTCAGTAACACCTCGGAGTGCCATAGGAGCGAAGAAGCATGCGTTAACGGAGTGCTTCAACAGTGCTAGGGATTTATTTCACGAGACACTGTGCACTCACGTTCGTTGTAAGAACTGTCAAAGGGCACTGTATGCCGTCCAACCCCTCTGTTGCGTTTGAGCCACAGGAAGTAAATGCATTCGTTTGATTAAGCTCCGTGAACGTGCAACGACGATGGCGAAGCGCTGCCCTGTTCGCTCCAAAGCTCTCGTTTGTACGGCCTTCCAACGGCCTCAGGGTACGCACTTCTAAACAGCCTTACATTCCATGCTGGTGTGCCCCCAATTAGGAATTTGGGCTCTTCTGTGAGACACCAATGTGCGTCCCAAATGAAACCGGGGGGCTCCCCCAGGACGTCTGCGGACGGCAGTCGGTTGCCAGCTGTTTACTTCCAGCCGGAGAAAGAAAAAGAGGACAGCTTCCCCAGGGACGATTCTGGACCCTTGGGACCATCCAGAATCACCAAAGCCTCAACTTTGCACGGCCTGGGGAACGCTCTTCCTCATGTCCAGCAATCCCCACGTCAAAACCTTTCTCAGCAGAGGCAGGCACCCTCTCCCTTGTACTAGATAGCTCGGCAGAGCCCTCCGAGAAACACGCTGCGTCATTCAGCTTGAACGTGGGACGCGGAGGGGAGAGTACGCTTTCTCCCCGTTTGGAGGCGCCTTGCGCTTGGCTTCAAAGCTGCCTGAACAGCACTAGCGGCCCGACGTCTCTGCACGGCAGGATTGTCGTTGTGGGCCGAGGCTGCGTGTTCTCTCAAAGCGAAAACCGTGCTGGCAATACCTTTCTAGAAACTCCTCCCACGGCACCACATGTTCAGCTCCGGCCGAACGAAAGGTGACCTCAGGCCTCAAGGTAAGTTCCAGTGTTTCACGTCGGGGGAGTTGGGTGTGCAGGGGTTTCCATGAGGCCATACTCCACCACGGAGTGCCTTAACTCTGCGACGCTCCTGGGGGCACACAGGATAGGAGCTCGTTCGCCAATTTCGCAGGATGACTTCTCTCCGTGCCGGAACGGCGGCTCCTGGCTTCTGAGGAACCTTAGCCTAAACAGGCCCCTGGAGAAAGCTCTTCACGTTCACAGCAAGGGCAACGTACTGCTCTCTGGCTTGCCTGGGTTGAGCGCCCCAGTCGTCAAAGAGCCTCGCGAAGGCAGCGCTGCGCGGGCTCCCTTTGCCAGTCGCACGGCCTCCTTGACTGAAAGAGAACTGCAGTGCCAGAAGGCTCCGTGCTGACGACTGGCTCCAGGAGGAGACTCGGGACAGCACTCTCACAGAAGCGAAAGCTGGGCTGTGGGCCCAGCCTGAGGACCAGCACGTTTTCCACACTTAACACAGCTAAGGCATGAGCCAGACGACAGCCTTGGTCACTGAGGCCTCCCTGAGGTACTGCCATACTTACCCACTAGATCCCACGCGGAGGTCCCTGTGCCCAAAAGGGCCTCCACGGAAGGGCCCTGTTCCTCCCGTGTGTTTCCTCGAGGGAATCAGAAACCACTGAGGATAACTACGTGAGCTCCGCTTTGAAACTGGGCGACCCTGGGCAAACCTTATTCCCCTCCGTGGTAGACGGGACAGTTGCGGGTCCTAAGCTGCCTGAAGCACACTCCTCGCGCCCACCTTCTCTTTGCTGCCAGAAGGCCTCACATAAGAGGCCTGAGTTTACTCGTGACGGAAGCCGTCTGAGTGTACTCGTGTGAGGCCTGCTGCTCTCAGTTCCTTGCTGGGAGCTTCAGCAAGAGCACTCTGGAGCTCGCCGACAAAAGAATTGTGAGCCCCCCCGGCCTCAAGTAAAAGTCCAGATTTCCCCCGTCAGTAACACCTCGGAGTGCCATAGGAGCGAAGAAGCATGCGTTAACGGAGTGCTTCAACAGTGCTAGGGATTTATTTCACGAGACACTGTGCACTCACGTTCGTTGTAAGAACTGTCAAAGGGCACTGTATGCCGTCCAACCCCTCTGTTGCGTTTGAGCCACAGGAAGTAAATGCATTCGTTTGATTAAGCTCCGTGAACGTGCAACGACGATGGCGAAGCGCTGCCCTGTTCGCTCGAAAGCTCTCGTTTGTACGGCCTTCCAACGGCCTCAGGGTACGCACTTCTAAACAGCCTTACATTCCATGCTGGTGTGCCCCCAATTAGGAATTTGGGCTCTTCTGTGAGACACCAATGTGCGTCCCAAATGAAACCGGGGGGCTCCCCCAGGACGTCTGCGGACGGCAGTCGGTTGCCAGCTGTTTACTTCCAGCCGGAGAAAGAAAAAGAGGACAGCTTCCCCAGGGACGATTCTGGACCCTTGGGACCATCCAGAATCACCAAAGCCTCAACTTTGCACGGCCTGGGGAACGCTCTTCCTCATGTCCAGCAATCCCCACGTCAAAACCTTTCTCAGCAGAGGCAGGCACCCTCTCCCTTGTACTAGATAGCTCGGCAGAGCCCTCCGAGAAACACGCTGCGTCATTCAGCTTGAACGTGGGACGCGGAGGGGAGAGTACGCTTTCTCCCCGTTTGGAGGCGCCTTGCGCTTGGCTTCAAAGCTGCCTGAACAGCACTAGCGGCCCGACGTCTCTGCACGGCAGGATTGTCGTTGTGGGCCGAGGCTGCGTGTTCTCTCAAAGCGAAAACCGTGCTGGCAATACCTTTCTAGAAACTCCTCCCACGGCACCACATGTTCAGCTCCGGCCGAACGAAAGGTGACCTCAGGCCTCAAGGTAAGTTCCAGTGTTTCACGTCGGGGGAGTTGGGTGTGCAGGGGTTTCCATGAGGCCATACTCCACCACGGAGTGCCTTAACTCTGCGACGCTCCTGGGGGCACACAGGATAGGAGCTCGTTCGCCAATTTCGCAGGATGACTTCTCTCCGTGCCGGAACGGCGGCTCCTGGCTTCTGAGGAACCTTAGCCTAAACAGGCCCCTGGAGAAAGCTCTTCACGTTCACAGCAAGGGCAACGTACTGCTCTCTGGCTTGCCTGGGTTGAGCGCCCCAGTCGTCAAAGAGCCTCGCGAAGGCAGCGCTGCGCGGGCTCCCTTTGCCAGTCGCACGGCCTCCTTGACTGAAAGAGAACTGCAGTGCCAGAAGGCTCCGTGCTGACGACTGGCTCCAGGAGGAGACTCGGGACAGCACTCTCACAGAAGCGAAAGCTGGGCTGTGGGCCCAGCCTGAGGACCAGCACGTTTTCCACACTTAACACAGCTAAGGCATGAGCCAGACGACAGCCTTGGTCACTGAGGCCTCCCTGAGGTACTGCCATACTCACCCACTAGATCCCACGCGGAGGTCCCTGTGCCCAAAAGGGCCTCCACGGAAGGGCCCTGTTCCTCCCGTGTGTTTCCTCGAGGGAATCAGAAACCACTGAGGATAACTACGTGAGCTCCGCTTTGAAACTGGGCGACCCTGGGCAAACCTTATTCCCCTCCGTGGTAGACGGGACAGTTGCGGGTCCTAAGCTGCCTGAAGCACACTCCTCGCGCCCACCTTCTCTTTGCTGCCGGAAGGCCTCACATAAGAGGCCTGAGTTTACTCGTGACGGAAGCCGTCTGAGTGTACTCGTGTGAGGCCTGCTGCTCTCAGTTCCTTGCTGGGAGCTTCAGCAAGAGCACTCTGGAGCTCGCCGACAAAAGAATTGTGAGCCCCCCCGACCTCAAGTAAAAGTCCAGATTTCCCCCGTCAGTAACACCTCGGAGTGCCATAGGAGCGAAGAAGCATGCGTTAACGGAGTGCTTCAACAGTGCTAGGGATTTATTTCACGAGACACTGTGCACTCACGTTCGTTGTAAGAACTGTCAAAGGGCACTGTATGCCGTCCAACCCCTCTGTTGCGTTTGAGCCACAGGAAGTAAATGCATTCGTTTGATTAAGCTCCGTGAACGTGCAACGACGATGGCGAAGCGCTGCCCTGTTCGCTCGAAAGCTCTCGTTTGTACGGCCTTCCAACGGCCTCAGGGTACGCACTTCTAAACAGCCTTACATTCCATGCTGGTGTGCCCCCAATTAGGAATTTGGGCTCTTCTGTGAGACACCAATGTGCGTCCCAAATGAAACCGGGGGGCTCCCCCAGGACGTCTGCGGACGGCAGTCGGTTGCCAGCTGTTTACTTCCAGCCGGAGAAAGAAAAAGAGGACAGCTTCCCCAGGGACGATTCTGGACCCTTGGGACCATCCAGAATCACCAAAGCCTCAACTTTGCACGGCCTGGGGAACGCTCTTCCTCATGTCCAGCAATCCCCACGTCAAAACCTTTCTCAGCAGAGGCAGGCACCCTCTCCCTTGTACTAGATAGCTCGGCAGAGCCCTCCGAGAAACACGCTGCGTCATTCAGCTTGAACGTGGGACGCGGAGGGGAGAGTACGCTTTCTCCCCGTTTGGAGGCGCCTTGCGCTTGGCTTCAAAGCTGCCTGAACAGCACTAGCGGCCCGACGTCTCTGCACGGCAGGATTGTCGTTGTGGGCCGAGGCTGCGTGTTCTCTCAAAGCGAAAACCGTGCTGGCAATACCTTTCTAGAAACTCCTCCCACGGCACCACATGTTCAGCTCCGGCCGAACGAAAGGTGACCTCAGGCCTCAAGGTAAGTTCCAGTGTTTCACGTCGGGGGAGTTGGGTGTGCAGGGGTTTCCATGAGGCCATACTCCACCACGGAGTGCCTTAACTCTGCGACGCTCCTGGGGGCACACAGGATAGGAGCTCGTTCGCCAATTTCGCAGGATGACTTCTCTCCGTGCCGGAACGGCGGCTCCTGGCTTCTGAGGAACCTTAGCCTAAACAGGCCCCTGGAGAAAGCTCTTCACGTTCACAGCAAGGGCAACGTACTGCTCTCTGGCTTGCCTGGGTTGAGCGCCCCAGTCGTCAAAGAGCCTCGCGAAGGCAGCGCTGCGCGGGCTCCCTTTGCCAGTCGCACGGCCTCCTTGACTGAAAGAGAACTGCAGTGCCAGAAGGCTCCGTGCTGACGACTGGCTCCAGGAGGAGACTCGGGACAGCACTCTCACAGAAGCGAAAGCTGGGCTGTGGGCCCAGCCTGAGGACCAGCACGTTTTCCACACTTAACACAGCTAAGGCATGAGCCAGACGACAGCCTTGGTCACTGAGGCCTCCCTGAGGTACTGCCATACTCACCCACTAGATCCCACGCGGAGGTCCCTGTGCCCAAAAGGGCCTCCACGGAAGGGCCCTGTTCCTCCCGTGTGTTTCCTCGAGGGAATCAGAAACCACTGAGGATAACTACGTGAGCTCCACTTTGAAACTGGGCGACCCTGGGCAAACCTTATTCCCCTCCGTGGTAGACGGGACAGTTGCGGGTCCTAAGCTGCCTGAAGCACACTCCTCGCGCCCACCTTCGCTTTGCTGCCGGAAGGCCTCACATAAGAGGCCTGAGTTTACTCGTGACGGAAGCCGTCTGAGTGTACTCGTGTGAGGCCTGCTGCTCTCAGTTCCTTGCTGGGAGCTTCAGCAAGAGCACTCTGGAGCTCGCCGACAAAAGAATTGTGAGCCCCCCCGGCCTCAAGTAAAAGTCCAGATTTCCCCCGTCAGTAACACCTCGGAGTGCCATAGGAGCGAAGAAGCATGCGTTAACGGAGTGCTTCAACAGTGCTAGGGATTTATTTCACGAGACACTGTGCACTCACGTTCGTTGTAAGAACTGTCAAAGGGCACTGTATGCCGTCCAACCCCTCTGTTGCGTTTGAGCCACAGGAAGTAAATGCATTCGTTTGATTAAGCTCCGTGAACGTGCAACGACGATGGCGAAGCGCTGCCCTGTTCGCTCCAAAGCTCTCGTTTGTACGGCCTTCCAACGGCCTCAGGGTACGCACTTCTAAACAGCCTTACATTCCATGCTGGTGTGCCCCCAATTAGGAATTTGGGCTCTTCTGTGAGACACCAATGTGCGTCCCAAATGAAACCGGGGGGCTCCCCCAGGACGTCTGCGGACGGCAGTCGGTTGCCAGCTGTTTACTTCCAGCCGGAGAAAGAAAAAGAGGACAGCTTCCCCAGGGACGATTCTGGACCCTTGGGACCATCCAGAATCACCAAAGCCTCAACTTTGCACGGCCTGGGGAACGCTCTTCCTCATGTCCAGCAATCCCCACGTCAAAACCTTTCTCAGCAGAGGCAGGCACCCTCTCCCTTGTACTAGATAGCTCGGCAGAGCCCTCCGAGAAACACGCTGCGTCATTCAGCTTGAACGTGGGACGCGGAGGGGAGAGTACGCTTTCTCCCCGTTTGGAGGCGCCTTGCGCTTGGCTTCAAAGCTGCCTGAACAGCACTAGCGGCCCGACGTCTCTGCACGGCAGGATTGTCGTTGTGGGCCGAGGCTGCGTGTTCTCTCAAAGCGAAAACCGTGCTGGCAATACCTTTCTAGAAACTCCTCCCACGGCACCACATGTTCAGCTCCGGCCGAACGAAAGGTGACCTCAGGCCTCAAGGTAAGTTCCAGTGTTTCACGTCGGGGGAGTTGGGTGTGCAGGGGTTTCCATGAGGCCATACTCCACCACGGAGTGCCTTAACTCTGCGACGCTCCTGGGGGCACACAGGATAGGAGCTCGTTCGCCAATTTCGCAGGATGACTTCTCTCCGTGCCGGAACGGCGGCTCCTGGCTTCTGAGGAACCTTAGCCTAAACAGGCCCCTGGAGAAAGCTCTTCACGTTCACAGCAAGGGCAACGTACTGCTCTCTGGCTTGCCTGGGTTGAGCGCCCCAGTCGTCAAAGAGCCTCGCGAAGGCAGCGCTGCGCGGGCTCCCTTTGCCAGTCGCACGGCCTCCTTGACTGAAAGAGAACTGCAGTGCCAGAAGGCTCCGTGCTGACGACTGGCTCCAGGAGGAGACTCGGGACAGCACTCTCACAGAAGCGAAAGCTGGGCTGTGGGCCCAGCCTGAGGACCAGCACGTTTTCCACACTTAACACAGCTAAGGCATGAGCCAGACGACAGCCTTGGTCACTGAGGCCTCCCTGAGGTACTGCCATACTTACCCACTAGATCCCACGCGGAGGTCCCTGTGCCCAAAAGGGCCTCCACGGAAGGGCCCTGTTCCTCCCGTGTGTTTCCTCGAGGGAATCAGAAACCACTGAGGATAACTACGTGAGCTCCGCTTTGAAACTGGGCGACCCTGGGCAAACCTTATTCCCCTCCGTGGTAGACGGGACAGTTGCGGGTCCTAAGCTGCCTGAAGCACACTCCTCGCGCCCACCTTCTCTTTGCTGCCGGAAGGCCTCACATAAGAGGCCTGAGTTTACTCGTGACGGAAGCCGTCTGAGTGTACTCGTGTGAGGCCTGCTGCTCTCAGTTCCTTGCTGGGAGCTTCAGCAAGAGCACTCTGGAGCTCGCCGACAAAAGAATTGTGAGCCCCCCCGGCCTCAAGTAAAAGTCCAGATTTCCCCCGTCAGTAACACCTCGGAGTGCCATAGGAGCGAAGAAGCATGCGTTAACGGAGTGCTTCAACAGTGCTAGGGATTTATTTCACGAGACACTGTGCACTCACGTTCGTTGTAAGAACTGTCAAAGGGCACTGTATGCCGTCCAACCCCTCTGTTGCGTTTGAGCCACAGGAAGTAAATGCATTCGTTTGATTAAGCTCCGTGAACGTGCAACGACGATGGTGAAGCGCTGCCCTGTTCGCTCGAAAGCTCTCGTTTGTACGGCCTTCCAACGGCCTCAGGGTACGCACTTCTAAACAGCCTTACATTCCATGCTGGTGTGCCCCCAATTAGGAATTTGGGCTCTTCTGTGAGACACCAATGTGCGTCCCAAATGAAACCGGGGGGCTCCCCCAGGACGTCTGCGGACGGCAGTCGGTTGCCAGCTGTTTACTTCCAGCCGGAGAAAGAAAAAGAGGACAGCTTCCCCAGGGACGATTCTGGACCCTTGGGACCATCCAGAATCACCAAAGCCTCAACTTTGCACGGCCTGGGGAACGCTCTTCCTCATGTCCAGCAATCCCCACGTCAAAACCTTTCTCAGCAGAGGCAGGCACCCTCTCCCTTGTACTAGATAGCTCGGCAGAGCCCTCCGAGAAACACGCTGCGTCATTCAGCTTGAACGTGGGACGCGGAGGGGAGAGTACGCTTTCTCCCCGTTTGGAGGCGCCTTGCGCTTGGCTTCAAAGCTGCCTGAACAGCACTAGCGGCCCGACGTCTCTGCACGGCAGGATTGTCGTTGTGGGCCGAGGCTGCGTGTTCTCTCAAAGCGAAAACCGTGCTGGCAATACCTTTCTAGAAACTCCTCCCACGGCACCACATGTTCAGCTCCGGCCGAACGAAAGGTGACCTCAGGCCTCAAGGTAAGTTCCAGTGTTTCACGTCGGGGGAGTTGGGTGTGCAGGGGTTTCCATGAGGCCATACTCCACCACGGAGTGCCTTAACTCTGCGACGCTCCTGGGGGCACACAGGATAGGAGCTCGTTCGCCAATTTCGCAGGATGACTTCTCTCCGTGCCGGAACGGCGGCTCCTGGCTTCTGAGGAACCTTAGCCTAAACAGGCCCCTGGAGAAAGCTCTTCACGTTCACAGCAAGGGCAACGTACTGCTCTCTGGCTTGCCTGGGTTGAGCGCCCCAGTCGTCAAAGAGCCTCGCGAAGGCAGCGCTGCGCGGGCTCCCTTTGCCAGTCGCACGGCCTCCTTGACTGAAAGAGAACTGCAGTGCCAGAAGGCTCCGTGCTGACGACTGGCTCCAGGAGGAGACTCGGGACAGCACTCTCACAGAAGCGAAAGCTGGGCTGTGGGCCCAGCCTGAGGACCAGCACGTTTTCCACACTTAACACAGCTAAGGCATGAGCCAGACGACAGCCTTGGTCACTGAGGCCTCCCTGAGGTACTGCCATACTCACCCACTAGATCCCACGCGGAGGTCCCTGTGCCCAAAAGGGCCTCCACGGAAGGGCCCTGTTCCTCCCGTGTGTTTCCTCGAGGGAATCAGAAACCACTGAGGATAACTACGTGAGCTCCGCTTTGAAACTGGGCGACCCTGGGCAAACCTTATTCCCCTCCGTGGTAGACGGGACAGTTGCGGGTCCTAAGCTGCCTGAAGCACACTCCTCGCGCCCACCTTCTCTTTGCTGCCGGAAGGCCTCACATAAGAGGCCTGAGTTTACTCGTGACGGAAGCCGTCTGAGTGTACTCGTGTGAGGCCTGCTGCTCTCAGTTCCTTGCTGGGAGCTTCAGCAAGAGCACTCTGGAGCTCGCCGACAAAAGAATTGTGAGCCCCCCCGGCCTCAAGTAAAAGTCCAGATTTCCCCCGTCAGTAACACCTCGGAGTGCCATAGGAGCGAAGAAGCATGCGTTAACGGAGTGCTTCAACAGTGCTAGGGATTTATTTCACGAGACACTGTGCACTCACGTTCGTTGTAAGAACTGTCAAAGGGCACTGTATGCCGTCCAACCCCTCTGTTGCGTTTGAGCCACAGGAAGTAAATGCATTCGTTTGATTAAGCTCCGTGAACGTGCAACGACGATGGCGAAGCGCTGCCCTGTTCGCTCCAAAGCTCTCGTTTGTACGGCCTTCCAACGGCCTCAGGGTACGCACTTCTAAACAGCCTTACATTCCATGCTGGTGTGCCCCCAATTAGGAATTTGGGCTCTTCTGTGAGACACCAATGTGCGTCCCAAATGAAACCGGGGGGCTCCCCCAGGACGTCTGCGGACGGCAGTCGGTTGCCAGCTGTTTACTTCCAGCCGGAGAAAGAAAAAGAGGACAGCTTCCCCAGGGACGATTCTGGACCCTTGGGACCATCCAGAATCACCAAAGCCTCAACTTTGCACGGCCTGGGGAACGCTCTTCCTCATGTCCAGCAATCCCCACGTCAAAACCTTTCTCAGCAGAGGCAGGCACCCTCTCCCTTGTACTAGATAGCTCGGCAGAGCCCTCCGAGAAACACGCTGCGTCATTCAGCTTGAACGTGGGACGCGGAGGGGAGAGTACGCTTTCTCCCCGTTTGGAGGCGCCTTGCGCTTGGCTTCAAAGCTGCCTGAACAGCACTAGCGGCCCGACGTCTCTGCACGGCACGATTGTCGTTGTGGGCCGAGGCTGCGTGTTCTCTCAAAGCGAAAACCGTGCTGGCAATACCTTTCTAGAAACTCCTCCCACGGCACCACATGTTCAGCTCCGGCCGAACGAAAGGTGACCTCAGGCCTCAAGGTAAGTTCCAGTGTTTCACGTCGGGGGAGTTGGGTGTGCAGGGGTTTCCATGAGGCCATACTCCACCACGGAGTGCCTTAACTCTGCGACGCTCCTGGGGGCACACAGGATAGGAGCTCGTTCGCCAATTTCGCAGGATGACTTCTCTCCGTGCCGGAACGGCGGCTCCTGGCTTCTGAGGAACCTTAGCCTAAACAGGCCCCTGGAGAAAGCTCTTCACGTTCACAGCAAGGGCAACGTACTGCTCTCTGGCTTGCCTGGGTTGAGCGCCCCAGTCGTCAAAGAGCCTCGCGAAGGCAGCGCTGCGCGGGCTCCCTTTGCCAGTCGCACGGCCTCCTTGACTGAAAGAGAACTGCAGTGCCAGAAGGCTCCGTGCTGACGACTGGCTCCAGGAGGAGACTCGGGACAGCACTCTCACAGAAGCGAAAGCTGGGCTGTGGGCCCAGCCTGAGGACCAGCACGTTTTCCACACTTAACACAGCTAAGGCATGAGCCAGACGACAGCCTTGGTCACTGAGGCCTCCCTGAGGTACTGCCATACTTACCCACTAGATCCCACGCAGAGGTCCCTGTGCCCAAAAGGGCCTCCACGGAAGGGCCCTGTTCCTCCCGTGTGTTTCCTCGAGGGAATCAGAAACCACTGAGGATAACTACGTGAGCTCCGCTTTGAAACTGGGCGACCCTGGGCAAACCTTATTCCCCTCCGTGGTAGACGGGACAGTTGCGGGTCCTAAGCTGCCTGAAGCACACTCCTCGCGCCCACCTTCTCTTTGCTGCCAGAAGGCCTCACATAAGAGGCCTGAGTTTACTCGTGACGGAAGCCGTCTGAGTGTACTCGTGTGAGGCCTGCTGCTCTCAGTTCCTTGCTGGGAGCTTCAGCAAGAGCACTCTGGAGCTCGCCGACAAAAGAATTGTGAGCCCCCCCGGCCTCAAGTAAAAGTCCAGATTTCCCCCGTCAGTAACACCTCGGAGTGCCATAGGAGCGAAGAAGCATGCGTTAACGGAGTGCTTCAACAGTGCTAGGGATTTATTTCACGAGACACTGTGCACTCACGTTCGTTGTAAGAACTGTCAAAGGGCACTGTATGCCGTCCAACCCCTCTGTTGCGTTTGAGCCACAGGAAGTAAATGCATTCGTTTGATTAAGCTCCGTGAACGTGCAACGACGATGGCGAAGCGCTGCCCTGTTCGCTCGAAAGCTCTCGTTTGTACGGCCTTCCAACGGCCTCAGGGTACGCACTTCTAAACAGCCTTACATTCCATGCTGGTGTGCCCCCAATTAGGAATTTGGGCTCTTCTGTGAGACACCAATGTGCGTCCCAAATGAAACCGGGGGGCTCCCCCAGGACGTCTGCGGACGGCAGTCGGTTGCCAGCTGTTTACTTCCAGCCGGAGAAAGAAAAAGAGGACAGCTTCCCCAGGGACGATTCTGGACCCTTGGGACCATCCAGAATCACCAAAGCCTCAACTTTGCACGGCCTGGGGAACGCTCTTCCTCATGTCCAGCAATCCCCACGTCAAAACCTTTCTCAGCAGAGGCAGGCACCCTCTCCCTTGTACTAGATAGCTCGGCAGAGCCCTCCGAGAAACACGCTGCGTCATTCAGCTTGAACGTGGGACGCGGAGGGGAGAGTACGCTTTCTCCCCGTTTGGAGGCGCCTTGCGCTTGGCTTCAAAGCTGCCTGAACAGCACTAGCGGCCCGACGTCTCTGCACGGCAGGATTGTCGTTGTGGGCCGAGGCTGCGTGTTCTCTCAAAGCGAAAACCGTGCTGGCAATACCTTTCTAGAAACTCCTCCCACGGCACCACATGTTCAGCTCCGGCCGAACGAAAGGTGACCTCAGGCCTCAAGGTAAGTTCCAGTGTTTCACGTCGGGGGAGTTGGGTGTGCAGGGGTTTCCATGAGGCCATACTCCACCACGGAGTGCCTTAACTCTGCGACGCTCCTGGGGGCACACAGGATAGGAGCTCGTTCGCCAATTTCGCAGGATGACTTCTCTCCGTGCCGGAACGGCGGCTCCTGGCTTCTGAGGAACCTTAGCCTAAACAGGCCCCTGGAGAAAGCTCTTCACGTTCACAGCAAGGGCAACGTACTGCTCTCTGGCTTGCCTGGGTTGAGCGCCCCAGTCGTCAAAGAGCCTCGCGAAGGCAGCGCTGCGCGGGCTCCCTTTGCCAGTCGCACGGCCTCCTTGACTGAAAGAGAACTGCAGTGCCAGAAGGCTCCGTGCTGACGACTGGCTCCAGGAGGAGACTCGGGACAGCACTCTCACAGAAGCGAAAGCTGGGCTGTGGGCCCAGCCTGAGGACCAGCACGTTTTCCACACTTAACACAGCTAAGGCATGAGCCAGACGACAGCCTTGGTCACTGAGGCCTCCCTGAGGTACTGCCATACTTACCCACTAGATCCCACGCGGAGGTCCCTGTGCCCAAAAGGGCCTCCACGGAAGGGCCCTGTTCCTCCCGTGTGTTTCCTCGAGGGAATCAGAAACCACTGAGGATAACTACGTGAGCTCCGCTTTGAAACTGGGCGACCCTGGGCAAACCTTATTCCCCTCCGTGGTAGACGGGACAGTTGCGGGTCCTAAGCTGCCTGAAGCACACTCCTCGCGCCCACCTTCTCTTTGCTGCCGGAAGGCCTCACATAAGAGGCCTGAGTTTACTCGTGACGGAAGCCGTCTGAGTGTACTCGTGTGAGGCCTGCTGCTCTCAGTTCCTTGCTGGGAGCTTCAGCAAGAGCACTCTGGAGCTCGCCGACAAAAGAATTGTGAGCCCCCCCCGGCCTCAAGTAAAAGTCCAGATTTCCCCCGTCAGTAACACCTCGGAGTGCCATAGGAGCGAAGAAGCATGCGTTAACGGAGTGCTTCAACAGTGCTAGGGATTTATTTCACGAGACACTGTGCACTCACGTTCGTTGTAAGAACTGTCAAAGGGCACTGTATGCCGTCCAACCCCTCTGTTGCGTTTGAGCCACAGGAAGTAAATGCATTCGTTTGATTAAGCTCCGTGAACGTGCAACGACGATGGCGAAGCGCTGCCCTGTTCGCTCGAAAGCTCTCGTTTGTACGGCCTTCCAACGGCCTCAGGGTACGCACTTCTAAACAGCCTTACATTCCATGCTGGTGTGCCCCCAATTAGGAATTTGGGCTCTTCTGTGAGACACCAATGTGCGTCCCAAATGAAACCGGGGGGCTCCCCCAGGACGTCTGCGGACGGCAGTCGGTTGCCAGCTGTTTACTTCCAGCCGGAGAAAGAAAAAGAGGACAGCTTCCCCAGGGACGATTCTGGACCCTTGGGACCATCCAGAATCACCAAAGCCTCAACTTTGCACGGCCTGGGGAACGCTCTTCCTCATGTCCAGCAATCCCCACGTCAAAACCTTTCTCAGCAGAGGCAGGCACCCTCTCCCTTGTACTAGATAGCTCGGCAGAGCCCTCCGAGAAACACGCTGCGTCATTCAGCTTGAACGTGGGACGCGGAGGGGAGAGTACGCTTTCTCCCCGTTTGGAGGCGCCTTGCGCTTGGCTTCAAAGCTGCCTGAACAGCACTAGCGGCCCGACGTCTCTGCACGGCAGGATTGTCGTTGTGGGCCGAGGCTGCGTGTTCTCTGAAAGCGAAAACCGTGCTGGCAATACCTTTCTAGAAACTCCTCCCACGGCACCACATGTTCAGCTCCGGCCGAACGAAAGGTGACCTCAGGCCTCAAGGTAAGTTCCAGTGTTTCACGTCGGGGGAGTTGGGTGTGCAGGGGTTTCCATGAGGCCATACTCCACCACGGAGTGCCTTAACTCTGCGACGCTCCTGGGGGCACACAGGATAGGAGCTCGTTCGCCAATTTCGCAGGATGACTTCTCTCCGTGCCGGAACGGCGGCTCCTGGCTTCTGAGGAACCTTAGCCTAAACAGGCCCCTGGAGAAAGCTCTTCACGTTCACAGCAAGGGCAACGTACTGCTCTCTGGCTTGCCTGGGTTGAGCGCCCCAGTCGTCAAAGAGCCTCGCGAAGGCAGCGCTGCGCGGGCTCCCTTTGCCAGTCGCACGGCCTCCTTGACTGAAAGAGAACTGCAGTGCCAGAAGGCTCCGTGCTGACGACTGGCTCCAGGAGGAGACTCGGGACAGCACTCTCACAGAAGCGAAAGCTGGGCTGTGGGCCCAGCCTGAGGACCAGCACGTTTTCCACACTTAACACAGCTAAGGCATGAGCCAGACGACAGCCTTGGTCACTGAGGCCTCCCTGAGGTACTGCCATACTTACCCACTAGATCCCACGCGGAGGTCCCTGTGCCCAAAAGGGCCTCCACGGAAGGGCCCTGTTCCTCCCGTGTGTTTCCTCGAGGGAATCAGAAACCACTGAGGATAACTACGTGAGCTCCGCTTTGAAACTGGGCGACCCTGGGCAAACCTTATTCCCCTCCGTGGTAGACGGGACAGTTGCGGGTCCTAAGCTGCCTGAAGCACACTCCTCGCGCCCACCTTCTCTTTGCTGCCGGAAGGCCTCACATAAGAGGCCTGAGTTTACTCGTGACGGAAGCCGTCTGAGTGTACTCGTGTGAGGCCTGCTGCTCTCAGTTCCTTGCTGGGAGCTTCAGCAAGAGCACTCTGGAGCTCGCCGACAAAAGAATTGTGAGCCCCCCCGGCCTCAAGTAAAAGTCCAGATTTCCCCCGTCAGTAACACCTCGGAGTGCCATAGGAGCGAAGAAGCATGCGTTAACGGAGTGCTTCAACAGTGCTAGGGATTTATTTCACGAGACACTGTGCACTCACGTTCGTTGTAAGAACTGTCAAAGGGCACTGTATGCCGTCCAACCCCTCTGTTGCGTTTGAGCCACAGGAAGTAAATGCATTCGTTTGATTAAGCTCCGTGAACGTGCAACGACGATGGCGAAGCGCTGCCCTGTTCGCTCCAAAGCTCTCGTTTGTACGGCCTTCCAACGGCCTCAGGGTACGCACTTCTAAACAGCCTTACATTCCATGCTGGTGTGCCCCCAATTAGGAATTTGGGCTCTTCTGTGAGACACCAATGTGCGTCCCAAATGAAACCGGGGGGCTCCCCCAGGACGTCTGCGGACGGCAGTCGGTTGCCAGCTGTTTACTTCCAGCCGGAGAAAGAAAAAGAGGACAGCTTCCCCAGGGACGATTCTGGACCCTTGGGACCATCCAGAATCACCAAAGCCTCAACTTTGCACGGCCTGGGGAACGCTCTTCCTCATGTCCAGCAATCCCCACGTCAAAACCTTTCTCAGCAGAGGCAGGCACCCTCTCCCTTGTACTAGATAGCTCGGCAGAGCCCTCCGAGAAACATGCTGCGTCATTCAGCTTGAACGTGGGACGCGGAGGGGAGAGTACGCTTTCTCCCCGTTTGGAGGCGCCTTGCGCTTGGCTTCAAAGCTGCCTGAACAGCACTAGCGGCCCGACGTCTCTGCACGGCAGGATTGTCGTTGTGGGCCGAGGCTGCGTGTTCTCTCAAAGCGAAAACCGTGCTGGCAATACCTTTCTAGAAACTCCTCCCACGGCACCACATGTTCAGCTCCGGCCGAACGAAAGGTGACCTCAGGCCTCAAGGTAAGTTCCAGTGTTTCACGTCGGGGGAGTTGGGTGTGCAGGGGTTTCCATGAGGCCATACTCCACCACGGAGTGCCTTAACTCTGCGACGCTCCTGGGGGCACACAGGATAGGAGCTCGTTCGCCAATTTCGCAGGATGACTTCTCTCCGTGCCGGAACGGCGGCTCCTGGCTTCTGAGGAACCTTAGCCTAAACAGGCCCCTGGAGAAAGCTCTTCACGTTCACAGCAAGGGCAACGTACTGCTCTCTGGCTTGCCTGGGTTGAGCGCCCCAGTCGTCAAAGAGCCTCGCGAAGGCAGCGCTGCGCGGGCTCCCTTTGCCAGTCGCACGGCCTCCTTGACTGAAAGAGAACTGCAGTGCCAGAAGGCTCCGTGCTGACGACTGGCTCCAGGAGGAGACTCGGGACAGCACTCTCACAGAAGCGAAAGCTGGGCTGTGGGCCCAGCCTGAGGACCAGCACGTTTTCCACACTTAACACAGCTAAGGCATGAGCCAGACGACAGCCTTGGTCACTGAGGCCTCCCTGAGGTACTGCCATACTTACCCACTAGATCCCACGCGGAGGTCCCTGTGCCCAAAAGGGCCTCCACGGAAGGGCCCTGTTCCTCCCGTGTGTTTCCTCGAGGGAATCAGAAACCACTGAGGATAACTACGTGAGCTCCGCTTTGAAACTGGGCGACCCTGGGCAAACCTTATTCCCCTCCGTGGTAGACGGGACAGTTGCGGGTCCTAAGCTGCCTGAAGCACACTCCTCGCGCCCACCTTCTCTTTGCTGCCGGAAGGCCTCACATAAGAGGCCTGAGTTTACTCGTGACGGAAGCCGTCTGAGTGTACTCGTGTGAGGCCTGCTGCTCTCAGTTCCTTGCTGGGAGCTTCAGCAAGAGCACTCTGGAGCTCGCCGACAAAAGAATTGTGAGCCCCCCCGGCCTCAAGTAAAAGTCCAGATTTCCCCCGTCAGTAACACCTCGGAGTGCCATAGGAGCGAAGAAGCATGCGTTAACGGAGTGCTTCAACAGTGCTAGGGATTTATTTCACGAGACACTGTGCACTCACGTTCGTTGTAAGAACTGTCAAAGGGCACTGTATGCCGTCCAACCCCTCTGTTGCGTTTGAGCCACAGGAAGTAAATGCATTCGTTTGATTAAGCTCCGTGAACGTGCAACGACGATGGCGAAGCGCTGCCCTGTTCGCTCGAAAGCTCTCGTTTGTACGGCCTTCCAACGGCCTCAGGGTACGCACTTCTAAACAGCCTTACATTCCATGCTGGTGTGCCCCCAATTAGGAATTTGGGCTCTTCTGTGAGACACCAATGTGCGTCCCAAATGAAACCGGGGGGCTCCCCCAGGACGTCTGCGGACGGCAGTCGGTTGCCAGCTGTTTACTTCCAGCCGGAGAAAGAAAAAGAGGACAGCTTCCCCAGGGACGATTCTGGACCCTTGGGACCATCCAGAATCACCAAAGCCTCAACTTTGCACGGCCTGGGGAACGCTCTTCCTCATGTCCAGCAATCCCCACGTCAAAACCTTTCTCAGCAGAGGCAGGCACCCTCTCCCTTGTACTAGATAGCTCGGCAGAGCCCTCCGAGAAACACGCTGCGTCATTCAGCTTGAACGTGGGACGCGGAGGGGAGAGTACGCTTTCTCCCCGTTTGGAGGCGCCTTGCGCTTGGCTTCAAAGCTGCCTGAACAGCACTAGCGGCCCGACGTCTCTGCACGGCAGGATTGTCGTTGTGGGCCGAGGCTGCGTGTTCTCTCAAAGCGAAAACCGTGCTGGCAATACCTTTCTAGAAACTCCTCCCACGGCACCACATGTTCAGCTCCGGCCGAACGAAAGGTGACCTCAGGCCTCAAGGTAAGTTCCAGTGTTTCACGTCGGGGGAGTTGGGTGTGCAGGGGTTTCCATGAGGCCATACTCCACCACGGAGTGCCTTAACTCTGCGACGCTCCTGGGGGCACACAGGATAGGAGCTCGTTCGCCAATTTCGCAGGATGACTTCTCTCCGTGCCGGAACGGCGGCTCCTGGCTTCTGAGGAACCTTAGCCTAAACAGGCCCCTGGAGAAAGCTCTTCACGTTCACAGCAAGGGCAACGTACTGCTCTCTGGCTTGCCTGGGTTGAGCGCCCCAGTCGTCAAAGAGCCTCGCGAAGGCAGCGCTGCGCGGGCTCCCTTTGCCAGTCGCACGGCCTCCTTGACTGAAAGAGAACTGCAGTGCCAGAAGGCTCCGTGCTGACGACTGGCTCCAGGAGGAGACTCGGGACAGCACTCTCACAGAAGCGAAAGCTGGGCTGTGGGCCCAGCCTGAGGACCAGCACGTTTTCCACACTTAACACAGCTAAGGCATGAGCCAGACGACAGCCTTGGTCACTGAGGCCTCCCTGAGGTACTGCCATACTCACCCACTAGATCCCACGCGGAGGTCCCTGTGCCCAAAAGGGCCTCCACGGAAGGGCCCTGTTCCTCCCGTGTGTTTCCTCGAGGGAATCAGAAACCACTGAGGATAACTACGTGAGCTCCGCTTTGAAACTGGGCGACCCTGGGCAAACCTTATTCCCCTCCGTGGTAGACGGGACAGTTGCGGGTCCTAAGCTGCCTGAAGCACACTCCTCGCGCCCACCTTCTCTTTGCTGCCGGAAGGCCTCACATAAGAGGCCTGAGTTTACTCGTGACGGAAGCCGTCTGAGTGTACTCGTGTGAGGCCTGCTGCTCTCAGTTCCTTGCTGGGAGCTTCAGCAAGAGCACTCTGGAGCTCGCCGACAAAAGAATTGTGAGCCCCCCCGGCCTCAAGTAAAAGTCCAGATTTCCCCCGTCAGTAACACCTCGGAGTGCCATAGGAGCGAAGAAGCATGCGTTAACGGAGTGCTTCAACAGTGCTAGGGATTTATTTCACGAGACACTGTGCACTCACGTTCGTTGTAAGAACTGTCAAAGGGCACTGTATGCCGTCCAACCCCTCTGTTGCGTTTGAGCCACAGGAAGTAAATGCATTCGTTTGATTAAGCTCCGTGAACGTGCAACGACGATGGCGAAGCGCTGCCCTGTTCGCTCCAAAGCTCTCGTTTGTACGGCCTTCCAACGGCCTCAGGGTACGCACTTCTAAACAGCCTTACATTCCATGCTGGTGTGCCCCCAATTAGGAATTTGGGCTCTTCTGTGAGACACCAATGTGCGTCCCAAATGAAACCGGGGGGCTCCCCCAGGACGTCTGCGGACGGCAGTCGGTTGCCAGCTGTTTACTTCCAGCCGGAGAAAGAAAAAGAGGACAGCTTCCCCAGGGACGATTCTGGACCCTTGGGACCATCCAGAATCACCAAAGCCTCAACTTTGCACGGCCTGGGGAACGCTCTTCCTCATGTCCAGCAATCCCCACGTCAAAACCTTTCTCAGCAGAGGCAGGCACCCTCTCCCTTGTACTAGATAGCTCGGCAGAGCCCTCCGAGAAACATGCTGCGTCATTCAGCTTGAACGTGGGACGCGGAGGGGAGAGTACGCTTTCTCCCCGTTTGGAGGCGCCTTGCGCTTGGCTTCAAAGCTGCCTGAACAGCACTAGCGGCCCGACGTCTCTGCACGGCACGATTGTCGTTGTGGGCCGAGGCTGCGTGTTCTCTCAAAGCGAAAACCGTGCTGGCAATACCTTTCTAGAAACTCCTCCCACGGCACCACATGTTCAGCTCCGGCCGAACGAAAGGTGACCTCAGGCCTCAAGGTAAGTTCCAGTGTTTCACGTCGGGGGAGTTGGGTGTGCAGGGGTTTCCATGAGGCCATACTCCACCACGGAGTGCCTTAACTCTGCGACGCTCCTGGGGGCACACAGGATAGGAGCTCGTTCGCCAATTTCGCAGGATGACTTCTCTCCGTGCCGGAACGGCGGCTCCTGGCTTCTGAGGAACCTTAGCCTAAACAGGCCCCTGGAGAAAGCTCTTCACGTTCACAGCAAGGGCAACGTACTGCTCTCTGGCTTGCCTGGGTTGAGCGCCCCAGTCGTCAAAGAGCCTCGCGAAGGCAGCGCTGCGCGGGCTCCCTTTGCCAGTCGCACGGCCTCCTTGACTGAAAGAGAACTGCAGTGCCAGAAGGCTCCGTGCTGACGACTGGCTCCAGGAGGAGACTCGGGACAGCACTCTCACAGAAGCGAAAGCTGGGCTGTGGGCCCAGCCTGAGGACCAGCACGTTTTCCACACTTAACACAGCTAAGGCATGAGCCAGACGACAGCCTTGGTCACTGAGGCCTCCCTGAGGTACTGCCATACTTACCCACTAGATCCCACGCAGAGGTCCCTGTGCCCAAAAGGGCCTCCACGGAAGGGCCCTGTTCCTCCCGTGTGTTTCCTCGAGGGAATCAGAAACCACTGAGGATAACTACGTGAGCTCCGCTTTGAAACTGGGCGACCCTGGGCAAACCTTATTCCCCTCCGTGGTAGACGGGACAGTTGCGGGTCCTAAGCTGCCTGAAGCACACTCCTCGCGCCCACCTTCTCTTTGCTGCCAGAAGGCCTCACATAAGAGGCCTGAGTTTACTCGTGACGGAAGCCGTCTGAGTGTACTCGTGTGAGGCCTGCTGCTCTCAGTTCCTTGCTGGGAGCTTCAGCAAGAGCACTCTGGAGCTCGCCGACAAAAGAATTGTGAGCCCCCCCGGCCTCAAGTAAAAGTCCAGATTTCCCCCGTCAGTAACACCTCGGAGTGCCATAGGAGCGAAGAAGCATGCGTTAACGGAGTGCTTCAACAGTGCTAGGGATTTATTTCACGAGACACTGTGCACTCACGTTCGTTGTAAGAACTGTCAAAGGGCACTGTATGCCGTCCAACCCCTCTGTTGCGTTTGAGCCACAGGAAGTAAATGCATTCGTTTGATTAAGCTCCGTGAACGTGCAACGACGATGGCGAAGCGCTGCCCTGTTCGCTCGAAAGCTCTCGTTTGTACGGCCTTCCAACGGCCTCAGGGTACGCACTTCTAAACAGCCTTACATTCCATGCTGGTGTGCCCCCAATTAGGAATTTGGGCTCTTCTGTGAGACACCAATGTGCGTCCCAAATGAAACCGGGGGGCTCCCCCAGGACGTCTGCGGACGGCAGTCGGTTGCCAGCTGTTTACTTCCAGCCGGAGAAAGAAAAAGAGGACAGCTTCCCCAGGGACGATTCTGGACCCTTGGGACCATCCAGAATCACCAAAGCCTCAACTTTGCACGGCCTGGGGAACGCTCTTCCTCATGTCCAGCAATCCCCACGTCAAAACCTTTCTCAGCAGAGGCAGGCACCCTCTCCCTTGTACTAGATAGCTCGGCAGAGCCCTCCGAGAAACACGCTGCGTCATTCAGCTTGAACGTGGGACGCGGAGGGGAGAGTACGCTTTCTCCCCGTTTGGAGGCGCCTTGCGCTTGGCTTCAAAGCTGCCTGAACAGCACTAGCGGCCCGACGTCTCTGCACGGCAGGATTGTCGTTGTGGGCCGAGGCTGCGTGTTCTCTCAAAGCGAAAACCGTGCTGGCAATACCTTTCTAGAAACTCCTCCCACGGCACCACATGTTCAGCTCCGGCCGAACGAAAGGTGACCTCAGGCCTCAAGGTAAGTTCCAGTGTTTCACGTCGGGGGAGTTGGGTGTGCAGGGGTTTCCATGAGGCCATACTCCACCACGGAGTGCCTTAACTCTGCGACGCTCCTGGGGGCACACAGGATAGGAGCTCGTTCGCCAATTTCGCAGGATGACTTCTCTCCGTGCCGGAACGGCGGCTCCTGGCTTCTGAGGAACCTTAGCCTAAACAGGCCCCTGGAGAAAGCTCTTCACGTTCACAGCAAGGGCAACGTACTGCTCTCTGGCTTGCCTGGGTTGAGCGCCCCAGTCGTCAAAGAGCCTCGCGAAGGCAGCGCTGCGCGGGCTCCCTTTGCCAGTCGCACGGCCTCCTTGACTGAAAGAGAACTGCAGTGCCAGAAGGCTCCGTGCTGACGACTGGCTCCAGGAGGAGACTCGGGACAGCACTCTCACAGAAGCGAAAGCTGGGCTGTGGGCCCAGCCTGAGGACCAGCACGTTTTCCACACTTAACACAGCTAAGGCATGAGCCAGACGACAGCCTTGGTCACTGAGGCCTCCCTGAGGTACTGCCATACTTACCCACTAGATCCCACGCGGAGGTCCCTGTGCCCAAAAGGGCCTCCACGGAAGGGCCCTGTTCCTCCCGTGTGTTTCCTCGAGGGAATCAGAAACCACTGAGGATAACTACGTGAGCTCCGCTTTGAAACTGGGCGACCCTGGGCAAACCTTATTCCCCTCCGTGGTAGACGGGACAGTTGCGGGTCCTAAGCTGCCTGAAGCACACTCCTCGCGCCCACCTTCTCTTTGCTGCCGGAAGGCCTCACATAAGAGGCCTGAGTTTACTCGTGACGGAAGCCGTCTGAGTGTACTCGTGTGAGGCCTGCTGCTCTCAGTTCCTTGCTGGGAGCTTCAGCAAGAGCACTCTGGAGCTCGCCGACAAAAGAATTGTGAGCCCCCCCCGGCCTCAAGTAAAAGTCCAGATTTCCCCCGTCAGTAACACCTCGGAGTGCCATAGGAGCGAAGAAGCATGCGTTAACGGAGTGCTTCAACAGTGCTAGGGATTTATTTCACGAGACACTGTGCACTCACGTTCGTTGTAAGAACTGTCAAAGGGCACTGTATGCCGTCCAACCCCTCTGTTGCGTTTGAGCCACAGGAAGTAAATGCATTCGTTTGATTAAGCTCCGTGAACGTGCAACGACGATGGCGAAGCGCTGCCCTGTTCGCTCGAAAGCTCTCGTTTGTACGGCCTTCCAACGGCCTCAGGGTACGCACTTCTAAACAGCCTTACATTCCATGCTGGTGTGCCCCCAATTAGGAATTTGGGCTCTTCTGTGAGACACCAATGTGCGTCCCAAATGAAACCGGGGGGCTCCCCCAGGACGTCTGCGGACGGCAGTCGGTTGCCAGCTGTTTACTTCCAGCCGGAGAAAGAAAAAGAGGACAGCTTCCCCAGGGACGATTCTGGACCCTTGGGACCATCCAGAATCACCAAAGCCTCAACTTTGCACGGCCTGGGGAACGCTCTTCCTCATGTCCAGCAATCCCCACGTCAAAACCTTTCTCAGCAGAGGCAGGCACCCTCTCCCTTGTACTAGATAGCTCGGCAGAGCCCTCCGAGAAACACGCTGCGTCATTCAGCTTGAACGTGGGACGCGGAGGGGAGAGTACGCTTTCTCCCCGTTTGGAGGCGCCTTGCGCTTGGCTTCAAAGCTGCCTGAACAGCACTAGCGGCCCGACGTCTCTGCACGGCAGGATTGTCGTTGTGGGCCGAGGCTGCGTGTTCTCTCAAAGCGAAAACCGTGCTGGCAATACCTTTCTAGAAACTCCTCCCACGGCACCACATGTTCAGCTCCGGCCGAACGAAAGGTGACCTCAGGCCTCAAGGTAAGTTCCAGTGTTTCACGTCGGGGGAGTTGGGTGTGCAGGGGTTTCCATGAGGCCATACTCCACCACGGAGTGCCTTAACTCTGCGACGCTCCTGGGGGCACACAGGATAGGAGCTCGTTCGCCAATTTCGCAGGATGACTTCTCTCCGTGCCGGAACGGCGGCTCCTGGCTTCTGAGGAACCTTAGCCTAAACAGGCCCCTGGAGAAAGCTCTTCACGTTCACAGCAAGGGCAACGTACTGCTCTCTGGCTTGCCTGGGTTGAGCGCCCCAGTCGTCAAAGAGCCTCGCGAAGGCAGCGCTGCGCGGGCTCCCTTTGCCAGTCGCACGGCCTCCTTGACTGAAAGAGAACTGCAGTGCCAGAAGGCTCCGTGCTGACGACTGGCTCCAGGAGGAGACTCGGGACAGCACTCTCACAGAAGCGAAAGCTGGGCTGTGGGCCCAGCCTGAGGACCAGCACGTTTTCCACACTTAACACAGCTAAGGCATGAGCCAGACGACAGCCTTGGTCACTGAGGCCTATCTAAGGTACTGCCATACTCACCCACTAGATCCCACGCAGAGGTCCCTGTGCCCAAAAGGGCCTCCACGGAAGGGCCCTGTTCCTCCCGTGTGTTTCCTCGAGGGAATCAGAAACCACTGAGGATAACTACGTGAGCTCCGCTTTGAAACTGGGCGACCCTGGGCAAACCTTATTCCCCTCCGTGGTAGACGGGACAGTTGCGGGTCCTAAGCTGCCTGAAGCACACTCCTCGCGCCCACCTTCTCTTTGCTGCCGGAAGGCCTCACATAAGAGGCCTGAGTTTACTCGTGACGGAAGCCGTCTGAGTGTACTCGTGTGAGGCCTGCTGCTCTCAGTTCCTTGCTGGGAGCTTCAGCAAGAGCACTCTGGAGCTCGCCGACAAAAGAATTGTGAGCCCCCCCCGGCCTCAAGTAAAAGTCCAGATTTCCCCCGTCAGTAACACCTCGGAGTGCCATAGGAGCGAAGAAGCATGCGTTAACGGAGTGCTTCAACAGTGCTAGGGATTTATTTCACGAGACACTGTGCACTCACGTTCGTTGTAAGAACTGTCAAAGGGCACTGTATGCCGTCCAACCCCTCTGTTGCGTTTGAGCCACAGGAAGTAAATGCATTCGTTTGATTAAGCTCCGTGAACGTGCAACGACGATGGCGAAGCGCTGCCCTGTTCGCTCCAAAGCTCTCGTTTGTACGGCCTTCCAACGGCCTCAGGGTACGCACTTCTAAACAGCCTTACATTCCATGCTGGTGTGCCCCCAATTAGGAATTTGGGCTCTTCTGTGAGACACCAATGTGCGTCCCAAATGAAACCGGGGGGCTCCCCCAGGACGTCTGCGGACGGCAGTCGGTTGCCAGCTGTTTACTTCCAGCCGGAGAAAGAAAAAGAGGACAGCTTCCCCAGGGACGATTCTGGACCCTTGGGACCATCCAGAATCACCAAAGCCTCAACTTTGCACGGCCTGGGGAACGCTCTTCCTCATGTCCAGCAATCCCCACGTCAAAACCTTTCTCAGCAGAGGCAGGCACCCTCTCCCTTGTACTAGATAGCTCGGCAGAGCCCTCCGAGAAACATGCTGCGTCATTCAGCTTGAACGTGGGACGCGGAGGGGAGAGTACGCTTTCTCCCCGTTTGGAGGCGCCTTGCGCTTGGCTTCAAAGCTGCCTGAACAGCACTAGCGGCCCGACGTCTCTGCACGGCAGGATTGTCGTTGTGGGCCGAGGCTGCGTGTTCTCTCAAAGCGAAAACCGTGCTGGCAATACCTTTCTAGAAACTCCTCCCACGGCACCACATGTTCAGCTCCGGCCGAACGAAAGGTGACCTCAGGCCTCAAGGTAAGTTCCAGTGTTTCACGTCGGGGGAGTTGGGTGTGCAGGGGTTTCCATGAGGCCATACTCCACCACGGAGTGCCTTAACTCTGCGACGCTCCTGGGGGCACACAGGATAGGAGCTCGTTCGCCAATTTCGCAGGATGACTTCTCTCCGTGCCGGAACGGCGGCTCCTGGCTTCTGAGGAACCTTAGCCTAAACAGGCCCCTGGAGAAAGCTCTTCACGTTCACAGCAAGGGCAACGTACTGCTCTCTGGCTTGCCTGGGTTGAGCGCCCCAGTCGTCAAAGAGCCTCGCGAAGGCAGTGCTGCGCAGACTCCCTTTGCCAGTCGCACGGCCTCCTTGACTGAAAGAGAACTGCAGTGCCAGAAGGCTCCTTGCTGACGACTGGCTCCAGGAGGAGACTCGGGACAGCACTCTCACAGAAGCGAAAGCTGGGCTGTGGGCCCAGCCTGAGGACCAGCACGTTTTCCACACTTAACACAGCTAAGGCATGAGCCAGACGACAGCCTTGGTCACTGAGGCCTATCTAAGGTACTGCCATACTCACCCACTAGATCCCACGCAGAGGTCCCTGTGCCCAAAAGGGCCTCCACGGAAGGGCCCTGTTCCTCCCGTGTGTTTCCTCGAGGGAATCAGAAACCACTGAGGATAACTACGTGAGCTCCGCTTTGAAACTGGGCGACCCTGGGCAAACCTTATTCCCCTCCGTGGTAGACGGGACAGTTGCGGGTCCTAAGCTGCCTGAAGCACACTCCTCGCGCCCACCTTCTCTTTGCTGCCGGAAGGCCTCACATAAGAGGCCTGAGTTTACTCGTGACGGAAGCCGTCTGAGTGTACTCGTGTGAGGCCTGCTGCTCTCAGTTCCTTGCTGGGAGCTTCAGCAAGAGCACTCTGGAGCTCGCCGACAAAAGAATTGTGAGCCCCCCCCGGCCTCAAGTAAAAGTCCAGATTTCCCCCGTCAGTAACACCTCGGAGTGCCATAGGAGCGAAGAAGCATGCGTTAACGGAGTGCTTCAACAGTGCTAGGGATTTATTTCACGAGACACTGTGCACTCACGTTCGTTGTAAGAACTGTCAAAGGGCACTGTATGCCGTCCAACCCCTCTGTTGCGTTTGAGCCACAGGAAGTAAATGCATTCGTTTGATTAAGCTCCGTGAACGTGCAACGACGATGGCGAAGCGCTGCCCTGTTCGCTCCAAAGCTCTCGTTTGTACGGCCTTCCAACGGCCTCAGGGTACGCACTTCTAAACAGCCTTACATTCCATGCTGGTGTGCCCCCAATTAGGAATTTGGGCTCTTCTGTGAGACACCAATGTGCGTCCCAAATGAAACCGGGGGGCTCCCCCAGGACATCTGCGGACGGCAGTCGGTTGCCAGCTGTTTACTTCCAGCCGGAGAAAGAAAAAGAGGACAGCTTCCCCAGGGACGATTCTGGACCCTTGGGACCATCCAGAATCACCAAAGCCTCAACTTTGCACGGCCTGGGGAACGCTCTTCCTCATGTCCAGCAATCCCCACGTCAAAACCTTTCTCAGCAGAGGCAGGCACCCTCTCCCTTGTACTAGATAGCTCGGCAGAGCCCTCCGAGAAACACGCTGCGTCATTCAGCTTGAACGTGGGACGCGGAGGGGAGAGTACGCTTTCTCCCCGTTTGGAGGCGCCTTGCGCTTGGCTTCAAAGCTGCCTGAACAGCACTAGCGGCCCGACGTCTCTGCACGGCAGGATTGTCGTTGTGGGCCGAGGCTGCGTGTTCTCTCAAAGCGAAAACCGTGCTGGCAATACCTTTCTAGAAACTCCTCCCACGGCACCACATGTTCAGCTCCGGCCGAACGAAAGGTGACCTCAGGCCTCAAGGTAAGTTCCAGTGTTTCACGTCGGGGGAGTTGGGTGTGCAGGGGTTTCCATGAGGCCATACTCCACCACGGAGTGCCTTAACTCTGCGACGCTCCTGGGGGCACACAGGATAGGAGCTCGTTCGTCAATTTCGCAGGATGACTTCTCTCCGTGCCGGAACGGCGGCTCCTGGCTTCTGAGGAACCTTAGCCTAAACAGGCCCCTGGAGAAAGCTCTTCACGTTCATAGCAAGGGCAACGTACTGCTCTCTGGCTTGCCTGGGTTGAGCGCCCCAGTCGTCAAAGAGCCTCGCGAAGGCAGTGCTGCGCAGACTCCCTTTGCCAGTCGCACGGCCTCCTTGACTGAAAGAGAACTGCAGTGCCAGAAGGCTCCGTGCTGATGACTGGCTCCAGGAGGAGACTCGGGACAGCACTCTCACAGAAGCGAAAGCTGGGCTGTGGGCCCAGCCTGAGGACCAGCACGTTTTCCACACTTAACACAGCTAAGGCATGAGCCAGACGACAGCCTTGGTCACTGAGGCCTATCTAAGGTACTGCCATACTCACCCACTAGATCCCACGCAGAGGTCCCTGTGCCCAAAAGGGCCTCCACGGAAGGGCCCTGTTCCTCCCGTGTGTTTCCTCGAGGGAATCAGAAACCACTGAGGATAACTACGTGAGCTCCGCTTTGAAACTGGGCGACCCTGGGCAAACCTTATTCCCCTCCGTGGTAGACGGGACAGTTGCGGGTCCTAAGCTGCCTGAAGCACACTCCTCGCGCCCACCTTCTCTTTGCTGCCGGAAGGCCTCACATAAGAGGCCTGAGTTTACTCGTGACGGAAGCCGTCTGAGTGTACTCGTGTGAGGCCTGCTGCTCTCAGTTCCTTGCTGGGAGCTTCAGCAAGAGCACTCTGGAGCTCGCCGACAAAAGAATTGTGAGCCCCCCCCGGCCTCAAGTAAAAGTCCAGATTTCCCCCGTCAGTAACACCTCGGAGTGCCATAGGAGCGAAGAAGCATGCGTTAACGGAGTGCTTCAACAGTGCTAGGGATTTATTTCACGAGACACTGTGCACTCACGTTCGTTGTAAGAACTGTCAAAGGGCACTGTATGCCGTCCAACCCCTCTGTTGCGTTTGAGCCACAGGAAGTAAATGCATTCGTTTGATTAAGCTCCGTGAACGTGCAACGACGATGGCGAAGCGCTGCCCTGTTCGCTCGAAAGCTCTCGTTTGTACGGCCTTCCAACGGCCTCAGGGTACGCACTTCTAAACAGCCTTACATTCCATGCTGGTGTGCCCCCAATTAGGAATTTGGGCTCTTCTGTGAGACACCAATGTGCGTCCCAAATGAAACCGGGGGGCTCCCCCAGGACGTCTGCGGACGGCAGTCGGTTGCCAGCTGTTTACTTCCAGCCGGAGAAAGAAAAAGAGGACAGCTTCCCCAGGGACGATTCTGGACCCTTGGGACCATCCAGAATCACCAAAGCCTCAACTTTGCACGGCCTGGGGAACGCTCTTCCTCATGTCCAGCAATCCCCACGTCAAAACCTTTCTCAGCAGAGGCAGGCACCCTCTCCCTTGTACTAGATAGCTCGGCAGAGCCCTCCGAGAAACACGCTGCGTCATTCAGCTTGAACGTGGGACGCGGAGGGGAGAGTACGCTTTCTCCCCGTTTGGAGGCGCCTTGCGCTTGGCTTCAAAGCTGCCTGAACAGCACTAGCGGCCCGACGTCTCTGCACGGCAGGATTGTCGTTGTGGGCCGAGGCTGCGTGTTCTCTCAAAGCGAAAACCGTGCTGGCAATACCTTTCTAGAAACTCCTCCCACGGCACCACATGTTCAGCTCCGGCCGAACGAAAGGTGACCTCAGGCCTCAAGGTAAGTTCCAGTGTTTCACGTCGGGGGAGTTGGGTGTGCAGGGGTTTCCATGAGGCCATACTCCACCACGGAGTGCCTTAACTCTGCGACGCTCCTGGGGGCACACAGGATAGGAGCTCGTTCGCCAATTTCGCAGGATGACTTCTCTCCGTGCCGGAACGGCGGCTCCTGGCTTCTGAGGAACCTTAGCCTAAACAGGCCCCTGGAGAAAGCTCTTCACGTTCACAGCAAGGGCAACGTACTGCTCTCTGGCTTGCCTGGGTTGAGCGCCCCAGTCGTCAAAGAGCCTCGCGAAGGCAGCGCTGCGCGGGCTCCCTTTGCCAGTCGCACGGCCTCCTTGACTGAAAGAGAACTGCAGTGCCAGAAGGCTCCGTGCTGACGACTGGCTCCAGGAGGAGACTCGGGACAGCACTCTCACAGAAGCGAAAGCTGGGCTGTGGGCCCAGCCTGAGGACCAGCACGTTTTCCACACTTAACACAGCTAAGGCATGAGCCAGACGACAGCCTTGGTCACTGAGGCCTATCTAAGGTACTGCCATACTCACCCACTAGATCCCACGCAGAGGTCCCTGTGCCCAAAAGGGCCTCCACGGAAGGGCCCTGTTCCTCCCGTGTGTTTCCTCGAGGGAATCAGAAACCACTGAGGATAACTACGTGAGCTCCGCTTTGAAACTGGGCGACCCTGGGCAAACCTTATTCCCCTCCGTGGTAGACGGGACAGTTGCGGGTCCTAAGCTGCCTGAAGCACACTCCTCGCGCCCACCTTCTCTTTGCTGCCGGAAGGCCTCACATAAGAGGCCTGAGTTTACTCGTGACGGAAGCCGTCTGAGTGTACTCGTGTGAGGCCTGCTGCTCTCAGTTCCTTGCTGGGAGCTTCAGCAAGAGCACTCTGGAGCTCGCCGACAAAAGAATTGTGAGCCCCCCCCGGCCTCAAGTAAAAGTCCAGATTTCCCCCGTCAGTAACACCTCGGAGTGCCATAGGAGCGAAGAAGCATGCGTTAACGGAGTGCTTCAACAGTGCTAGGGATTTATTTCACGAGACACTGTGCACTCACGTTCGTTGTAAGAACTGTCAAAGGGCACTGTATGCCGTCCAACCCCTCTGTTGCGTTTGAGCCACAGGAAGTAAATGCATTCGTTTGATTAAGCTCCGTGAACGTGCAACGACGATGGCGAAGCGCTGCCCTGTTCGCTCCAAAGCTCTCGTTTGTACGGCCTTCCAACGGCCTCAGGGTACGCACTTCTAAACAGCCTTACATTCCATGCTGGTGTGCCCCCAATTAGGAATTTGGGCTCTTCTGTGAGACACCAATGTGCGTCCCAAATGAAACCGGGGGGCTCCCCCAGGACGTCTGCGGACGGCAGTCGGTTGCCAGCTGTTTACTTCCAGCCGGAGAAAGAAAAAGAGGACAGCTTCCCCAGGGACGATTCTGGACCCTTGGGACCATCCAGAATCACCAAAGCCTCAACTTTGCACGGCCTGGGGAACGCTCTTCCTCATGTCCAGCAATCCCCACGTCAAAACCTTTCTCAGCAGAGGCAGGCACCCTCTCCCTTGTACTAGATAGCTCGGCAGAGCCCTCCGAGAAACATGCTGCGTCATTCAGCTTGAACGTGGGACGCGGAGGGGAGAGTACGCTTTCTCCCCGTTTGGAGGCGCCTTGCGCTTGGCTTCAAAGCTGCCTGAACAGCACTAGCGGCCCGACGTCTCTGCACGGCAGGATTGTCGTTGTGGGCCGAGGCTGCGTGTTCTCTCAAAGCGAAAACCGTGCTGGCAATACCTTTCTAGAAACTCCTCCCACGGCACCACATGTTCAGCTCCGGCCGAACGAAAGGTGACCTCAGGCCTCAAGGTAAGTTCCAGTGTTTCACGTCGGGGGAGTTGGGTGTGCAGGGGTTTCCATGAGGCCATACTCCACCACGGAGTGCCTTAACTCTGCGACGCTCCTGGGGGCACACAGGATAGGAGCTCGTTCGCCAATTTCGCAGGATGACTTCTCTCCGTGCCGGAACGGCGGCTCCTGGCTTCTGAGGAACCTTAGCCTAAACAGGCCCCTGGAGAAAGCTCTTCACGTTCACAGCAAGGGCAACGTACTGCTCTCTGGCTTGCCTGGGTTGAGCGCCCCAGTCGTCAAAGAGCCTCGCGAAGGCAGTGCTGCGCAGACTCCCTTTGCCAGTCGCACGGCCTCCTTGACTGAAAGAGAACTGCAGTGCCAGAAGGCTCCGTGCTGACGACTGGCTCCAGGAGGAGACTCGGGACAGCACTCTCACAGAAGCGAAAGCTGGGCTGTGGGCCCAGCCTGAGGACCAGCACGTTTTCCACACTTAACACAGCTAAGGCATGAGCCAGACGACAGCCTTGGTCACTGAGGCCTATCTAAGGTACTGCCATACTCACCCACTAGATCCCACGCAGAGGTCCCTGTGCCCAAAAGGGCCTCCACGGAAGGGCCCTGTTCCTCCCGTGTGTTTCCTCGAGGGAATCAGAAACCACTGAGGATAACTACGTGAGCTCCGCTTTGAAACTGGGCGACCCTGGGCAAACCTTATTCCCCTCCGTGGTAGACGGGACAGTTGCGGGTCCTAAGCTGCCTGAAGCACACTCCTCGCGCCCACCTTCTCTTTGCTGCCGGAAGGCCTCACATAAGAGGCCTGAGTTTACTCGTGACGGAAGCCGTCTGAGTGTACTCGTGTGAGGCCTGCTGCTCTCAGTTCCTTGCTGGGAGCTTCAGCAAGAGCACTCTGGAGCTCGCCGACAAAAGAATTGTGAGCCCCCCCCGGCCTCAAGTAAAAGTCCAGATTTCCCCCGTCAGTAACACCTCGGAGTGCCATAGGAGCGAAGAAGCATGCGTTAACGGAGTGCTTCAACAGTGCTAGGGATTTATTTCACGAGACACTGTGCACTCACGTTCGTTGTAAGAACTGTCAAAGGGCACTGTATGCCGTCCAACCCCTCTGTTGCGTTTGAGCCACAGGAAGTAAATGCATTCGTTTGATTAAGCTCCGTGAACGTGCAACGACGATGGCGAAGCGCTGCCCTGTTCGCTCCAAAGCTCTCGTTTGTACGGCCTTCCAACGGCCTCAGGGTACGCACTTCTAAACAGCCTTACATTCCATGCTGGTGTGCCCCCAATTAGGAATTTGGGCTCTTCTGTGAGACACCAATGTGCGTCCCAAATGAAACCGGGGGGCTCCCCCAGGACGTCTGCGGACGGCAGTCGGTTGCCAGCTGTTTACTTCCAGCCGGAGAAAGAAAAAGAGGACAGCTTCCCCAGGGACGATTCTGGACCCTTGGGACCATCCAGAATCACCAAAGCCTCAACTTTGCACGGCCTGGGGAACGCTCTTCCTCATGTCCAGCAATCCCCACGTCAAAACCTTTCTCAGCAGAGGCAGGCACCCTCTCCCTTGTACTAGATAGCTCGGCAGAGCCCTCCGAGAAACATGCTGCGTCATTCAGCTTGAACGTGGGACGCGGAGGGGAGAGTACGCTTTCTCCCCGTTTGGAGGCGCCTTGCGCTTGGCTTCAAAGCTGCCTGAACAGCACTAGCGGCCCGACGTCTCTGCACGGCAGGATTGTCGTTGTGGGCCGAGGCTGCGTGTTCTCTCAAAGCGAAAACCGTGCTGGCAATACCTTTCTAGAAACTCCTCCCACGGCACCACATGTTCAGCTCCGGCCGAACGAAAGGTGACCTCAGGCCTCAAGGTAAGTTCCAGTGTTTCACGTCGGGGGAGTTGGGTGTGCAGGGGTTTCCATGAGGCCATACTCCACCACGGAGTGCCTTAACTCTGCGACGCTCCTGGGGGCACACAGGATAGGAGCTCGTTCGCCAATTTCGCAGGATGACTTCTCTCCGTGCCGGAACGGCGGCTCCTGGCTTCTGAGGAACCTTAGCCTAAACAGGCCCCTGGAGAAAGCTCTTCACGTTCACAGCAAGGGCAACGTACTGCTCTCTGGCTTGCCTGGGTTGAGCGCCCCAGTCGTCAAAGAGCCTCGCGAAGGCAGCGCTGCGCGGGCTCCCTTTGCCAGTCGCACGGCCTCCTTGACTGAAAGAGAACTGCAGTGCCAGAAGGCTCCGTGCTGACGACTGGCTCCAGGAGGAGACTCGGGACAGCACTCTCACAGAAGCGAAAGCTGGGCTGTGGGCCCAGCCTGAGGACCAGCACGTTTTCCACACTTAACACAGCTAAGGCATGAGCCAGACGACAGCCTTGGTCACTGAGGCCTATCTAAGGTACTGCCATACTCACCCACTAGATCCCACGCAGAGGTCCCTGTGCCCAAAAGGGCCTCCACGGAAGGGCCCTGTTCCTCCCGTGTGTTTCCTCGAGGGAATCAGAAACCACTGAGGATAACTACGTGAGCTCCGCTTTGAAACTGGGCGACCCTGGGCAAACCTTATTCCCCTCCGTGGTAGACGGGACAGTTGCGGGTCCTAAGCTGCCTGAAGCACACTCCTCGCGCCCACCTTCTCTTTGCTGCCGGAAGGCCTCACATAAGAGGCCTGAGTTTACTCGTGACGGAAGCCGTCTGAGTGTACTCGTGTGAGGCCTGCTGCTCTCAGTTCCTTGCTGGGAGCTTCAGCAAGAGCACTCTGGAGCTCGCCGACAAAAGAATTGTGAGCCCCCCCCGGCCTCAAGTAAAAGTCCAGATTTCCCCCGTCAGTAACACCTCGGAGTGCCATAGGAGCGAAGAAGCATGCGTTAACGGAGTGCTTCAACAGTGCTAGGGATTTATTTCACGAGACACTGTGCACTCACGTTCGTTGTAAGAACTGTCAAAGGGCACTGTATGCCGTCCAACCCCTCTGTTGCGTTTGAGCCACAGGAAGTAAATGCATTCGTTTGATTAAGCTCCGTGAACGTGCAACGACGATGGCGAAGCGCTGCCCTGTTCGCTCCAAAGCTCTCGTTTGTACGGCCTTCCAACGGCCTCAGGGTACGCACTTCTAAACAGCCTTACATTCCATGCTGGTGTGCCCCCAATTAGGAATTTGGGCTCTTCTGTGAGACACCAATGTGCGTCCCAAATGAAACCGGGGGGCTCCCCCAGGACGTCTGCGGACGGCAGTCGGTTGCCAGCTGTTTACTTCCAGCCGGAGAAAGAAAAAGAGGACAGCTTCCCCAGGGACGATTCTGGACCCTTGGGACCATCCAGAATCACCAAAGCCTCAACTTTGCACGGCCTGGGGAACGCTCTTCCTCATGTCCAGCAATCCCCACGTCAAAACCTTTCTCAGCAGAGGCAGGCACCCTCTCCCTTGTACTAGATAGCTCGGCAGAGCCCTCCGAGAAACATGCTGCGTCATTCAGCTTGAACGTGGGACGCGGAGGGGAGAGTACGCTTTCTCCCCGTTTGGAGGCGCCTTGCGCTTGGCTTCAAAGCTGCCTGAACAGCACTAGCGGCCCGACGTCTCTGCACGGCAGGATTGTCGTTGTGGGCCGAGGCTGCGTGTTCTCTCAAAGCGAAAACCGTGCTGGCAATACCTTTCTAGAAACTCCTCCCACGGCACCACATGTTCAGCTCCGGCCGAACGAAAGGTGACCTCAGGCCTCAAGGTAAGTTCCAGTGTTTCACGTCGGGGGAGTTGGGTGTGCAGGGGTTTCCATGAGGCCATACTCCACCACGGAGTGCCTTAACTCTGCGACGCTCCTGGGGGCACACAGGATAGGAGCTCGTTCGCCAATTTCGCAGGATGACTTCTCTCCGTGCCGGAACGGCGGCTCCTGGCTTCTGAGGAACCTTAGCCTAAACAGGCCCCTGGAGAAAGCTCTTCACGTTCACAGCAAGGGCAACGTACTGCTCTCTGGCTTGCCTGGGTTGAGCGCCCCAGTCGTCAAAGAGCCTCGCGAAGGCAGTGCTGCGCAGACTCCCTTTGCCAGTCGCACGGCCTCCTTGACTGAAAGAGAACTGCAGTGCCAGAAGGCTCCTTGCTGACGACTGGCTCCAGGAGGAGACTCGGGACAGCACTCTCACAGAAGCGAAAGCTGGGCTGTGGGCCCAGCCTGAGGACCAGCACGTTTTCCACACTTAACACAGCTAAGGCATGAGCCAGACGACAGCCTTGGTCACTGAGGCCTATCTAAGGTACTGCCATACTCACCCACTAGATCCCACGCAGAGGTCCCTGTGCCCAAAAGGGCCTCCACGGAAGGGCCCTGTTCCTCCCGTGTGTTTCCTCGAGGGAATCAGAAACCACTGAGGATAACTACGTGAGCTCCGCTTTGAAACTGGGCGACCCTGGGCAAACCTTATTCCCCTCCGTGGTAGACGGGACAGTTGCGGGTCCTAAGCTGCCTGAAGCACACTCCTCGCGCCCACCTTCTCTTTGCTGCCGGAAGGCCTCACATAAGAGGCCTGAGTTTACTCGTGACGGAAGCCGTCTGAGTGTACTCGTGTGAGGCCTGCTGCTCTCAGTTCCTTGCTGGGAGCTTCAGCAAGAGCACTCTGGAGCTCGCCGACAAAAGAATTGTGAGCCCCCCCCGGCCTCAAGTAAAAGTCCAGATTTCCCCCGTCAGTAACACCTCGGAGTGCCATAGGAGCGAAGAAGCATGCGTTAACGGAGTGCTTCAACAGTGCTAGGGATTTATTTCACGAGACACTGTGCACTCACGTTCGTTGTAAGAACTGTCAAAGGGCACTGTATGCCGTCCAACCCCTCTGTTGCGTTTGAGCCACAGGAAGTAAATGCATTCGTTTGATTAAGCTCCGTGAACGTGCAACGACGATGGCGAAGCGCTGCCCTGTTCGCTCCAAAGCTCTCGTTTGTACGGCCTTCCAACGGCCTCAGGGTACGCACTTCTAAACAGCCTTACATTCCATGCTGGTGTGCCCCCAATTAGGAATTTGGGCTCTTCTGTGAGACACCAATGTGCGTCCCAAATGAAACCGGGGGGCTCCCCCAGGACATCTGCGGACGGCAGTCGGTTGCCAGCTGTTTACTTCCAGCCGGAGAAAGAAAAAGAGGACAGCTTCCCCAGGGACGATTCTGGACCCTTGGGACCATCCAGAATCACCAAAGCCTCAACTTTGCACGGCCTGGGGAACGCTCTTCCTCATGTCCAGCAATCCCCACGTCAAAACCTTTCTCAGCAGAGGCAGGCACCCTCTCCCTTGTACTAGATAGCTCGGCAGAGCCCTCCGAGAAACACGCTGCGTCATTCAGCTTGAACGTGGGACGCGGAGGGGAGAGTACGCTTTCTCCCCGTTTGGAGGCGCCTTGCGCTTGGCTTCAAAGCTGCCTGAACAGCACTAGCGGCCCGACGTCTCTGCACGGCAGGATTGTCGTTGTGGGCCGAGGCTGCGTGTTCTCTCAAAGCGAAAACCGTGCTGGCAATACCTTTCTAGAAACTCCTCCCACGGCACCACATGTTCAGCTCCGGCCGAACGAAAGGTGACCTCAGGCCTCAAGGTAAGTTCCAGTGTTTCACGTCGGGGGAGTTGGGTGTGCAGGGGTTTCCATGAGGCCATACTCCACCACGGAGTGCCTTAACTCTGCGACGCTCCTGGGGGCACACAGGATAGGAGCTCGTTCGTCAATTTCGCAGGATGACTTCTCTCCGTGCCGGAACGGCGGCTCCTGGCTTCTGAGGAACCTTAGCCTAAACAGGCCCCTGGAGAAAGCTCTTCACGTTCACAGCAAGGGCAACGTACTGCTCTCTGGCTTGCCTGGGTTGAGCGCCCCAGTCGTCAAAGAGCCTCGCGAAGGCAGTGCTGCGCAGACTCCCTTTGCCAGTCGCACGGCCTCCTTGACTGAAAGAGAACTGCAGTGCCAGAAGGCTCCGTGCTGATGACTGGCTCCAGGAGGAGACTCGGGACAGCACTCTCACAGAAGCGAAAGCTGGGCTGTGGGCCCAGCCTGAGGACCAGCACGTTTTCCACACTTAACACAGCTAAGGCATGAGCCAGACGACAGCCTTGGTCACTGAGGCCTATCTAAGGTACTGCCATACTCACCCACTAGATCCCACGCAGAGGTCCCTGTGCCCAAAAGGGCCTCCACGGAAGGGCCCTGTTCCTCCCGTGTGTTTCCTCGAGGGAATCAGAAACCACTGAGGATAACTACGTGAGCTCCGCTTTGAAACTGGGCGACCCTGGGCAAACCTTATTCCCCTCCGTGGTAGACGGGACAGTTGCGGGTCCTAAGCTGCCTGAAGCACACTCCTCGCGCCCACCTTCTCTTTGCTGCCGGAAGGCCTCACATAAGAGGCCTGAGTTTACTCGTGACGGAAGCCGTCTGAGTGTACTCGTGTGAGGCCTGCTGCTCTCAGTTCCTTGCTGGGAGCTTCAGCAAGAGCACTCTGGAGCTCGCCGACAAAAGAATTGTGAGCCCCCCCCGGCCTCAAGTAAAAGTCCAGATTTCCCCCGTCAGTAACACCTCGGAGTGCCATAGGAGCGAAGAAGCATGCGTTAACGGAGTGCTTCAACAGTGCTAGGGATTTATTTCACGAGACACTGTGCACTCACGTTCGTTGTAAGAACTGTCAAAGGGCACTGTATGCCGTCCAACCCCTCTGTTGCGTTTGAGCCACAGGAAGTAAATGCATTCGTTTGATTAAGCTCCGTGAACGTGCAACGACGATGGCGAAGCGCTGCCCTGTTCGCTCGAAAGCTCTCGTTTGTACGGCCTTCCAACGGCCTCAGGGTACGCACTTCTAAACAGCCTTACATTCCATGCTGGTGTGCCCCCAATTAGGAATTTGGGCTCTTCTGTGAGACACCAATGTGCGTCCCAAATGAAACCGGGGGGCTCCCCCAGGACGTCTGCGGACGGCAGTCGGTTGCCAGCTGTTTACTTCCAGCCGGAGAAAGAAAAAGAGGACAGCTTCCCCAGGGACGATTCTGGACCCTTGGGACCATCCAGAATCACCAAAGCCTCAACTTTGCACGGCCTGGGGAACGCTCTTCCTCATGTCCAGCAATCCCCACGTCAAAACCTTTCTCAGCAGAGGCAGGCACCCTCTCCCTTGTACTAGATAGCTCGGCAGAGCCCTCCGAGAAACACGCTGCGTCATTCAGCTTGAACGTGGGACGCGGAGGGGAGAGTACGCTTTCTCCCCGTTTGGAGGCGCCTTGCGCTTGGCTTCAAAGCTGCCTGAACAGCACTAGCGGCCCGACGTCTCTGCACGGCAGGATTGTCGTTGTGGGCCGAGGCTGCGTGTTCTCTCAAAGCGAAAACCGTGCTGGCAATACCTTTCTAGAAACTCCTCCCACGGCACCACATGTTCAGCTCCGGCCGAACGAAAGGTGACCTCAGGCCTCAAGGTAAGTTCCAGTGTTTCACGTCGGGGGAGTTGGGTGTGCAGGGGTTTCCATGAGGCCATACTCCACCACGGAGTGCCTTAACTCTGCGACGCTCCTGGGGGCACACAGGATAGGAGCTCGTTCGCCAATTTCGCAGGATGACTTCTCTCCGTGCCGGAACGGCGGCTCCTGGCTTCTGAGGAACCTTAGCCTAAACAGGCCCCTGGAGAAAGCTCTTCACGTTCACAGCAAGGGCAACGTACTGCTCTCTGGCTTGCCTGGGTTGAGCGCCCCAGTCGTCAAAGAGCCTCGCGAAGGCAGCGCTGCGCGGGCTCCCTTTGCCAGTCGCACGGCCTCCTTGACTGAAAGAGAACTGCAGTGCCAGAAGGCTCCGTGCTGACGACTGGCTCCAGGAGGAGACTCGGGACAGCACTCTCACAGAAGCGAAAGCTGGGCTGTGGGCCCAGCCTGAGGACCAGCACGTTTTCCACACTTAACACAGCTAAGGCATGAGCCAGACGACAGCCTTGGTCACTGAGGCCTATCTAAGGTACTGCCATACTCACCCACTAGATCCCACGCAGAGGTCCCTGTGCCCAAAAGGGCCTCCACGGAAGGGCCCTGTTCCTCCCGTGTGTTTCCTCGAGGGAATCAGAAACCACTGAGGATAACTACGTGAGCTCCGCTTTGAAACTGGGCGACCCTGGGCAAACCTTATTCCCCTCCGTGGTAGACGGGACAGTTGCGGGTCCTAAGCTGCCTGAAGCACACTCCTCGCGCCCACCTTCTCTTTGCTGCCGGAAGGCCTCACATAAGAGGCCTGAGTTTACTCGTGACGGAAGCCGTCTGAGTGTACTCGTGTGAGGCCTGCTGCTCTCAGTTCCTTGCTGGGAGCTTCAGCAAGAGCACTCTGGAGCTCGCCGACAAAAGAATTGTGAGCCCCCCCCGGCCTCAAGTAAAAGTCCAGATTTCCCCCGTCAGTAACACCTCGGAGTGCCATAGGAGCGAAGAAGCATGCGTTAACGGAGTGCTTCAACAGTGCTAGGGATTTATTTCACGAGACACTGTGCACTCACGTTCGTTGTAAGAACTGTCAAAGGGCACTGTATGCCGTCCAACCCCTCTGTTGCGTTTGAGCCACAGGAAGTAAATGCATTCGTTTGATTAAGCTCCGTGAACGTGCAACGACGATGGCGAAGCGCTGCCCTGTTCGCTCCAAAGCTCTCGTTTGTACGGCCTTCCAACGGCCTCAGGGTACGCACTTCTAAACAGCCTTACATTCCATGCTGGTGTGCCCCCAATTAGGAATTTGGGCTCTTCTGTGAGACACCAATGTGCGTCCCAAATGAAACCGGGGGGCTCCCCCAGGACGTCTGCGGACGGCAGTCGGTTGCCAGCTGTTTACTTCCAGCCGGAGAAAGAAAAAGAGGACAGCTTCCCCAGGGACGATTCTGGACCCTTGGGACCATCCAGAATCACCAAAGCCTCAACTTTGCACGGCCTGGGGAACGCTCTTCCTCATGTCCAGCAATCCCCACGTCAAAACCTTTCTCAGCAGAGGCAGGCACCCTCTCCCTTGTACTAGATAGCTCGGCAGAGCCCTCCGAGAAACATGCTGCGTCATTCAGCTTGAACGTGGGACGCGGAGGGGAGAGTACGCTTTCTCCCCGTTTGGAGGCGCCTTGCGCTTGGCTTCAAAGCTGCCTGAACAGCACTAGCGGCCCGACGTCTCTGCACGGCAGGATTGTCGTTGAGGGCCGAGGCTGCGTGTTCTCTCAAAGCGAAAACCGTGCTGGCAATACCTTTCTAGAAACTCCTCCCACGGCACCACATGTTCAGCTCCGGCCGAACGAAAGGTGACCTCAGGCCTCAAGGTAAGTTCCAGTGTTTCACGTCGGGGGAGTTGGGTGTGCAGGGGTTTCCATGAGGCCATACTCCACCACGGAGTGCCTTAACTCTGCGACGCTCCTGGGGGCACACAGGATAGGAGCTCGTTCGCCAATTTCGCAGGATGACTTCTCTCCGTGCCGGAACGGCGGCTCCTGGCTTCTGAGGAACCTTAGCCTAAACAGGCCCCTGGAGAAAGCTCTTCACGTTCACAGCAAGGGCAACGTACTGCTCTCTGGCTTGCCTGGGTTGAGCGCCCCAGTCGTCAAAGAGCCTCGCGAAGGCAGTGCTGCGCAGACTCCCTTTGCCAGTCGCACGGCCTCCTTGACTGAAAGAGAACTGCAGTGCCAGAAGGCTCCGTGCTGACGACTGGCTCCAGGAGGAGACTCGGGACAGCACTCTCACAGAAGCGAAAGCTGGGCTGTGGGCCCAGCCTGAGGACCAGCACGTTTTCCACACTTAACACAGCTAAGGCATGAGCCAGACGACAGCCTTGGTCACTGAGGCCTATCTAAGGTACTGCCATACTCACCCACTAGATCCCACGCAGAGGTCCCTGTGCCCAAAAGGGCCTCCACGGAAGGGCCCTGTTCCTCCCGTGTGTTTCCTCGAGGGAATCAGAAACCACTGAGGATAACTACGTGAGCTCCGCTTTGAAACTGGGCGACCCTGGGCAAACCTTATTCCCCTCCGTGGTAGACGGGACAGTTGCGGGTCCTAAGCTGCCTGAAGCACACTCCTCGCGCCCACCTTCTCTTTGCTGCCGGAAGGCCTCACATAAGAGGCCTGAGTTTACTCGTGACGGAAGCCGTCTGAGTGTACTCGTGTGAGGCCTGCTGCTCTCAGTTCCTTGCTGGGAGCTTCAGCAAGAGCACTCTGGAGCTCGCCGACAAAAGAATTGTGAGCCCCCCCCGGCCTCAAGTAAAAGTCCAGATTTCCCCCGTCAGTAACACCTCGGAGTGCCATAGGAGCGAAGAAGCATGCGTTAACGGAGTGCTTCAACAGTGCTAGGGATTTATTTCACGAGACACTGTGCACTCACGTTCGTTGTAAGAACTGTCAAAGGGCACTGTATGCCGTCCAACCCCTCTGTTGCGTTTGAGCCACAGGAAGTAAATGCATTCGTTTGATTAAGCTCCGTGAACGTGCAACGACGATGGCGAAGCGCTGCCCTGTTCGCTCCAAAGCTCTCGTTTGTACGGCCTTCCAACGGCCTCAGGGTACGCACTTCTAAACAGCCTTACATTCCATGCTGGTGTGCCCCCAATTAGGAATTTGGGCTCTTCTGTGAGACACCAATGTGCGTCCCAAATGAAACCGGGGGGCTCCCCCAGGACGTCTGCGGACGGCAGTCGGTTGCCAGCTGTTTACTTCCAGCCGGAGAAAGAAAAAGAGGACAGCTTCCCCAGGGACGATTCTGGACCCTTGGGACCATCCAGAATCACCAAAGCCTCAACTTTGCACGGCCTGGGGAACGCTCTTCCTCATGTCCAGCAATCCCCACGTCAAAACCTTTCTCAGCAGAGGCAGGCACCCTCTCCCTTGTACTAGATAGCTCGGCAGAGCCCTCCGAGAAACATGCTGCGTCATTCAGCTTGAACGTGGGACGCGGAGGGGAGAGTACGCTTTCTCCCCGTTTGGAGGCGCCTTGCGCTTGGCTTCAAAGCTGCCTGAACAGCACTAGCGGCCCGACGTCTCTGCACGGCAGGATTGTCGTTGTGGGCCGAGGCTGCGTGTTCTCTCAAAGCGAAAACCGTGCTGGCAATACCTTTCTAGAAACTCCTCCCACGGCACCACATGTTCAGCTCCGGCCGAACGAAAGGTGACCTCAGGCCTCAAGGTAAGTTCCAGTGTTTCACGTCGGGGGAGTTGGGTGTGCAGGGGTTTCCATGAGGCCATACTCCACCACGGAGTGCCTTAACTCTGCGACGCTCCTGGGGGCACACAGGATAGGAGCTCGTTCGCCAATTTCGCAGGATGACTTCTCTCCGTGCCGGAACGGCGGCTCCTGGCTTCTGAGGAACCTTAGCCTAAACAGGCCCCTGGAGAAAGCTCTTCACGTTCACAGCAAGGGCAACGTACTGCTCTCTGGCTTGCCTGGGTTGAGCGCCCCAGTCGTCAAAGAGCCTCGCGAAGGCAGTGCTGCGCAGACTCCCTTTGCCAGTCGCACGGCCTCCTTGACTGAAAGAGAACTGCAGTGCCAGAAGGCTCCGTGCTGACGACTGGCTCCAGGAGGAGACTCGGGACAGCACTCTCACAGAAGCGAAAGCTGGGCTGTGGGCCCAGCCTGAGGACCAGCACGTTTTCCACACTTAACACAGCTAAGGCATGAGCCAGACGACAGCCTTGGTCACTGAGGCCTATCTAAGGTACTGCCATACTCACCCACTAGATCCCACGCAGAGGTCCCTGTGCCCAAAAGGGCCTCCACGGAAGGGCCCTGTTCCTCCCGTGTGTTTCCTCGAGGGAATCAGAAACCACTGAGGATAACTACGTGAGCTCCGCTTTGAAACTGGGCGACCCTGGGCAAACCTTATTCCCCTCCGTGGTAGACGGGACAGTTGCGGGTCCTAAGCTGCCTGAAGCACACTCCTCGCGCCCACCTTCTCTTTGCTGCCGGAAGGCCTCACATAAGAGGCCTGAGTTTACTCGTGACGGAAGCCGTCTGAGTGTACTCGTGTGAGGCCTGCTGCTCTCAGTTCCTTGCTGGGAGCTTCAGCAAGAGCACTCTGGAGCTCGCCGACAAAAGAATTGTGAGCCCCCCCCGGCCTCAAGTAAAAGTCCAGATTTCCCCCGTCAGTAACACCTCGGAGTGCCATAGGAGCGAAGAAGCATGCGTTAACGGAGTGCTTCAACAGTGCTAGGGATTTATTTCACGAGACACTGTGCACTCACGTTCGTTGTAAGAACTGTCAAAGGGCACTGTATGCCGTCCAACCCCTCTGTTGCGTTTGAGCCACAGGAAGTAAATGCATTCGTTTGATTAAGCTCCGTGAACGTGCAACGACGATGGCGAAGCGCTGCCCTGTTCGCTCCAAAGCTCTCGTTTGTACGGCCTTCCAACGGCCTCAGGGTACGCACTTCTAAACAGCCTTACATTCCATGCTGGTGTGCCCCCAATTAGGAATTTGGGCTCTTCTGTGAGACACCAATGTGCGTCCCAAATGAAACCGGGGGGCTCCCCCAGGACGTCTGCGGACGGCAGTCGGTTGCCAGCTGTTTACTTCCAGCCGGAGAAAGAAAAAGAGGACAGCTTCCCCAGGGACGATTCTGGACCCTTGGGACCATCCAGAATCACCAAAGCCTCAACTTTGCACGGCCTGGGGAACGCTCTTCCTCATGTCCAGCAATCCCCACGTCAAAACCTTTCTCAGCAGAGGCAGGCACCCTCTCCCTTGTACTAGATAGCTCGGCAGAGCCCTCCGAGAAACATGCTGCGTCATTCAGCTTGAACGTGGGACGCGGAGGGGAGAGTACGCTTTCTCCCCGTTTGGAGGCGCCTTGCGCTTGGCTTCAAAGCTGCCTGAACAGCACTAGCGGCCCGACGTCTCTGCACGGCAGGATTGTCGTTGTGGGCCGAGGCTGCGTGTTCTCTCAAAGCGAAAACCGTGCTGGCAATACCTTTCTAGAAACTCCTCCCACGGCACCACATGTTCAGCTCCGGCCGAACGAAAGGTGACCTCAGGCCTCAAGGTAAGTTCCAGTGTTTCACGTCGGGGGAGTTGGGTGTGCAGGGGTTTCCATGAGGCCATACTCCACCACGGAGTGCCTTAACTCTGCGACGCTCCTGGGGGCACACAGGATAGGAGCTCGTTCGCCAATTTCGCAGGATGACTTCTCTCCGTGCCGGAACGGCGGCTCCTGGCTTCTGAGGAACCTTAGCCTAAACAGGCCCCTGGAGAAAGCTCTTCACGTTCACAGCAAGGGCAACGTACTGCTCTCTGGCTTGCCTGGGTTGAGCGCCCCAGTCGTGAAAGAGCCTCGCGAAGGCAGTGCTGCGCAGACTCCCTTTGCCAGTCGCACGGCCTCCTTGACTGAAAGAGAACTGCAGTGCCAGAAGGCTCCTTGCTGACGACTGGCTCCAGGAGGAGAGTCGGGACAGCACTCTCACAGAAGCGAAAGCTGGGCTGTGGGCCCAGCCTGAGGACCAGCACGTTTTCCACACTTAACACAGCTAAGGCATGAGCCAGACGACAGCCTTGGTCACTGAGGCCTATCTAAGGTACTGCCATACTCACCCACTAGATCCCACGCAGAGGTCCCTGTGCCCAAAAGGGCCTCCACGGAAGGGCCCTGTTCCTCCCGTGTGTTTCCTCGAGGGAATCACAAACCACTGAGGATAACTACGTGAGCTCCGCTTTGAAACTGGGCGACACTGGGCAAACCTTATTCCCCTCCGTGGTAGACGGGACAGTTGCGGGTCCTAAGCTGCCTGAAGCACACTCCTCGCGCCCACCTTCTCTTTGCTGCCGGAAGGCCTCACATAAGAGGCCTGAGTTTACTCGTGACGGAAGCCGTCTGAGTGTACTCGTGTGAGGCCTGCTGCTCTCAGTTCCTTGCTGGGAGCTTCAGCAAGAGCACTCTGGAGCTCGCCGACAAAAGAATTGTGAGCCCCCCCGGCCTCAAGTAAAAGTCCAGATTTCCCCCGTCAGTAACACCTCGGAGTGCCATAGGAGCGAAGAAGCATGCGTTAACGGAGTGCTTCAACAGTGCTAGGGATTTATTTCACGAGACACTGTGCACTCACGTTCGTTGTAAGAACTGTCAAAGGGCACTGTATGCCGTCCAACCCCTCTGTTGCGTTTGAGCCACAGGAAGTAAATGCATTCGTTTGATTAAGCTCCGTGAACGTGCAACGACGATGGCGAAGCGCTGCCCTGTTCGCTCCAAAGCTCTCGTTTGTACGGCCTTCCAACGGCCTCAGGGTACGCACTTCTAAACAGCCTTACATTCCATGCTGGTGTGCCCCCAATTAGGAATTTGGGCTCTTCTGTGAGACACCAATGTGCGTCCCAAATGAAACCGGGGGGCTCCCCCAGGACGTCTGCGGACGGCAGTCGGTTGCCAGCTGTTTACTTCCAGCCGGAGAAAGAAAAAGAGGACAGCTTCCCCAGGGACGATTCTGGACCCTTGGGACCATCCAGAATCACCAAAGCCTCAACTTTGCACGGCCTGGGGAACGCTCTTCCTCATGTCCAGCAATCCCCACGTCAAAACCTTTCTCAGCAGAGGCAGGCACCCTCTCCCTTGTACTAGATAGCTCGGCAGAGCCCTCCGAGAAACACGCTGCGTCATTCAGCTTGAACGTGGGACGCGGAGGGGAGAGTACGCTTTCTCCCCGTTTGGAGGCGCCTTGCGCTTGGCTTCAAAGCTGCCTGAACAGCACTAGCGGCCCGACGTCTCTGCACGGCAGGATTGTCGTTGTGGGCCGAGGCTGCGTGTTCTCTCAAAGCGAAAACCGTGCTGGCAATACCTTTCTAGAAACTCCTCCCACGGCACCACATGTTCAGCTCCGGCCGAACGAAAGGTGACCTCAGGCCTCAAGGTAAGTTCCAGTGTTTCACGTCGGGGGAGTTGGGTGTGCAGGGGTTTCCATGAGGCCATACTCCACCACGGAGTGCCTTAACTCTGCGACGCTCCTGGGGGCACACAGGATAGGAGCTCGTTCGCCAATTTCGCAGGATGACTTCTCTCCGTGCCGGAACGGCGGCTCCTGGCTTCTGAGGAACCTTAGCCTAAACAGGCCCCTGGAGAAAGCTCTTCACGTTCACAGCAAGGGCAACGTACTGCTCTCTGGCTTGCCTGGGTTGAGCGCCCCAGTCGTCAAAGAGCCTCGCGAAGGCAGCGCTGCGCGGGCTCCCTTTGCCAGTCGCACGGCCTCCTTGACTGAAAGAGAACTGCAGTGCCAGAAGGCTCCGTGCTGACGACTGGCTCCAGGAGGAGACTCGGGACAGCACTCTCACAGAAGCGAAAGCTGGGCTGTGGGCCCAGCCTGAGGACCAGCACGTTTTCCACACTTAACACAGCTAAGGCATGAGCCAGACGACAGCCTTGGTCACTGAGGCCTCCCTGAGGTACTGCCATACTTACCCACTAGATCCCACGCGGAGGTCCCTGTGCCCAAAAGGGCCTCCACGGAAGGGCCCTGTTCCTCCCGTGTGTTTCCTCGAGGGAATCAGAAACCACTGAGGATAACTACGTGAGCTCCGCTTTGAAACTGGGCGACCCTGGGCAAACCTTATTCCCCTCCGTGGTAGACGGGACAGTTGCGGGTCCTAAGCTGCCTGAAGCACACTCCTCGCGCCCACCTTCTCTTTGCTGCCGGAAGGCCTCACATAAGAGGCCTGAGTTTACTCGTGACGGAAGCCGTCTGAGTGTACTCGTGTGAGGCCTGCTGCTCTCAGTTCCTTGCTGGGAGCTTCAGCAAGAGCACTCTGGAGCTCGCCGACAAAAGAATTGTGAGCCCCCCCGGCCTCAAGTAAAAGTCCAGATTTCCCCCGTCAGTAACACCTCGGAGTGCCATAGGAGCGAAGAAGCATGCGTTAACGGAGTGCTTCAACAGTGCTAGGGATTTATTTCACGAGACACTGTGCACTCACGTTCGTTGTAAGAACTGTCAAAGGGCACTGTATGCCGTCCAACCCCTCTGTTGCGTTTGAGCCACAGGAAGTAAATGCATTCGTTTGATTAAGCTCCGTGAACGTGCAACGACGATGGCGAAGCGCTGCCCTGTTCGCTCCAAAGCTCTCGTTTGTACGGCCTTCCAACGGCCTCAGGGTACGCACTTCTAAACAGCCTTACATTCCATGCTGGTGTGCCCCCAATTAGGAATTTGGGCTCTTCTGTGAGACACCAATGTGCGTCCCAAATGAAACCGGGGGGCTCCCCCAGGACGTCTGCGGACGGCAGTCGGTTGCCAGCTGTTTACTTCCAGCCGGAGAAAGAAAAAGAGGACAGCTTCCCCAGGGACGATTCTGGACCCTTGGGACCATCCAGAATCACCAAAGCCTCAACTTTGCACGGCCTGGGGAACGCTCTTCCTCATGTCCAGCAATCCCCACGTCAAAACCTTTCTCAGCAGAGGCAGGCACCCTCTCCCTTGTACTAGATAGCTCGGCAGAGCCCTCCGAGAAACACGCTGCGTCATTCAGCTTGAACGTGGGACGCGGAGGGGAGAGTACGCTTTCTCCCCGTTTGGAGGCGCCTTGCGCTTGGCTTCAAAGCTGCCTGAACAGCACTAGCGGCCCGACGTCTCTGCACGGCAGGATTGTCGTTGTGGGCCGAGGCTGCGTGTTCTCTCAAAGCGAAAACCGTGCTGGCAATACCTTTCTAGAAACTCCTCCCACGGCACCACATGTTCAGCTCCGGCCGAACGAAAGGTGACCTCAGGCCTCAAGGTAAGTTCCAGTGTTTCACGTCGGGGGAGTTGGGTGTGCAGGGGTTTCCATGAGGCCATACTCCACCACGGAGTGCCTTAACTCTGCGACGCTCCTGGGGGCACACAGGATAGGAGCTCGTTCGCCAATTTCGCAGGATGACTTCTCTCCGTGCCGGAACGGCGGCTCCTGGCTTCTGAGGAACCTTAGCCTAAACAGGCCCCTGGAGAAAGCTCTTCACGTTCACAGCAAGGGCAACGTACTGCTCTCTGGCTTGCCTGGGTTGAGCGCCCCAGTCGTCAAAGAGCCTCGCGAAGGCAGCGCTGCGCGGGCTCCCTTTGCCAGTCGCACGGCCTCCTTGACTGAAAGAGAACTGCAGTGCCAGAAGGCTCCGTGCTGACGACTGGCTCCAGGAGGAGACTCGGGACAGCACTCTCACAGAAGCGAAAGCTGGGCTGTGGGCCCAGCCTGAGGACCAGCACGTTTTCCACACTTAACACAGCTAAGGCATGAGCCAGACGACAGCCTTGGTCACTGAGGCCTCCCTGAGGTACTGCCATACTTACCCACTAGATCCCACGCGGAGGTCCCTGTGCCCAAAAGGGCCTCCACGGAAGGGCCCTGTTCCTCCCGTGTGTTTCCTCGAGGGAATCAGAAACCACTGAGGATAACTACGTGAGCTCCGCTTTGAAACTGGGCGACCCTGGGCAAACCTTATTCCCCTCCGTGGTAGACGGGACAGTTGCGGGTCCTAAGCTGCCTGAAGCACACTCCTCGCGCCCACCTTCTCTTTGCTGCCGGAAGGCCTCACATAAGAGGCCTGAGTTTACTCGTGACGGAAGCCGTCTGAGTGTACTCGTGTGAGGCCTGCTGCTCTCAGTTCCTTGCTGGGAGCTTCAGCAAGAGCACTCTGGAGCTCGCCGACAAAAGAATTGTGAGCCCCCCCGGCCTCAAGTAAAAGTCCAGATTTCCCCCGTCAGTAACACCTCGGAGTGCCATAGGAGCGAAGAAGCATGCGTTAACGGAGTGCTTCAACAGTGCTAGGGATTTATTTCACGAGACACTGTGCACTCACGTTCGTTGTAAGAACTGTCAAAGGGCACTGTATGCCGTCCAACCCCTCTGTTGCGTTTGAGCCACAGGAAGTAAATGCATTCGTTTGATTAAGCTCCGTGAACGTGCAACGACGATGGCGAAGCGCTGCCCTGTTCGCTCCAAAGCTCTCGTTTGTACGGCCTTCCAACGGCCTCAGGGTACGCACTTCTAAACAGCCTTACATTCCATGCTGGTGTGCCCCCAATTAGGAATTTGGGCTCTTCTGTGAGACACCAATGTGCGTCCCAAATGAAACCGGGGGGCTCCCCCAGGACGTCTGCGGACGGCAGTCGGTTGCCAGCTGTTTACTTCCAGCCGGAGAAAGAAAAAGAGGACAGCTTCCCCAGGGACGATTCTGGACCCTTGGGACCATCCAGAATCACCAAAGCCTCAACTTTGCACGGCCTGGGGAACGCTCTTCCTCATGTCCAGCAATCCCCACGTCAAAACCTTTCTCAGCAGAGGCAGGCACCCTCTCCCTTGTACTAGATAGCTCGGCAGAGCCCTCCGAGAAACACGCTGCGTCATTCAGCTTGAACGTGGGACGCGGAGGGGAGAGTACGCTTTCTCCCCGTTTGGAGGCGCCTTGCGCTTGGCTTCAAAGCTGCCTGAACAGCACTAGCGGCCCGACGTCTCTGCACGGCAGGATTGTCGTTGTGGGCCGAGGCTGCGTGTTCTCTGAAAGCGAAAACCGTGCTGGCAATACCTTTCTAGAAACTCCTCCCACGGCACCACATGTTCAGCTCCGGCCGAACGAAAGGTGACCTCAGGCCTCAAGGTAAGTTCCAGTGTTTCACGTCGGGGGAGTTGGGTGTGCAGGGGTTTCCATGAGGCCATACTCCACCACGGAGTGCCTTAACTCTGCGACGCTCCTGGGGGCACACAGGATAGGAGCTCGTTCGCCAATTTCGCAGGATGACTTCTCTCCGTGCCGGAACGGCGGCTCCTGGCTTCTGAGGAACCTTAGCCTAAACAGGCCCCTGGAGAAAGCTCTTCACGTTCACAGCAAGGGCAACGTACTGCTCTCTGGCTTGCCTGGGTTGAGCGCCCCAGTCGTCAAAGAGCCTCGCGAAGGCAGCGCTGCGCGGGCTCCCTTTGCCAGTCGCACGGCCTCCTTGACTGAAAGAGAACTGCAGTGCCAGAAGGCTCCGTGCTGACGACTGGCTCCAGGAGGAGACTCGGGACAGCACTCTCACAGAAGCGAAAGCTGGGCTGTGGGCCCAGCCTGAGGACCAGCACGTTTTCCACACTTAACACAGCTAAGGCATGAGCCAGACGACAGCCTTGGTCACTGAGGCCTCCCTGAGGTACTGCCATACTCACCCACTAGATCCCACGCGGAGGTCCCTGTGCCCAAAAGGGCCTCCACGGAAGGGCCCTGTTCCTCCCGTGTGTTTCCTCGAGGGAATCAGAAACCACTGAGGATAACTACGTGAGCTCCGCTTTGAAACTGGGCGACCCTGGGCAAACCTTATTCCCCTCCGTGGTAGACGGGACAGTTGCGGGTCCTAAGCTGCCTGAAGCACACTCCTCGCGCCCACCTTCTCTTTGCTGCCGGAAGGCCTCACATAAGAGGCCTGAGTTTACTCGTGACGGAAGCCGTCTGAGTGTACTCGTGTGAGGCCTGCTGCTCTCAGTTCCTTGCTGGGAGCTTCAGCAAGAGCACTCTGGAGCTCGCCGACAAAAGAATTGTGAGCCCCCCCGGCCTCAAGTAAAAGTCCAGATTTCCCCCGTCAGTAACACCTCGGAGTGCCATAGGAGCGAAGAAGCATGCGTTAACGGAGTGCTTCAACAGTGCTAGGGATTTATTTCACGAGACACTGTGCACTCACGTTCGTTGTAAGAACTGTCAAAGGGCACTGTATGCCGTCCAACCCCTCTGTTGCGTTTGAGCCACAGGAAGTAAATGCATTCGTTTGATTAAGCTCCGTGAACGTGCAACGACGATGGCGAAGCGCTGCCCTGTTCGCTCCAAAGCTCTCGTTTGTACGGCCTTCCAACGGCCTCAGGGTACGCACTTCTAAACAGCCTTACATTCCATGCTGGTGTGCCCCCAATTAGGAATTTGGGCTCTTCTGTGAGACACCAATGTGCGTCCCAAATGAAACCGGGGGGCTCCCCCAGGACGTCTGCGGACGGCAGTCGGTTGCCAGCTGTTTACTTCCAGCTGGAGAAAGAAAAAGAGGACAGCTTCCCCAGGGACGATTCTGGACCCTTGGGACCATCCAGAATCACCAAAGCCTCAACTTTGCACGGCCTGGGGAACGCTCTTCCTCATGTCCAGCAATCCCCACGTCAAAACCTTTCTCAGCAGAGGCAGGCACCCTCTCCCTTGTACTAGATAGCTCGGCAGAGCCCTCCGAGAAACACGCTGCGTCATTCAGCTTGAACGTGGGACGCGGAGGGGAGAGTACGCTTTCTCCCCGTTTGGAGGCGCCTTGCGCTTGGCTTCAAAGCTGCCTGAACAGCACTAGCGGCCCGACGTCTCTGCACGGCAGGATTGTCGTTGTGGGCCGAGGCTGCGTGTTCTCTCAAAGCGAAAACCGTGCTGGCAATACCTTTCTAGAAACTCCTCCCACGGCACCACATGTTCAGCTCCGGCCGAACGAAAGGTGACCTCAGGCCTCAAGGTAAGTTCCAGTGTTTCACGTCGGGGGAGTTGGGTGTGCAGGGGTTTCCATGAGGCCATACTCCACCACGGAGTGCCTTAACTCTGCGACGCTCCTGGGGGCACACAGGATAGGAGCTCGTTCGCCAATTTCGCAGGATGACTTCTCTCCGTGCCGGAACGGCGGCTCCTGGCTTCTGAGGAACCTTAGCCTAAACAGGCCCCTGGAGAAAGCTCTTCACGTTCACAGCAAGGGCAACGTACTGCTCTCTGGCTTGCCTGGGTTGAGCGCCCCAGTCGTCAAAGAGCCTCGCGAAGGCAGCGTTGCGCGGGCTCCCTTTGCCAGTCGCACGGCCTCCTTGACTGAAAGAGAACTGCAGTGCCAGAAGGCTCCGTGCTGACGACTGGCTCCAGGAGGAGACTCGGGACAGCACTCTCACAGAAGCGAAAGCTGGGCTGTGGGCCCAGCCTGAGGACCAGCACGTTTTCCACACTTAACACAGCTAAGGCATGAGCCAGACGACAGCCTTGGTCACTGAGGCCTATCTAAGGTACTGCCATACTCACCCACTAGATCCCACGCAGAGGTCCCTGTGCCCAAAAGGGCCTCCACGGAAGGGCCCTGTTCCTCCCGTGTGTTTCCTCGAGGGAATCAGAAACCACTGAGGATAACTACGTGAGCTCCGCTTTGAAACTGGGCGACCCTGGGCAAACCTTATTCCCCTCCGTGGTAGACGGGACAGTTGCGGGTCCTAAGCTGCCTGAAGCACACTCCTCGCGCCCACCTTCTCTTTGCTGCCGGAAGGCCTCACATAAGAGGCCTGAGTTTACTCGTGACGGAAGCCGTCTGAGTGTACTCGTGTGAGGCCTGCTGCTCTCAGTTCCTTGCTGGGAGCTTCAGCAAGAGCACTCTGGAGCTCGCCGACAAAAGAATTGTGAGCCCCCCCCGGCCTCAAGTAAAAGTCCAGATTTCCCCTGTCAGTAACACCTCGGAGTGCCATAGGAGCGAAGAAGCATGCGTTAACGGAGTGCTTCAACAGTGCTAGGGATTTATTTCACGAGACACTGTGCACTCACGTTCGTTGTAAGAACTGTCAAAGGGCACTGTATGCCGTCCAACCCCTCTGTTGCGTTTGAGCCACAGGAAGTAAATGCATTCGTTTGATTAAGCTCCGTGAACGTGCAACGACGATGGCGAAGCGCTGCCCTGTTCGCTCCAAAGCTCTCGTTTGTACGGCCTTCCAACGGCCTCAGGGTACGCACTTCTAAACAGCCTTACATTCCATGCTGGTGTGCCCCCAATTAGGAATTTGGGCTCTTCTGTGAGACACCAATGTGCGTCCCAAATGAAACCGGGGGGCTCCCCCAGGACGTCTGCGGACGGCAGTCGGTTGCCAGCTGTTTACTTCCAGCCGGAGAAAGAAAAAGAGGACAGCTTCCCCAGGGACGATTCTGGACCCTTGGGACCATCCAGAATCACCAAAGCCTCAACTTTGCACGGCCTGGGGAACGCTCTTCCTCATGTCCAGCAATCCCCACGTCAAAACCTTTCTCAGCAGAGGCAGGCACCCTCTCCCTTGTACTAGATAGCTCGGCAGAGCCCTCCGAGAAACACGCTGCGTCATTCAGCTTGAACGTGGGACGCGGAGGGGAGAGTACGCTTTCTCCCCGTTTGGAGGCGCCTTGCGCTTGGCTTCAAAGCTGCCTGAACAGCACTAGCGGCCCGACGTCTCTGCACGGCAGGATTGTCGTTGTGGGCCGAGGCTGCGTGTTCTCTGAAAGCGAAAACCGTGCTGGCAATACCTTTCTAGAAACTCCTCCCACGGCACCACATGTTCAGCTCCGGCCGAACGAAAGGTGACCTCAGGCCTCAAGGTAAGTTCCAGTGTTTCACGTCGGGGGAGTTGGGTGTGCAGGGGTTTCCATGAGGCCATACTCCACCACGGAGTGCCTTAACTCTGCGACGCTCCTGGGGGCACACAGGATAGGAGCTCGTTCGCCAATTTCGCAGGATGACTTCTCTCCGTGCCGGAACGGCGGCTCCTGGCTTCTGAGGAACCTTAGCCTAAACAGGCCCCTGGAGAAAGCTCTTCACGTTCACAGCAAGGGCAACGTACTGCTCTCTGGCTTGCCTGGGTTGAGCGCCCCAGTCGTCAAAGAGCCTCGCGAAGGCAGCGCTGCGCGGGCTCCCTTTGCCAGTCGCACGGCCTCCTTGACTGAAAGAGAACTGCAGTGCCAGAAGGCTCCGTGCTGACGACTGGCTCCAGGAGGAGACTCGGGACAGCACTCTCACAGAAGCGAAAGCTGGGCTGTGGGCCCAGCCTGAGGACCAGCACGTTTTCCACACTTAACACAGCTAAGGCATGAGCCAGACGACAGCCTTGGTCACTGAGGCCTATCTAAGGTACTGCCATACTCACCCACTAGATCCCACGCAGAGGTCCCTGTGCCCAAAAGGGCCTCCACGGAAGGGCCCTGTTCCTCCCGTGTGTTTCCTCGAGGGAATCAGAAACCACTGAGGATAACTACGTGAGCTCCGCTTTGAAACTGGGCGACCCTGGGCAAACCTTATTCCCCTCCGTGGTAGACGGGACAGTTGCGGGTCCTAAGCTGCCTGAAGCACACTCCTCGCGCCCACCTTCTCTTTGCTGCCGGAAGGCCTCACATAAGAGGCCTGAGTTTACTCGTGACGGAAGCCGTCTGAGTGTACTCGTGTGAGGCCTGCTGCTCTCAGTTCCTTGCTGGGAGCTTCAGCAAGAGCACTCTGGAGCTCGCCGACAAAAGAATTGTGAGCCCCCCCCGGCCTCAAGTAAAAGTCCAGATTTCCCCCGTCAGTAACACCTCGGAGTGCCATAGGAGCGAAGAAGCATGCGTTAACGGAGTGCTTCAACAGTGCTAGGGATTTATTTCACGAGACACTGTGCACTCACGTTCGTTGTAAGAACTGTCAAAGGGCACTGTATGCCGTCCAACCCCTCTGTTGCGTTTGAGCCACAGGAAGTAAATGCATTCGTTTGATTAAGCTCCGTGAACGTGCAACGACGATGGCGAAGCGCTGCCCTGTTCGCTCCAAAGCTCTCGTTTGTACGGCCTTCCAACGGCCTCAGGGTACGCACTTCTAAACAGCCTTACATTCCATGCTGGTGTGCCCCCAATTAGGAATTTGGGCTCTTCTGTGAGACACCAATGTGCGTCCCAAATGAAACCGGGGGGCTCCCCCAGGACGTCTGCGGACGGCAGTCGGTTGCCAGCTGTTTACTTCCAGCCGGAGAAAGAAAAAGAGGACAGCTTCCCCAGGGACGATTCTGGACCCTTGGGACCATCCAGAATCACCAAAGCCTCAACTTTGCACGGCCTGGGGAACGCTCTTCCTCATGTCCAGCAATCCCCACGTCAAAACCTTTCTCAGCAGAGGCAGGCACCCTCTCCCTTGTACTAGATAGCTCGGCAGAGCCCTCCGAGAAACACGCTGCGTCATTCAGCTTGAACGTGGGACGCGGAGGGGAGAGTACGCTTTCTCCCCGTTTGGAGGCGCCTTGCGCTTGGCTTCAAAGCTGCCTGAACAGCACTAGCGGCCCGACGTCTCTGCACGGCAGGATTGTCGTTGTGGGCCGAGGCTGCGTGTTCTCTCAAAGCGAAAACCGTGCTGGCAATACCTTTCTAGAAACTCCTCCCACGGCACCACATGTTCAGCTCCGGCCGAACGAAAGGTGACCTCAGGCCTCAAGGTAAGTTCCAGTGTTTCACGTCGGGGGAGTTGGGTGTGCAGGGGTTTCCATGAGGCCATACTCCACCACGGAGTGCCTTAACTCTGCGACGCTCCTGGGGGCACACAGGATAGGAGCTCGTTCGCCAATTTCGCAGGATGACTTCTCTCCGTGCCGGAACGGCGGCTCCTGGCTTCTGAGGAACCTTAGCCTAAACAGGCCCCTGGAGAAAGCTCTTCACGTTCACAGCAAGGGCAACGTACTGCTCTCTGGCTTGCCTGGGTTGAGCGCCCCAGTCGTCAAAGAGCCTCGCGAAGGCAGCGCTGCGCGGGCTCCCTTTGCCAGTCGCACGGCCTCCTTGACTGAAAGAGAACTGCAGTGCCAGAAGGCTCCGTGCTGACGACTGGCTCCAGGAGGAGACTCGGGACAGCACTCTCACAGAAGCGAAAGCTGGGCTGTGGGCCCAGCCTGAGGACCAGCACGTTTTCCACACTTAACACAGCTAAGGCATGAGCCAGACGACAGCCTTGGTCACTGAGGCCTATCTAAGGTACTGCCATACTCACCCACTAGATCCCACGCAGAGGTCCCTGTGCCCAAAAGGGCCTCCACGGAAGGGCCCTGTTCCTCCCGTGTGTTTCCTCGAGGGAATCAGAAACCACTGAGGATAACTACGTGAGCTCCGCTTTGAAACTGGGCGACCCTGGGCAAACCTTATTCCCCTCCGTGGTAGACGGGACAGTTGCGGGTCCTAAGCTGCCTGAAGCACACTCCTCGCGCCCACCTTCTCTTTGCTGCCGGAAGGCCTCACATAAGAGGCCTGAGTTTACTCGTGACGGAAGCCGTCTGAGTGTACTCGTGTGAGGCCTGCTGCTCTCAGTTCCTTGCTGGGAGCTTCAGCAAGAGCACTCTGGAGCTCGCCGACAAAAGAATTGTGAGCCCCCCCCGGCCTCAAGTAAAAGTCCAGATTTCCCCCGTCAGTAACACCTCGGAGTGCCATAGGAGCGAAGAAGCATGCGTTAACGGAGTGCTTCAACAGTGCTAGGGATTTATTTCACGAGACACTGTGCACTCACGTTCGTTGTAAGAACTGTCAAAGGGCACTGTATGCCGTCCAACCCCTCTGTTGCGTTTGAGCCACAGGAAGTAAATGCATTCGTTTGATTAAGCTCCGTGAACGTGCAACGACGATGGCGAAGCGCTGCCCTGTTCGCTCCAAAGCTCTCGTTTGTACGGCCTTCCAACGGCCTCAGGGTACGCACTTCTAAACAGCCTTACATTCCATGCTGGTGTGCCCCCAATTAGGAATTTGGGCTCTTCTGTGAGACACCAATGTGCGTCCCAAATGAAACCGGGGGGCTCCCCCAGGACGTCTGCGGACGGCAGTCGGTTGCCAGCTGTTTACTTCCAGCCGGAGAAAGAAAAAGAGGACAGCTTCCCCAGGGACGATTCTGGACCCTTGGGACCATCCAGAATCACCAAAGCCTCAACTTTGCACGGCCTGGGGAACGCTCTTCCTCATGTCCAGCAATCCCCACGTCAAAACCTTTCTCAGCAGAGGCAGGCACCCTCTCCCTTGTACTAGATAGCTCGGCAGAGCCCTCCGAGAAACACGCTGCGTCATTCAGCTTGAACGTGGGACGCGGAGGGGAGAGTACGCTTTCTCCCCGTTTGGAGGCGCCTTGCGCTTGGCTTCAAAGCTGCCTGAACAGCACTAGCGGCCCGACGTCTCTGCACGGCAGGATTGTCGTTGTGGGCCGAGGCTGCGTGTTCTCTGAAAGCGAAAACCGTGCTGGCAATACCTTTCTAGAAACTCCTCCCACGGCACCACATGTTCAGCTCCGGCCGAACGAAAGGTGACCTCAGGCCTCAAGGTAAGTTCCAGTGTTTCACGTCGGGGGAGTTGGGTGTGCAGGGGTTTCCATGAGGCCATACTCCACCACGGAGTGCCTTAACTCTGCGACGCTCCTGGGGGCACACAGGATAGGAGCTCGTTCGCCAATTTCGCAGGATGACTTCTCTCCGTGCCGGAACGGCGGCTCCTGGCTTCTGAGGAACCTTAGCCTAAACAGGCCCCTGGAGAAAGCTCTTCACGTTCACAGCAAGGGCAACGTACTGCTCTCTGGCTTGCCTGGGTTGAGCGCCCCAGTCGTCAAAGAGCCTCGCGAAGGCAGTGCTGCGCAGACTCCCTTTGCCAGTCGCACGGCCTCCTTGACTGAAAGAGAACTGCAGTGCCAGAAGGCTCCGTGCTGACGACTGGCTCCAGGAGGAGACTCGGGACAGCACTCTCACAGAAGCGAAAGCTGGGCTGTGGGCCCAGCCTGAGGACCAGCACGTTTTCCACACTTAACACAGCTAAGGCATGAGCCAGACGACAGCCTTGGTCACTGAGGCCTATCTAAGGTACTGCCATACTCACCCACTAGATCCCACGCAGAGGTCCCTGTGCCCAAAAGGGCCTCCACGGAAGGGCCCTGTTCCTCCCGTGTGTTTCCTCGAGGGAATCAGAAACCACTGAGGATAACTACGTGAGCTCCGCTTTGAAACTGGGCGACCCTGGGCAAACCTTATTCCCCTCCGTGGTAGACGGGACAGTTGCGGGTCCTAAGCTGCCTGAAGCACACTCCTCGCGCCCACCTTCTCTTTGCTGCCGGAAGGCCTCACATAAGAGGCCTGAGTTTACTCGTGACGGAAGCCGTCTGAGTGTACTCGTGTGAGGCCTGCTGCTCTCAGTTCCTTGCTGGGAGCTTCAGCAAGAGCACTCTGGAGCTCGCCGACAAAAGAATTGTGAGCCCCCCCCGGCCTCAAGTAAAAGTCCAGATTTCCCCCGTCAGTAACACCTCGGAGTGCCATAGGAGCGAAGAAGCATGCGTTAACGGAGTGCTTCAACAGTGCTAGGGATTTATTTCACGAGACACTGTGCACTCACGTTCGTTGTAAGAACTGTCAAAGGGCACTGTATGCCGTCCAACCCCTCTGTTGCGTTTGAGCCACAGGAAGTAAATGCATTCGTTTGATTAAGCTCCGTGAACGTGCAACGACGATGGCGAAGCGCTGCCCTGTTCGCTCCAAAGCTCTCGTTTGTACGGCCTTCCAACGGCCTCAGGGTACGCACTTCTAAACAGCCTTACATTCCATGCTGGTGTGCCCCCAATTAGGAATTTGGGCTCTTCTGTGAGACACCAATGTGCGTCCCAAATGAAACCGGGGGGCTCCCCCAGGACGTCTGCGGACGGCAGTCGGTTGCCAGCTGTTTACTTCCAGCCGGAGAAAGAAAAAGAGGACAGCTTCCCCAGGGACGATTCTGGACCCTTGGGACCATCCAGAATCACCAAAGCCTCAACTTTGCACGGCCTGGGGAACGCTCTTCCTCATGTCCAGCAATCCCCACGTCAAAACCTTTCTCAGCAGAGGCAGGCACCCTCTCCCTTGTACTAGATAGCTCGGCAGAGCCCTCCGAGAAACATGCTGCGTCATTCAGCTTGAACGTGGGACGCGGAGGGGAGAGTACGCTTTCTCCCCGTTTGGAGGCGCCTTGCGCTTGGCTTCAAAGCTGCCTGAACAGCACTAGCGGCCCGACGTCTCTGCACGGCAGGATTGTCGTTGTGGGCCGAGGCTGCGTGTTCTCTCAAAGCGAAAACCGTGCTGGCAATACCTTTCTAGAAACTCCTCCCACGGCACCACATGTTCAGCTCCGGCCGAACGAAAGGTGACCTCAGGCCTCAAGGTAAGTTCCAGTGTTTCACGTCGGGGGAGTTGGGTGTGCAGGGGTTTCCATGAGGCCATACTCCACCACGGAGTGCCTTAACTCTGCGACGCTCCTGGGGGCACACAGGATAGGAGCTCGTTCGCCAATTTCGCAGGATGACTTCTCTCCGTGCCGGAACGGCGGCTCCTGGCTTCTGAGGAACCTTAGCCTAAACAGGCCCCTGGAGAAAGCTCTTCACGTTCACAGCAAGGGCAACGTACTGCTCTCTGGCTTGCCTGGGTTGAGCGCCCCAGTCGTCAAAGAGCCTCGCGAAGGCAGTGCTGCGCAGACTCCCTTTGCCAGTCGCACGGCCTCCTTGACTGAAAGAGAACTGCAGTGCCAGAAGGCTCCGTGCTGACGACTGGCTCCAGGAGGAGACTCGGGACAGCACTCTCACAGAAGCGAAAGCTGGGCTGTGGGCCCAGCCTGAGGACCAGCACGTTTTCCACACTTAACACAGCTAAGGCATGAGCCAGACGACAGCCTTGGTCACTGAGGCCTATCTAAGGTACTGCCATACTCACCCACTAGATCCCACGCAGAGGTCCCTGTGCCCAAAAGGGCCTCCACGGAAGGGCCCTGTTCCTCCCGTGTGTTTCCTCGAGGGAATCAGAAACCACTGAGGATAACTACGTGAGCTCCGCTTTGAAACTGGGCGACCCTGGGCAAACCTTATTCCCCTCCGTGGTAGACGGGACAGTTGCGGGTCCTAAGCTGCCTGAAGCACACTCCTCGCGCCCACCTTCTCTTTGCTGCCGGAAGGCCTCACATAAGAGGCCTGAGTTTACTCGTGACGGAAGCCGTCTGAGTGTACTCGTGTGAGGCCTGCTGCTCTCAGTTCCTTGCTGGGAGCTTCAGCAAGAGCACTCTGGAGCTCGCCGACAAAAGAATTGTGAGCCCCCCCCGGCCTCAAGTAAAAGTCCAGATTTCCCCCGTCAGTAACACCTCGGAGTGCCATAGGAGCGAAGAAGCATGCGTTAACGGAGTGCTTCAACAGTGCTAGGGATTTATTTCACGAGACACTGTGCACTCACGTTCGTTGTAAGAACTGTCAAAGGGCACTGTATGCCGTCCAACCCCTCTGTTGCGTTTGAGCCACAGGAAGTAAATGCATTCGTTTGATTAAGCTCCGTGAACGTGCAACGACGATGGCGAAGCGCTGCCCTGTTCGCTCCAAAGCTCTCGTTTGTACGGCCTTCCAACGGCCTCAGGGTACGCACTTCTAAACAGCCTTACATTCCATGCTGGTGTGCCCCCAATTAGGAATTTGGGCTCTTCTGTGAGACACCAATGTGCGTCCCAAATGAAACCGGGGGGCTCCCCCAGGACGTCTGCGGACGGCAGTCGGTTGCCAGCTGTTTACTTCCAGCCGGAGAAAGAAAAAGAGGACAGCTTCCCCAGGGACGATTCTGGACCCTTGGGACCATCCAGAATCACCAAAGCCTCAACTTTGCACGGCCTGGGGAACGCTCTTCCTCATGTCCAGCAATCCCCACGTCAAAACCTTTCTCAGCAGAGGCAGGCACCCTCTCCCTTGTACTAGATAGCTCGGCAGAGCCCTCCGAGAAACACGCTGCGTCATTCAGCTTGAACGTGGGACGCGGAGGGGAGAGTACGCTTTCTCCCCGTTTGGAGGCGCCTTGCGCTTGGCTTCAAAGCTGCCTGAACAGCACTAGCGGCCCGACGTCTCTGCACGGCAGGATTGTCGTTGTGGGCCGAGGCTGCGTGTTCTCTGAAAGCGAAAACCGTGCTGGCAATACCTTTCTAGAAACTCCTCCCACGGCACCACATGTTCAGCTCCGGCCGAACGAAAGGTGACCTCAGGCCTCAAGGTAAGTTCCAGTGTTTCACGTCGGGGGAGTTGGGTGTGCAGGGGTTTCCATGAGGCCATACTCCACCACGGAGTGCCTTAACTCTGCGACGCTCCTGGGGGCACACAGGATAGGAGCTCGTTCGCCAATTTCGCAGGATGACTTCTCTCCGTGCCGGAACGGCGGCTCCTGGCTTCTGAGGAACCTTAGCCTAAACAGGCCCCTGGAGAAAGCTCTTCACGTTCACAGCAAGGGCAACGTACTGCTCTCTGGCTTGCCTGGGTTGAGCGCCCCAGTCGTCAAAGAGCCTCGCGAAGGCAGTGCTGCGCAGACTCCCTTTGCCAGTCGCACGGCCTCCTTGACTGAAAGAGAACTGCAGTGCCAGAAGGCTCCGTGCTGACGACTGGCTCCAGGAGGAGACTCGGGACAGCACTCTCACAGAAGCGAAAGCTGGGCTGTGGGCCCAGCCTGAGGACCAGCACGTTTTCCACACTTAACACAGCTAAGGCATGAGCCAGACGACAGCCTTGGTCACTGAGGCCTATCTAAGGTACTGCCATACTCACCCACTAGATCCCACGCAGAGGTCCCTGTGCCCAAAAGGGCCTCCACGGAAGGGCCCTGTTCCTCCCGTGTGTTTCCTCGAGGGAATCAGAAACCACTGAGGATAACTACGTGAGCTCCGCTTTGAAACTGGGCGACCCTGGGCAAACCTTATTCCCCTCCGTGGTAGACGGGACAGTTGCGGGTCCTAAGCTGCCTGAAGCACACTCCTCGCGCCCACCTTCTCTTTGCTGCCGGAAGGCCTCACATAAGAGGCCTGAGTTTACTCGTGACGGAAGCCGTCTGAGTGTACTCGTGTGAGGCCTGCTGCTCTCAGTTCCTTGCTGGGAGCTTCAGCAAGAGCACTCTGGAGCTCGCCGACAAAAGAATTGTGAGCCCCCCCCGGCCTCAAGTAAAAGTCCAGATTTCCCCCGTCAGTAACACCTCGGAGTGCCATAGGAGCGAAGAAGCATGCGTTAACGGAGTGCTTCAACAGTGCTAGGGATTTATTTCACGAGACACTGTGCACTCACGTTCGTTGTAAGAACTGTCAAAGGGCACTGTATGCCGTCCAACCCCTCTGTTGCGTTTGAGCCACAGGAAGTAAATGCATTCGTTTGATTAAGCTCCGTGAACGTGCAACGACGATGGCGAAGCGCTGCCCTGTTCGCTCCAAAGCTCTCGTTTGTACGGCCTTCCAACGGCCTCAGGGTACGCACTTCTAAACAGCCTTACATTCCATGCTGGTGTGCCCCCAATTAGGAATTTGGGCTCTTCTGTGAGACACCAATGTGCGTCCCAAATGAAACCGGGGGGCTCCCCCAGGACGTCTGCGGACGGCAGTCGGTTGCCAGCTGTTTACTTCCAGCTGGAGAAAGAAAAAGAGGACAGCTTCCCCAGGGACGATTCTGGACCCTTGGGACCATCCAGAATCACCAAAGCCTCAACTTTGCACGGCCTGGGGAACGCTCTTCCTCATGTCCAGCAATCCCCACGTCAAAACCTTTCTCAGCAGAGGCAGGCACCCTCTCCCTTGTACTAGATAGCTCGGCAGAGCCCTCCGAGAAACACGCTGCGTCATTCAGCTTGAACGTGGGACGCGGAGGGGAGAGTACGCTTTCTCCCCGTTTGGAGGCGCCTTGCGCTTGGCTTCAAAGCTGCCTGAACAGCACTAGCGGCCCGACGTCTCTGCACGGCAGGATTGTCGTTGTGGGCCGAGGCTGCGTGTTCTCTCAAAGCGAAAACCGTGCTGGCAATACCTTTCTAGAAACTCCTCCCACGGCACCACATGTTCAGCTCCGGCCGAACGAAAGGTGACCTCAGGCCTCAAGGTAAGTTCCAGTGTTTCACGTCGGGGGAGTTGGGTGTGCAGGGGTTTCCATGAGGCCATACTCCACCACGGAGTGCCTTAACTCTGCGACGCTCCTGGGGGCACACAGGATAGGAGCTCGTTCGCCAATTTCGCAGGATGACTTCTCTCCGTGCCGGAACGGCGGCTCCTGGCTTCTGAGGAACCTTAGCCTAAACAGGCCCCTGGAGAAAGCTCTTCACGTTCACAGCAAGGGCAACGTACTGCTCTCTGGCTTGCCTGGGTTGAGCGCCCCAGTCGTGAAAGAGCCTCGCGAAGGCAGTGCTGCGCAGACTCCCTTTGCCAGTCGCACGGCCTCCTTGACTGAAAGAGAACTGCAGTGCCAGAAGGCTCCGTGCTGACGACTGGCTCCAGGAGGAGACTCGGGACAGCACTCTCACAGAAGCGAAAGCTGGGCTGTGGGCCCAGCCTGAGGACCAGCACGTTTTCCACACTTAACACAGCTAAGGCATGAGCCAGACGACAGCCTTGGTCACTGAGGCCTATCTAAGGTACTGCCATACTCACCCACTAGATCCCACGCAGAGGTCCCTGTGCCCAAAAGGGCCTCCACGGAAGGGCCCTGTTCCTCCCGTGTGTTTCCTCGAGGGAATCAGAAACCACTGAGGATAACTACGTGAGCTCCGCTTTGAAACTGGGCGACCCTGGGCAAACCTTATTCCCCTCCGTGGTAGACGGGACAGTTGCGGGTCCTAAGCTGCCTGAAGCACACTCCTCGCGCCCACCTTCTCTTTGCTGCCGGAAGGCCTCACATAAGAGGCCTGAGTTTACTCGTGACGGAAGCCGTCTGAGTGTACTCGTGTGAGGCCTGCTGCTCTCAGTTCCTTGCTGGGAGCTTCAGCAAGAGCACTCTGGAGCTCGCCGACAAAAGAATTGTGAGCCCCCCCCGGCCTCAAGTAAAAGTCCAGATTTCCCCCGTCAGTAACACCTCGGAGTGCCATAGGAGCGAAGAAGCATGCGTTAACGGAGTGCTTCAACAGTGCTAGGGATTTATTTCACGAGACACTGTGCACTCACGTTCGTTGTAAGAACTGTCAAAGGGCACTGTATGCCGTCCAACCCCTCTGTTGCGTTTGAGCCACAGGAAGTAAATGCATTCGTTTGATTAAGCTCCGTGAACGTGCAACGACGATGGCGAAGCGCTGCCCTGTTCGCTCCAAAGCTCTCGTTTGTACGGCCTTCCAACGGCCTCAGGGTACGCACTTCTAAACAGCCTTACATTCCATGCTGGTGTGCCCCCAATTAGGAATTTGGGCTCTTCTGTGAGACACCAATGTGCGTCCCAAATGAAACCGGGGGGCTCCCCCAGGACGTCTGCGGACGGCAGTCGGTTGCCAGCTGTTTACTTCCAGCCGGAGAAAGAAAAAGAGGACAGCTTCCCCAGGGACGATTCTGGACCCTTGGGACCATCCAGAATCACCAAAGCCTCAACTTTGCACGGCCTGGGGAACGCTCTTCCTCATGTCCAGCAATCCCCACGTCAAAACCTTTCTCAGCAGAGGCAGGCACCCTCTCCCTTGTACTAGATAGCTCGGCAGAGCCCTCCGAGAAACACGCTGCGTCATTCAGCTTGAACGTGGGACGCGGAGGGGAGAGTACGCTTTCTCCCCGTTTGGAGGCGCCTTGCGCTTGGCTTCAAAGCTGCCTGAACAGCACTAGCGGCCCGACGTCTCTGCACGGCAGGATTGTCGTTGTGGGCCGAGGCTGCGTGTTCTCTCAAAGCGAAAACCGTGCTGGCAATACCTTTCTAGAAACTCCTCCCACGGCACCACATGTTCAGCTCCGGCCGAACGAAAGGTGACCTCAGGCCTCAAGGTAAGTTCCAGTGTTTCACGTCGGGGGAGTTGGGTGTGCAGGGGTTTCCATGAGGCCATACTCCACCACGGAGTGCCTTAACTCTGCGACGCTCCTGGGGGCACACAGGATAGGAGCTCGTTCGCCAATTTCGCAGGATGACTTCTCTCCGTGCCGGAACGGCGGCTCCTGGCTTCTGAGGAACCTTAGCCTAAACAGGCCCCTGGAGAAAGCTCTTCACGTTCACAGCAAGGGCAACGTACTGCTCTCTGGCTTGCCTGGGTTGAGCGCCCCAGTCGTGAAAGAGCCTCGCGAAGGCAGTGCTGCGCAGACTCCCTTTGCCAGTCGCACGGCCTCCTTGACTGAAAGAGAACTGCAGTGCCAGAAGGCTCCGTGCTGACGACTGGCTCCAGGAGGAGACTCGGGACAGCACTCTCACAGAAGCGAAAGCTGGGCTGTGGGCCCAGCCTGAGGACCAGCACGTTTTCCACACTTAACACAGCTAAGGCATGAGCCAGACGACAGCCTTGGTCACTGAGGCCTCCCTGAGGTACTGCCATACTCACCCACTAGATCCCACGCGGAGGTCCCTGTGCCCAAAAGGGCCTCCACGGAAGGGCCCTGTTCCTCCCGTGTGTTTCCTCGAGGGAATCAGAAACCACTGAGGATAACTACGTGAGCTCCGCTTTGAAACTGGGCGACCCTGGGCAAACCTTATTCCCCTCCGTGGTAGACGGGACAGTTGCGGGTCCTAAGCTGCCTGAAGCACACTCCTCGCGCCCACCTTCTCTTTGCTGCCGGAAGGCCTCACATAAGAGGCCTGAGTTTACTCGTGACGGAAGCCGTCTGAGTGTACTCGTGTGAGGCCTGCTGCTCTCAGTTCCTTGCTGGGAGCTTCAGCAAGAGCACTCTGGAGCTCGCCGACAAAAGAATTGTGAGCCCCCCCGGCCTCAAGTAAAAGTCCAGATTTCCCCCGTCAGTAACACCTCGGAGTGCCATAGGAGCGAAGAAGCATGCGTTAACGGAGTGCTTCAACAGTGCTAGGGATTTATTTCACGAGACACTGTGCACTCACGTTCGTTGTAAGAACTGTCAAAGGGCACTGTATGCCGTCCAACCCCTCTGTTGCGTTTGAGCCACAGGAAGTAAATGCATTCGTTTGATTAAGCTCCGTGAACGTGCAACGACGATGGCGAAGCGCTGCCCTGTTCGCTCCAAAGCTCTCGTTTGTACGGCCTTCCAACGGCCTCAGGGTACGCACTTCTAAACAGCCTTACATTCCATGCTGGTGTGCCCCCAATTAGGAATTTGGGCTCTTCTGTGAGACACCAATGTGCGTCCCAAATGAAACCGGGGGGCTCCCCCAGGACGTCTGCGGACGGCAGTCGGTTGCCAGCTGTTTACTTCCAGCCGGAGAAAGAAAAAGAGGACAGCTTCCCCAGGGACGATTCTGGACCCTTGGGACCATCCAGAATCACCAAAGCCTCAACTTTGCACGGCCTGGGGAACGCTCTTCCTCATGTCCAGCAATCCCCACGTCAAAACCTTTCTCAGCAGAGGCAGGCACCCTCTCCCTTGTACTAGATAGCTCGGCAGAGCCCTCCGAGAAACACGCTGCATCATTCAGCTTGAACGTGGGACGCGGAGGGGAGAGTACGCTTTCTCCCCGTTTGGAGGCACCTTGCGCTTGGCTTCAAAGCTGCCTGAACAGCACTAGCGGCCCGACGTCTCTGCACGGCAGGATTGTCGTTGTGGGCCGAGGCTGCGTGTTCTCTCAAAGCGAAAACCGTGCTGGCAATACCTTTCTAGAAACTCCTCCCACGGCACCACATGTTCAGCTCCGGCCGAACGAAAGGTGACCTCAGGCCTCAAGGTAAGTTCCAGTGTTTCACGTCGGGGGAGTTGGGTGTGCAGGGGTTTCCATGAGGCCATACTCCACCACGGAGTGCCTTAACTCTGCGACGCTCCTGGGGGCACACAGGATAGGAGCTCGTTCGCCAATTTCGCAGGATGACTTCTCTCCGTGCCGGAACGGCGGCTCCTGGCTTCTGAGGAACCTTAGCCTAAACAGGCCCCTGGAGAAAGCTCTTCACGTTCACAGCAAGGGCAACGTACTGCTCTCTGGCTTGCCTGGGTTGAGCGCCCCAGTCGTCAAAGAGCCTCGCGAAGGCAGTGCTGCGCAGACTCCCTTTGCCAGTCGCACGGCCTCCTTGACTGAAAGAGAACTGCAGTGCCAGAAGGCTCCGTGCTGACGACTGGCTCCAGGAGGAGACTCGGGACAGCACTCTCACAGAAGCGAAAGCTGGGCTGTGGGCCCAGCCTGAGGACCAGCACGTTTTCCACACTTAACACAGCTAAGGCATGAGCCAGACGACAGCCTTGGTCACTGAGGCCTATCTAAGGTACTGCCATACTCACCCACTAGATCCCACGCAGAGGTCCCTGTGCCCAAAAGGGCCTCCACGGAAGGGCCCTGTTCCTCCCGTGTGTTTCCTCGAGGGAATCAGAAACCACTGAGGATAACTACGTGAGCTCCGCTTTGAAACTGGGCGACCCTGGGCAAACCTTATTCCCCTCCGTGGTAGACGGGACAGTTGCGGGTCCTAAGCTGCCTGAAGCACACTCCTCGCGCCCACCTTCTCTTTGCTGCCGGAAGGCCTCACATAAGAGGCCTGAGTTTACTCGTGACGGAAGCCGTCTGAGTGTACTCGTGTGAGGCCTGCTGCTCTCAGTTCCTTGCTGGGAGCTTCAGCAAGAGCACTCTGGAGCTCGCCGACAAAAGAATTGTGAGCCCCCCCCGGCCTCAAGTAAAAGTCCAGATTTCCCCCGTCAGTAACACCTCGGAGTGCCATAGGAGCGAAGAAGCATGCGTTAACGGAGTGCTTCAACAGTGCTAGGGATTTATTTCACGAGACACTGTGCACTCACGTTCGTTGTAAGAACTGTCAAAGGGCACTGTATGCCGTCCAACCCCTCTGTTGCGTTTGAGCCACAGGAAGTAAATGCATTCGTTTGATTAAGCTCCGTGAACGTGCAACGACGATGGCGAAGCGCTGCCCTGTTCGCTCCAAAGCTCTCGTTTGTACGGCCTTCCAACGGCCTCAGGGTACGCACTTCTAAACAGCCTTACATTCCATGCTGGTGTGCCCCCAATTAGGAATTTGGGCTCTTCTGTGAGACACCAATGTGCGTCCCAAATGAAACCGGGGGGCTCCCCCAGGACGTCTGCGGACGGCAGTCGGTTGCCAGCTGTTTACTTCCAGCCGGAGAAAGAAAAAGAGGACAGCTTCCCCAGGGACGATTCTGGACCCTTGGGACCATCCAGAATCACCAAAGCCTCAACTTTGCACGGCCTGGGGAACGCTCTTCCTCATGTCCAGCAATCCCCACGTCAAAACCTTTCTCAGCAGAGGCAGGCACCCTCTCCCTTGTACTAGATAGCTCGGCAGAGCCCTCCGAGAAACACGCTGCGTCATTCAGCTTGAACGTGGGACGCGGAGGGGAGAGTACGCTTTCTCCCCGTTTGGAGGCGCCTTGCGCTTGGCTTCAAAGCTGCCTGAACAGCACTAGCGGCCCGACGTCTCTGCACGGCAGGATTGTCGTTGTGGGCCGAGGCTGCGTGTTCTCTCAAAGCGAAAACCGTGCTGGCAATACCTTTCTAGAAACTCCTCCCACGGCACCACATGTTCAGCTCCGGCCGAACGAAAGGTGACCTCAGGCCTCAAGGTAAGTTCCAGTGTTTCACGTCGGGGGAGTTGGGTGTGCAGGGGTTTCCATGAGGCCATACTCCACCACGGAGTGCCTTAACTCTGCGACGCTCCTGGGGGCACACAGGATAGGAGCTCGTTCGCCAATTTCGCAGGATGACTTCTCTCCGTGCCGGAACGGCGGCTCCTGGCTTCTGAGGAACCTTAGCCTAAACAGGCCCCTGGAGAAAGCTCTTCACGTTCACAGCAAGGGCAACGTACTGCTCTCTGGCTTGCCTGGGTTGAGCGCCCCAGTCGTCAAAGAGCCTCGCGAAGGCAGTGCTGCGCAGACTCCCTTTGCCAGTCGCACGGCCTCCTTGACTGAAAGAGAACTGCAGTGCCAGAAGGCTCCGTGCTGACGACTGGCTCCAGGAGGAGACTCGGGACAGCACTCTCACAGAAGCGAAAGCTGGGCTGTGGGCCCAGCCTGAGGACCAGCACGTTTTCCACACTTAACACAGCTAAGGCATGAGCCAGACGACAGCCTTGGTCACTGAGGCCTATCTAAGGTACTGCCATACTCACCCACTAGATCCCACGCAGAGGTCCCTGTGCCCAAAAGGGCCTCCACGGAAGGGCCCTGTTCCTCCCGTGTGTTTCCTCGAGGGAATCAGAAACCACTGAGGATAACTACGTGAGCTCCGCTTTGAAACTGGGCGACCCTGGGCAAACCTTATTCCCCTCCGTGGTAGACGGGACAGTTGCGGGTCCTAAGCTGCCTGAAGCACACTCCTCGCGCCCACCTTCTCTTTGCTGCCGGAAGGCCTCACATAAGAGGCCTGAGTTTACTCGTGACGGAAGCCGTCTGAGTGTACTCGTGTGAGGCCTGCTGCTCTCAGTTCCTTGCTGGGAGCTTCAGCAAGAGCACTCTGGAGCTCGCCGACAAAAGAATTGTGAGCCCCCCCCGGCCTCAAGTAAAAGTCCAGATTTCCCCCGTCAGTAACACCTCGGAGTGCCATAGGAGCGAAGAAGCATGCGTTAACGGAGTGCTTCAACAGTGCTAGGGATTTATTTCACGAGACACTGTGCACTCACGTTCGTTGTAAGAACTGTCAAAGGGCACTGTATGCCGTCCAACCCCTCTGTTGCGTTTGAGCCACAGGAAGTAAATGCATTCGTTTGATTAAGCTCCGTGAACGTGCAACGACGATGGCGAAGCGCTGCCCTGTTCGCTCCAAAGCTCTCGTTTGTACGGCCTTCCAACGGCCTCAGGGTACGCACTTCTAAACAGCCTTACATTCCATGCTGGTGTGCCCCCAATTAGGAATTTGGGCTCTTCTGTGAGACACCAATGTGCGTCCCAAATGAAACCGGGGGGCTCCCCCAGGACGTCTGCGGACGGCAGTCGGTTGCCAGCTGTTTACTTCCAGCCGGAGAAAGAAAAAGAGGACAGCTTCCCCAGGGACGATTCTGGACCCTTGGGACCATCCAGAATCACCAAAGCCTCAACTTTGCACGGCCTGGGGAACGCTCTTCCTCATGTCCAGCAATCCCCACGTCAAAACCTTTCTCAGCAGAGGCAGGCACCCTCTCCCTTGTACTAGATAGCTCGGCAGAGCCCTCCGAGAAACACGCTGCGTCATTCAGCTTGAACGTGGGACGCGGAGGGGAGAGTACGCTTTCTCCCCGTTTGGAGGCGCCTTGCGCTTGGCTTCAAAGCTGCCTGAACAGCACTAGCGGCCCGACGTCTCTGCACGGCACGATTGTCCTTGTGGGCCGAGGCTGCGTGTTCTCTCAAATCGAAAACCGTGCTGGCAATACCTTTCTAGAAACTCCTCCCACGGCACCACATGTTCAGCTCCGGCCGAACGAAAGGTGACCTCAGGCCTCAAGGTAAGTTCCAGTGTTTCACGTCGGGGGAGTTGGGTGTGCAGGGGTTTCCATGAGGCCATACTCCACCACGGAGTGCCTTAACTCTGCGACGCTCCTGGGGGCACACAGGATAGGAGCTCGTTCGCCAATTTCGCAGGATGACTTCTCTCCGTGCCGGAACGGCGGCTCCTGGCTTCTGAGGAACCTTAGCCTAAACAGGCCCCTGGAGAAAGCTCTTCACGTTCATAGCAAGGGCAACGTACTGCTCTCTGGCTTGCCTGGGTTGAGTGCCCCAGTCGTGAAAGAGCCTCGCGAAGGCAGTGCTGCGCAGACTCCCTTTGCCAGTCGCACGGCCTCCTTGACTGAAAGAGAACTGCAGTGCCAGAAGGCTCCGTGCTGACGACTGGCTCCAGGAGGAGACTCGGGACAGCACTCTCACAGAAGCGAAAGCTGGGCTGTGGGCCCAGCCTGAGGACCAGCACGTTTTCCACACTTAACACAGCTAAGGCATGAGCCAGACGACAGCCTTGGTCACTGAGGCCTATCTAAGGTACTGCCATACTCACCCACTAGATCCCACGCAGAGGTCCCTGTGCCCAAAAGGGCCTCCACGGAAGGGCCCTGTTCCTCCCGTGTGTTTCCTCGAGGGAATCAGAAACCACTGAGGATAACTACGTGAGCTCCGCTTTGAAACTGGGCGACCCTGGGCAAACCTTATTCCCCTCCGTGGTAGACGGGACAGTTGCGGGTCCTAAGCTGCCTGAAGCACACTCCTCGCGCCCACCTTCTCTTTGCTGCCGGAAGGCCTCACATAAGAGGCCTGAGTTTACTCGTGACGGAAGCCGTCTGAGTGTACTCGTGTGAGGCCTGCTGCTCTCAGTTCCTTGCTGGGAGCTTCAGCAAGAGCACTCTGGAGCTCGCCGACAAAAGAATTGTGAGCCCCCCCGGCCTCAAGTAAAAGTCCAGATTTCCCCCGTCAGTAACACCTCGGAGTGCCATAGGAGCGAAGAAGCATGCGTTAACGGAGTGCTTCAACAGTGCTAGGGATTTATTTCACGAGACACTGTGCACTCACGTTCGTTGTAAGAACTGTCAAAGGGCACTGTATGCCGTCCAACCCCTCTGTTGCGTTTGAGCCACAGGAAGTAAATGCATTCGTTTGATTAAGCTCCGTGAACGTGCAACGACGATGGCGAAGCGCTGCCCTGTTCGCTCCAAAGCTCTCGTTTGTACGGCCTTCCAACGGCCTCAGGGTATGCACTTCTAAACAGCCTTACATTCCATGCTGGTGTGCCCCCAATTAGGAATTTGGGCTCTTCTGTGAGACACCAATGTGCGTCCCAAATGAAACCGGGGGGCTCCCCCAGGACGTCTGCGGACGGCAGTCGGTTGCCAGCTGTTTACTTCCAGCCGGAGAAAGAAAAAGAGGACAGCTTCCCCAGGGACGATTCTGGACCCTTGGGACCATCCAGAATCACCAAAGCCTCAACTTTGCACGGCCTGGGGAACGCTCTTCCTCCTGTCCAGCAATCCCCACGTCAAAACCTTTCTCAGCAGAGGTAGGCACCCTCTCCCTTGTACTAGATAGCTCGGCAGAGCCCTCCGAGAAACATGCTGCGTCATTCAGCTTGAACGTGGGACGCGGAGGGGAGAGTACGCTTTCTCCCCGTTTGGAGGCGCCTTGCGCTTGGCTTCAAAGCTGCCTGAACAGCACTAGCGGCCCGACGTCTCTGCACGGCACGATTGTCCTTGTGGGCCGAGGCTGCGTGTTCTCTCAAAGCGAAAACCGTGCTGGCAATACCTTTCTAGAAACTCCTCCCACGGCACCACATGTTCAGCTCCGGCCGAACGAAAGGTGACCTCAGGCCTCAAGGTAAGTTCCAGTGTTTCACGTCGGGGGAGTTGGGTGTGCAGGGGTTTCCATGAGGCCATACTCCACCACGGAGTGCCTTAACTCTGCGACGCTCCTGGGGGCACACAGGATAGGAGCTCGTTCGCCAATTTCGCAGGATGACTTCTCTCCGTGCCGGAACGGCGGCTCCTGGCTTCTGAGGAACCTTAGCCTAAACAGGCCCCTGGAGAAAGCTCTTCACGTTCACAGCAAGGGCAACGTACTGCACTCTGGCTTGCCTGGGTTGAGCGCCCCAGTCGTGAAAGAGCCTCGCGAAGGCAGTGCTGCGCAGACTCCCTTTGCCAGTCGCACGGCCTCCTTGACTGAAAGAGAACTGCAGTGCCAGAAGGCTCCGTGCTGACGACTGGCTCCAGGAGGAGACTCGGGACAGCACTCTCACAGAAGCGAAAGCTGGGCTGTGGGCCCAGCCTGAGGACCAGCACGTTTTCCACACTTAACACAGCTAAGGCATGAGCCAGACGACAGCCTTGGTCACTGAGGCCTATCTAAGGTACTGCCATACTCACCCACTAGATCCCACGCAGAGGTCCCTGTGCCCAAAAGGGCCTCCACGGAAGGGCCCTGTTCCTCCCGTGTGTTTCCTCGAGGGAATCAGAAACCACTGAGGATAACTACGTGAGCTCCGCTTTGAAACTGGGCGACCCTGGGCAAACCTTATTCCCCTCCGTGGTAGACGGGACAGTTGCGGGTCCTAAGCTGCCTGAAGCACACTCCTCGCGCCCACCTTCTCTTTGCTGCCGGAAGGCCTCACATAAGAGGCCTGAGTTTACTCGTGACGGAAGCCGTCTGAGTGTACTCGTGTGAGGCCTGCTGCTCTCAGTTCCTTGCTGGGAGCTTCAGCAAGAGCACTCTGGAGCTCGCCGACAAAAGAATTGTGAGCCCCCCCGGCCTCAAGTAAAAGTCCAGATTTCCCCCGTCAGTAACACCTCGGAGTGCCATAGGAGCGAAGAAGCATGCGTTAACGGAGTGCTTCAACAGTGCTAGGGATTTATTTCACGAGACACTGTGCACTCACGTTCGTTGTAAGAACTGTCAAAGGGCACTGTATGCCGTCCAACCCCTCTGTTGCGTTTGAGCCACAGGAAGTAAATGCATTCGTTTGATTAAGCTCCGTGAACGTGCAACGACGATGGCGAAGCGCTGCCCTGTTCGCTCGAAAGCTCTCGTTTGTACGGCCTTCCAACGGCCTCAGGGTACGCACTTCTAAACAGCCTTACATTCCATGCTGGTGTGCCCCCAATTAGGAATTTGGGCTCTTCTGTGAGACACCAATGTGCGTCCCAAATGAAACCGGGGGGCTCCCCCAGGACGTCTGCGGACGGCAGTCGGTTGCCAGCTGTTTACTTCCAGCCGGAGAAAGAAAAAGAGGACAGCTTCCCCAGGGACGATTCTGGACCCTTGGGACCATCCAGAATCACCAAAGCCTCAACTTTGCACGGCCTGGGGAACGCTCTTCCTCATGTCCAGCAATCCCCACGTCAAAACCTTTCTCAGCAGAGGCAGGCACCCTCTCCCTTGTACTAGATAGCTCGGCAGAGCCCTCCGAGAAACATGCTGCGTCATTCAGCTTGAACGTGGGACGCGGAGGGGAGAGTACGCTTTCTCCCCGTTTGGAGGCGCCTTGCGCTTGGCTTCAAAGCTGCCTGAACAGCACTAGCGGCCCGACGTCTCTGCACGGCAGGATTGTCGTTGTGGGCCGAGGCTGCGTGTTCTCTCAAAGCGAAAACCGTGCTGGCAATACCTTTCTAGAAACTCCTCCCACGGCACCACATGTTCAGCTCCGGCCGAACGAAAGGTGACCTCAGGCCTCAAGGTAAGTTCCAGTGTTTCACGTCGGGGGAGTTGGGTGTGCAGGGGTTTCCATGAGGCCATACTCCACCACGGAGTGCCTTAACTCTGCGACGCTCCTGGGGGCACACAGGATAGGAGCTCGTTCGCCAATTTCGCAGGATGACTTCTCTCCGTGCCGGAACGGCGGCTCCTGGCTTCTGAGGAACCTTAGCCTAAACAGGCCCCTGGAGAAAGCTCTTCACGTTCACAGCAAGGGCAACGTACTGCTCTCTGGCTTGCCTGGGTTGAGCGCCCCAGTCGTCAAAGAGCCTCGCGAAGGCAGCGCTGCGCGGGCTCCCTTTGCCAGTCGCACGGCCTCCTTGACTGAAAGAGAACTGCAGTGCCAGAAGGCTCCGTGCTGACGACTGGCTCCAGGAGGAGACTCGGGACAGCACTCTCACAGAAGCGAAAGCTGGGCTGTGGGCCCAGCCTGAGGACCAGCACGTTTTCCACACTTAACACAGCTAAGGCATGAGCCAGACGACAGCCTTGGTCACTGAGGCCTATCTAAGGTACTGCCATACTCACCCACTAGATCCCACGCAGAGGTCCCTGTGCCCAAAAGGGCCTCCACGGAAGGGCCCTGTTCCTCCCGTGTGTTTCCTCGAGGGAATCAGAAACCACTGAGGATAACTACGTGAGCTCCGCTTTGAAACTGGGCGACCCTGGGCAAACCTTATTCCCCTCCGTGGTAGACGGGACAGTTGCGGGTCCTAAGCTGCCTGAAGCACACTCCTCGCGCCCACCTTCTCTTTGCTGCCGGAAGGCCTCACATAAGAGGCCTGAGTTTACTCGTGACGGAAGCCGTCTGAGTGTACTCGTGTGAGGCCTGCTGCTCTCAGTTCCTTGCTGGGAGCTTCAGCAAGAGCACTCTGGAGCTCGCCGACAAAAGAATTGTGAGCCCCCCCCGGCCTCAAGTAAAAGTCCAGATTTCCCCCGTCAGTAACACCTCGGAGTGCCATAGGAGCGAAGAAGCATGCGTTAACGGAGTGCTTCAACAGTGCTAGGGATTTATTTCACGAGACACTGTGCACTCACGTTCGTTGTAAGAACTGTCAAAGGGCACTGTATGCCGTCCAACCCCTCTGTTGCGTTTGAGCCACAGGAAGTAAATGCATTCGTTTGATTAAGCTCCGTGAACGTGCAACGACGATGGCGAAGCGCTGCCCTGTTCGCTCCAAAGCTCTCGTTTGTACGGCCTTCCAACGGCCTCAGGGTACGCACTTCTAAACAGCCTTACATTCCATGCTGGTGTGCCCCCAATTAGGAATTTGGGCTCTTCTGTGAGACACCAATGTGCGTCCCAAATGAAACCGGGGGGCTCCCCCAGGACGTCTGCGGACGGCAGTCGGTTGCCAGCTGTTTACTTCCAGCCGGAGAAAGAAAAAGAGGACAGCTTCCCCAGGGACGATTCTGGACCCTTGGGACCATCCAGAATCACCAAAGCCTCAACTTTGCACGGCCTGGGGAACGCTCTTCCTCATGTCCAGCAATCCCCACGTCAAAACCTTTCTCAGCAGAGGCAGGCACCCTCTCCCTTGTACTAGATAGCTCGGCAGAGCCCTCCGAGAAACACGCTGCGTCATTCAGCTTGAACGTGGGACGCGGAGGGGAGAGTACGCTTTCTCCCCGTTTGGAGGCGCCTTGCGCTTGGCTTCAAAGCTGCCTGAACAGCACTAGCGGCCCGACGTCTCTGCACGGCACGATTGTCCTTGTGGGCCGAGGCTGCGTGTTCTCTCAAAGCGAAAACCGTGCTGGCAATACCTTTCTAGAAACTCCTCCCACGGCACCACATGTTCAGCTCCGGCCGAACGAAAGGTGACCTCAGGCCTCAAGGTAAGTTCCAGTGTTTCACGTCGGGGGAGTTGGGTGTGCAGGGGTTTCCATGAGGCCATACTCCACCACGGAGTGCCTTAACTCTGCGACGCTCCTGGGGGCACACAGGATAGGAGCTCGTTCGCCAATTTCGCAGGATGACTTCTCTCCGTGCCGGAACGGCGGCTCCTGGCTTCTGAGGAACCTTAGCCTAAACAGGCCCCTGGAGAAAGCTCTTCACGTTCACAGCAAGGGCAACGTACTGCTCTCTGGCTTGCCTGGGTTGAGCGCCCCAGTCGTCAAAGAGCCTCGCGAAGGCAGCGCTGCGCGGGCTCCCTTTGCCAGTCGCACGGCCTCCTTGACTGAAAGAGAACTGCAGTGCCAGAAGGCTCCGTGCTGACGACTGGCTCCAGGAGGAGACTCGGGACAGCACTCTCACAGAAGCGAAAGCTGGGCTGTGGGCCCAGCCTGAGGACCAGCACGTTTTCCACACTTAACACAGCTAAGGCATGAGCCAGACGACAGCCTTGGTCACTGAGGCCTCCCTGAGGTACTGCCATACTCACCCACTAGATCCCACGCGGAGGTCCCTGTGCCCAAAAGGGCCTCCACGGAAGGGCCCTGTTCCTCCCGTGTGTTTCCTCGAGGGAATCAGAAACCACTGAGGATAACTACGTGAGCTCCGCTTTGAAACTGGGCGACCCTGGGCAAACCTTATTCCCCTCCGTGGTAGACGGGACAGTTGCGGGTCCTAAGCTGCCTGAAGCACACTCCTCGCGCCCACCTTCTCTTTGCTGCCGGAAGGCCTCACATAAGAGGCCTGAGTTTACTCGTGACGGAAGCCGTCTGAGTGTACTCGTGTGAGGCCTGCTGCTCTCAGTTCCTTGCTGGGAGCTTCAGCAAGAGCACTCTGGAGCTCGCCGACAAAAGAATTGTGAGCCCCCCCCGGCCTCAAGTAAAAGTCCAGATTTCCCCCGTCAGTAACACCTCGGAGTGCCATAGGAGCGAAGAAGCATGCGTTAACGGAGTGCTTCAACAGTGCTAGGGATTTATTTCACGAGACACTGTGCACTCACGTTCGTTGTAAGAACTGTCAAAGGGCACTGTATGCCGTCCAACCCCTCTGTTGCGTTTGAGCCACAGGAAGTAAATGCATTCGTTTGATTAAGCTCCGTGAACGTGCAACGACGATGGCGAAGCGCTGCCCTGTTCGCTCCAAAGCTCTCGTTTGTACGGCCTTCCAACGGCCTCAGGGTACGCACTTCTAAACAGCCTTACATTCCATGCTGGTGTGCCCCCAATTAGGAATTTGGGCTCTTCTGTGAGACACCAATGTGCGTCCCAAATGAAACCGGGGGGCTCCCCCAGGACGTCTGCGGACGGCAGTCGGTTGCCAGCTGTTTACTTCCAGCCGGAGAAAGAAAAAGAGGACAGCTTCCCCAGGGACGATTCTGGACCCTTGGGACCATCCAGAATCACCAAAGCCTCAACTTTGCACGGCCTGGGGAACGCTCTTCCTCATGTCCAGCAATCCCCACGTCAAAACCTTTCTCAGCAGAGGCAGGCACCCTCTCCCTTGTACTAGATAGCTCGGCAGAGCCCTCCGAGAAACACGCTGCGTCATTCAGCTTGAACGTGGGACGCGGAGGGGAGAGTACGCTTTCTCCCCGTTTGGAGGCGCCTTGCGCTTGGCTTCAAAGCTGCCTGAACAGCACTAGCGGCCCGACGTCTCTGCACGGCAGGATTGTCGTTGTGGGCCGAGGCTGCGTGTTCTCTCAAAGCGAAAACCGTGCTGGCAATACCTTTCTAGAAACTCCTCCCACGGCACCACATGTTCAGCTCCGGCCGAACGAAAGGTGACCTCAGGCCTCAAGGTAAGTTCCAGTGTTTCACGTCGGGGGAGTTGGGTGTGCAGGGGTTTCCATGAGGCCATACTCCACCACGGAGTGCCTTAACTCTGCGACGCTCCTGGGGGCACACAGGATAGGAGCTCGTTCGCCAATTTCGCAGGATGACTTCTCTCCGTGCCGGAACGGCGGCTCCTGGCTTCTGAGGAACCTTAGCCTAAACAGGCCCCTGGAGAAAGCTCTTCACGTTCACAGCAAGGGCAACGTACTGCTCTCTGGCTTGCCTGGGTTGAGCGCCCCAGTCGTCAAAGAGCCTCGCGAAGGCAGTGCTGCGCAGACTCCCTTTGCCAGTCGCACGGCCTCCTTGACTGAAAGAGAACTGCAGTGCCAGAAGGCTCCGTGCTGACGACTGGCTCCAGGAGGAGACTCGGGACAGCACTCTCACAGAAGCGAAAGCTGGGCTGTGGGCCCAGCCTGAGGACCAGCACGTTTTCCACACTTAACACAGCTAAGGCATGAGCCAGACGACAGCCTTGGTCACTGAGGCCTATCTAAGGTACTGCCATACTCACCCACTAGATCCCACGCAGAGGTCCCTGTGCCCAAAAGGGCCTCCACGGAAGGGCCCTGTTCCTCCCGTGTGTTTCCTCGAGGGAATCAGAAACCACTGAGGATAACTACGTGAGCTCCGCTTTGAAACTGGGCGACCCTGGGCAAACCTTATTCCCCTCCGTGGTAGACGGGACAGTTGCGGGTCCTAAGCTGCCTGAAGCACACTCCTCGCGCCCACCTTCTCTTTGCTGCCGGAAGGCCTCACATAAGAGGCCTGAGTTTACTCGTGACGGAAGCCGTCTGAGTGTACTCGTGTGAGGCCTGCTGCTCTCAGTTCCTTGCTGGGAGCTTCAGCAAGAGCACTCTGGAGCTCGCCGACAAAAGAATTGTGAGCCCCCCCCGGCCTCAAGTAAAAGTCCAGATTTCCCCCGTCAGTAACACCTCGGAGTGCCATAGGAGCGAAGAAGCATGCGTTAACGGAGTGCTTCAACAGTGCTAGGGATTTATTTCACGAGACACTGTGCACTCACGTTCGTTGTAAGAACTGTCAAAGGGCACTGTATGCCGTCCAACCCCTCTGTTGCGTTTGAGCCACAGGAAGTAAATGCATTCGTTTGATTAAGCTCCGTGAACGTGCAACGACGATGGCGAAGCGCTGCCCTGTTCGCTCCAAAGCTCTCGTTTGTACGGCCTTCCAACGGCCTCAGGGTACGCACTTCTAAACAGCCTTACATTCCATGCTGGTGTGCCCCCAATTAGGAATTTGGGCTCTTCTGTGAGACACCAATGTGCGTCCCAAATGAAACCGGGGGGCTCCCCCAGGACGTCTGCGGACGGCAGTCGGTTGCCAGCTGTTTACTTCCAGCCGGAGAAAGAAAAAGAGGACAGCTTCCCCAGGGACGATTCTGGACCCTTGGGACCATCCAGAATCACCAAAGCCTCAACTTTGCACGGCCTGGGGAACGCTCTTCCTCATGTCCAGCAATCCCCACGTCAAAACCTTTCTCAGCAGAGGCAGGCACCCTCTCCCTTGTACTAGATAGCTCGGCAGAGCCCTCCGAGAAACATGCTGCGTCATTCAGCTTGAACGTGGGACGCGGAGGGGAGAGTACGCTTTCTCCCCGTTTGGAGGCGCCTTGCGCTTGGCTTCAAAGCTGCCTGAACAGCACTAGCGGCCCGACGTCTCTGCACGGCAGGATTGTCGTTGTGGGCCGAGGCTGCGTGTTCTCTGAAAGCGAAAACCGTGCTGGCAATACCTTTCTAGAAACTCCTCCCACGGCACCACATGTTCAGCTCCGGCCGAACGAAAGGTGACCTCAGGCCTCAAGGTAAGTTCCAGTGTTTCACGTCGGGGGAGTTGGGTGTGCAGGGGTTTCCATGAGGCCATACTCCACCACGGAGTGCCTTAACTCTGCGACGCTCCTGGGGGCACACAGGATAGGAGCTCGTTCGCCAATTTCGCAGGATGACTTCTCTCCGTGCCGGAACGGCGGCTCCTGGCTTCTGAGGAACCTTAGCCTAAACAGGACCCTGGAGAAAGCTCTTCACGTTCATAGCAAGGGCAAAGTACTGCTCTCTGGCTTGCCTGGGTTGAGTGCCCCAGTCGTGAAAGAGCCTCGCGAAGGCAGTGCTGCGCAGACTCCCTTTGCCAGTCGCACGGCCTCCTTGACTGAAAGAGAACTGCAGTGCCAGAAGGCTCCGTGCTGACGACTGGCTCCAGGAGGAGACTCGGGACAGCACTCTCACAGAAGCGAAAGCTGGGCTGTGGGCCCAGCCTGAGGACCAGCACGTTTTCCACACTTAACACAGCTAAGGCATGAGCCAGACGACAGCCTTGGTCACTGAGGCCTATCTAAGGTACTGCCATACTCACCCACTAGATCCCACGCAGAGGTCCCTGTGCCCAAAAGGGCCTCCACGGAAGGGCCCTGTTCCTCCCGTGTGTTTCCTCGAGGGAATCAGAAACCACTGAGGATAACTACGTGAGCTCCGCTTTGAAACTGGGCGACCCTGGGCAAACCTTATTCCCCTCCGTGGTAGACGGGACAGTTGCGGGTCCTAAGCTGCCTGAAGCACACTCCTCGCGCCCACCTTCTCTTTGCTGCCGGAAGGCCTCACATAAGAGGCCTGAGTTTACTCGTGACGGAAGCCGTCTGAGTGTACTCGTGTGAGGCCTGCTGCTCTCAGTTCCTTGCTGGGAGCTTCAGCAAGAGCACTCTGGAGCTCGCCGACAAAAGAATTGTGAGCCCCCCCCGGCCTCAAGTAAAAGTCCAGATTTCCCCCGTCAGTAACACCTCGGAGTGCCATAGGAGCGAAGAAGCATGCGTTAACGGAGTGCTTCAACAGTGCTAGGGATTTATTTCACGAGACACTGTGCACTCACGTTCGTTGTAAGAACTGTCAAAGGGCACTGTATGCCGTCCAACCCCTCTGTTGCGTTTGAGCCACAGGAAGTAAATGCATTCGTTTGATTAAGCTCCGTGAACGTGCAACGACGATGGCGAAGCGCTGCCCTGTTCGCTCGAAAGCTCTCGTTTGTACGGCCTTCCAACGGCCTCAGGGTACGCACTTCTAAACAGCCTTACATTCCATGCTGGTGTGCCCCCAATTAGGAATTTGGGCTCTTCTGTGAGACACCAATGTGCGTCCCAAATGAAACCGGGGGGCTCCCCCAGGACGTCTGCGGACGGCAGTCGGTTGCCAGCTGTTTACTTCCAGCCGGAGAAAGAAAAAGAGGACAGCTTCCCCAGGGACGATTCTGGACCCTTGGGACCATCCAGAATCACCAAAGCCTCAACTTTGCACGGCCTGGGGAATGCTCTTCCTCATGTCCAGCAATCCCCACGTCAAAACCTTTCTCAGCAGAGGCAGGCACCCTCTCCCTTGTACTAGATAGCTCGGCAGAGCCCTCCGAGAAACATGCTGCGTCATTCAGCTTGAACGTGGGACGCGGAGGGGAGAGTACGCTTTCTCCCCGTTTGGAGGCGCCTTGCGCTTGGCTTCAAAGCTGCCTGAACAGCACTAGCGGCCCGACGTCTCTGCACGGCAGGATTGTCGTTGTGGGCCGAGGCTGCGTGTTCTCTCAAAGCGAAAACCGTGCTGGCAATACCTTTCTAGAAACTCCTCCCACGGCACCACATGTTCAGCTCCGGCCGAACGAAAGGTGACCTCAGGCCTCAAGGTAAGTTCCAGTGTTTCACGTCGGGGGAGTTGGGTGTGCAGGGGTTTCCATGAGGCCATACTCCACCACGGAGTGCCTTAACTCTGCGACGCTCCTGGGGGCACACAGGATAGGAGCTCGTTCGCCAATTTCGCAGGATGACTTCTCTCCGTGCCGGAACGGCGGCTCCTGGCTTCTGAGGAACCTTAGCCTAAACAGGCCCCTGGAGAAAGCTCTTCACGTTCACAGCAAGGGCAACGTACTGCTCTCTGGCTTGCCTGGGTTGAGCGCCCCAGTCGTGAAAGAGCCTCGCGAAGGCAGTGCTGCGCAGACTCCCTTTGCCAGTCGCACGGCCTCCTTGACTGAAAGAGAACTGCAGTGCCAGAAGGCTCCGTGCTGACGACTGGCTCCAGGAGGAGACTCGGGACAGCACTCTCACAGAAGCGAAAGCTGGCCTGTGGGCCCAGCCTGAGGACCAGCACGTTTTCCACACTTAACACAGCTAAGGCATGAGCCAGACGACAGCCTTGGTCACTGAGGCCTATCTAAGGTACTGCCATACTCACCCACTAGATCCCACGCAGAGGTCCCTGTGCCCAAAAGGGCCTCCACGGAAGGGCCCTGTTCCTCCCGTGTGTTTCCTCGAGGGAATCAGAAACCACTGAGGATAACTACGTGAGCTCCGCTTTGAAACTGGGCGACCCTGGGCAAACCTTATTCCCCTCCGTGGTAGACGGGACAGTTGCGGGTCCTAAGCTGCCTGAAGCACACTCCTCGCGCCCACCTTCTCTTTGCTGCCGGAAGGCCTCACATAAGAGGCCTGAGTTTACTCGTGACGGAAGCCGTCTGAGTGTACTCGTGTGAGGCCTGCTGCTCTCAGTTCCTTGCTGGGAGCTTCAGCAAGAGCACTCTGGAGCTCGCCGACAAAAGAATTGTGAGCCCCCCCCGGCCTCAAGTAAAAGTCCAGATTTCCCCCGTCAGTAACACCTCGGAGTGCCATAGGAGCGAAGAAGCATGCGTTAACGGAGTGCTTCAACAGTGCTAGGGATTTATTTCACGAGACACTGTGCACTCACGTTCGTTGTAAGAACTGTCAAAGGGCACTGTATGCCGTCCAACCCCTCTGTTGCGTTTGAGCCACAGGAAGTAAATGCATTCGTTTGATTAAGCTCCGTGAACGTGCAACGACGATGGCGAAGCGCTGCCCTGTTCGCTCCAAAGCTCTCGTTTGTACGGCCTTCCAACGGCCTCAGGGTACGCACTTCTAAACAGCCTTACATTCCATGCTGGTGTGCCCCCAATTAGGAATTTGGGCTCTTCTGTGAGACACCAATGTGCGTCCCAAATGAAACCGGGGGGCTCCCCCAGGACGTCTGCGGACGGCAGTCGGTTGCCAGCTGTTTACTTCCAGCCGGAGAAAGAAAAAGAGGACAGCTTCCCCAGGGACGATTCTGGACCCTTGGGACCATCCAGAATCACCAAAGCCTCAACTTTGCACGGCCTGGGGAACGCTCTTCCTCATGTCCAGCAATCCCCACGTCAAAACCTTTCTCAGCAGAGGCAGGCACCCTCTCCCTTGTACTAGATAGCTCGGCAGAGCCCTCCGAGAAACACGCTGCGTCATTCAGCTTGAACGTGGGACGCGGAGGGGAGAGTACGCTTTCTCCCCGTTTGGAGGCGCCTTGCGCTTGGCTTCAAAGCTGCCTGAACAGCACTAGCGGCCCGACGTCTCTGCACGGCAGGATTGTCGTTGTGGGCCGAGGCTGCGTGTTCTCTCAAAGCGAAAACCGTGCTGGCAATACCTTTCTAGAAACTCCTCCCACGGCACCACATGTTCAGCTCCGGCCGAACGAAAGGTGACCTCAGGCCTCAAGGTAAGTTCCAGTGTTTCACGTCGGGGGAGTTGGGTGTGCAGGGGTTTCCATGAGGCCATACTCCACCACGGAGTGCCTTAACTCTGCGACGCTCCTGGGGGCACACAGGATAGGAGCTCGTTCGCCAATTTCGCAGGATGACTTCTCTCCGTGCCGGAACGGCGGCTCCTGGCTTCTGAGGAACCTTAGCCTAAACAGGCCCCTGGAGAAAGCTCTTCACGTTCACAGCAAGGGCAACGTACTGCTCTCTGGCTTGCCTGGGTTGAGCGCCCCAGTCGTCAAAGAGCCTCGCGAAGGCAGTGCTGCGCAGACTCCCTTTGCCAGTCGCACGGCCTCCTTGACTGAAAGAGAACTGCAGTGCCAGAAGGCTCCTTGCTGACGACTGGCTCCAGGAGGAGACTCGGGACAGCACTCTCACAGAAGCGAAAGCTGGGCTGTGGGCCCAGCCTGAGGACCAGCACGTTTTCCACACTTAACACAGCTAAGGCATGAGCCAGACGACAGCCTTGGTCACTGAGGCCTATCTAAGGTACTGCCATACTCACCCACTAGATCCCACGCAGAGGTCCCTGTGCCCAAAAGGGCCTCCACGGAAGGGCCCTGTTCCTCCCGTGTGTTTCCTCGAGGGAATCAGAAACCACTGAGGATAACTACGTGAGCTCCGCTTTGAAACTGGGCGACCCTGGGCAAACCTTATTCCCCTCCGTGGTAGACGGGACAGTTGCGGGTCCTAAGCTGCCTGAAGCACACTCCTCGCGCCCACCTTCTCTTTGCTGCCGGAAGGCCTCACATAAGAGGCCTGAGTTTACTCGTGACGGAAGCCGTCTGAGTGTACTCGTGTGAGGCCTGCTGCTCTCAGTTCCTTGCTGGGAGCTTCAGCAAGAGCACTCTGGAGCTCGCCGACAAAAGAATTGTGAGCACCCCCCGGCCTCAAGTAAAAGTCCAGATTTCCCCCGTCAGTAACACCTCGGAGTGCCATAGGAGCGAAGAAGCATGCGTTAACGGAGTGCTTCAACAGTGCTAGGGATTTATTTCACGAGACACTGTGCACTCACGTTCGTTGTAAGAACTGTCAAAGGGCACTGTATGCCGTCCAACCCCTCTGTTGCGTTTGAGCCACAGGAAGTAAATGCATTCGTTTGATTAAGCTCCGTGAACGTGCAACGACGATGGCGAAGCGCTGCCCTGTTCGCTCCAAAGCTCTCGTTTGTACGGCCTTCCAACGGCCTCAGGGTACGCACTTCTAAACAGCCTTACATTCCATGCTGGTGTGCCCCCAATTAGGAATTTGGGCTCTTCTGTGAGACACCAATGTGCGTCCCAAATGAAACCGGGGGGCTCCCCCAGGACGTCTGCGGACGGCAGTCGGTTGCCAGCTGTTTACTTCCAGCCGGAGAAAGAAAAAGAGGACAGCTTCCCCAGGGACGATTCTGGACCCTTGGGACCATCCAGAATCACCAAAGCCTCAACTTTGCACGGCCTGGGGAACGCTCTTCCTCATGTCCAGCAATCCCCACGTCAAAACCTTTCTCAGCAGAGGCAGGCACCCTCTCCCTTGTACTAGATAGCTCGGCAGAGCCCTCCGAGAAACACGCTGCGTCATTCAGCTTGAACGTGGGACGCGGAGGGGAGAGTACGCTTTCTCCCCGTTTGGAGGCGCCTTGCGCTTGGCTTCAAAGCTGCCTGAACAGCACTAGCGGCCCGACGTCTCTGCACGGCAGGATTGTCGTTGTGGGCCGAGGCTGCGTGTTCTCTCAAAGCGAAAACCGTGCTGGCAATACCTTTCTAGAAACTCCTCCCACGGCACCACATGTTCAGCTCCGGCCGAACGAAAGGTGACCTCAGGCCTCAAGGTAAGTTCCAGTGTTTCACGTCGGGGGAGTTGGGTGTGCAGGGGTTTCCATGAGGCCATACTCCACCACGGAGTGCCTTAACTCTGCGACGCTCCTGGGGGCACACAGGATAGGAGCTCGTTCGCCAATTTCGCAGGATGACTTCTCTCCGTGCCGGAACGGCGGCTCCTGGCTTCTGAGGAACCTTAGCCTAAACAGGCCCCTGGAGAAAGCTCTTCACGTTCACAGCAAGGGCAACGTACTGCTCTCTGGCTTGCCTGGGTTGAGCGCCCCAGTCGTCAAAGAGCCTCGCGAAGGCAGTGCTGTGCAGACTCCCTTTGCCAGTCGCACGGCCTCCTTGACTGAAAGAGAACTGCAGTGCCAGAAGGCTCCGTGCTGACGACTGGCTCCAGGAGGAGACTCGGGACAGCACTCTCACAGAAGCGAAAGCTGGGCTGTGGGCCCAGCCTGAGGACCAGCACGTTTTCCACACTTAACACAGCTAAGGCATGAGCCAGACGACAGCCTTGGTCACTGAGGCCTATCTAAGGTACTGCCATACTCACCCCCTAGATCCCACGCAGAGGTCCCTGTGCCCAAAAGGGCCTCCACGGAAGGGCCCTGTTCCTCCCGTGTGTTTCCTCGAGGGAATCAGAAACCACTGAGGATAACTACGTGAGCTCCGCTTTGAAACTGGGCGACCCTGGGCAAACCTTATTCCCCTCCGTGGTAGACGGGACAGTTGCGGGTCCTAAGCTGCCTGAAGCACACTCCTCGCGCCCACCTTCTCTTTGCTGCCGGAAGGCCTCACATAAGAGGCCTGAGTTTACTCGTGACGGAAGCCGTCTGAGTGTACTCGTGTGAGGCCTGCTGCTCTCAGTTCCTTGCTGGGAGCTTCAGCAAGAGCACTCTGGAGCTCGCCGACAAAAGAATTGTGAGCCCCCCCGGCCTCAAGTAAAAGTCCAGATTTCCCCCGTCAGTAACACCTCGGAGTGCCATAGGAGCGAAGAAGCATGCGTTAACGGAGTGCTTCAACAGTGCTAGGGATTTATTTCACGAGACACTGTGCACTCACGTTCGTTGTAAGAACTGTCAAAGGGCACTGTATGCCGTCCAACCCCTCTGTTGCGTTTGAGCCACAGGAAGTAAATGCATTCGTTTGATTAAGCTCCGTGAACGTGCAACGACGATGGCGAAGCGCTGCCCTGTTCGCTCCAAAGCTCTCGTTTGTACGGCCTTCCAACGGCCTCAGGGTACGCACTTCTAAACAGCCTTACATTCCATGCTGGTGTGCCCCCAATTAGGAATTTGGGCTCTTCTGTGAGACACCAATGTGCGTCCCAAATGAAACCGGGGGGCTCCCCCAGGACGTCTGCGGACGGCAGTCGGTTGCCAGCTGTTTACTTCCAGCTGGAGAAAGAAAAAGAGGACAGCTTCCCCAGGGACGATTCTGGACCCTTGGGACCATCCAGAATCACCAAAGCCTCAACTTTGCACGGCCTGGGGAACGCTCTTCCTCATGTCCAGCAATCCCCACGTCAAAACCTTTCTCAGCAGAGGCAGGCACCCTCTCCCTTGTACTAGATAGCTCGGCGGAGCCCTCCGAGAAACATGCTGCGTCATTCAGCTTGAACGTGGGACGCGGAGGGGAGAGTACGCTTTCTCCCCGTTTGGAGGCGCCTTGCGCTTGGCTTCAAAGCTGCCTGAACAGCACTAGCGGCCCGACGTCTCTGCACGGCAGGATTGTCGTTGTGGGCCGAGGCTGCGTGTTCTCTCAAAGCGAAAACCGTGCTGGCAATACCTTTCTAGAAACTCCTCCCACGGCACCACATGTTCAGCTCCGGCCGAACGAAAGGTGACCTCAGGCTTCAAGGTAAGTTCCAGTGTTTCACGTCGGGGGAGTTGGGTGTGCAGGGGTTTCCATGAGGCCATACTCCACCACGGAGTGCCTTAACTCTGCGACGCTCCTGGGGGCACACAGGATAGGAGCTCGTTCGCCAATTTTGCAGGATGACTTCTCTCCGTGCCGGAACGGCGGCTCCTGGCTTCTGAGGAACCTTAGCCTAAACAGGCCCCTGGAGAAAGCTCTTCACGTTCACAGCAAGGGCAACGTACTGCTCTCTGGCTTGCCTGGGTTGAGCGCCCCAGTCGTCAAAGAGCCTCGCGAAGGCAGTGCTGCGCAGACTCCCTTTGCCAGTCGCACGGCCTCCTTGACTGAAAGAGAACTGCAGTGCCAGAAGGCTCCGTGCTGACGACTGGCTCCAGGAGGAGACTCGGGACAGCACTCTCAAGAAGCGAAAGCTGGCCTGTGGGCCCAGCCTGAGGACCAGCACGTTTTCCACACTTAACACAGCTAAGGCATGAGCCAGACGACAGCCTTGGTCACTGAGGCCTATCTAAGGTACTGCCATACTCACCCACTAGATCCCACGCAGAGGTCCCTGTGCCCAAAAGGGCCTCCACGGAAGGGCCCTGTTCCTCCCGTGTGTTTCCTCGAGGGAATCAGAAACCACTGAGGATAACTACGTGAGCTCCGCTTTGAAACTGGGCGACCCTGGGCAAACCTTATTCCCCTCCGTGGTAGACGGGACAGTTGCGGGTCCTAAGCTGCCTGAAGCACACTCCTCGCGCCCACCTTCTCTTTGCTGCCGGAAGGCCTCACATAAGAGGCCTGAGTTTACTCGTGACGGAAGCCGTCTGAGTGTACTCGTGTGAGGCCTGCTGCTCTCAGTTCCTTGCTGGGAGCTTCAGCAAGAGCACTCTGGAGCTCGCCGACAAAAGAATTGTGAGCCCCCCCCGGCCTCAAGTAAAAGTCCAGATTTCCCCCGTCAGTAACACCTCGGAGTGCCATAGGAGCGAAGAAGCATGCGTTAACGGAGTGCTTCAACAGTGCTAGGGATTTATTTCACGAGACACTGTGCACTCACGTTCGTTGTAAGAACTGTCAAAGGGCACTGTATGCCGTCCAACCCCTCTGTTGCGTTTGAGCCACAGGAAGTAAATGCATTCGTTTGATTAAGCTCCGTGAACGTGCAACGACGATGGCGAAGCGCTGCCCTGTTCGCTCCAAAGCTCTCGTTTGTACGGCCTTCCAACGGCCTCAGGGTACGCACTTCTAAACAGCCTTACATTCCATGCTGGTGTGCCCCCAATTAGGAATTTGGGCTCTTCTGTGAGACACCAATGTGCGTCCCAAATGAAACCGGGGGGCTCCCCCAGGACGTCTGCGGACGGCAGTCGGTTGCCAGCTGTTTACTTCCAGCCGGAGAAAGAAAAAGAGGACAGCTTCCCCAGGGACGATTCTGGACCCTTGGGACCATCCAGAATCACCAAAGCCTCAACTTTGCACGGCCTGGGGAACGCTCTTCCTCATGTCCAGCAATCCCCACGTCAAAACCTTTCTCAGCAGAGGCAGGCACCCTCTCCCTTGTACTAGATAGCTCGGCAGAGCCCTCCGAGAAACATGCTGCGTCATTCAGCTTGAACGTGGGACGCGGAGGGGAGAGTACGCTTTCTCCCCGTTTGGAGGCGCCTTGCGCTTGGCTTCAAAGCTGCCTGAACAGCACTAGCGGCCCGACGTCTCTGCACGGCAGGATTGTCGTTGTGGGCCGAGGCTGCGTGTTCTCTCAAAGCGAAAACCGTGCTGGCAATACCTTTCTAGAAACTCCTCCCACGGCACCACATGTTCAGCTCCGGCCGAACGAAAGGTGACCTCAGGCTTCAAGGTAAGTTCCAGTGTTTCACGTCGGGGGAGTTGGGTGTGCAGGGGTTTCCATGAGGCCATACTCCACCACGGAGTGCCTTAACTCTGCGACGCTCCTGGGGGCACACAGGATAGGAGCTCGTTCGCCAATTTTGCAGGATGACTTCTCTCCGTGCCGGAACGGCGGCTCCTGGCTTCTGAGGAACCTTAGCCTAAACAGGCCCCTGGAGAAAGCTCTTCACGTTCACAGCAAGGGCAACGTACTGCTCTCTGGCTTGCCTGGGTTGAGCGCCCCAGTCGTCAAAGAGCCTCGCGAAGGCAGTGCTGCGCAGACTCCCTTTGCCAGTCGCACGGCCTCCTTGACTGAAAGAGAACTGCAGTGCCAGAAGGCTCCGTGCTGACGACTGGCTCCAGGAGGAGACTCGGGACAGCACTCTCAAGAAGCGAAAGCTGGCCTGTGGGCCCAGCCTGAGGACCAGCACGTTTTCCACACTTAACACAGCTAAGGCATGAGCCAGACGACAGCCTTGGTCACTGAGGCCTATCTAAGGTACTGCCATACTCACCCACTAGATCCCACGCAGAGGTCCCTGTGCCCAAAAGGGCCTCCACGGAAGGGCCCTGTTCCTCCCGTGTGTTTCCTCGAGGGAATCAGAAACCACTGAGGATAACTACGTGAGCTCCGCTTTGAAACTGGGCGACCCTGGGCAAACCTTATTCCCCTCCGTGGTAGACGGGACAGTTGCGGGTCCTAAGCTGCCTGAAGCACACTCCTCGCGCCCACCTTCTCTTTGCTGCCGGAAGGCCTCACATAAGAGGCCTGAGTTTACTCGTGACGGAAGCCGTCTGAGTGTACTCGTGTGAGGCCTGCTGCTCTCAGTTCCTTGCTGGGAGCTTCAGCAAGAGCACTCTGGAGCTCGCCGACAAAAGAATTGTGAGCCCCCCCCGGCCTCAAGTAAAAGTCCAGATTTCCCCCGTCAGTAACACCTCGGAGTGCCATAGGAGCGAAGAAGCATGCGTTAACGGAGTGCTTCAACAGTGCTAGGGATTTATTTCACGAGACACTGTGCACTCACGTTCGTTGTAAGAACTGTCAAAGGGCACTGTATGCCGTCCAACCCCTCTGTTGCGTTTGAGCCACAGGAAGTAAATGCATTCGTTTGATTAAGCTCCGTGAACGTGCAACGACGATGGCGAAGCGCTGCCCTGTTCGCTCCAAAGCTCTCGTTTGTACGGCCTTCCAACGGCCTCAGGGTACGCACTTCTAAACAGCCTTACATTCCATGCTGGTGTGCCCCCAATTAGGAATTTGGGCTCTTCTGTGAGACACCAATGTGCGTCCCAAATGAAACCGGGGGGCTCCCCCAGGACGTCTGCGGACGGCAGTCGGTTGCCAGCTGTTTACTTCCAGCCGGAGAAAGAAAAAGAGGACAGCTTCCCCAGGGACGATTCTGGACCCTTGGGACCATCCAGAATCACCAAAGCCTCAACTTTGCACGGCCTGGGGAACGCTCTTCCTCATGTCCAGCAATCCCCACGTCAAAACCTTTCTCAGCAGAGGCAGGCACCCTCTCCCTTGTACTAGATAGCTCGGCAGAGCCCTCCGAGAAACATGCTGCGTCATTCAGCTTGAACGTGGGACGCGGAGGGGAGAGTACGCTTTCTCCCCGTTTGGAGGCGCCTTGCGCTTGGCTTCAAAGCTGCCTGAACAGCACTAGCGGCCCGACGTCTCTGCACGGCAGGATTGTCGTTGTGGGCCGAGGCTGCGTGTTCTCTCAAAGCGAAAACCGTGCTGGCAATACCTTTCTAGAAACTCCTCCCACGGCACCACATGTTCAGCTCCGGCCGAACGAAAGGTGACCTCAGGCCTCAAGGTAAGTTCCAGTGTTTCACGTCGGGGGAGTTGGGTGTGCAGGGGTTTCCATGAGGCCATACTCCACCACGGAGTGCCTTAACTCTGCGACGCTCCTGGGGGCACACAGGATAGGAGCTCGTTCGCCAATTTCGCAGGATGACTTCTCTCCGTGCCGGAACGGCGGCTCCTGGCTTCTGAGGAACCTTAGCCTAAACAGGCCCCTGGAGAAAGCTCTTCACGTTCACAGCAAGGGCAACGTACTGCTCTCTGGCTTGCCTGGGTTGAGCGCCCCAGTCGTGAAAGAGCCTCGCGAAGGCAGTGCTGCGCAGACTCCCTTTGCCAGTCGCACGGCCTCCTTGACTGAAAGAGAACTGCAGTGCCAGAAGGCTCCTTGCTGACGACTGGCTCCAGGAGGAGACTCGGGACAGCACTCTCACAGAAGCGAAAGCTGGGCTGTGGGCCCAGCCTGAGGACCAGCACGTTTTCCACACTTAACACAGCTAAGGCATGAGCCAGACGACAGCCTTGGTCACTGAGGCCTATCTAAGGTACTGCCATACTCACCCACTAGATCCCACGCAGAGGTCCCTGTGCCCAAAAGGGCCTCCACGGAAGGGCCCTGTTCCTCCCGTGTGTTTCCTCGAGGGAATCAGAAACCACTGAGGATAACTACGTGAGCTCCGCTTTGAAACTGGGCGACCCTGGGCAAACCTTATTCCCCTCCGTGGTAGACGGGACAGTTGCGGGTCCTAAGCTGCCTGAAGCACACTCCTCGCGCCCACCTTCTCTTTGCTGCCGGAAGGCCTCACATAAGAGGCCTGAGTTTACTCGTGACGGAAGCCGTCTGAGTGTACTCGTGTGAGGCCTGCTGCTCTCAGTTCCTTGCTGGGAGCTTCAGCAAGAGCACTCTGGAGCTCGCCGACAAAAGAATTGTGAGCACCCCCCGGCCTCAAGTAAAAGTCCAGATTTCCCCCGTCAGTAACACCTCGGAGTGCCATAGGAGCGAAGAAGCATGCGTTAACGGAGTGCTTCAACAGTGCTAGGGATTTATTTCACGAGACACTGTGCACTCACGTTCGTTGTAAGAACTGTCAAAGGGCACTGTATGCCGTCCAACCCCTCTGTTGCGTTTGAGCCACAGGAAGTAAATGCATTCGTTTGATTAAGCTCCGTGAACGTGCAACGACGATGGCGAAGCGCTGCCCTGTTCGCTCCAAAGCTCTCGTTTGTACGGCCTTCCAACGGCCTCAGGGTACGCACTTCTAAACAGCCTTACATTCCATGCTGGTGTGCCCCCAATTAGGAATTTGGGCTCTTCTGTGAGACACCAATGTGCGTCCCAAATGAAACCGGGGGGCTCCCCCAGGACGTCTGCGGACGGCAGTCGGTTGCCAGCTGTTTACTTCCAGCCGGAGAAAGAAAAAGAGGACAGCTTCCCCAGGGACGATTCTGGACCCTTGGGACCATCCAGAATCACCAAAGCCTCAACTTTGCACGGCCTGGGGAACGCTCTTCCTCATGTCCAGCAATCCCCACGTCAAAACCTTTCTCAGCAGAGGCAGGCACCCTCTCCCTTGTACTAGATAGCTCGGCAGAGCCCTCCGAGAAACATGCTGCGTCATTCAGCTTGAACGTGGGACGCGGAGGGGAGAGTACGCTTTCTCCCCGTTTGGAGGCGCCTTGCGCTTGGCTTCAAAGCTGCCTGAACAGCACTAGCGGCCCGACGTCTCTGCACGGCAGGATTGTCGTTGTGGGCCGAGGCTGCGTGTTCTCTCAAAGCGAAAACCGTGCTGGCAATACCTTTCTAGAAACTCCTCCCACGGCACCACATGTTCAGCTCCGGCCGAACGAAAGGTGACCTCAGGCCTCAAGGTAAGTTCCAGTGTTTCACGTCGGGGGAGTTGGGTGTGCAGGGGTTTCCATGAGGCCATACTCCACCACGGAGTGCCTTAACTCTGCGACGCTCCTGGGGGCACACAGGATAGGAGCTCGTTCGCCAATTTCGCAGGATGACTTCTCTCCGTGCCGGAACGGCGGCTCCTGGCTTCTGAGGAACCTTAGCCTAAACAGGCCCCTGGAGAAAGCTCTTCACGTTCACAGCAAGGGCAACGTACTGCTCTCTGGCTTGTCTGGGTTGAGCGCCCCAGTCGTGAAAGAGCCTCGCGAAGGCAGTGCTGCGCAGACTCCCTTTGCCAGTCGCACGGCCTCCTTGACTGAAAGAGAACTGCAGTGCCAGAAGGCTCCTTGCTGACGACTGGCTCCAGGAGGAGACTCGGGACAGCACTCTCACAGAAGCGAAAGCTGGGCTGTGGGCCCAGCCTGAGGACCAGCACGTTTTCCACACTTAACACAGCTAAGGCATGAGCCAGACGACAGCCTTGGTCACTGAGGCCTATCTAAGGTACTGCCATACTCACCCACTAGATCCCACGCGGAGGTCCCTGTGCCCAAAAGGGCCTCCACGGAAGGGCCCTGTTCCTCCCGTGTGTTTCCTCGAGGGAATCAGAAACCACTGAGGATAACTACGTGAGCTCCGCTTTGAAACTGGGCGACCCTGGGCAAACCTTATTCCCCTCCGTGGTAGACGGGACAGTTGCGGGTCCTAAGCTGCCTGAAGCACACTCCTCGCGCCCACCTTCTCTTTGCTGCCGGAAGGCCTCACATAAGAGGCCTGAGTTTACTCGTGACGGAAGCCGTCTGAGTGTACTCGTGTGAGGCCTGCTGCTCTCAGTTCCTTGCTGGGAGCTTCAGCAAGAGCACTCTGGAGCTCGCCGACAAAAGAATTGTGAGCCCCCCCCGGCCTCAAGTAAAAGTCCAGATTTCCCCCGTCAGTAACACCTCGGAGTGCCATAGGAGCGAAGAAGCATGCGTTAACGGAGTGCTTCAACAGTGCTAGGGATTTATTTCACGAGACACTGTGCACTCACGTTCGTTGTAAGAACTGTCAAAGGGCACTGTATGCCGTCCAACCCCTCTGTTGCGTTTGAGCCACAGGAAGTAAATGCATTCGTTTGATTAAGCTCCGTGAACGTGCAACGACGATGGCGAAGCGCTGCCCTGTTCGCTCCAAAGCTCTCGTTTGTACGGCCTTCCAACGGCCTCAGGGTACGCACTTCTAAACAGCCTTACATTCCATGCTGGTGTGCCCCCAATTAGGAATTTGGGCTCTTCTGTGAGACACCAATGTGCGTCCCAAATGAAACCGGGGGGCTCCCCCAGGACGTCTGCGGACGGCAGTCGGTTGCCAGCTGTTTACTTCCAGCCGGAGAAAGAAAAAGAGGACAGCTTCCCCAGGGACGATTCTGGACCCTTGGGACCATCCAGAATCACCAAAGCCTCAACTTTGCACGGCCTGGGGAACGCTCTTCCTCATGTCCAGCAATCCCCACGTCAAAACCTTTCTCAGCAGAGGCAGGCACCCTCTCCCTTGTACTAGATAGCTCGGCAGAGCCCTCCGAGAAACATGCTGCGTCATTCAGCTTGAACGTGGGACGCGGAGGGGAGAGTACGCTTTCTCCCCGTTTGGAGGCGCCTTGCGCTTGGCTTCAAAGCTGCCTGAACAGCACTAGCGGCCCGACGTCTCTGCACGGCAGGATTGTCGTTGTGGGCCGAGGCTGCGTGTTCTCTCAAAGCGAAAACCGTGCTGGCAATACCTTTCTAGAAACTCCTCCCACGGCACCACATGTTCAGCTCCGGCCGAACGAAAGGTGACCTCAGGCCTCAAGGTAAGTTCCAGTGTTTCACGTCGGGGGAGTTGGGTGTGCAGGGGTTTCCATGAGGCCATACTCCACCACGGAGTGCCTTAACTCTGCGACGCTCCTGGGGGCACACAGGATAGGAGCTCGTTCGCCAATTTCGCAGGATGACTTCTCTCCGTGCCGGAACGGCGGCTCCTGGCTTCTGAGGAACCTTAGCCTAAACAGGCCCCTGGAGAAAGCTCTTCACGTTCACAGCAAGGGCAACGTACTGCTCTCTGGCTTGCCTGGGTTGAGCGCCCCAGTCGTGAAAGAGCCTCGCGAAGGCAGTGCTGCGCAGACTCCCTTTGCCAGTCGCACGGCCTCCTTGACTGAAAGAGAACTGCAGTGCCAGAAGGCTCCTTGCTGACGACTGGCTCCAGGAGGAGACTCGGGACAGCACTCTCACAGAAGCGAAAGCTGGGCTGTGGGCCCAGCCTGAGGACCAGCACGTTTTCCACACTTAACACAGCTAAGGCATGAGCCAGACGACAGCCTTGGTCACTGAGGCCTATCTAAGGTACTGCCATACTCACCCACTAGATCCCACGCAGAGGTCCCTGTGCCCAAAAGGGCCTCCACGGAAGGGCCCTGTTCCTCCCGTGTGTTTCCTCGAGGGAATCAGAAACCACTGAGGATAACTACGTGAGCTCCGCTTTGAAACTGGGCGACCCTGGGCAAACCTTATTCCCCTCCGTGGTAGACGGGACAGTTGCGGGTCCTAAGCTGCCTGAAGCACACTCCTCGCGCCCACCTTCTCTTTGCTGCCGGAAGGCCTCACATAAGAGGCCTGAGTTTACTCGTGACGGAAGCCGTCTGAGTGTACTCGTGTGAGGCCTGCTGCTCTCAGTTCCTTGCTGGGAGCTTCAGCAAGAGCACTCTGGAGCTCGCCGACAAAAGAATTGTGAGCACCCCCCGGCCTCAAGTAAAAGTCCAGATTTCCCCCGTCAGTAACACCTCGGAGTGCCATAGGAGCGAAGAAGCATGCGTTAACGGAGTGCTTCAACAGTGCTAGGGATTTATTTCACGAGACACTGTGCACTCACGTTCGTTGTAAGAACTGTCAAAGGGCACTGTATGCCGTCCAACCCCTCTGTTGCGTTTGAGCCACAGGAAGTAAATGCATTCGTTTGATTAAGCTCCGTGAACGTGCAACGACGATGGCGAAGCGCTGCCCTGTTCGCTCCAAAGCTCTCGTTTGTACGGCCTTCCAACGGCCTCAGGGTACGCACTTCTAAACAGCCTTACATTCCATGCTGGTGTGCCCCCAATTAGGAATTTGGGCTCTTCTGTGAGACACCAATGTGCGTCCCAAATGAAACCGGGGGGCTCCCCCAGGACGTCTGCGGACGGCAGTCGGTTGCCAGCTGTTTACTTCCAGCCGGAGAAAGAAAAAGAGGACAGCTTCCCCAGGGACGATTCTGGACCCTTGGGACCATCCAGAATCACCAAAGCCTCAACTTTGCACGGCCTGGGGAACGCTCTTCCTCATGTCCAGCAATCCCCACGTCAAAACCTTTCTCAGCAGAGGCAGGCACCCTCTCCCTTGTACTAGATAGCTCGGCAGAGCCCTCCGAGAAACATGCTGCGTCATTCAGCTTGAACGTGGGACGCGGAGGGGAGAGTACGCTTTCTCCCCGTTTGGAGGCGCCTTGCGCTTGGCTTCAAAGCTGCCTGAACAGCACTAGCGGCCCGACGTCTCTGCACGGCAGGATTGTCGTTGTGGGCCGAGGCTGCGTGTTCTCTCAAAGCGAAAACCGTGCTGGCAATACCTTTCTAGAAACTCCTCCCACGGCACCACATGTTCAGCTCCGGCCGAACGAAAGGTGACCTCAGGCCTCAAGGTAAGTTCCAGTGTTTCACGTCGGGGGAGTTGGGTGTGCAGGGGTTTCCATGAGGCCATACTCCACCACGGAGTGCCTTAACTCTGCGACGCTCCTGGGGGCACACAGGATAGGAGCTCGTTCGCCAATTTCGCAGGATGACTTCTCTCCGTGCCGGAACGGCGGCTCCTGGCTTCTGAGGAACCTTAGCCTAAACAGGCCCCTGGAGAAAGCTCTTCACGTTCACAGCAAGGGCAACGTACTGCTCTCTGGCTTGTCTGGGTTGAGCGCCCCAGTCGTGAAAGAGCCTCGCGAAGGCAGTGCTGCGCAGACTCCCTTTGCCAGTCGCACGGCCTCCTTGACTGAAAGAGAACTGCAGTGCCAGAAGGCTCCTTGCTGACGACTGGCTCCAGGAGGAGACTCGGGACAGCACTCTCACAGAAGCGAAAGCTGGGCTGTGGGCCCAGCCTGAGGACCAGCACGTTTTCCACACTTAACACAGCTAAGGCATGAGCCAGACGACAGCCTTGGTCACTGAGGCCTATCTAAGGTACTGCCATACTCACCCACTAGATCCCACGCAGAGGTCCCTGTGCCCAAAAGGGCCTCCACGGAAGGGCCCTGTTCCTCCCGTGTGTTTCCTCGAGGGAATCAGAAACCACTGAGGATAACTACGTGAGCTCCGCTTTGAAACTGGGCGACCCTGGGCAAACCTTATTCCCCTCCGTGGTAGACGGGACAGTTGCGGGTCCTAAGCTGCCTGAAGCACACTCCTCGCGCCCACCTTCTCTTTGCTGCCGGAAGGCCTCACATAAGAGGCCTGAGTTTACTCGTGACGGAAGCCGTCTGAGTGTACTCGTGTGAGGCCTGCTGCTCTCAGTTCCTTGCTGGGAGCTTCAGCAAGAGCACTCTGGAGCTCGCCGACAAAAGAATTGTGAGCCCCCCCCGGCCTCAAGTAAAAGTCCAGATTTCCCCCGTCAGTAACACCTCGGAGTGCCATAGGAGCGAAGAAGCATGCGTTAACGGAGTGCTTCAACAGTGCTAGGGATTTATTTCACGAGACACTGTGCACTCACGTTCGTTGTAAGAACTGTCAAAGGGCACTGTATGCCGTCCAACCCCTCTGTTGCGTTTGAGCCACAGGAAGTAAATGCATTCGTTTGATTAAGCTCCGTGAACGTGCAACGACGATGGCGAAGCGCTGCCCTGTTCGCTCCAAAGCTCTCGTTTGTACGGCCTTCCAACGGCCTCAGGGTACGCACTTCTAAACAGCCTTACATTCCATGCTGGTGTGCCCCCAATTAGGAATTTGGGCTCTTCTGTGAGACACCAATGTGCGTCCCAAATGAAACCGGGGGGCTCCCCCAGGACGTCTGCGGATGGCAGTCGGTTGCCAGCTGTTTACTTCCAGCCGGAGAAAGAAAAAGAGGACAGCTTCCCCAGGGACGATTCTGGACCCTTGGGACCATCCAGAATCACCAAAGCCTCAACTTTGCACGGCCTGGGGAACGCTCTTCCTCATGTCCAGCAATCCCCACGTCAAAACCTTTCTCAGCAGAGGCAGGCACCCTCTCCCTTGTACTAGATAGCTCGGCAGAGCCCTCCGAGAAACACGCTGCGTCATTCAGCTTGAACGTGGGACGCGGAGGGGAGAGTACGCTTTCTCCCCGTTTGGAGGCGCCTTGCGCTTGGCTTCAAAGCTGCCTGAACAGCACTAGCGGCCCGACGTCTCTGCACGGCAGGATTGTCGTTGTGGGCCGAGGCTGCGTGTTCTCTCAAAGCGAAAACCGTGCTGGCAATACCTTTCTAGAAACTCCTCCCACGGCACCACATGTTCAGCTCCGGCCGAACGAAAGGTGACCTCAGGCCTCAAGGTAAGTTCCAGTGTTTCACGTCGGGGGAGTTGGGTGTGCAGGGGTTTCCATGAGGCCATACTCCACCACGGAGTGCCTTAACTCTGCGACGCTCCTGGGGGCACACAGGATAGGAGCTCGTTCGCCAATTTCGCAGGATGACTTCTCTCCGTGCCGGAACGGCGGCTCCTGGCTTCTGAGGAACCTTAGCCTAAACAGGCCCCTGGAGAAAGCTCTTCACGTTCACAGCAAGGGCAACGTACTGCTCTCTGGCTTGCCTGGGTTGAGCGCCCCAGTCGTGAAAGAGCCTCGCGAAGGCAGTGCTGCGCAGACTCCCTTTGCCAGTCGCACGGCCTCCTTGACTGAAAGAGAACTGCAGTGCCAGAAGGCTCCTTGCTGACGACTGGCTCCAGGAGGAGACTCGGGACAGCACTCTCACAGAAGCGAAAGCTGGGCTGTGGGCCCAGCCTGAGGACCAGCACGTTTTCCACACTTAACACAGCTAAGGCATGAGCCAGACGACAGCCTTGGTCACTGAGGCCTATCTAAGGTACTGCCATACTCACCCACTAGATCCCACGCAGAGGTCCCTGTGCCCAAAAGGGCCTCCACGGAAGGGCCCTGTTCCTCCCGTGTGTTTCCTCGAGGGAATCAGAAACCACTGAGGATAACTACGTGAGCTCCGCTTTGAAACTGGGCGACCCTGGGCAAACCTTATTCCCCTCCGTGGTAGACGGGACAGTTGCGGGTCCTAAGCTGCCTGAAGCACACTCCTCGCGCCCACCTTCTCTTTGCTGCCGGAAGGCCTCACATAAGAGGCCTGAGTTTACTCGTGACGGAAGCCGTCTGAGTGTACTCGTGTGAGGCCTGCTGCTCTCAGTTCCTTGCTGGGAGCTTCAGCAAGAGCACTCTGGAGCTCGCCGACAAAAGAATTGTGAGCACCCCCCGGCCTCAAGTAAAAGTCCAGATTTCCCCCGTCAGTAACACCTCGGAGTGCCATAGGAGCGAAGAAGCATGCGTTAACGGAGTGCTTCAACAGTGCTAGGGATTTATTTCACGAGACACTGTGCACTCACGTTCGTTGTAAGAACTGTCAAAGGGCACTGTATGCCGTCCAACCCCTCTGTTGCGTTTGAGCCACAGGAAGTAAATGCATTCGTTTGATTAAGCTCCGTGAACGTGCAACGACGATGGCGAAGCGCTGCCCTGTTCGCTCCAAAGCTCTCGTTTGTACGGCCTTCCAACGGCCTCAGGGTACGCACTTCTAAACAGCCTTACATTCCATGCTGGTGTGCCCCCAATTAGGAATTTGGGCTCTTCTGTGAGACACCAATGTGCGTCCCAAATGAAACCGGGGGGCTCCCCCAGGACGTCTGCGGACGGCAGTCGGTTGCCAGCTGTTTACTTCCAGCCGGAGAAAGAAAAAGAGGACAGCTTCCCCAGGGACGATTCTGGACCCTTGGGACCATCCAGAATCACCAAAGCCTCAACTTTGCACGGCCTGGGGAACGCTCTTCCTCATGTCCAGCAATCCCCACGTCAAAACCTTTCTCAGCAGAGGCAGGCACCCTCTCCCTTGTACTAGATAGCTCGGCAGAGCCCTCCGAGAAACACGCTGCGTCATTCAGCTTGAACGTGGGACGCGGAGGGGAGAGTACGCTTTCTCCCCGTTTGGAGGCGCCTTGCGCTTGGCTTCAAAGCTGCCTGAACAGCACTAGCGGCCCGACGTCTCTGCACGGCAGGATTGTCGTTGTGGGCCGAGGCTGCGTGTTCTCTCAAAGCGAAAACCGTGCTGGCAATACCTTTCTAGAAACTCCTCCCACGGCACCACATGTTCAGCTCCGGCCGAACGAAAGGTGACCTCAGGCCTCAAGGTAAGTTCCAGTGTTTCACGTCGGGGGAGTTGGGTGTGCAGGGGTTTCCATGAGGCCATACTCCACCACGGAGTGCCTTAACTCTGCGACGCTCCTGGGGGCACACAGGATAGGAGCTCGTTCGCCAATTTCGCAGGATGACTTCTCTCCGTGCCGGAACGGCGGCTCCTGGCTTCTGAGGAACCTTAGCCTAAACAGGCCCCTGGAGAAAGCTCTTCACGTTCACAGCAAGGGCAACGTACTGCTCTCTGGCTTGCCTGGGTTGAGCGCCCCAGTCGTGAAAGAGCCTCGCGAAGGCAGTGCTGCGCAGACTCCCTTTGCCAGTCGCACGGCCTCCTTGACTGAAAGAGAACTGCAGTGCCAGAAGGCTCCTTGCTGACGACTGGCTCCAGGAGGAGACTCGGGACAGCACTCTCACAGAAGCGAAAGCTGGGCTGTGGGCCCAGCCTGAGGACCAGCACGTTTTCCACACTTAACACAGCTAAGGCATGAGCCAGACGACAGCCTTGGTCACTGAGGCCTATCTAAGGTACTGCCATACTCACCCACTAGATCCCACGCAGAGGTCCCTGTGCCCAAAAGGGCCTCCACGGAAGGGCCCTGTTCCTCCCGTGTGTTTCCTCGAGGGAATCAGAAACCACTGAGGATAACTACGTGAGCTCCGCTTTGAAACTGGGCGACCCTGGGCAAACCTTATTCCCCTCCGTGGTAGACGGGACAGTTGCGGGTCCTAAGCTGCCTGAAGCACACTCCTCGCGCCCACCTTCTCTTTGCTGCCGGAAGGCCTCACATAAGAGGCCTGAGTTTACTCGTGACGGAAGCCGTCTGAGTGTACTCGTGTGAGGCCTGCTGCTCTCAGTTCCTTGCTGGGAGCTTCAGCAAGAGCACTCTGGAGCTCGCCGACAAAAGAATTGTGAGCACCCCCCGGCCTCAAGTAAAAGTCCAGATTTCCCCCGTCAGTAACACCTCGGAGTGCCATAGGAGCGAAGAAGCATGCGTTAACGGAGTGCTTCAACAGTGCTAGGGATTTATTTCACGAGACACTGTGCACTCACGTTCGTTGTAAGAACTGTCAAAGGGCACTGTATGCCGTCCAACCCCTCTGTTGCGTTTGAGCCACAGGAAGTAAATGCATTCGTTTGATTAAGCTCCGTGAACGTGCAACGACGATGGCGAAGCGCTGCCCTGTTCGCTCCAAAGCTCTCGTTTGTACGGCCTTCCAACGGCCTCAGGGTACGCACTTCTAAACAGCCTTACATTCCATGCTGGTGTGCCCCCAATTAGGAATTTGGGCTCTTCTGTGAGACACCAATGTGCGTCCCAAATGAAACCGGGGGGCTCCCCCAGGACGTCTGCGGACGGCAGTCGGTTGCCAGCTGTTTACTTCCAGCCGGAGAAAGAAAAAGAGGACAGCTTCCCCAGGGACGATTCTGGACCCTTGGGACCATCCAGAATCACCAAAGCCTCAACTTTGCACGGCCTGGGGAACGCTCTTCCTCATGTCCAGCAATCCCCACGTCAAAACCTTTCTCAGCAGAGGCAGGCACCCTCTCCCTTGTACTAGATAGCTCGGCAGAGCCCTCCGAGAAACACGCTGCGTCATTCAGCTTGAACGTGGGACGCGGAGGGGAGAGTACGCTTTCTCCCCGTTTGGAGGCGCCTTGCGCTTGGCTTCAAAGCTGCCTGAACAGCACTAGCGGCCCGACGTCTCTGCACGGCAGGATTGTCGTTGTGGGCCGAGGCTGCGTGTTCTCTCAAAGCGAAAACCGTGCTGGCAATACCTTTCTAGAAACTCCTCCCACGGCACCACATGTTCAGCTCCGGCCGAACGAAAGGTGACCTCAGGCCTCAAGGTAAGTTCCAGTGTTTCACGTCGGGGGAGTTGGGTGTGCAGGGGTTTCCATGAGGCCATACTCCACCACGGAGTGCCTTAACTCTGCGACGCTCCTGGGGGCACACAGGATAGGAGCTCGTTCGCCAATTTCGCAGGATGACTTCTCTCCGTGCCGGAACGGCGGCTCCTGGCTTCTGAGGAACCTTAGCCTAAACAGGCCCCTGGAGAAAGCTCTTCACGTTCACAGCAAGGGCAACGTACTGCTCTCTGGCTTGTCTGGGTTGAGCGCCCCAGTCGTCAAAGAGCCTCGCGAAGGCAGTGCTGCGCAGACTCCCTTTGCCAGTCGCACGGCCTCCTTGACTGAAAGAGAACTGCAGTGCCAGAAGGCTCCTTGCTGACGACTGGCTCCAGGAGGAGACTCGGGACAGCACTCTCACAGAAGCGAAAGCTGGGCTGTGGGCCCAGCCTGAGGACCAGCACGTTTTCCACACTTAACACAGCTAAGGCATGAGCCAGACGACAGCCTTGGTCACTGAGGCCTATCTAAGGTACTGCCATACTCACCCACTAGATCCCACGCAGAGGTCCCTGTGCCCAAAAGGGCCTCCACGGAAGGGCCCTGTTCCTCCCGTGTGTTTCCTCGAGGGAATCAGAAACCACTGAGGATAACTACGTGAGCTCCGCTTTGAAACTGGGCGACCCTGGGCAAACCTTATTCCCCTCCGTGGTAGACGGGACAGTTGCGGGTCCTAAGCTGCCTGAAGCACACTCCTCGCGCCCACCTTCTCTTTGCTGCCGGAAGGCCTCACATAAGAGGCCTGAGTTTACTCGTGACGGAAGCCGTCTGAGTGTACTCGTGTGAGGCCTGCTGCTCTCAGTTCCTTGCTGGGAGCTTCAGCAAGAGCACTCTGGAGCTCGCCGACAAAAGAATTGTGAGCCCCCCCCGGCCTCAAGTAAAAGTCCAGATTTCCCCCGTCAGTAACACCTCGGAGTGCCATAGGAGCGAAGAAGCATGCGTTAACGGAGTGCTTCAACAGTGCTAGGGATTTATTTCACGAGACACTGTGCACTCACGTTCGTTGTAAGAACTGTCAAAGGGCACTGTATGCCGTCCAACCCCTCTGTTGCGTTTGAGCCACAGGAAGTAAATGCATTCGTTTGATTAAGCTCCGTGAACGTGCAACGACGATGGCGAAGCGCTGCCCTGTTCGCTCCAAAGCTCTCGTTTGTACGGCCTTCCAACGGCCTCAGGGTACGCACTTCTAAACAGCCTTACATTCCATGCTGGTGTGCCCCCAATTAGGAATTTGGGCTCTTCTGTGAGACACCAATGTGCGTCCCAAATGAAACCGGGGGGCTCCCCCAGGACGTCTGCGGACGGCAGTCGGTTGCCAGCTGTTTACTTCCAGCCGGAGAAAGAAAAAGAGGACAGCTTCCCCAGGGACGATTCTGGACCCTTGGGACCATCCAGAATCACCAAAGCCTCAAGTTTGCACGGCCTGGGGAACGCTCTTCCTCATGTCCAGCAATCCCCACGTCAAAACCTTTCTCAGCAGAGGCAGGCACCCTCTCCCTTGTACTAGATAGCTCGGCAGAGCCCTCCGAGAAACATGCTGCGTCATTCAGCATGAACGTGGGACGCGGAGGGGAGAGTACGCTTTCTCCCCGTTTGGAGGCGCCTTGCGCTTGGCTTCAAAGCTGCCTGAACAGCACTAGCGGCCCGACGTCTCTGCACGGCACGATTGTCCTTGTGGGCCGAGGCTGCGTGTTCTCTCAAAGCGAAAACCGTGCTGGCAATACCTTTCTAGAAACTCCTCCCACGGCACCACATGTTCAGCTCCGGCCGAACGAAAGGTGACCTCAGGCCTCAAGGTAAGTTCCAGTGTTTCACGTCGGGGGAGTTGGGTGTGCAGGGGTTTCCATGAGGCCATACTCCACCACGGAGTGCCTTAACTCTGCGACGCTCCTGGGGGCACACAGGATAGGAGCTCGTTCGCCAATTTCGCAGGATGACTTCTCTCCGTGCCGGAACGGCGGCTCCTGGCTTCTGAGGAACCTTAGCCTAAACAGGCCCCTGGAGAAAGCTCTTCACGTTCACAGCAAGGGCAACGTACTGCTCTCTGGCTTGCCTGGGTTGAGCGCCCCAGTCGTCAAAGAGCCTCGCGAAGGCAGTGCTGCGCAGACTCCCTTTGCCAGTCGCACGGCCTCCTTGACTGAAAGAGAACTGCAGTGCCAGAAGGCTCCGTGCTGACGACTGGCTCCAGGAGGAGACTCGGGACAGCACTCTCACAGAAGCGAAAGCTGGGCTGTGGGCCCAGCCTGAGGACCAGCACGTTTTCCACACTTAACACAGCTAAGGCATGAGCCAGACGACAGCCTTGGTCACTGAGGCCTATCTAAGGTACTGCCATACTCACCCACTAGATCCCACGCAGAGGTCCCTGTGCCCAAAAGGGCCTCCACGGAAGGGCCCTGTTCCTCCCGTGTGTTTCCTCGAGGGAATCAGAAACCACTGAGGATAACTACGTGAGCTCCGCTTTGAAACTGGGCGACCCTGGGCAAACCTTATTCCCCTCCGTGGTAGACGGGACAGTTGCGGGTCCTAAGCTGCCTGAAGCACACTCCTCGCGCCCACCTTCTCTTTGCTGCCGGAAGGCCTCACATAAGAGGCCTGAGTTTACTCGTGACGGAAGCCGTCTGAGTGTACTCGTGTGAGGCCTGCTGCTCTCAGTTCCTTGCTGGGAGCTTCAGCAAGAGCACTCTGGAGCTCGCCGACAAAAGAATTGTGAGCCCCCCCCGGCCTCAAGTAAAAGTCCAGATTTCCCCCGTCAGTAACACCTCGGAGTGCCATAGGAGCGAAGAAGCATGCGTTAACGGAGTGCTTCAACAGTGCTAGGGATTTATTTCACGAGACACTGTGCACTCACGTTCGTTGTAAGAACTGTCAAAGGGCACTGTATGCCGTCCAACCCCTCTGTTGCGTTTGAGCCACAGGAAGTAAATGCATTCGTTTGATTAAGCTCCGTGAACGTGCAACGACGATGGCGAAGCGCTGCCCTGTTCGCTCCAAAGCTCTCGTTTGTACGGCCTTCCAACGGCCTCAGGGTACGCACTTCTAAACAGCCTTACATTCCATGCTGGTGTGCCCCCAATTAGGAATTTGGGCTCTTCTGTGAGACACCAATGTGCGTCCCAAATGAAACCGGGGGGCTCCCCCAGGACGTCTGCGGACGGCAGTCGGTTGCCAGCTGTTTACTTCCAGCCGGAGAAAGAAAAAGAGGACAGCTTCCCCAGGGACGATTCTGGACCCTTGGGACCATCCAGAATCACCAAAGCCTCAACTTTGCACGGCCTGGGGAACGCTCTTCCTCATGTCCAGCAATCCCCACGTCAAAACCTTTCTCAGCAGAGGCAGGCACCCTCTCCCTTGTACTAGATAGCTCGGCAGAGCCCTCCGAGAAACATGCTGCGTCATTCAGCTTGAACGTGGGACGCGGAGGGGAGAGTACGCTTTCTCCCCGTTTGGAGGCGCCTTGCGCTTGGCTTCAAAGCTGCCTGAACAGCACTAGCGGCCCGACGTCTCTGCACGGCACGATTGTCCTTGTGGGCCGAGGCTGCGTGTTCTCTCAAAGCGAAAACCGTGCTGGCAATACCTTTCTAGAAACTCCTCCCACGGCACCACATGTTCAGCTCCGGCCGAACGAAAGGTGACCTCAGGCCTCAAGGTAAGTTCCAGTGTTTCACGTCGGGGGAGTTGGGTGTGCAGGGGTTTCCATGAGGCCATACTCCACCACGGAGTGCCTTAACTCTGCGACGCTCCTGGGGGCACACAGGATAGGAGCTCGTTCGCCAATTTCGCAGGATGACTTCTCTCCGTGCCGGAACGGCGGCTCCTGGCTTCTGAGGAACCTTAGCCTAAACAGGCCCCTGGAGAAAGCTCTTCACGTTCACAGCAAGGGCAACGTACTGCTCTCTGGCATGTCTGGGTTGAGTGCCCCAGTCGTCAAAGAGCCTCGCGAAGGCAGTGCTGCACAGACTCCCTTTGCCAGTCGCACGGCCTCCTTGACTGAAAGAGAACTGCAGTGCCAGAAGGCTCCGTGCTGACGACTGGCTCCAGGAGGAGACTCGGGACAGCACTCTCACAGAAGCGAAAGCTGGGCTGTGGGCCCAGCCTGAGGACCAGCACGTTTTCCACACTTAACACAGCTAAGGCATGAGCCAGACGACAGCCTTGGTCACTGAGGCCTATCTAAGGTACTGCTATACTCACCCACTAGATCCCACGCAGAGGTCCCTGTGCCCAAAAGGGCCTCCACGGAAGGGCCCTGTTCCTCCCGTGTGTTTCCTCGAGGGAATCAGAAACCACTGAGGATAACTACGTGAGCTCCGCTTTGAAACTGGGCGACCCTGGGCAAACCTTATTCCCCTCCGTGGTAGACGGGACAGTTGCGGGTCCTAAGCTGCCTGAAGCACACTCCTCGCGCCCACCTTCTCTTTGCTGCCGGAAGGCCTCACATAAGAGGCCTGAGTTTACTCGTGACGGAAGCCGTCTGAGTGTACTCGTGTGAGGCCTGCTGCTCTCAGTTCCTTGCTGGGAGCTTCAGCAAGAGCACTCTGGAGCTCGCCGACAAAAGAATTGTGAGCCCCCCCGGCCTCAAGTAAAAGTCCAGATTTCCCCCGTCAGTAACACCTCGGAGTGCCATAGGAGCGAAGAAGCATGCGTTAACGGAGTGCTTCAACAGTGCTAGGGATTTATTTCACGAGACACTGTGCACTCACGTTCGTTGTAAGAACTGTCAAAGGGCACTGTATGCCGTCCAACCCCTCTGTTGCGTTTGAGCCACAGGAAGTAAATGCATTCGTTTGATTAAGCTCCGTGAACGTGCAACGACGATGGCGAAGCGCTGCCCTGTTCGCTCCAAAGCTCTCGTTTGTACGGCCTTCCAACGGCCTCAGGGTACGCACTTCTAAACAGCCTTACATTCCATGCTGGTGTGCCCCCAATTAGGAATTTGGGCTCTTCTGTGAGACACCAATGTGCGTCCCAAATGAAACCGGGGGGCTCCCCCAGGACGTCTGCGGACGGCAGTCGGTTGCCAGCTGTTTACTTCCAGCCGGAGAAAGAAAAAGAGGACAGCTTCCCCAGGGACGATTCTGGACCCTTGGGACCATCCAGAATCACCAAAGCCTCAACTTTGAACGGCCTGGGGACGCTCTTCCTCATGTCCAGCAATCCCCACGTCAAAACCTTTCTCAGCAGAGGCAGGCACCCTCTCCCTTGTACTAGATAGCTCGGCAGAGCCCTCCGAGAAACATGCTGCGTCATTCAGCTTGAACGTGGGACGCGGAGGGGAGAGTACGCTTTCTCCCCGTTTGGAGGCGCCTTGCGCTTGGCTTCAAAGCTGCCTGAACTGCACTAGCGGCCCGACGTCTCTGCATGGCACGATTGTCGTTGTGGGCCGAGGCTGCGTGTTCTCTCAAAGCGAAAACCGTGCTGGCAATACCTTTCTAGAAACTCCTCCCACGGCACCACATGTTCAGCTCCGGCCGAACGAAAGGTGACCTCAGGCCTCAAGGTAAGTTCCAGTGTTTCACGTCGGGGGAGTTGGGTGTGCAGGGGTTTCCATGAGGCCATACTCCACCACGGAGTGCCTTAACTCTGCGACGCTCCTGGGGGCACACAGGATAGGAGCTCGTTCGCCAATTTCGCAGGATGACTTCTCTCCGTGCCGGAACGGCGGCTCCTGGCTTCTGAGGAACCTTAGCCTAAACAGGCCCCTGGAGAAAGCTCTTCACGTTCATAGCAAGGGCAACGTACTGCTCTCTGGCTTGTCTGGGTTGAGTGCCCCAGTCGTCAAAGAGCCTCGCGAAGGCAGTGCTGCGCAGACTCCCTTTGCCAGTCGCACGGCCTCCTTGACTGAAAGAGAACTGCAGTGCCAGAAGGCTCCGTGCTGACGACTGGCTCCAGGAGGAGACTCGGGACAGCACTCTCACAGAAGCGAAAGCTGGGCTGTGGGCCCAGCCTGAGGACCAGCACGTTTTCCACACTTAACACAGCTAAGGCATGAGCCAGACGACAGCCTTGGTCACTGAGGCCTATCTAAGGTACTGCCATACTCACCCACTAGATCCCACGCAGAGGTCCCTGTGCCCAAAAGGGCCTCCACGGAAGGGCCCTGTTCCTCCCGTGTGTTTCCTCGAGGGAATCAGAAACCACTGAGGATAACTACGTGAGCTCCGCTTTGAAACTGGGCGACCCTGGGCAAACCTTATTCCCCTCCGTGGTAGACGGGACAGTTGCGGGTCCTAAGCTGCCTGAAGCACACTCCTCGCGCCCACCTTCTCTTTGCTGCCGGAAGGCCTCACATAAGAGGCCTGAGTTTACTCGTGACGGAAGCCGTCTGAGTGTACTCGTGTGAGGCCTGCTGCTCTCAGTTCCTTGCTGGGAGCTTCAGCAAGAGCACTCTGGAGCTCGCCGACAAAAGAATTGTGAGCCCCCCCCGGCCTCAAGTAAAAGTCCAGATTTCCCCCGTCAGTAACACCTCGGAGTGCCATAGGAGCGAAGAAGCATGCGTTAACGGAGTGCTTCAACAGTGCTAGGGATTTATTTCACGAGACACTGTGCACTCACGTTCGTTGTAAGAACTGTCAAAGGGCACTGTATGCCGTCCAACCCCTCTGTTGCGTTTGAGCCACAGGAAGTAAATGCATTCGTTTGATTAAGCTCCGTGAACGTGCAACGACGATGGCGAAGCGCTGCCCTGTTCGCTCCAAAGCTCTCGTTTGTACGGCCTTCCAACGGCCTCAGGGTACGCACTTCTAAACAGCCTTACATTCCATGCTGGTGTGCCCCCAATTAGGAATTTGGGCTCTTCTGTGAGACACCAATGTGCGTCCCAAATGAAACCGGGGGGCTCCCCCAGGACGTCTGCGGACGGCAGTCGGTTGCCAGCTGTTTACTTCCAGCCGGAGAAAGAAAAAGAGGACAGCTTCCCCAGGGACGATTCTGGACCCTTGGGACCATCCAGAATCACCAAAGCCTCAACTTTGCACGGCCTGGGGAACGCTCTTCCTCATGTCCAGCAATCCCCACGTCAAAACCTTTCTCAGCAGAGGCAGGCACCCTCTCCCTTGTACTAGATAGCTCGGCAGAGCCCTCCGAGAAACATGCTGCGTCATTCAGCTTGAACGTGGGACGCGGAGGGGAGAGTACGCTTTCTCCCCGTTTGGAGGCGCCTTGCGCTTGGCTTCAAAGCTGCCTGAACAGCACTAGCGGCCCGACGTCTCTGCACGGCACGATTGTCCTTGTGGGCCGAGGCTGCGTGTTCTCTCAAAGCGAAAACCGTGCTGGCAATACCTTTCTAGAAACTCCTCCCACGGCACCACATGTTCAGCTCCGGCCGAACGAAAGGTGACCTCAGGCCTCAAGGTAAGTTCCAGTGTTTCACGTCGGGGGAGTTGGGTGTGCAGGGGTTTCCATGAGGCCATACTCCACCACGGAGTGCCTTAACTCTGCGACGCTCCTGGGGGCACACAGGATAGGAGCTCGTTCGCCAATTTCGCAGGATGACTTCTCTCCGTGCCGGAACGGCGGCTCCTGGCTTCTGAGGAACCTTAGCCTAAACAGGCCCCTGGAGAAAGCTCTTCACGTTCACAGCAAGGGCAACGTACTGCTCTCTGGCTTGCCTGGGTTGAGCGCCCCAGTCGTGAAAGAGCCTCGCGAAGGCAGTGCTGCGCAGACTCCCTTTGCCAGTCGCACGGCCTCCTTGACTGAAAGAGAACTGCAGTGCCAGAAGGCTCCTTGCTGACGACTGGCTCCAGGAGGAGACTCGGGACAGCACTCTCACAGAAGCGAAAGCTGGGCTGTGGGCCCAGCCTGAGGACCAGCACGTTTTCCACACTTAACACAGCTAAGGCATGAGCCAGACGACAGCCTTGGTCACTGAGGCCTATCTAAGGTACTGCCATACTCACCCACTAGATCCCACGCAGAGGTCCCTGTGCCCAAAAGGGCCTCCACGGAAGGGCCCTGTTCCTCCCGTGTGTTTCCTCGAGGGAATCAGAAACCACTGAGGATAACTACGTGAGCTCCGCTTTGAAACTGGGCGACCCTGGGCAAACCTTATTCCCCTCCGTGGTAGACGGGACAGTTGCGGGTCCTAAGCTGCCTGAAGCACACTCCTCGCGCCCACCTTCTCTTTGCTGCCGGAAGGCCTCACATAAGAGGCCTGAGTTTACTCGTGACGGAAGCCGTCTGAGTGTACTCGTGTGAGGCCTGCTGCTCTCAGTTCCTTGCTGGGAGCTTCAGCAAGAGCACTCTGGAGCTCGCCGACAAAAGAATTGTGAGCCCCCCCGGCCTCAAGTAAAAGTCCAGATTTCCCCCGTCAGTAACACCTCGGAGTGCCATAGGAGCGAAGAAGCATGCGTTAACGGAGTGCTTCAACAGTGCTAGGGATTTATTTCACGAGACACTGTGCACTCACGTTCGTTGTAAGAACTGTCAAAGGGCACTGTATGCCGTCCAACCCCTCTGTTGCGTTTGAGCCACAGGAAGTAAATGCATTCGTTTGATTAAGCTCCGTGAACGTGCAACGACGATGGCGAAGCGCTGCCCTGTTCGCTCCAAAGCTCTCGTTTGTACGGCCTTCCAACGGCCTCAGGGTATGCACTTCTAAACAGCCTTACATTCCATGCTGGTGTGCCCCCAATTAGGAATTTGGGCTCTTCTGTGAGACACCAATGTGCGTCCCAAATGAAACCGGGGGGCTCCCCCAGGACGTCTGCGGACGGCAGTCGGTTGCCAGCTGTTTACTTCCAGCCGGAGAAAGAAAAAGAGGACAGCTTCCCCAGGGACGATTCTGGACCCTTGGGACCATCCAGAATCACCAAAGCCTCAAGTTTGCACGGCCTGGGGAACGCTCTTCCTCCTGTCCAGCAATCCCCACGTCAAAACATTTCTCAGCAGAGGTAGGCACCCTCTCCCTTGTACTAGATAGCTCGGCAGAGCCCTCCGAGAAACATGCTGCGTCATTCAGCTTGAACGTGGGACGCGGAGGGGAGAGTACGCTTTCTCCCCGTTTGGAGGCGCCTTGCGCTTGGCTTCAAAGCTGCCTGAACAGCACTAGCGGCCCGACGTCTCTGCACGGCACGATTGTCCTTGTGGGCCGAGGCTGCGTGTTCTCTCAAAGCGAAAACCGTGCTGGCAATACCTTTCTAGAAACTCCTCCCACGGCACCACATGTTCAGCTCCGGCCGAACGAAAGGTGACCTCAGGCCTCAAGGTAAGTTCCAGTGTTTCACGTCGGGGGAGTTGGGTGTGCAGGGGTTTCCATGAGGCCATACTCCACCACGGAGTGCCTTAACTCTGCGACGCTCCTGGGGGCACACAGGATAGGAGCTCGTTCGCCAATTTCGCAGGATGACTTCTCTCCGTGCCGGAACGGCGGCTCCTGGCTTCTGAGGAACCTTAGCCTAAACAGGCCCCTGGAGAAAGCTCTTCACGTTCACAGCAAGGGCAACGTACTGCTCTCTGGCTTGCCTGGGTTGAGCGCCCCAGTCGTCAAAGAGCCTCGCGAAGGCAGTGCTGTGCAGACTCCCTTTGCCAGTCGCACGGCCTCCTTGACTGAAAGAGAACTGCAGTGCCAGAAGGCTCCGTGCTGACGACTGGCTCCAGGAGGAGACTCGGGACAGCACTCTCACAGAAGCGAAAGCTGGGCTGTGGGCCCAGCCTGAGGACCAGCACGTTTTCCACACTTAACACAGCTAAGGCATGAGCCAGACGACAGCCTTGGTCACTGAGGCCTATCTAAGGTACTGCCATACTCACCCCCTAGATCCCACGCAGAGGTCCCTGTGCCCAAAAGGGCCTCCACGGAAGGGCCCTGTTCCTCCCGTGTGTTTCCTCGAGGGAATCAGAAACCACTGAGGATAACTACGTGAGCTCCGCTTTGAAACTGGGCGACCCTGGGCAAACCTTATTCCCCTCCGTGGTAGACGGGACAGTTGCGGGTCCTAAGCTGCCTGAAGCACACTCCTCGCGCCCACCTTCTCTTTGCTGCCGGAAGGCCTCACATAAGAGGCCTGAGTTTACTCGTGACGGAAGCCGTCTGAGTGTACTCGTGTGAGGCCTGCTGCTCTCAGTTCCTTGCTGGGAGCTTCAGCAAGAGCACTCTGGAGCTCGCCGACAAAAGAATTGTGAGCCCCCCCGGCCTCAAGTAAAAGTCCAGATTTCCCCCGTCAGTAACACCTCGGAGTGCCATAGGAGCGAAGAAGCATGCGTTAACGGAGTGCTTCAACAGTGCTAGGGATTTATTTCACGAGACACTGTGCACTCACGTTCGTTGTAAGAACTGTCAAAGGGCACTGTATGCCGTCCAACCCCTCTGTTGCGTTTGAGCCACAGGAAGTAAATGCATTCGTTTGATTAAGCTCCGTGAACGTGCAACGACGATGGCGAAGCGCTGCCCTGTTCGCTCCAAAGCTCTCGTTTGTACGGCCTTCCAACGGCCTCAGGGTACGCACTTCTAAACAGCCTTACATTCCATGCTGGTGTGCCCCCAATTAGGAATTTGGGCTCTTCTGTGAGACACCAATGTGCGTCCCAAATGAAACCGGGGGGCTCCCCCAGGACGTCTGCGGACGGCAGTCGGTTGCCAGCTGTTTACTTCCAGCCGGAGAAAGAAAAAGAGGACAGCTTCCCCAGGGACGATTCTGGACCCTTGGGACCATCCAGAATCACCAAAGCCTCAACTTTGCACGGCCTGGGGAACGCTCTTCCTCATGTCCAGCAATCCCCACGTCAAAACCTTTCTCAGCAGAGGCAGGCACCCTCTCCCTTGTACTAGATAGCTCGGCAGAGCCCTCCGAGAAACATGCTGCGTCATTCAGCTTGAACGTGGGACGCGGAGGGGAGAGTACGCTTTCTCCCCGTTTGGAGGCGCCTTGCGCTTGGCTTCAAAGCTGCCTGAACAGCACTAGCGGCCCGACGTCTCTGCACGGCAGGATTGTCGTTGTGGGCCGAGGCTGCGTGTTCTCTCAAAGCGAAAACCGTGCTGGCAATACCTTTCTAGAAACTCCTCCCACGGCACCACATGTTCAGCTCCGGCCGAACGAAAGGTGACCTCAGGCCTCAAGGTAAGTTCCAGTGTTTCACGTCGGGGGAGTTGGGTGTGCAGGGGTTTCCATGAGGCCATACTCCACCACGGAGTGCCTTAACTCTGCGACGCTCCTGGGGGCACACAGGATAGGAGCTCGTTCGCCAATTTCGCAGGATGACTTCTCTCCGTGCCGGAACGGCGGCTCCTGGCTTCTGAGGAACCTTAGCCTAAACAGGCCCCTGGAGAAAGCTCTTCACGTTCACAGCAAGGGCAACGTACTGCTCTCTGGCTTGCCTGGGTTGAGCGCCCCAGTCGTCAAAGAGCCTCGCGAAGGCAGTGCTGCGCAGACTCCCTTTGCCAGTCGCACGGCCTCCTTGACTGAAAGAGAACTGCAGTGCCAGAAGGCTCCTTGCTGACGACTGGCTCCAGGAGGAGACTCGGGACAGCACTCTCACAGAAGCGAAAGCTGGGCTGTGGGCCCAGCCTGAGGACCAGCACGTTTTCCACACTTAACACAGCTAAGGCATGAGCCAGACGACAGCCTTGGTCACTGAGGCCTATCTAAGGTACTGCCATACTCACCCACTAGATCCCACGCAGAGGTCCCTGTGCCCAAAAGGGCCTCCACGGAAGGGCCCTGTTCCTCCCGTGTGTTTCCTCGAGGGAATCAGAAACCACTGAGGATAACTACGTGAGCTCCGCTTTGAAACTGGGCGACCCTGGGCAAACCTTATTCCCCTCCGTGGTAGACGGGACAGTTGCGGGTCCTAAGCTGCCTGAAGCACACTCCTCGCGCCCACCTTCTCTTTGCTGCCGGAAGGCCTCACATAAGAGGCCTGAGTTTACTCGTGACGGAAGCCGTCTGAGTGTACTCGTGTGAGGCCTGCTGCTCTCAGTTCCTTGCTGGGAGCTTCAGCAAGAGCACTCTGGAGCTCGCCGACAAAAGAATTGTGAGCCCCCCCCGGCCTCAAGTAAAAGTCCAGATTTCCCCCGTCAGTAACACCTCGGAGTGCCATAGGAGCGAAGAAGCATGCGTTAACGGAGTGCTTCAACAGTGCTAGGGATTTATTTCACGAGACACTGTGCACTCACGTTCGTTGTAAGAACTGTCAAAGGGCACTGTATGCCGTCCAACCCCTCTGTTGCGTTTGAGCCACAGGAAGTAAATGCATTCGTTTGATTAAGCTCCGTGAACGTGCAACGACGATGGCGAAGCGCTGCCCTGTTCGCTCCAAAGCTCTCGTTTGTACGGCCTTCCAACGGCCTCAGGGTACGCACTTCTAAACAGCCTTACATTCCATGCTGGTGTGCCCCCAATTAGGAATTTGGGCTCTTCTGTGAGACACCAATGTGCGTCCCAAATGAAACCGGGGGGCTCCCCCAGGACGTCTGCGGACGGCAGTCGGTTGCCAGCTGTTTACTTCCAGCCGGAGAAAGAAAAAGAGGACAGCTTCCCCAGGGACGATTCTGGACCCTTGGGACCATCCAGAATCACCAAAGCCTCAACTTTGCACGGCCTGGGGAACGCTCTTCCTCATGTCCAGCAATCCCCACGTCAAAACCTTTCTCAGCAGAGGCAGGCACCCTCTCCCTTGTACTAGATAGCTCGGCAGAGCCCTCCGAGAAACATGCTGCGTCATTCAGCTTGAACGTGGGACGCGGAGGGGAGAGTACGCTTTCTCCCCGTTTGGAGGCGCCTTGCGCTTGGCTTCAAAGCTGCCTGAACAGCACTAGCGGCCCGACGTCTCTGCACGGCACGATTGTCCTTGTGGGCCGAGGCTGCGTGTTCTCTCAAAGCGAAAACCGTGCTGGCAATACCTTTCTAGAAACTCCTCCCACGGCACCACATGTTCAGCTCCGGCCGAACGAAAGGTGACCTCAGGCCTCAAGGTAAGTTCCAGTGTTTCACGTCGGGGGAGTTGGGTGTGCAGGGGTTTCCATGAGGCCATACTCCACCACGGAGTGCCTTAACTCTGCGACGCTCCTGGGGGCACACAGGATAGGAGCTCGTTCGCCAATTTCGCAGGATGACTTCTCTCCGTGCCGGAACGGCGGCTCCTGGCTTCTGAGGAACCTTAGCCTAAACAGGCCCCTGGAGAAAGCTCTTCACGTTCACAGCAAGGGCAACGTACTGCTCTCTGGCTTGTCTGGGTTGAGCGCCCCAGTCGTGAAAGAGCCTCGCGAAGGCAGTGCTGCGCAGACTCCCTTTGCCAGTCGCACGGCCTCCTTGACTGAAAGAGAACTGCAGTGCCAGAAGGCTCCTTGCTGACGACTGGCTCCAGGAGGAGACTCGGGACAGCACTCTCACAGAAGCGAAAGCTGGGCTGTGGGCCCAGCCTGAGGACCAGCACGTTTTCCACACTTAACACAGCTAAGGCATGAGCCAGACGACAGCCTTGGTCACTGAGGCCTATCTAAGGTACTGCCATACTCACCCACTAGATCCCACGCAGAGGTCCCTGTGCCCAAAAGGGCCTCCACGGAAGGGCCCTGTTCCTCCCGTGTGTTTCCTCGAGGGAATCAGAAACCACTGAGGATAACTACGTGAGCTCCGCTTTGAAACTGGGCGACCCTGGGCAAACCTTATTCCCCTCCGTGGTAGACGGGACAGTTGCGGGTCCTAAGCTGCCTGAAGCACACTCCTCGCGCCCACCTTCTCTTTGCTGCCGGAAGGCCTCACATAAGAGGCCTGAGTTTACTCGTGACGGAAGCCGTCTGAGTGTACTCGTGTGAGGCCTGCTGCTCTCAGTTCCTTGCTGGGAGCTTCAGCAAGAGCACTCTGGAGCTCGCCGACAAAAGAATTGTGAGCCCCCCCCGGCCTCAAGTAAAAGTCCAGATTTCCCCCGTCAGTAACACCTCGGAGTGCCATAGGAGCGAAGAAGCATGCGTTAACGGAGTGCTTCAACAGTGCTAGGGATTTATTTCACGAGACACTGTGCACTCACGTTCGTTGTAAGAACTGTCAAAGGGCACTGTATGCCGTCCAACCCCTCTGTTGCGTTTGAGCCACAGGAAGTAAATGCATTCGTTTGATTAAGCTCCGTGAACGTGCAACGACGATGGCGAAGCGCTGCCCTGTTCGCTCCAAAGCTCTCGTTTGTACGGCCTTCCAACGGCCTCAGGGTACGCACTTCTAAACAGCCTTACATTCCATGCTGGTGTGCCCCCAATTAGGAATTTGGGCTCTTCTGTGAGACACCAATGTGCGTCCCAAATGAAACCGGGGGGCTCCCCCAGGACGTCTGCGGATGGCAGTCGGTTGCCAGCTGTTTACTTCCAGCCGGAGAAAGAAAAAGAGGACAGCTTCCCCAGGGACGATTCTGGACCCTTGGGACCATCCAGAATCACCAAAGCCTCAACTTTGCACGGCCTGGGGAACGCTCTTCCTCATGTCCAGCAATCCCCACGTCAAAACCTTTCTCAGCAGAGGCAGGCACCCTCTCCCTTGTACTAGATAGCTCGGCAGAGCCCTCCGAGAAACACGCTGCGTCATTCAGCTTGAACGTGGGACGCGGAGGGGAGAGTACGCTTTCTCCCCGTTTGGAGGCGCCTTGCGCTTGGCTTCAAAGCTGCCTGAACAGCACTAGCGGCCCGACGTCTCTGCACGGCAGGATTGTCGTTGTGGGCCGAGGCTGCGTGTTCTCTCAAAGCGAAAACCGTGCTGGCAATACCTTTCTAGAAACTCCTCCCACGGCACCACATGTTCAGCTCCGGCCGAACGAAAGGTGACCTCAGGCCTCAAGGTAAGTTCCAGTGTTTCACGTCGGGGGAGTTGGGTGTGCAGGGGTTTCCATGAGGCCATACTCCACCACGGAGTGCCTTAACTCTGCGACGCTCCTGGGGGCACACAGGATAGGAGCTCGTTCGCCAATTTCGCAGGATGACTTCTCTCCGTGCCGGAACGGCGGCTCCTGGCTTCTGAGGAACCTTAGCCTAAACAGGCCCCTGGAGAAAGCTCTTCACGTTCACAGCAAGGGCAACGTACTGCTCTCTGGCTTGCCTGGGTTGAGCGCCCCAGTCGTGAAAGAGCCTCGCGAAGGCAGTGCTGCGCAGACTCCCTTTGCCAGTCGCACGGCCTCCTTGACTGAAAGAGAACTGCAGTGCCAGAAGGCTCCTTGCTGACGACTGGCTCCAGGAGGAGACTCGGGACAGCACTCTCACAGAAGCGAAAGCTGGGCTGTGGGCCCAGCCTGAGGACCAGCACGTTTTCCACACTTAACACAGCTAAGGCATGAGCCAGACGACAGCCTTGGTCACTGAGGCCTATCTAAGGTACTGCCATACTCACCCACTAGATCCCACGCAGAGGTCCCTGTGCCCAAAAGGGCCTCCACGGAAGGGCCCTGTTCCTCCCGTGTGTTTCCTCGAGGGAATCAGAAACCACTGAGGATAACTACGTGAGCTCCGCTTTGAAACTGGGCGACCCTGGGCAAACCTTATTCCCCTCCGTGGTAGACGGGACAGTTGCGGGTCCTAAGCTGCCTGAAGCACACTCCTCGCGCCCACCTTCTCTTTGCTGCCGGAAGGCCTCACATAAGAGGCCTGAGTTTACTCGTGACGGAAGCCGTCTGAGTGTACTCGTGTGAGGCCTGCTGCTCTCAGTTCCTTGCTGGGAGCTTCAGCAAGAGCACTCTGGAGCTCGCCGACAAAAGAATTGTGAGCCCCCCCCGGCCTCAAGTAAAAGTCCAGATTTCCCCCGTCAGTAACACCTCGGAGTGCCATAGGAGCGAAGAAGCATGCGTTAACGGAGTGCTTCAACAGTGCTAGGGATTTATTTCACGAGACACTGTGCACTCACGTTCGTTGTAAGAACTGTCAAAGGGCACTGTATGCCGTCCAACCCCTCTGTTGCGTTTGAGCCACAGGAAGTAAATGCATTCGTTTGATTAAGCTCCGTGAACGTGCAACGACGATGGCGAAGCGCTGCCCTGTTCGCTCCAAAGCTCTCGTTTGTACGGCCTTCCAACGGCCTCAGGGTACGCACTTCTAAACAGCCTTACATTCCATGCTGGTGTGCCCCCAATTAGGAATTTGGGCTCTTCTGTGAGACACCAATGTGCGTCCCAAATGAAACCGGGGGGCTCCCCCAGGACGTCTGCGGATGGCAGTCGGTTGCCAGCTGTTTACTTCCAGCCGGAGAAAGAAAAAGAGGACAGCTTCCCCAGGGACGATTCTGGACCCTTGGGACCATCCAGAATCACCAAAGCCTCAACTTTGCACGGCCTGGGGAACGCTCTTCCTCATGTCCAGCAATCCCCACGTCAAAACCTTTCTCAGCAGAGGCAGGCACCCTCTCCCTTGTACTAGATAGCTCGGCAGAGCCCTCCGAGAAACACGCTGCGTCATTCAGCTTGAACGTGGGACGCGGAGGGGAGAGTACGCTTTCTCCCCGTTTGGAGGCGCCTTGCGCTTGGCTTCAAAGCTGCCTGAACAGCACTAGCGGCCCGACGTCTCTGCACGGCAGGATTGTCGTTGTGGGCCGAGGCTGCGTGTTCTCTCAAAGCGAAAACCGTGCTGGCAATACCTTTCTAGAAACTCCTCCCACGGCACCACATGTTCAGCTCCGGCCGAACGAAAGGTGACCTCAGGCCTCAAGGTAAGTTCCAGTGTTTCACGTCGGGGGAGTTGGGTGTGCAGGGGTTTCCATGAGGCCATACTCCACCACGGAGTGCCTTAACTCTGCGACGCTCCTGGGGGCACACAGGATAGGAGCTCGTTCGCCAATTTCGCAGGATGACTTCTCTCCGTGCCGGAACGGCGGCTCCTGGCTTCTGAGGAACCTTAGCCTAAACAGGCCCCTGGAGAAAGCTCTTCACGTTCACAGCAAGGGCAACGTACTGCTCTCTGGCTTGCCTGGGTTGAGCGCCCCAGTCGTGAAAGAGCCTCGCGAAGGCAGTGCTGCGCAGACTCCCTTTGCCAGTCGCACGGCCTCCTTGACTGAAAGAGAACTGCAGTGCCAGAAGGCTCCTTGCTGACGACTGGCTCCAGGAGGAGACTCGGGACAGCACTCTCACAGAAGCGAAAGCTGGGCTGTGGGCCCAGCCTGAGGACCAGCACGTTTTCCACACTTAACACAGCTAAGGCATGAGCCAGACGACAGCCTTGGTCACTGAGGCCTATCTAAGGTACTGCCATACTCACCCACTAGATCCCACGCAGAGGTCCCTGTGCCCAAAAGGGCCTCCACGGAAGGGCCCTGTTCCTCCCGTGTGTTTCCTCGAGGGAATCAGAAACCACTGAGGATAACTACGTGAGCTCCGCTTTGAAACTGGGCGACCCTGGGCAAACCTTATTCCCCTCCGTGGTAGACGGGACAGTTGCGGGTCCTAAGCTGCCTGAAGCACACTCCTCGCGCCCACCTTCTCTTTGCTGCCGGAAGGCCTCACATAAGAGGCCTGAGTTTACTCGTGACGGAAGCCGTCTGAGTGTACTCGTGTGAGGCCTGCTGCTCTCAGTTCCTTGCTGGGAGCTTCAGCAAGAGCACTCTGGAGCTCGCCGACAAAAGAATTGTGAGCACCCCCCGGCCTCAAGTAAAAGTCCAGATTTCCCCCGTCAGTAACACCTCGGAGTGCCATAGGAGCGAAGAAGCATGCGTTAACGGAGTGCTTCAACAGTGCTAGGGATTTATTTCACGAGACACTGTGCACTCACGTTCGTTGTAAGAACTGTCAAAGGGCACTGTATGCCGTCCAACCCCTCTGTTGCGTTTGAGCCACAGGAAGTAAATGCATTCGTTTGATTAAGCTCCGTGAACGTGCAACGACGATGGCGAAGCGCTGCCCTGTTCGCTCCAAAGCTCTCGTTTGTACGGCCTTCCAACGGCCTCAGGGTACGCACTTCTAAACAGCCTTACATTCCATGCTGGTGTGCCCCCAATTAGGAATTTGGGCTCTTCTGTGAGACACCAATGTGCGTCCCAAATGAAACCGGGGGGCTCCCCCAGGACGTCTGCGGACGGCAGTCGGTTGCCAGCTGTTTACTTCCAGCCGGAGAAAGAGAAAGAGGACAGCTTCCCCAGGGACGATTCTGGACCCTTGGGACCATCCAGAATCACCAAAGCCTCAACTTTGCACGGCCTGGGGAACGCTCTTCCTCATGTCCAGCAATCCCCACGTCAAAACCTTTCTCAGCAGAGGCAGGCACCCTCTCCCTTGTACTAGATAGCTCGGCAGAGCCCTCCGAGAAACATGCTGCGTCATTCAGCTTGAACGTGGGACGCGGAGGGGAGAGTACGCTTTCTCCCCGTTTGGAGGCGCCTTGCGCTTGGCTTCAAAGCTGCCTGAACAGCACTAGCGGCCCGACGTCTCTGCACGGCAGGATTGTCGTTGTGGGCCGAGGCTGCGTGTTCTCTCAAAGCGAAAACCGTGCTGGCAATACCTTTCTAGAAACTCCTCCCACGGCACCACATGTTCAGCTCCGGCCGAACGAAAGGTGACCTCAGGCCTCAAGGTAAGTTCCAGTGTTTCACGTCGGGGGAGTTGGGTGTGCAGGGGTTTCCATGAGGCCATACTCCACCACGGAGTGCCTTAACTCTGCGACGCTCCTGGGGGCACACAGGATAGGAGCTCGTTCGCCAATTTCGCAGGATGACTTCTCTCCGTGCCGGAACGGCGGCTCCTGGCTTCTGAGGAACCTTAGCCTAAACAGGCCCCTGGAGAAAGCTCTTCACGTTCACAGCAAGGGCAACGTACTGCTCTCTGGCTTGTCTGGGTTGAGCGCCCCAGTCGTCAAAGAGCCTCGCGAAGGCAGTGCTGCGCAGACTCCCTTTGCCAGTCGCACGGCCTCCTTGACTGAAAGAGAACTGCAGTGCCAGAAGGCTCCTTGCTGACGACTGGCTCCAGGAGGAGACTCGGGACAGCACTCTCACAGTAGCGAAAGCTGGGCTGTGGGCCCAGCCTGAGGACCAGCACGTTTTCCACACTTAACACAGCTAAGGCATGAGCCAGACGACAGCCTTGGTCACTGAGGCCTATCTAAGGTACTGCCATACTCACCCACTAGATCCCACGCAGAGGTCCCTGTGCCCAAAAGGGCCTCCACGGAAGGGCCCTGTTCCTCCCGTGTGTTTCCTCGAGGGAATCAGAAACCACTGAGGATAACTACGTGAGCTCCGCTTTGAAACTGGGCGACCCTGGGCAAACCTTATTCCCCTCCGTGGTAGACGGGACAGTTGCGGGTCCTAAGCTGCCTGAAGCACACTCCTCGCGCCCACCTTCTCTTTGCTGCCGGAAGGCCTCACATAAGAGGCCTGAGTTTACTCGTGACGGAAGCCGTCTGAGTGTACTCGTGTGAGGCCTGCTGCTCTCAGTTCCTTGCTGGGAGCTTCAGCAAGAGCACTCTGGAGCTCGCCGACAAAAGAATTGTGAGCCCCCCCCGGCCTCAAGTAAAAGTCCAGATTTCCCCCGTCAGTAACACCTCGGAGTGCCATAGGAGCGAAGAAGCATGCGTTAACGGAGTGCTTCAACAGTGCTAGGGATTTATTTCACGAGACACTGTGCACTCACGTTCGTTGTAAGAACTGTCAAAGGGCACTGTATGCCGTCCAACCCCTCTGTTGCGTTTGAGCCACAGGAAGTAAATGCATTCGTTTGATTAAGCTCCGTGAACGTGCAACGACGATGGCGAAGCGCTGCCCTGTTCGCTCCAAAGCTCTCGTTTGTACGGCCTTCCAACGGCCTCAGGGTACGCACTTCTAAACAGCCTTACATTCCATGCTGGTGTGCCCCCAATTAGGAATTTGGGCTCTTCTGTGAGACACCAATGTGCGTCCCAAATGAAACCGGGGGGCTCCCCCAGGACGTCTGCGGACGGCAGTCGGTTGCCAGCTGTTTACTTCCAGCCGGAGAAAGAAAAAGAGGACAGCTTCCCCAGGGACGATTCTGGACCCTTGGGACCATCCAGAATCACCAAAGCCTCAACTTTGCACGGCCTGGGGAACGCTCTTCCTCATGTCCAGCAATCCCCACGTCAAAACCTTTCTCAGCAGAGGCAGGCACCCTCTCCCTTGTACTAGATAGCTCGGCAGAGCCCTCCGAGAAACATGCTGCGTCATTCAGCATGAACGTGGGACGCGGAGGGGAGAGTACGCTTTCTCCCCGTTTGGAGGCGCCTTGCGCTTGGCTTCAAAGCTGCCTGAACAGCACTAGCGGCCCGACGTCTCTGCACGGCACGATTGTCCTTGTGGGCCGAGGCTGCGTGTTCTCTCAAAGCGAAAACCGTGCTGGCAATACCTTTCTAGAAACTCCTCCCACGGCACCACATGTTCAGCTCCGGCCGAACGAAAGGTGACCTCAGGCCTCAAGGTAAGTTCCAGTGTTTCACGTCGGGGGAGTTGGGTGTGCAGGGGTTTCCATGAGGCCATACTCCACCACGGAGTGCCTTAACTCTGCGACGCTCCTGGGGGCACACAGGATAGGAGCTCGTTCGCCAATTTCGCAGGATGACTTCTCTCCGTGCCGGAACGGCGGCTCCTGGCTTCTGAGGAACCTTAGCCTAAACAGGCCCCTGGAGAAAGCTCTTCACGTTCACAGCAAGGGCAACGTACTGCTCTCTGGCTTGCCTGGGTTGAGCGCCCCAGTCGTCAAAGAGCCTCGCGAAGGCAGTGCTGCGCAGACTCCCTTTGCCAGTCGCACGGCCTCCTTGACTGAAAGAGAACTGCAGTGCCAGAAGGCTCCGTGCTGACGACTGGCTCCAGGAGGAGACTCGGGACAGCACTCTCACAGAAGCGAAAGCTGGGCTGTGGGCCCAGCCTGAGGACCAGCACGTTTTCCACACTTAACACAGCTAAGGCATGAGCCAGACGACAGCCTTGGTCACTGAGGCCTATCTAAGGTACTGCCATACTCACCCACTAGATCCCACGCAGAGGTCCCTGTGCCCAAAAGGGCCTCCACGGAAGGGCCCTGTTCCTCCCGTGTGTTTCCTCGAGGGAATCAGAAACCACTGAGGATAACTACGTGAGCTCCGCTTTGAAACTGGGCGACCCTGGGCAAACCTTATTCCCCTCCGTGGTAGACGGGACAGTTGCGGGTCCTAAGCTGCCTGAAGCACACTCCTCGCGCCCACCTTCTCTTTGCTGCCGGAAGGCCTCACATAAGAGGCCTGAGTTTACTCGTGACGGAAGCCGTCTGAGTGTACTCGTGTGAGGCCTGCTGCTCTCAGTTCCTTGCTGGGAGCTTCAGCAAGAGCACTCTGGAGCTCGCCGACAAAAGAATTGTGAGCCCCCCCCGGCCTCAAGTAAAAGTCCAGATTTCCCCCGTCAGTAACACCTCGGAGTGCCATAGGAGCGAAGAAGCATGCGTTAACGGAGTGCTTCAACAGTGCTAGGGATTTATTTCACGAGACACTGTGCACTCACGTTCGTTGTAAGAACTGTCAAAGGGCACTGTATGCCGTCCAACCCCTCTGTTGCGTTTGAGCCACAGGAAGTAAATGCATTCGTTTGATTAAGCTCCGTGAACGTGCAACGACGATGGCGAAGCGCTGCCCTGTTCGCTCCAAAGCTCTCGTTTGTACGGCCTTCCAACGGCCTCAGGGTACGCACTTCTAAACAGCCTTACATTCCATGCTGGTGTGCCCCCAATTAGGAATTTGGGCTCTTCTGTGAGACACCAATGTGCGTCCCAAATGAAACCGGGGGGCTCCCCCAGGACGTCTGCGGACGGCAGTCGGTTGCCAGCTGTTTACTTCCAGCCGGAGAAAGAAAAAGAGGACAGCTTCCCCAGGGACGATTCTGGACCCTTGGGACCATCCAGAATCACCAAAGCCTCAACTTTGCACGGCCTGGGGAACGCTCTTCCTCATGTCCAGCAATCCCCACGTCAAAACCTTTCTCAGCAGAGGCAGGCACCCTCTCCCTTGTACTAGATAGCTCGGCAGAGCCCTCCGAGAAACATGCTGCGTCATTCAGCTTGAACGTGGGACGCGGAGGGGAGAGTACGCTTTCTCCCCGTTTGGAGGCGCCTTGCGCTTGGCTTCAAAGCTGCCTGAACAGCACTAGCGGCCCGACGTCTCTGCACGGCACGATTGTCCTTGTGGGCCGAGGCTGCGTGTTCTCTCAAAGCGAAAACCGTGCTGGCAATACCTTTCTAGAAACTCCTCCCACGGCACCACATGTTCAGCTCCGGCCGAACGAAAGGTGACCTCAGGCCTCAAGGTAAGTTCCAGTGTTTCACGTCGGGGGAGTTGGGTGTGCAGGGGTTTCCATGAGGCCATACTCCACCACGGAGTGCCTTAACTCTGCGACGCTCCTGGGGGCACACAGGATAGGAGCTCGTTCGCCAATTTCGCAGGATGACTTCTCTCCGTGCCGGAACGGCGGCTCCTGGCTTCTGAGGAACCTTAGCCTAAACAGGCCCCTGGAGAAAGCTCTTCACGTTCACAGCAAGGGCAACGTACTGCTCTCTGGCTTGCCTGGGTTGAGCGCCCCAGTCGTCAAAGAGCCTCGCGAAGGCAGTGCTGCGCAGACTCCCTTTGCCAGTCGCACGGCCTCCTTGACTGAAAGAGAACTGCAGTGCCAGAAGGCTCCGTGCTGACGACTGGCTCCAGGAGGAGACTCGGGACAGCACTCTCACAGAAGCGAAAGCTGGGCTGTGGGCCCAGCCTGAGGACCAGCACGTTTTCCACACTTAACACAGCTAAGGCATGAGCCAGACGACAGCCTTGGTCACTGAGGCCTATCTAAGGTACTGCCATACTCACCCACTAGATCCCACGCAGAGGTCCCTGTGCCCAAAAGGGCCTCCACGGAAGGGCCCTGTTCCTCCCGTGTGTTTCCTCGAGGGAATCAGAAACCACTGAGGATAACTACGTGAGCTCCGCTTTGAAACTGGGCGACCCTGGGCAAACCTTATTCCCCTCCGTGGTAGACGGGACAGTTGCGGGTCCTAAGCTGCCTGAAGCACACTCCTCGCGCCCACCTTCTCTTTGCTGCCGGAAGGCCTCACATAAGAGGCCTGAGTTTACTCGTGACGGAAGCCGTCTGAGTGTACTCGTGTGAGGCCTGCTGCTCTCAGTTCCTTGCTGGGAGCTTCAGCAAGAGCACTCTGGAGCTCGCCGACAAAAGAATTGTGAGCCCCCCCCGGCCTCAAGTAAAAGTCCAGATTTCCCCCGTCAGTAACACCTCGGAGTGCCATAGGAGCGAAGAAGCATGCGTTAACGGAGTGCTTCAACAGTGCTAGGGATTTATTTCACGAGACACTGTGCACTCACGTTCGTTGTAAGAACTGTCAAAGGGCACTGTATGCCGTCCAACCCCTCTGTTGCGTTTGAGCCACAGGAAGTAAATGCATTCGTTTGATTAAGCTCCGTGAACGTGCAACGACGATGGCGAAGCGCTGCCCTGTTCGCTCCAAAGCTCTCGTTTGTACGGCCTTCCAACGGCCTCAGGGTACGCACTTCTAAACAGCCTTACATTCCATGCTGGTGTGCCCCCAATTAGGAATTTGGGCTCTTCTGTGAGACACCAATGTGCGTCCCAAATGAAACCGGGGGGCTCCCCCAGGACGTCTGCGGACGGCAGTCGGTTGCCAGCTGTTTACTTCCAGCCGGAGAAAGAAAAAGAGGACAGCTTCCCCAGGGACGATTCTGGACCCTTGGGACCATCCAGAATCACCAAAGCCTCAACTTTGCACGGCCTGGGGAACGCTCTTCCTCATGTCCAGCAATCCCCACGTCAAAACCTTTCTCAGCAGAGGCAGGCACCCTCTCCCTTGTACTAGATAGCTCGGCAGAGCCCTCCGAGAAACATGCTGCGTCATTCAGCTTGAACGTGGGACGCGGAGGGGAGAGTACGCTTTCTCCCCGTTTGGAGGCGCCTTGCGCTTGGCTTCAAAGCTGCCTGAACAGCACTAGCGGCCCGACGTCTCTGCACGGCACGATTGTCCTTGTGGGCCGAGGCTGCGTGTTCTCTCAAAGCGAAAACCGTGCTGGCAATACCTTTCTAGAAACTCCTCCCACGGCACCACATGTTCAGCTCCGGCCGAACGAAAGGTGACCTCAGGCCTCAAGGTAAGTTCCAGTGTTTCACGTCGGGGGAGTTGGGTGTGCAGGGGTTTCCATGAGGCCATACTCCACCACGGAGTGCCTTAACTCTGCGACGCTCCTGGGGGCACACAGGATAGGAGCTCGTTCGCCAATTTCGCAGGATGACTTCTCTCCGTGCCGGAACGGCGGCTCCTGGCTTCTGAGGAACCTTAGCCTAAACAGGCCCCTGGAGAAAGCTCTTCACGTTCACAGCAAGGGCAACGTACTGCTCTCTGGCATGTCTGGGTTGAGTGCCCCAGTCGTCAAAGAGCCTCGCGAAGGCAGTGCTGCACAGACTCCCTTTGCCAGTCGCACGGCCTCCTTGACTGAAAGAGAACTGCAGTGCCAGAAGGCTCCGTGCTGACGACTGGCTCCAGGAGGAGACTCGGGACAGCACTCTCACAGAAGCGAAAGCTGGGCTGTGGGCCCAGCCTGAGGACCAGCACGTTTTCCACACTTAACACAGCTAAGGCATGAGCCAGACGACAGCCTTGGTCACTGAGGCCTATCTAAGGTACTGCTATACTCACCCACTAGATCCCACGCAGAGGTCCCTGTGCCCAAAAGGGCCTCCACGGAAGGGCCCTGTTCCTCCCGTGTGTTTCCTCGAGGGAATCAGAAACCACTGAGGATAACTACGTGAGCTCCGCTTTGAAACTGGGCGACCCTGGGCAAACCTTATTCCCCTCCGTGGTAGACGGGACAGTTGCGGGTCCTAAGCTGCCTGAAGCACACTCCTCGCGCCCACCTTCTCTTTGCTGCCGGAAGGCCTCACATAAGAGGCCTGAGTTTACTCGTGACGGAAGCCGTCTGAGTGTACTCGTGTGAGGCCTGCTGCTCTCAGTTCCTTGCTGGGAGCTTCAGCAAGAGCACTCTGGAGCTCGCCGACAAAAGAATTGTGAGCCCCCCCGGCCTCAAGTAAAAGTCCAGATTTCCCCCGTCAGTAACACCTCGGAGTGCCATAGGAGCGAAGAAGCATGCGTTAACGGAGTGCTTCAACAGTGCTAGGGATTTATTTCACGAGACACTGTGCACTCACGTTCGTTGTAAGAACTGTCAAAGGGCACTGTATGCCGTCCAACCCCTCTGTTGCGTTTGAGCCACAGGAAGTAAATGCATTCGTTTGATTAAGCTCCGTGAACGTGCAACGACGATGGCGAAGCGCTGCCCTGTTCGCTCCAAAGCTCTCGTTTGTACGGCCTTCCAACGGCCTCAGGGTACGCACTTCTAAACAGCCTTACATTCCATGCTGGTGTGCCCCCAATTAGGAATTTGGGCTCTTCTGTGAGACACCAATGTGCGTCCCAAATGAAACCGGGGGGCTCCCCCAGGACGTCTGCGGACGGCAGTCGGTTGCCAGCTGTTTACTTCCAGCCGGAGAAAGAAAAAGAGGACAGCTTCCCCAGGGACGATTCTGGACCCTTGGGACCATCCAGAATCACCAAAGCCTCAACTTTGAACGGCCTGGGGACGCTCTTCCTCATGTCCAGCAATCCCCACGTCAAAACCTTTCTCAGCAGAGGCAGGCACCCTCTCCCTTGTACTAGATAGCTCGGCAGAGCCCTCCGAGAAACATGCTGCGTCATTCAGCTTGAACGTGGGACGCGGAGGGGAGAGTACGCTTTCTCCCCGTTTGGAGGCGCCTTGCGCTTGGCTTCAAAGCTGCCTGAACTGCACTAGCGGCCCGACGTCTCTGCATGGCACGATTGTCGTTGTGGGCCGAGGCTGCGTGTTCTCTCAAAGCGAAAACCGTGCTGGCAATACCTTTCTAGAAACTCTTCCCACGGCACCACATGTTCAGCTCCGGCCGAACGAAAGGTGACCTCAGGCCTCAAGGTAAGTTCCAGTGTTTCACGTCGGGGGAGTTGGGTGTGCAGGGGTTTCCATGAGGCCATACTCCACCACGGAGTGCCTTAACTCTGCGACGCTCCTGGGGGCACACAGGATAGGAGCTCGTTCGCCAATTTCGCAGGATGACTTCTCTCCGTGCCGGAACGGCGGCTCCTGGCTTCTGAGGAACCTTAGCCTAAACAGGCCCCTGGAGAAAGCTCTTCACGTTCATAGCAAGGGCAACGTACTGCTCTCTGGCTTGTCTGGGTTGAGTGCCCCAGTCGTCAAAGAGCCTCGCGAAGGCAGTGCTGCGCAGACTCCCTTTGCCAGTCGCACGGCCTCCTTGACTGAAAGAGAACTGCAGTGCCAGAAGGCTCCGTGCTGACGACTGGCTCCAGGAGGAGACTCGGGACAGCACTCTCACAGAAGCGAAAGCTGGGCTGTGGGCCCAGCCTGAGGACCAGCACGTTTTCCACACTTAACACAGCTAAGGCATGAGCCAGACGACAGCCTTGGTCACTGAGGCCTATCTAAGGTACTGCCATACTCACCCACTAGATCCCACGCAGAGGTCCCTGTGCCCAAAAGGGCCTCCACGGAAGGGCCCTGTTCCTCCCGTGTGTTTCCTCGAGGGAATCAGAAACCACTGAGGATAACTACGTGAGCTCCGCTTTGAAACTGGGCGACCCTGGGCAAACCTTATTCCCCTCCGTGGTAGACGGGACAGTTGCGGGTCCTAAGCTGCCTGAAGCACACTCCTCGCGCCCACCTTCTCTTTGCTGCCGGAAGGCCTCACATAAGAGGCCTGAGTTTACTCGTGACGGAAGCCGTCTGAGTGTACTCGTGTGAGGCCTGCTGCTCTCAGTTCCTTGCTGGGAGCTTCAGCAAGAGCACTCTGGAGCTCGCCGACAAAAGAATTGTGAGCCCCCCCCGGCCTCAAGTAAAAGTCCAGATTTCCCCCGTCAGTAACACCTCGGAGTGCCATAGGAGCGAAGAAGCATGCGTTAACGGAGTGCTTCAACAGTGCTAGGGATTTATTTCACGAGACACTGTGCACTCACGTTCGTTGTAAGAACTGTCAAAGGGCACTGTATGCCGTCCAACCCCTCTGTTGCGTTTGAGCCACAGGAAGTAAATGCATTCGTTTGATTAAGCTCCGTGAACGTGCAACGACGATGGCGAAGCGCTGCCCTGTTCGCTCCAAAGCTCTCGTTTGTACGGCCTTCCAACGGCCTCAGGGTACGCACTTCTAAACAGCCTTACATTCCATGCTGGTGTGCCCCCAATTAGGAATTTGGGCTCTTCTGTGAGACACCAATGTGCGTCCCAAATGAAACCGGGGGGCTCCCCCAGGACGTCTGCGGACGGCAGTCGGTTGCCAGCTGTTTACTTCCAGCCGGAGAAAGAAAAAGAGGACAGCTTCCCCAGGGACGATTCTGGACCCTTGGGACCATCCAGAATCACCAAAGCCTCAACTTTGCACGGCCTGGGGAACGCTCTTCCTCATGTCCAGCAATCCCCACGTCAAAACCTTTCTCAGCAGAGGCAGGCACCCTCTCCCTTGTACTAGATAGCTCGGCAGAGCCCTCCGAGAAACATGCTGCGTCATTCAGCTTGAACGTGGGACGCGGAGGGGAGAGTACGCTTTCTCCCCGTTTGGAGGCGCCTTGCGCTTGGCTTCAAAGCTGCCTGAACAGCACTAGCGGCCCGACGTCTCTGCACGGCAGGATTGTCGTTGTGGGCCGAGGCTGCGTGTTCTCTCAAAGCGAAAACCGTGCTGGCAATACCTTTCTAGAAACTCCTCCCACGGCACCACATGTTCAGCTCCGGCCGAACGAAAGGTGACCTCAGGCCTCAAGGTAAGTTCCAGTGTTTCACGTCGGGGGAGTTGGGTGTGCAGGGGTTTCCATGAGGCCATACTCCACCACGGAGTGCCTTAACTCTGCGACGCTCCTGGGGGCACACAGGATAGGAGCTCGTTCGCCAATTTCGCAGGATGACTTCTCTCCGTGCCGGAACGGCGGCTCCTGGCTTCTGAGGAACCTTAGCCTAAACAGGCCCCTGGAGAAAGCTCTTCACGTTCACAGCAAGGGCAACGTACTGCTCTCTGGCTTGCCTGGGTTGAGCGCCCCAGTCGTCAAAGAGCCTCGCGAAGGCAGTGCTGCGCAGACTCCCTTTGCCAGTCGCACGGCCTCCTTGACTGAAAGAGAACTGCAGTGCCAGAAGGCTCCGTGCTGACGACTGGCTCCAGGAGGAGACTCGGGACAGCACTCTCACAGAAGCGAAAGCTGGGCTGTGGGCCCAGCCTGAGGACCAGCACGTTTTCCACACTTAACACAGCTAAGGCATGAGCCAGACGACAGCCTTGGTCACTGAGGCCTATCTAAGGTACTGCCATACTCACCCACTAGATCCCACGCAGAGGTCCCTGTGCCCAAAAGGGCCTCCACGGAAGGGCCCTGTTCCTCCCGTGTGTTTCCTCGAGGGAATCAGAAACCACTGAGGATAACTACGTGAGCTCCGCTTTGAAACTGGGCGACCCTGGGCAAACCTTATTCCCCTCCGTGGTAGACGGGACAGTTGCGGGTCCTAAGCTGCCTGAAGCACACTCCTCGCGCCCACCTTCTCTTTGCTGCCGGAAGGCCTCACATAAGAGGCCTGAGTTTACTCGTGACGGAAGCCGTCTGAGTGTACTCGTGTGAGGCCTGCTGCTCTCAGTTCCTTGCTGGGAGCTTCAGCAAGAGCACTCTGGAGCTCGCCGACAAGAGAATTGTGAGCACCCCCCGGCCTCAAGTAAAAGTCCAGATTTCCCCCGTCAGTAACACCTCGGAGTGCCATAGGAGCGAAGAAGCATGCGTTAACGGAGTGCTTCAACAGTGCTAGGGATTTATTTCACGAGACACTGTGCACTCACGTTCGTTGTAAGAACTGTCAAAGGGCACTGTATGCCGTCCAACCCCTCTGTTGCGTTTGAGCCACAGGAAGTAAATGCATTCGTTTGATTAAGCTCCGTGAACGTGCAACGACGATGGCGAAGCGCTGCCCTGTTCGCTCCAAAGCTCTCGTTTGTACGGCCTTCCAACGGCCTCAGGGTACGCACTTCTAAACAGCCTTACATTCCATGCTGGTGTGCCCCCAATTAGGAATTTGGGCTCTTCTGTGAGACACCAATGTGCGTCCCAAATGAAACCGGGGGGCTCCCCCAGGACGTCTGCGGACGGCAGTCGGTTGCCAGCTGTTTACTTCCAGCCGGAGAAAGAAAAAGAGGACAGCTTCCCCAGGGACGATTCTGGACCCTTGGGACCATCCAGAATCACCAAAGCCTCAACTTTGCACGGCCTGGGGAACGCTCTTCCTCATGTCCAGCAATCCCCACGTCAAAACCTTTCTCAGCAGAGGCAGGCACCCTCTCCCTTGTACTAGATAGCTCGGCAGAGCCCTCCGAGAAACATGCTGCGTCATTCAGCTTGAACGTGGGACGCGGAGGGGAGAGTACGCTTTCTCCCCGTTTGGAGGCGCCTTGCGCTTGGCTTCAAAGCTGCCTGAACAGCACTAGCGGCCCGACGTCTCTGCACGGCACGATTGTCCTTGTGGGCCGAGGCTGCGTGTTCTCTCAAAGCGAAAACCGTGCTGGCAATACCTTTCTAGAAACTCCTCCCACGGCACCACATGTTCAGCTCCGGCCGAACGAAAGGTGACCTCAGGCCTCAAGGTAAGTTCCAGTGTTTCACGTCGGGGGAGTTGGGTGTGCAGGGGTTTCCATGAGGCCATACTCCACCACGGAGTGCCTTAACTCTGCGACGCTCCTGGGGGCACACAGGATAGGAGCTCGTTCGCCAATTTCGCAGGATGACTTCTCTCCGTGCCGGAACGGCGGCTCCTGGCTTCTGAGGAACCTTAGCCTAAACAGGCCCCTGGAGAAAGCTCTTCACGTTCACAGCAAGGGCAACGTACTGCTCTCTGGCTTGCCTGGGTTGAGCGCCCCAGTCGTCAAAGAGCCTCGCGAAGGCAGTGCTGCGCAGACTCCCTTTGCCAGTCGCACGGCCTCCTTGACTGAAAGAGAACTGCAGTGCCAGAAGGCTCCGTGCTGACGACTGGCTCCAGGAGGAGACTCGGGACAGCACTCTCACAGAAGCGAAAGCTGGGCTGTGGGCCCAGCCTGAGGACCAGCACGTTTTCCACACTTAACACAGCTAAGGCATGAGCCAGACGACAGCCTTGGTCACTGAGGCCTATCTAAGGTACTGCCATACTCACCCACTAGATCCCACGCAGAGGTCCCTGTGCCCAAAAGGGCCTCCACGGAAGGGCCCTGTTCCTCCCGTGTGTTTCCTCGAGGGAATCAGAAACCACTGAGGATAACTACGTGAGCTCCGCTTTGAAACTGGGCGACCCTGGGCAAACCTTATTCCCCTCCGTGGTAGACGGGACAGTTGCGGGTCCTAAGCTGCCTGAAGCACACTCCTCGCGCCCACCTTCTCTTTGCTGCCGGAAGGCCTCACATAAGAGGCCTGAGTTTACTCGTGACGGAAGCCGTCTGAGTGTACTCGTGTGAGGCCTGCTGCTCTCAGTTCCTTGCTGGGAGCTTCAGCAAGAGCACTCTGGAGCTCGCCGACAAGAGAATTGTGAGCCCCCCCCGGCCTCAAGTAAAAGTCCAGATTTCCCCCGTCAGTAACACCTCGGAGTGCCATAGGAGCGAAGAAGCATGCGTTAACGGAGTGCTTCAACAGTGCTAGGGATTTATTTCACGAGACACTGTGCACTCACGTTCGTTGTAAGAACTGTCAAAGGGCACTGTATGCCGTCCAACCCCTCTGTTGCGTTTGAGCCACAGGAAGTAAATGCATTCGTTTGATTAAGCTCCGTGAACGTGCAACGACGATGGCGAAGCGCTGCCCTGTTCGCTCCAAAGCTCTCGTTTGTACGGCCTTCCAACGGCCTCAGGGTACGCACTTCTAAACAGCCTTACATTCCATGCTGGTGTGCCCCCAATTAGGAATTTGGGCTCTTCTGTGAGACACCAATGTGCGTCCCAAATGAAACCGGGGGGCTCCCCCAGGACGTCTGCGGACGGCAGTCGGTTGCCAGCTGTTTACTTCCAGCCGGAGAAAGAAAAAGAGGACAGCTTCCCCAGGGATGATTCTGGACCCTTGGGACCATCCAGAATCACCAAAGCCTCAACTTTGCACGGCCTGGGGAACGCTCTTCCTCATGTCCAGCAATCCCCACGTCAAAACCTTTCTCAGCAGAGGCAGGCACCCTCTCCCTTGTACTAGATAGCTCGGCAGAGCCCTCCGAGAAACATGCTGCGTCATTCAGCTTGAACGTGGGACGCGGAGGGGAGAGTACGCTTTCTCCCCGTTTGGAGGCGCCTTGCGCTTGGCTTCAAAGCTGCCTGAACAGCACTAGCGGCCCGACGTCTCTGCACGGCAGGATTGTCGTTGTGGGCCGAGGCTGCGTGTTCTCTCAAAGCGAAAACCGTGCTGGCAATACCTTTCTAGAAACTCCTCCCACGGCACCACATGTTCAGCTCCGGCCGAACGAAAGGTGACCTCAGGCCTCAAGGTAAGTTCCAGTGTTTCACGTCGGGGGAGTTGGGTGTGCAGGGGTTTCCATGAGGCCATACTCCACCACGGAGTGCCTTAACTCTGCGACGCTCCTGGGGGCACACAGGATAGGAGCTCGTTCGCCAATTTCGCAGGATGACTTCTCTCCGTGCCGGAACGGCGGCTCCTGGCTTCTGAGGAACCTTAGCCTAAACAGGCCCCTGGAGAAAGCTCTTCACGTTCACAGCAAGGGCAACGTACTGCTCTCTGGCTTGCCTGGGTTGAGCGCCCCAGTCGTCAAAGAGCCTCGCGAAGGCAGTGCTGCGCAGACTCCCTTTGCCAGTCGCACGGCCTCCTTGACTGAAAGAGAACTGCAGTGCCAGAAGGCTCCGTGCTGACGACTGGCTCCAGGAGGAGACTCGGGACAGCACTCTCACAGAAGCGAAAGCTGGGCTGTGGGCCCAGCCTGAGGACCAGCACGTTTTCCACACTTAACACAGCTAAGGCATGAGCCAGACGACAGCCTTGGTCACTGAGGCCTATCTAAGGTACTGCCATACTCACCCACTAGATCCCACGCAGAGGTCCCTGTGCCCAAAAGGGCCTCCACGGAAGGGCCCTGTTCCTCCCGTGTGTTTCCTCGAGGGAATCAGAAACCACTGAGGATAACTACGTGAGCTCCGCTTTGAAACTGGGCGACCCTGGGCAAACCTTATTCCCCTCCGTGGTAGACGGGACAGTTGCGGGTCCTAAGCTGCCTGAAGCACACTCCTCGCGCCCACCTTCTCTTTGCTGCCGGAAGGCCTCACATAAGAGGCCTGAGTTTACTCGTGACGGAAGCCGTCTGAGTGTACTCGTGTGAGGCCTGCTGCTCTCAGTTCCTTGCTGGGAGCTTCAGCAAGAGCACTCTGGAGCTCGCCGACAAGAGAATTGTGAGCACCCCCCGGCCTCAAGTAAAAGTCCAGATTTCCCCCGTCAGTAACACCTCGGAGTGCCATAGGAGCGAAGAAGCATGCGTTAACGGAGTGCTTCAACAGTGCTAGGGATTTATTTCACGAGACACTGTGCACTCACGTTCGTTGTAAGAACTGTCAAAGGGCACTGTATGCCGTCCAACCCCTCTGTTGCGTTTGAGCCACAGGAAGTAAATGCATTCGTTTGATTAAGCTCCGTGAACGTGCAACGACGATGGCGAAGCGCTGCCCTGTTCGCTCCAAAGCTCTCGTTTGTACGGCCTTCCAACGGCCTCAGGGTACGCACTTCTAAACAGCCTTACATTCCATGCTGGTGTGCCCCCAATTAGGAATTTGGGCTCTTCTGTGAGACACCAATGTGCGTCCCAAATGAAACCGGGGGGCTCCCCCAGGACGTCTGCGGACGGCAGTCGGTTGCCAGCTGTTTACTTCCAGCCGGAGAAAGAAAAAGAGGACAGCTTCCCCAGGGACGATTCTGGACCCTTGGGACCATCCAGAATCACCAAAGCCTCAACTTTGCACGGCCTGGGGAACGCTCTTCCTCATGTCCAGCAATCCCCACGTCAAAACCTTTCTCAGCAGAGGCAGGCACCCTCTCCCTTGTACTAGATAGCTCGGCAGAGCCCTCCGAGAAACATGCTGCGTCATTCAGCTTGAACGTGGGACGCGGAGGGGAGAGTACGCTTTCTCCCCGTTTGGAGGCGCCTTGCGCTTGGCTTCAAAGCTGCCTGAACAGCACTAGCGGCCCGACGTCTCTGCACGGCACGATTGTCCTTGTGGGCCGAGGCTGCGTGTTCTCTCAAAGCGAAAACCGTGCTGGCAATACCTTTCTAGAAACTCCTCCCACGGCACCACATGTTCAGCTCCGGCCGAACGAAAGGTGACCTCAGGCCTCAAGGTAAGTTCCAGTGTTTCACGTCGGGGGAGTTGGGTGTGCAGGGGTTTCCATGAGGCCATACTCCACCACGGAGTGCCTTAACTCTGCGACGCTCCTGGGGGCACACAGGATAGGAGCTCGTTCGCCAATTTCGCAGGATGACTTCTCTCCGTGCCGGAACGGCGGCTCCTGGCTTCTGAGGAACCTTAGCCTAAACAGGCCCCTGGAGAAAGCTCTTCACGTTCACAGCAAGGGCAACGTACTGCTCTCTGGCTTGCCTGGGTTGAGCGCCCCAGTCGTCAAAGAGCCTCGCGAAGGCAGTGCTGCGCAGACTCCCTTTGCCAGTCGCACGGCCTCCTTGACTGAAAGAGAACTGCAGTGCCAGAAGGCTCCTTGCTGACGACTGGCTCCAGGAGGAGACTCGGGACAGCACTCTCACAGAAGCGAAAGCTGGGCTGTGGGCCCAGCCTGAGGACCAGCACGTTTTCCACACTTAACACAGCTAAGGCATGAGCCAGACGACAGCCTTGGTCACTGAGGCCTATCTAAGGTACTGCCATACTCACCCACTAGATCCCACGCAGAGGTCCCTGTGCCCAAAAGGGCCTCCACGGAAGGGCCCTGTTCCTCCCGTGTGTTTCCTCGAGGGAATCAGAAACCACTGAGGATAACTACGTGAGCTCCGCTTTGAAACTGGGCGACCCTGGGCAAACCTTATTCCCCTCCGTGGTAGACGGGACAGTTGCGGGTCCTAAGCTGCCTGAAGCACACTCCTCGCGCCCACCTTCTCTTTGCTGCCGGAAGGCCTCACATAAGAGGCCTGAGTTTACTCGTGACGGAAGCCGTCTGAGTGTACTCGTGTGAGGCCTGCTGCTCTCAGTTCCTTGCTGGGAGCTTCAGCAAGAGCACTCTGGAGCTCGCCGACAAGAGAATTGTGAGCCCCCCCCGGCCTCAAGTAAAAGTCCAGATTTCCCCCGTCAGTAACACCTCGGAGTGCCATAGGAGCGAAGAAGCATGCGTTAACGGAGTGCTTCAACAGTGCTAGGGATTTATTTCACGAGACACTGTGCACTCACGTTCGTTGTAAGAACTGTCAAAGGGCACTGTATGCCGTCCAACCCCTCTGTTGCGTTTGAGCCACAGGAAGTAAATGCATTCGTTTGATTAAGCTCCGTGAACGTGCAACGACGATGGCGAAGCGCTGCCCTGTTCGCTCCAAAGCTCTCGTTTGTACGGCCTTCCAACGGCCTCAGGGTACGCACTTCTAAACAGCCTTACATTCCATGCTGGTGTGCCCCCAATTAGGAATTTGGGCTCTTCTGTGAGACACCAATGTGCGTCCCAAATGAAACCGGGGGGCTCCCCCAGGACGTCTGCAGACGGCAGTCGGTTGCCAGCTGTTTACTTCCAGCCGGAGAAAGAAAAAGAGGACAGCTTCCCCAGGGACGATTCTGGACCCTTGGGACCATCCAGAATCACCAAAGCCTCAACTTTGCACGGCCTGGGGAACGCTCTTCCTCATGTCCAGCAATCCCCACGTCAAAACCTTTCTCAGCAGAGGCAGGCACCCTCTCCCTTGTACTAGATAGCTCGGCAGAGCCCTCCGAGAAACATGCTGCGTCATTCAGCTTGAACGTGGGACGCGGAGGGGAGAGTACGCTTTCTCCCCGTTTGGAGGCGCCTTGCGCTTGGCTTCAAAGCTGCCTGAACAGCACTAGCGGCCCGACGTCTCTGCACGGCAGGATTGTCGTTGTGGGCCGAGGCTGCGTGTTCTCTCAAAGCGAAAACCGTGCTGGCAATACCTTTCTAGAAACTCCTCCCACGGCACCACATGTTCAGCTCCGGCCGAACGAAAGGTGACCTCAGGCCTCAAGGTAAGTTCCAGTGTTTCACGTCGGGGGAGTTGGGTGTGCAGGGGTTTCCATGAGGCCATACTCCACCACGGAGTGCCTTAACTCTGCGACGCTCCTGGGGGCACACAGGATAGGAGCTCGTTCGCCAATTTCGCAGGATGACTTCTCTCCGTGCCGGAACGGCGGCTCCTGGCTTCTGAGGAACCTTAGCCTAAACAGGCCCCTGGAGAAAGCTCTTCACGTTCACAGCAAGGGCAACGTACTGCTCTCTGGCTTGCCTGGGTTGAGCGCCCCAGTCGTCAAAGAGCCTCGCGAAGGCAGTGCTGCGCAGACTCCCTTTGCCAGTCGCACGGCCTCCTTGACTGAAAGAGAACTGCAGTGCCAGAAGGCTCCGTGCTGACGACTGGCTCCAGGAGGAGACTCGGGACAGCACTCTCACAGAAGCGAAAGCTGGGCTGTGGGCCCAGCCTGAGGACCAGCACGTTTTCCACACTTAACACAGCTAAGGCATGAGCCAGACGACAGCCTTGGTCACTGAGGCCTATCTAAGGTACTGCCATACTCACCCACTAGATCCCACGCAGAGGTCCCTGTGCCCAAAAGGGCCTCCACGGAAGGGCCCTGTTCCTCCCGTGTGTTTCCTCGAGGGAATCAGAAACCACTGAGGATAACTACGTGAGCTCCGCTTTGAAACTGGGCGACCCTGGGCAAACCTTATTCCCCTCCGTGGTAGACGGGACAGTTGCGGGTCCTAAGCTGCCTGAAGCACACTCCTCGCGCCCACCTTCTCTTTGCTGCCGGAAGGCCTCACATAAGAGGCCTGAGTTTACTCGTGACGGAAGCCGTCTGAGTGTACTCGTGTGAGGCCTGCTGCTCTCAGTTCCTTGCTGGGAGCTTCAGCAAGAGCACTCTGGAGCTCGCCGACAAGAGAATTGTGAGCCCCCCCCGGCCTCAAGTAAAAGTCCAGATTTCCCCCGTCAGTAACACCTCGGAGTGCCATAGGAGCGAAGAAGCATGCGTTAACGGAGTGCTTCAACAGTGCTAGGGATTTATTTCACGAGACACTGTGCACTCACGTTCGTTGTAAGAACTGTCAAAGGGCACTGTATGCCGTCCAACCCCTCTGTTGCGTTTGAGCCACAGGAAGTAAATGCATTCGTTTGATTAAGCTCCGTGAACGTGCAACGACGATGGCGAAGCGCTGCCCTGTTCGCTCCAAAGCTCTCGTTTGTACGGCCTTCCAACGGCCTCAGGGTACGCACTTCTAAACAGCCTTACATTCCATGCTGGTGTGCCCCCAATTAGGAATTTGGGCTCTTCTGTGAGACACCAATGTGCGTCCCAAATGAAACCGGGGGGCTCCCCCAGGACGTCTGCGGACGGCAGTCGGTTGCCAGCTGTTTACTTCCAGCCGGAGAAAGAAAAAGAGGACAGCTTCCCCAGGGACGATTCTGGACCCTTGGGACCATCCAGAATCACCAAAGCCTCAACTTTGCACGGCCTGGGGAACGCTCTTCCTCATGTCCAGCAATCCCCACGTCAAAACCTTTCTCAGCAGAGGCAGGCACCCTCTCCCTTGTACTAGATAGCTCGGCAGAGCCCTCCGAGAAACATGCTGCGTCATTCAGCTTGAACGTGGGACGCGGAGGGGAGAGTACGCTTTCTCCCCGTTTGGAGGCGCCTTGCGCTTGGCTTCAAAGCTGCCTGAACAGCACTAGCGGCCCGACGTCTCTGCACGGCACGATTGTCCTTGTGGGCCGAGGCTGCGTGTTCTCTCAAAGCGAAAACCGTGCTGGCAATACCTTTCTAGAAACTCCTCCCACGGCACCACATGTTCAGCTCCGGCCGAACGAAAGGTGACCTCAGGCCTCAAGGTAAGTTCCAGTGTTTCACGTCGGGGGAGTTGGGTGTGCAGGGGTTTCCATGAGGCCATACTCCACCACGGAGTGCCTTAACTCTGCGACGCTCCTGGGGGCACACAGGATAGGAGCTCGTTCGCCAATTTCGCAGGATGACTTCTCTCCGTGCCGGAACGGCGGCTCCTGGCTTCTGAGGAACCTTAGCCTAAACAGGCCCCTGGAGAAAGCTCTTCACGTTCACAGCAAGGGCAACGTACTGCTCTCTGGCTTGCCTGGGTTGAGCGCCCCAGTCGTCAAAGAGCCTCGCGAAGGCAGTGCTGCGCAGACTCCCTTTGCCAGTCGCACGGCCTCCTTGACTGAAAGAGAACTGCAGTGCCAGAAGGCTCCGTGCTGACGACTGGCTCCAGGAGGAGACTCGGGACAGCACTCTCACAGAAGCGAAAGCTGGGCTGTGGGCCCAGCCTGAGGACCAGCACGTTTTCCACACTTAACACAGCTAAGGCATGAGCCAGACGACAGCCTTGGTCACTGAGGCCTATCTAAGGTACTGCCATACTCACCCACTAGATCCCACGCAGAGGTCCCTGTGCCCAAAAGGGCCTCCACGGAAGGGCCCTGTTCCTCCCGTGTGTTTCCTCGAGGGAATCAGAAACCACTGAGGATAACTACGTGAGCTCCGCTTTGAAACTGGGCGACCCTGGGCAAACCTTATTCCCCTCCGTGGTAGACGGGACAGTTGCGGGTCCTAAGCTGCCTGAAGCACACTCCTCGCGCCCACCTTCTCTTTGCTGCCGGAAGGCCTCACATAAGAGGCCTGAGTTTACTCGTGACGGAAGCCGTCTGAGTGTACTCGTGTGAGGCCTGCTGCTCTCAGTTCCTTGCTGGGAGCTTCAGCAAGAGCACTCTGGAGCTCGCCGACAAGAGAATTGTGAGCCCCCCCCGGCCTCAAGTAAAAGTCCAGATTTCCCCCGTCAGTAACACCTCGGAGTGCCATAGGAGCGAAGAAGCATGCGTTAACGGAGTGCTTCAACAGTGCTAGGGATTTATTTCACGAGACACTGTGCACTCACGTTCGTTGTAAGAACTGTCAAAGGGCACTGTATGCCGTCCAACCCCTCTGTTGCGTTTGAGCCACAGGAAGTAAATGCATTCGTTTGATTAAGCTCCGTGAACGTGCAACGACGATGGCGAAGCGCTGCCCTGTTCGCTCCAAAGCTCTCGTTTGTACGGCCTTCCAACGGCCTCAGGGTACGCACTTCTAAACAGCCTTACATTCCATGCTGGTGTGCCCCCAATTAGGAATTTGGGCTCTTCTGTGAGACACCAATGTGCGTCCCAAATGAAACCGGGGGGCTCCCCCAGGACGTCTGCGGACGGCAGTCGGTTGCCAGCTGTTTACTTCCAGCCGGAGAAAGAAAAAGAGGACAGCTTCCCCAGGGACGATTCTGGACCCTTGGGACCATCCAGAATCACCAAAGCCTCAACTTTGCACGGCCTGGGGAACGCTCTTCCTCATGTCCAGCAATCCCCACGTCAAAACCTTTCTCAGCAGAGGCAGGCACCCTCTCCCTTGTACTAGATAGCTCGGCAGAGCCCTCCGAGAAACATGCTGCGTCATTCAGCTTGAACGTGGGACGCGGAGGGGAGAGTACGCTTTCTCCCCGTTTGGAGGCGCCTTGCGCTTGGCTTCAAAGCTGCCTGAACAGCACTAGCGGCCCGACGTCTCTGCACGGCACGATTGTCGTTGTGGGCCTAGGCTGCGTGTTCTCTCAAAGCGAAAACCGTGCTGGCAATACCTTTCTAGAAACTCCTCCCACGGCACCACATGTTCAGCTCCGGCCGAACGAAAGGTGACCTCAGGCCTCAAGGTAAGTTCCAGTGTTTCACGTCGGGGGAGTTGGGTGTGCAGGGGTTTCCATGAGGCCATACTCCACCACGGAGTGCCTTAACTCTGCGACGCTCCTGGGGGCACACAGGATAGGAGCTCGTTCGCCAATTTCGCAGGATGACTTCTCTCCGTGCCGGAACGGCGGCTCCTGGCTTCTGAGGAACCTTAGCCTAAACAGGCCCCTGGAGAAAGCTCTTCACGTTCACAGCAAGGGCAACGTACTGCTCTCTGGCTTGCCTGGGTTGAGCGCCCCAGTCGTCAAAGAGCCTCGCGAAGGCAGTGCTGCGCAGACTCCCTTTGCCAGTCGCACGGCCTCCTTGACTGAAAGAGAACTGCAGTGCCAGAAGGCTCCGTGCTGACGACTGGCTCCAGGAGGAGACTCGGGACAGCACTCTCACAGAAGCGAAAGCTGGGCTGTGGGCCCAGCCTGAGGACCAGCACGTTTTCCACACTTAACACAGCTAAGGCATGAGCCAGACGACAGCCTTGGTCACTGAGGCCTCCCTGAGGTACTGCCATACTCACCCACTAGATCCCACGCGGAGGTCCCTGTGCCCAAAAGGGCCTCCACGGAAGGGCCCTGTTCCTCCCGTGTGTTTCCTCGAGGGAATCAGAAACCACTGAGGATAACTACGTGAGCTCCGCTTTGAAACTGGGCGACCCTGGGCAAACCTTATTCCCCTCCGTGGTAGACGGGACAGTTGCGGGTCCTAAGCTGCCTGAAGCACACTCCTCGCGCCCACCTTCTCTTTGCTGCCGGAAGGCCTCACATAAGAGGCCTGAGTTTACTCGTGACGGAAGCCGTCTGAGTGTACTCGTGTGAGGCCTGCTGCTCTCAGTTCCTTGCTGGGAGCTTCAGCAAGAGCACTCTGGAGCTCGCCGACAAGAGAATTGTGAGCCCCCCCCGGCCTCAAGTAAAAGTCCAGATTTCCCCCGTCAGTAACACCTCGGAGTGCCATAGGAGCGAAGAAGCATGCGTTAACGGAGTGCTTCAACAGTGCTAGGGATTTATTTCACGAGACACTGTGCACTCACGTTCGTTGTAAGAACTGTCAAAGGGCACTGTATGCCGTCCAACCCCTCTGTTGCGTTTGAGCCACAGGAAGTAAATGCATTCGTTTGATTAAGCTCCGTGAACGTGCAACGACGATGGCGAAGCGCTGCCCTGTTCGCTCCAAAGCTCTCGTTTGTACGGCCTTCCAACGGCCTCAGGGTACGCACTTCTAAACAGCCTTACATTCCATGCTGGTGTGCCCCCAATTAGGAATTTGGGCTCTTCTGTGAGACACCAATGTGCGTCCCAAATGAAACCGGGGGGCTCCCCCAGGACGTCTGCGGACGGCAGTCGGTTGCCAGCTGTTTACTTCCAGCCGGAGAAAGAAAAAGAGGACAGCTTCCCCAGGGACGATTCTGGACCCTTGGGACCATCCAGAATCACCAAAGCCTCAACTTTGCACGGCCTGGGGAACGCTCTTCCTCATGTCCAGCAATCCCCACGTCAAAACCTTTCTCAGCAGAGGCAGGCACCCTCTCCCTTGTACTAGATAGCTCGGCAGAGCCCTCCGAGAAACATGCTGCGTCATTCAGCTTGAACGTGGGACGCGGAGGGGAGAGTACGCTTTCTCCCCGTTTGGAGGCGCCTTGCGCTTGGCTTCAAAGCTGCCTGAACAGCACTAGCAGCCCGACGTCTCTGCACGGCACGATTGTCGTTGTGGGCCTAGGCTGCGTGTTCTCTCAAAGCGAAAACCGTGCTGGCAATACCTTTCTAGAAACTCCTCCCACGGCACCACATGTTCAGCTCCGGCCGAACGAAAGGTGACCTCAGGCCTCAAGGTAAGTTCCAGTGTTTCACGTCGGGGGAGTTGGGTGTGCAGGGGTTTCCATGAGGCCATACTCCACCACGGAGTGCCTTAACTCTGCGACGCTCCTGGGGGCACACAGGATAGGAGCTCGTTCGCCAATTTCGCAGGATGACTTCTCTCCGTGCCGGAACGGCGGCTCCTGGCTTCTGAGGAACCTTAGCCTAAACAGGCCCCTGGAGAAAGCTCTTCACGTTCACAGCAAGGGCAACGTACTGCTCTCTGGCTTGCCTGGGTTGAGCGCCCCAGTCGTCAAAGAGCCTCGCGAAGGCAGTGCTGCGCAGACTCCCTTTGCCAGTCGCACGGCCTCCTTGACTGAAAGAGAACTGCAGTGCCAGAAGGCTCCGTGCTGACGACTGGCTCCAGGAGGAGACTCGGGACAGCACTCTCACAGAAGCGAAAGCTGGGCTGTGGGCCCAGCCTGAGGACCAGCACGTTTTCCACACTTAACACAGCTAAGGCATGAGCCAGACGACAGCCTTGGTCACTGAGGCCTATCTAAGGTACTGCCATACTCACCCACTAGATCCCACGCAGAGGTCCCTGTGCCCAAAAGGGCCTCCACGGAAGGGCCCTGTTCCTCCCGTGTGTTTCCTCGAGGGAATCAGAAACCACTGAGGATAACTACGTGAGCTCCGCTTTGAAACTGGGCGACCCTGGGCAAACCTTATTCCCCTCCGTGGTAGACGGGACAGTTGCGGGTCCTAAGCTGCCTGAAGCACACTCCTCGCGCCCACCTTCTCTTTGCTGCCGGAAGGCCTCACATAAGAGGCCTGAGTTTACTCGTGACGGAAGCCGTCTGAGTGTACTCGTGTGAGGCCTGCTGCTCTCAGTTCCTTGCTGGGAGCTTCAGCAAGAGCACTCTGGAGCTCGCCGACAAGAGAATTGTGAGCCCCCCCCGGCCTCAAGTAAAAGTCCAGATTTCCCCCGTCAGTAACACCTCGGAGTGCCATAGGAGCGAAGAAGCATGCGTTAACGGAGTGCTTCAACAGTGCTAGGGATTTATTTCACGAGACACTGTGCACTCACGTTCGTTGTAAGAACTGTCAAAGGGCACTGTATGCCGTCCAACCCCTCTGTTGCGTTTGAGCCACAGGAAGTAAATGCATTCGTTTGATTAAGCTCCGTGAACGTGCAACGACGATGGCGAAGCGCTGCCCTGTTCGCTCCAAAGCTCTCGTTTGTACGGCCTTCCAACGGCCTCAGGGTACGCACTTCTAAACAGCCTTACATTCCATGCTGGTGTGCCCCCAATTAGGAATTTGGGCTCTTCTGTGAGACACCAATGTGCGTCCCAAATGAAACCGGGGGGCTCCCCCAGGACGTCTGCGGACGGCAGTCGGTTGCCAGCTGTTTACTTCCAGCCGGAGAAAGAAAAAGAGGACAGCTTCCCCAGGGACGATTCTGGACCCTTGGGACCATCCAGAATCACCAAAGCCTCAACTTTGCACGGCCTGGGGAACGCTCTTCCTCATGTCCAGCAATCCCCACGTCAAAACCTTTCTCAGCAGAGGCAGGCACCCTCTCCCTTGTACTAGATAGCTCGGCAGAGCCCTCCGAGAAACATGCTGCGTCATTCAGCTTGAACGTGGGACGCGGAGGGGAGAGTACGCTTTCTCCCCGTTTGGAGGCGCCTTGCGCTTGGCTTCAAAGCTGCCTGAACAGCACTAGCGGCCCGACGTCTCTGCACGGCACGATTGTCGTTGTGGGCCTAGGCTGCGTGTTCTCTCAAAGCGAAAACCGTGCTGGCAATACCTTTCTAGAAACTCCTCCCACGGCACCACATGTTCAGCTCCGGCCGAACGAAAGGTGACCTCAGGCCTCAAGGTAAGTTCCAGTGTTTCACGTCGGGGGAGTTGGGTGTGCAGGGGTTTCCATGAGGCCATACTCCACCACGGAGTGCCTTAACTCTGCGACGCTCCTGGGGGCACACAGGATAGGAGCTCGTTCGCCAATTTCGCAGGATGACTTCTCTCCGTGCCGGAACGGCGGCTCCTGGCTTCTGAGGAACCTTAGCCTAAACAGGCCCCTGGAGAAAGCTCTTCACGTTCACAGCAAGGGCAACGTACTGCTCTCTGGCTTGCCTGGGTTGAGCGCCCCAGTCGTCAAAGAGCCTCGCGAAGGCAGTGCTGCGCAGACTCCCTTTGCCAGTCGCACGGCCTCCTTGACTGAAAGAGAACTGCAGTGCCAGAAGGCTCCGTGCTGACGACTGGCTCCAGGAGGAGACTCGGGACAGCACTCTCACAGAAGCGAAAGCTGGGCTGTGGGCCCAGCCTGAGGACCAGCACGTTTTCCACACTTAACACAGCTAAGGCATGAGCCAGACGACAGCCTTGGTCACTGAGGCCTCCCTGAGGTACTGCCATACTCACCCACTAGATCCCACGCGGAGGTCCCTGTGCCCAAAAGGGCCTCCACGGAAGGGCCCTGTTCCTCCCGTGTGTTTCCTCGAGGGAATCAGAAACCACTGAGGATAACTACGTGAGCTCCGCTTTGAAACTGGGCGACCCTGGGCAAACCTTATTCCCCTCCGTGGTAGACGGGACAGTTGCGGGTCCTAAGCTGCCTGAAGCACACTCCTCGCGCCCACCTTCTCTTTGCTGCCGGAAGGCCTCACATAAGAGGCCTGAGTTTACTCGTGACGGAAGCCGTCTGAGTGTACTCGTGTGAGGCCTGCTGCTCTCAGTTCCTTGCTGGGAGCTTCAGCAAGAGCACTCTGGAGCTCGCCGACAAGAGAATTGTGAGCCCCCCCCGGCCTCAAGTAAAAGTCCAGATTTCCCCCGTCAGTAACACCTCGGAGTGCCATAGGAGCGAAGAAGCATGCGTTAACGGAGTGCTTCAACAGTGCTAGGGATTTATTTCACGAGACACTGTGCACTCACGTTCGTTGTAAGAACTGTCAAAGGGCACTGTATGCCGTCCAACCCCTCTGTTGCGTTTGAGCCACAGGAAGTAAATGCATTCGTTTGATTAAGCTCCGTGAACGTGCAACGACGATGGCGAAGCGCTGCCCTGTTCGCTCCAAAGCTCTCGTTTGTACGGCCTTCCAACGGCCTCAGGGTACGCACTTCTAAACAGCCTTACATTCCATGCTGGTGTGCCCCCAATTAGGAATTTGGGCTCTTCTGTGAGACACCAATGTGCGTCCCAAATGAAACCGGGGGGCTCCCCCAGGACGTCTGCGGACGGCAGTCGGTTGCCAGCTGTTTACTTCCAGCCGGAGAAAGAAAAAGAGGACAGCTTCCCCAGGGACGATTCTGGACCCTTGGGACCATCCAGAATCACCAAAGCCTCAACTTTGCACGGCCTGGGGAACGCTCTTCCTCATGTCCAGCAATCCCCACGTCAAAACCTTTCTCAGCAGAGGCAGGCACCCTCTCCCTTGTACTAGATAGCTCGGCAGAGCCCTCCGAGAAACATGCTGCGTCATTCAGCTTGAACGTGGGACGCGGAGGGGAGAGTACGCTTTCTCCCCGTTTGGAGGCGCCTTGCGCTTGGCTTCAAAGCTGCCTGAACAGCACTAGCAGCCCGACGTCTCTGCACGGCACGATTGTCGTTGTGGGCCTAGGCTGCGTGTTCTCTCAAAGCGAAAACCGTGCTGGCAATACCTTTCTAGAAACTCCTCCCACGGCACCACATGTTCAGCTCCGGCCGAACGAAAGGTGACCTCAGGCCTCAAGGTAAGTTCCAGTGTTTCACGTCGGGGGAGTTGGGTGTGCAGGGGTTTCCATGAGGCCATACTCCACCACGGAGTGCCTTAACTCTGCGACGCTCCTGGGGGCACACAGGATAGGAGCTCGTTCGCCAATTTCGCAGGATGACTTCTCTCCGTGCCGGAACGGCGGCTCCTGGCTTCTGAGGAACCTTAGCCTAAACAGGCCCCTGGAGAAAGCTCTTCACGTTCACAGCAAGGGCAACGTACTGCTCTCTGGCTTGCCTGGGTTGAGCGCCCCAGTCGTCAAAGAGCCTCGCGAAGGCAGTGCTGCGCAGACTCCCTTTGCCAGTCGCACGGCCTCCTTGACTGAAAGAGAACTGCAGTGCCAGAAGGCTCCGTGCTGACGACTGGCTCCAGGAGGAGACTCGGGACAGCACTCTCACAGAAGCGAAAGCTGGGCTGTGGGCCCAGCCTGAGGACCAGCACGTTTTCCACACTTAACACAGCTAAGGCATGAGCCAGACGACAGCCTTGGTCACTGAGGCCTCCCTGAGGTACTGCCATACTCACCCACTAGATCCCACGCGGAGGTCCCTGTGCCCAAAAGGGCCTCCACGGAAGGGCCCTGTTCCTCCCGTGTGTTTCCTCGAGGGAATCAGAAACCACTGAGGATAACTACGTGAGCTCCGCTTTGAAACTGGGCGACCCTGGGCAAACCTTATTCCCCTCCGTGGTAGACGGGACAGTTGCGGGTCCTAAGCTGCCTGAAGCACACTCCTCGCGCCCACCTTCTCTTTGCTGCCGGAAGGCCTCACATAAGAGGCCTGAGTTTACTCGTGACGGAAGCCGTCTGAGTGTACTCGTGTGAGGCCTGCTGCTCTCAGTTCCTTGCTGGGAGCTTCAGCAAGAGCACTCTGGAGCTCGCCGACAAGAGAATTGTGAGCCCCCCCCGGCCTCAAGTAAAAGTCCAGATTTCCCCCGTCAGTAACACCTCGGAGTGCCATAGGAGCGAAGAAGCATGCGTTAACGGAGTGCTTCAACAGTGCTAGGGATTTATTTCACGAGACACTGTGCACTCACGTTCGTTGTAAGAACTGTCAAAGGGCACTGTATGCCGTCCAACCCCTCTGTTGCGTTTGAGCCACAGGAAGTAAATGCATTCGTTTGATTAAGCTCCGTGAACGTGCAACGACGATGGCGAAGCGCTGCCCTGTTCGCTCCAAAGCTCTCGTTTGTACGGCCTTCCAACGGCCTCAGGGTACGCACTTCTAAACAGCCTTACATTCCATGCTGGTGTGCCCCCAATTAGGAATTTGGGCTCTTCTGTGAGACACCAATGTGCGTCCCAAATGAAACCGGGGGGCTCCCCCAGGACGTCTGCGGACGGCAGTCGGTTGCCAGCTGTTTACTTCCAGCCGGAGAAAGAAAAACAGGACAGCTTCCCCAGGGACGATTCTGGACCCTTGGGACCATCCAGAATCACCAAAGCCTCAACTTTGCACGGCCTGGGGAACGCTCTTCCTCATGTCCAGCAATCCCCACGTCAAAACCTTTCTCAGCAGAGGCAGGCACCCTCTCCCTTGTACTAGATAGCTCGGCAGAGCCCTCCGAGAAACATGCTGCGTCATTCAGCTTGAACGTGGGACGCGGAGGGGAGAGTACGCTTTCTCCCCGTTTGGAGGCGCCTTGCGCTTGGCTTCAAAGCTGCCTGAACAGCACTAGCGGCCCGACGTCTCTGCACGGCAGGATTGTCGTTGTGGGCCGAGGCTGCGTGTTTTCTCAAAGCGAAAACCGTGCTGGCAATACCTTTCTAGAAACTCCTCCCACGGCACCACATGTTCAGCTCCGGCCGAACGAAAGGTGACCTCAGGCCTCAAGGTAAGTTCCAGTGTTTCACGTCGGGGGAGTTGGGTGTGCAGGGGTTTCCATGAGGCCATACTCCACCACGGAGTGCCTTAACTCTGCGACGCTCCTGGGGGCACACAGGATAGGAGCTCGTTCGCCAATTTCGCAGGATGACTTCTCTCCGTGCCGGAACGGCGGCTCCTGGCTTCTGAGGAACCTTAGCCTAAACAGGCCCCTGGAGAAAGCTCTTCACGTTCACAGCAAGGGCAACGTACTGCTCTCTGGCTTGCCTGGGTTGAGCGCCCCAGTCGTCAAAGAGCCTCGCGAAGGCAGTGCTGCGCAGACTCCCTTTGCCAGTCGCACGGCCTCCTTGACTGAAAGAGAACTGCAGTGCCAGAAGGCTCCGTGCTGACGACTGGCTCCAGGAGGAGACTCGGGACAGCACTCTCACAGAAGCGAAAGCTGGGCTGTGGGCCCAGCCTGAGGACCAGCACGTTTTCCACACTTAACACAGCTAAGGCATGAGCCAGACGACAGCCTTGGTCACTGAGGCCTCCCTGAGGTACTGCCATACTCACCCCCTAGATCCCACGCGGAGGTCCCTGTGCCCAAAAGGGCCTCCACGGAAGGGCCCTGTTCCTCCCGTGTGTTTCCTCGAGGGAATCAGAAACCACTGAGGATAACTACGTGAGCTCCGCTTTGAAACTGGGCGACCCTGGGCAAACCTTATTCCCCTCCGTGGTAGACGGGACAGTTGCGGGTCCTAAGCTGCCTGAAGCACACTCCTCGCGCCCACCTTCTCTTTGCTGCCGGAAGGCCTCACATAAGAGGCCTGAGTTTACTCGTGACGGAAGCCGTCTGAGTGTACTCGTGTGAGGCCTGCTGCTCTCAGTTCCTTGCTGGGAGCTTCAGCAAGAGCACTCTGGAGCTCGCCGACAAAAGAATTGTGAGCCCCCCCCGGCCTCAAGTAAAAGTCCAGATTTCCCCCGTCAGTAACACCTCGGAGTGCCATAGGAGCGAAGAAGCATGCGTTAACGGAGTGCTTCAACAGTGCTAGGGATTTATTTCACGAGACACTGTGCACTCACGTTCGTTGTAAGAACTGTCAAAGGGCACTGTATGCCGTCCAACCCCTCTGTTGCGTTTGAGCCACAGGAAGTAAATGCATTCGTTTGATTAAGCTCCGTGAACGTGCAACGACGATGGCGAAGCGCTGCCCTGTTCGCTCCAAAGCTCTCGTTTGTACGGCCTTCCAACGGCCTCAGGGTACGCACTTCTAAACAGCCTTACATTCCATGCTGGTGTGCCCCCAATTAGGAATTTGGGCTCTTCTGTGAGACACCGATGTGCGTCCCAAATGAAACCGGGGGGCTCCCCCAGGACGTCTGCGGACGGCAGTCGGTTGCCAGCTGTTTACTTCCAGCCGGAGAAAGAAAAAGAGGACAGCTTCCCCAGGGACGATTCTGGACCCTTGGGACCATCCAGAATCACCAAAGCCTCAACTTTGCACGGCCTGGGGAACGCTCTTCCTCATGTCCAGCAATCCCCACGTCAAAACCTTTCTCAGCAGAGGCAGGCACCCTCTCCCTTGTACTAGATAGCTCGGCAGAGCCCTCCGAGAAACATGCTGCGTCATTCAGCTTGAACGTGGGACGCGGAGGGGAGAGTACGCTTTCTCCCCGTTTGGAGGCGCCTTGCGCTTGGCTTCAAAGCTGCCTGAACAGCACTAGCGGCCCGACGTCTCTGCACGGCACGATTGTCCTTGTGGGCCGAGGCTGCGTGTTCTCTCAAAGCGAAAACCGTGCTGGCAATACCTTTCTAGAAACTCCTCCCACGGCACCACATGTTCAGCTCCGGCCGAACGAAAGGTGACCTCAGGCCTCAAGGTAAGTTCCAGTGTTTCACGTCGGGGGAGTTGGGTGTGCAGGGGTTTCCATGAGGCCATACTCCACCACGGAGTGCCTTAACTCTGCGACGCTCCTGGGGGCACACAGGATAGGAGCTCGTTCGCCAATTTCGCAGGATGACTTCTCTCCGTGCCGGAACGGCGGCTCCTGGCTTCTGAGGAACCTTAGCCTAAACAGGCCCCTGGAGAAAGCTCTTCACGTTCACAGCAAGGGCAACGTACTGCTCTCTGGCTTGCCTGGGTTGAGCGCCCCAGTCGTCAAAGAGCCTCGCGAAGGCAGTGCTGCGCAGACTCCCTTTGCCAGTCGCACGGCCTCCTTGACTGAAAGAGAACTGCAGTGCCAGAAGGCTCCGTGCTGACGACTGGCTCCAGGAGGAGACTCGGGACAGCACTCTCACAGAAGCGAAAGCTGGGCTGTGGGCCCAGCCTGAGGACCAGCACGTTTTCCACACTTAACACAGCTAAGGCATGAGCCAGACGACAGCCTTGGTCACTGAGGCCTCCCTGAGGTACTGCCATACTCACCCCCTAGATCCCACGCGGAGGTCCCTGTGCCCAAAAGGGCCTCCACGGAAGGGCCCTGTTCCTCCCGTGTGTTTCCTCGAGGGAATCAGAAACCACTGAGGATAACTACGTGAGCTCCGCTTTGAAACTGGGCGACCCTGGGCAAACCTTATTCCCCTCCGTGGTAGACGGGACAGTTGCGGGTCCTAAGCTGCCTGAAGCACACTCCTCGCGCCCACCTTCTCTTTGCTGCCGGAAGGCCTCACATAAGAGGCCTGAGTTTACTCGTGACGGAAGCCGTCTGAGTGTACTCGTGTGAGGCCTGCTGCTCTCAGTTCCTTGCTGGGAGCTTCAGCAAGAGCACTCTGGAGCTCGCCGACAAGAGAATTGTGAGCCCCCCCCGGCCTCAAGTAAAAGTCCAGATTTCCCCCGTCAGTAACACCTCGGAGTGCCATAGGAGCGAAGAAGCATGCGTTAACGGAGTGCTTCAACAGTGCTAGGGATTTATTTCACGAGACACTGTGCACTCACGTTCGTTGTAAGAACTGTCAAAGGGCACTGTATGCCGTCCAACCCCTCTGTTGCGTTTGAGCCACAGGAAGTAAATGCATTCGTTTGATTAAGCTCCGTGAACGTGCAACGACGATGGCGAAGCGCTGCCCTGTTCGCTCCAAAGCTCTCGTTTGTACGGCCTTCCAACGGCCTCAGGGTACGCACTTCTAAACAGCCTTACATTCCATGCTGGTGTGCCCCCAATTAGGAATTTGGGCTCTTCTGTGAGACACCGATGTGCGTCCCAAATGAAACCGGGGGGCTCCCCCAGGACGTCTGCGGACGGCAGTCGGTTGCCAGCTGTTTACTTCCAGCCGGAGAAAGAAAAAGAGGACAGCTTCCCCAGGGACGATTCTGGACCCTTGGGACCATCCAGAATCACCAAAGCCTCAACTTTGCACGGCCTGGGGAACGCTCTTCCTCATGTCCAGCAATCCCCACGTCAAAACCTTTCTCAGCAGAGGCAGGCACCCTCTCCCTTGTACTAGATAGCTCGGCAGAGCCCTCCGAGAAACATGCTGCGTCATTCAGCTTGAACGTGGGACGCGGAGGGGAGAGTACGCTTTCTCCCCGTTTGGAGGCGCCTTGCGCTTGGCTTCAAAGCTGCCTGAACAGCACTAGCGGCCCGACGTCTCTGCACGGCAGGATTGTCGTTGTGGGCCGAGGCTGCGTGTTCTCTCAAAGCGAAAACCGTGCTGGCAATACCTTTCTAGAAACTCCTCCCACGGCACCACATGTTCAGCTCCGGCCGAACGAAAGGTGACCTCAGGCCTCAAGGTAAGTTCCAGTGTTTCACGTCGGGGGAGTTGGGTGTGCAGGGGTTTCCATGAGGCCATACTCCACCACGGAGTGCCTTAACTCTGCGACGCTCCTGGGGGCACACAGGATAGGAGCTCGTTCGCCAATTTCGCAGGATGACTTCTCTCCGTGCCGGAACGGCGGCTCCTGGCTTCTGAGGAACCTTAGCCTAAACAGGCCCCTGGAGAAAGCTCTTCACGTTCACAGCAAGGGCAACGTACTGCTCTCTGGCTTGCCTGGGTTGAGCGCCCCAGTCGTCAAAGAGCCTCGCGAAGGCAGTGCTGCGCAGACTCCCTTTGCCAGTCGCACGGCCTCCTTGACTGAAAGAGAACTGCAGTGCCAGAAGGCTCCGTGCTGACGACTGGCTCCAGGAGGAGACTCGGGACAGCACTCTCACAGAAGCGAAAGCTGGGCTGTGGGCCCAGCCTGAGGACCAGCACGTTTTCCACACTTAACACAGCTAAGGCATGAGCCAGACGACAGCCTTGGTCACTGAGGCCTCCCTGAGGTACTGCCATACTCACCCACTAGATCCCACGCGGAGGTCCCTGTGCCCAAAAGGGCCTCCACGGAAGGGCCCTGTTCCTCCCGTGTGTTTCCTCGAGGGAATCAGAAACCACTGAGGATAACTACGTGAGCTCCGCTTTGAAACTGGGCGACCCTGGGCAAACCTTATTCCCCTCCGTGGTAGACGGGACAGTTGCGGGTCCTAAGCTGCCTGAAGCACACTCCTCGCGCCCACCTTCTCTTTGCTGCCGGAAGGCCTCACATAAGAGGCCTGAGTTTACTCGTGAGGGAAGCCGTCTGAGTGTACTCGTGTGAGGCCTGCTGCTCTCAGTTCCTTGCTGGGAGCTTCAGCAAGAGCACTCTGGAGCTCGCCGACAAAAGAATTGTGAGCCCCCCCCGGCCTCAAGTAAAAGTCCAGATTTCCCCCGTCAGTAACACCTCGGAGTGCCATAGGAGCGAAGAAGCATGCGTTAACGGAGTGCTTCAACAGTGCTAGGGATTTATTTCACGAGACACTGTGCACTCACGTTCGTTGTAAGAACTGTCAAAGGGCACTGTATGCCGTCCAACCCCTCTGTTGCGTTTGAGCCACAGGAAGTAAATGCATTCGTTTGATTAAGCTCCGTGAACGTGCAACGACGATGGCGAAGCGCTGCCCTGTTCGCTCCAAAGCTCTCGTTTGTACGGCCTTCCAACGGCCTCAGGGTACGCACTTCTAAACAGCCTTACATTCCATGCTGGTGTGCCCCCAATTAGGAATTTGGGCTCTTCTGTGAGACACCGATGTGCGTCCCAAATGAAACCGGGGGGCTCCCCCAGGACGTCTGCGGACGGCAGTCGGTTGCCAGCTGTTTACTTCCAGCCGGAGAAAGAAAAAGAGGACCGCTTCCCCAGGGACGATTCTGGACCCTTGGGACCATCCAGAATCACCAAAGCCTCAACTTTGCACGGCCTGGGGAACGCTCTTCCTCATGTCCAGCAATCCCCACGTCAAAACCTTTCTCAGCAGAGGCAGGCACCCTCTCCCTTGTACTAGATAGCTCGGCAGAGCCCTCCGAGAAACATGCTGCGTCATTCAGCTTGAACGTGGGACGCGGAGGGGAGAGTACGCTTTCTCCCCGTTTGGAGGCGCCTTGCGCTTGGCTTCAAAGCTGCCTGAACAGCACTAGCGGCCCGACGTCTCTGCACGGCAGGATTGTCGTTGTGGGCCGAGGCTGCGTGTTCTCTCAAAGCGAAAACCGTGCTGGCAATACCTTTCTAGAAACTCCTCCCACGGCACCACATGTTCAGCTCCGGCCGAACGAAAGGTGACCTCAGGCCTCAAGGTAAGTTCCAGTGTTTCACGTCGGGGGAGTTGGGTGTGCAGGGGTTTCCATGAGGCCATACTCCACCACGGAGTGCCTTAACTCTGCGACGCTCCTGGGGGCACACAGGATAGGAGCTCGTTCGCCAATTTCGCAGGATGACTTCTCTCCGTGCCGGAACGGCGGCTCCTGGCTTCTGAGGAACCTTAGCCTAAACAGGCCCCTGGAGAAAGCTCTTCACGTTCACAGCAAGGGCAACGTACTGCTCTCTGGCTTGCCTGGGTTGAGCGCCCCAGTCGTCAAAGAGCCTCGCGAAGGCAGTGCTGCGCAGACTCCCTTTGCCAGTCGCACGGCCTCCTTGACTGAAAGAGAACTGCAGTGCCAGAAGGCTCCGTGCTGACGACTGGCTCCAGGAGGAGACTCGGGACAGCACTCTCACAGAAGCGAAAGCTGGGCTGTGGGCCCAGCCTGAGGACCAGCACGTTTTCCACACTTAACACAGCTAAGGCATGAGCCAGACGACAGCCTTGGTCACTGAGGCCTCCCTGAGGTACTGCCATACTCACCCCCTAGATCCCACGCGGAGGTCCCTGTGCCCAAAAGGGCCTCCACGGAAGGGCCCTGTTCCTCCCGTGTGTTTCCTCGAGGGAATCAGAAACCACTGAGGATAACTACGTGAGCTCCGCTTTGAAACTGGGCGACCCTGGGCAAACCTTATTCCCCTCCGTGGTAGACGGGACAGTTGCGGGTCCTAAGCTGCCTGAAGCACACTCCTCGCGCCCACCTTCTCTTTGCTGCCGGAAGGCCTCACATAAGAGGCCTGAGTTTACTCGTGACGGAAGCCGTCTGAGTGTACTCGTGTGAGGCCTGCTGCTCTCAGTTCCTTGCTGGGAGCTTCAGCAAGAGCACTCTGGAGCTCGCCGACAAAAGAATTGTGAGCCCCCCCCGGCCTCAAGTAAAAGTCCAGATTTCCCCCGTCAGTAACACCTCGGAGTGCCATAGGAGCGAAGAAGCATGCGTTAACGGAGTGCTTCAACAGTGCTAGGGATTTATTTCACGAGACACTGTGCACTCACGTTCGTTGTAAGAACTGTCAAAGGGCACTGTATGCCGTCCAACCCCTCTGTTGCGTTTGAGCCACAGGAAGTAAATGCATTCGTTTGATTAAGCTCCGTGAACGTGCAACGACGATGGCGAAGCGCTGCCCTGTTCGCTCCAAAGCTCTCGTTTGTACGGCCTTCCAACGGCCTCAGGGTACGCACTTCTAAACAGCCTTACATTCCATGCTGGTGTGCCCCCAATTAGGAATTTGGGCTCTTCTGTGAGACACCGATGTGCGTCCCAAATGAAACCGGGGGGCTCCCCCAGGACGTCTGCGGACGGCAGTCGGTTGCCAGCTGTTTACTTCCAGCCGGAGAAAGAAAAAGAGGACAGCTTCCCCAGGGACGATTCTGGACCCTTGGGACCATCCAGAATCACCAAAGCCTCAACTTTGCACGGCCTGGGGAACGCTCTTCCTCATGTCCAGCAATCCCCACGTCAAAACCTTTCTCAGCAGAGGCAGGCACCCTCTCCCTTGTACTAGATAGCTCGGCAGAGCCCTCCGAGAAACATGCTGCGTCATTCAGCTTGAACGTGGGACGCGGAGGGGAGAGTACGCTTTCTCCCCGTTTGGAGGCGCCTTGCGCTTGGCTTCAAAGCTGCCTGAACAGCACTAGCGGCCCGACGTCTCTGCACGGCAGGATTGTCGTTGTGGGCCGAGGCTGCGTGTTCTCTCAAAGCGAAAACCGTGCTGGCAATACCTTTCTAGAAACTCCTCCCACGGCACCACATGTTCAGCTCCGGCCGAACGAAAGGTGACCTCAGGCCTCAAGGTAAGTTCCAGTGTTTCACGTCGGGGGAGTTGGGTGTGCAGGGGTTTCCATGAGGCCATACTCCACCACGGAGTGCCTTAACTCTGCGACGCTCCTGGGGGCACACAGGATAGGAGCTCGTTCGCCAATTTCGCAGGATGACTTCTCTCCGTGCCGGAACGGCGGCTCCTGGCTTCTGAGGAACCTTAGCCTAAACAGGCCCCTGGAGAAAGCTCTTCACGTTCACAGCAAGGGCAACGTACTGCTCTCTGGCTTGCCTGGGTTGAGCGCCCCAGTCGTCAAAGAGCCTCGCGAAGGCAGTGCTGCGCAGACTCCCTTTGCCAGTCGCACGGCCTCCTTGACTGAAAGAGAACTGCAGTGCCAGAAGGCTCCGTGCTGACGACTGGCTCCAGGAGGAGACTCGGGACAGCACTCTCACAGAAGCGAAAGCTGGGCTGTGGGCCCAGCCTGAGGACCAGCACGTTTTCCACACTTAACACAGCTAAGGCATGAGCCAGACGACAGCCTTGGTCACTGAGGCCTCCCTGAGGTACTGCCATACTCACCCACTAGATCCCACGCGGAGGTCCCTGTGCCCAAAAGGGCCTCCACGGAAGGGCCCTGTTCCTCCCGTGTGTTTCCTCGAGGGAATCAGAAACCACTGAGGATAACTACGTGAGCTCCGCTTTGAAACTGGGCGACCCTGGGCAAACCTTATTCCCCTCCGTGGTAGACGGGACAGTTGCGGGTCCTAAGCTGCCTGAAGCACACTCCTCGCGCCCACCTTCTCTTTGCTGCCGGAAGGCCTCACATAAGAGGCCTGAGTTTACTCGTGAGGGAAGCCGTCTGAGTGTACTCGTGTGAGGCCTGCTGCTCTCAGTTCCTTGCTGGGAGCTTCAGCAAGAGCACTCTGGAGCTCGCCGACAAAAGAATTGTGAGCCCCCCCCGGCCTCAAGTAAAAGTCCAGATTTCCCCCGTCAGTAACACCTCGGAGTGCCATAGGAGCGAAGAAGCATGCGTTAACGGAGTGCTTCAACAGTGCTAGGGATTTATTTCACGAGACACTGTGCACTCACGTTCGTTGTAAGAACTGTCAAAGGGCACTGTATGCCGTCCAACCCCTCTGTTGCGTTTGAGCCACAGGAAGTAAATGCATTCGTTTGATTAAGCTCCGTGAACGTGCAACGACGATGGCGAAGCGCTGCCCTGTTCGCTCCAAAGCTCTCGTTTGTACGGCCTTCCAACGGCCTCAGGGTACGCACTTCTAAACAGCCTTACATTCCATGCTGGTGTGCCCCCAATTAGGAATTTGGGCTCTTCTGTGAGACACCGATGTGCGTCCCAAATGAAACCGGGGGGCTCCCCCAGGACGTCTGCGGACGGCAGTCGGTTGCCAGCTGTTTACTTCCAGCCGGAGAAAGAAAAAGAGGACCGCTTCCCCAGGGACGATTCTGGACCCTTGGGACCATCCAGAATCACCAAAGCCTCAACTTTGCACGGCCTGGGGAACGCTCTTCCTCATGTCCAGCAATCCCCACGTCAAAACCTTTCTCAGCAGAGGCAGGCACCCTCTCCCTTGTACTAGATAGCTCGGCAGAGCCCTCCGAGAAACATGCTGCGTCATTCAGCTTGAACGTGGGACGCGGAGGGGAGAGTACGCTTTCTCCCCGTTTGGAGGCGCCTTGCGCTTGGCTTCAAAGCTGCCTGAACAGCACTAGCGGCCCGACGTCTCTGCACGGCAGGATTGTCGTTGTGGGCCGAGGCTGCGTGTTCTCTCAAAGCGAAAACCGTGCTGGCAATACCTTTCTAGAAACTCCTCCCACGGCACCACATGTTCAGCTCCGGCCGAACGAAAGGTGACCTCAGGCCTCAAGGTAAGTTCCAGTGTTTCACGTCGGGGGAGTTGGGTGTGCAGGGGTTTCCATGAGGCCATACTCCACCACGGAGTGCCTTAACTCTGCGACGCTCCTGGGGGCACACAGGATAGGAGCTCGTTCGCCAATTTCGCAGGATGACTTCTCTCCGTGCCGGAACGGCGGCTCCTGGCTTCTGAGGAACCTTAGCCTAAACAGGCCCCTGGAGAAAGCTCTTCACGTTCACAGCAAGGGCAACGTACTGCTCTCTGGCTTGCCTGGGTTGAGCGCCCCAGTCGTCAAAGAGCCTCGCGAAGGCAGTGCTGCGCAGACTCCCTTTGCCAGTCGCACGGCCTCCTTGACTGAAAGAGAACTGCAGTGCCAGAAGGCTCCGTGCTGACGACTGGCTCCAGGAGGAGACTCGGGACAGCACTCTCACAGAAGCGAAAGCTGGGCTGTGGGCCCAGCCTGAGGACCAGCACGTTTTCCACACTTAACACAGCTAAGGCATGAGCCAGACGACAGCCTTGGTCACTGAGGCCTCCCTGAGGTACTGCCATACTCACCCACTAGATCCCACGCGGAGGTCCCTGTGCCCAAAAGGGCCTCCACGGAAGGGCCCTGTTCCTCCCGTGTGTTTCCTCGAGGGAATCAGAAACCACTGAGGATAACTACGTGAGCTCCGCTTTGAAACTGGGCGACCCTGGGCAAACCTTATTCCCCTCCGTGGTAGACGGGACAGTTGCGGGTCCTAAGCTGCCTGAAGCACACTCCTCGCGCCCACCTTCTCTTTGCTGCCGGAAGGCCTCACATAAGAGGCCTGAGTTTACTCGTGACGGAAGCCGTCTGAGTGTACTCGTGTGAGGCCTGCTGCTCTCAGTTCCTTGCTGGGAGCTTCAGCAAGAGCACTCTGGAGCTCGCCGACAAAAGAATTGTGAGCCCCCCCCGGCCTCAAGTAAAAGTCCAGATTTCCCCCGTCAGTAACACCTCGGAGTGCCATAGGAGCGAAGAAGCATGCGTTAACGGAGTGCTTCAACAGTGCTAGGGATTTATTTCACGAGACACTGTGCACTCACGTTCGTTGTAAGAACTGTCAAAGGGCACTGTATGCCGTCCAACCCCTCTGTTGCGTTTGAGCCACAGGAAGTAAATGCATTCGTTTGATTAAGCTCCGTGAACGTGCAACGACGATGGCGAAGCGCTGCCCTGTTCGCTCCAAAGCTCTCGTTTGTACGGCCTTCCAACGGCCTCAGGGTACGCACTTCTAAACAGCCTTACATTCCATGCTGGTGTGCCCCCAATTAGGAATTTGGGCTCTTCTGTGAGACACCAATGTGCGTCCCAAATGAAACCGGGGGGCTCCCCCAGGACGTCTGCGGACGGCAGTCGGTTGCCAGCTGTTTACTTCCAGCCGGAGAAAGAAAAAGAGGACAGCTTCCCCAGGGACGATTCTGGACCCTTGGGACCATCCAGAATCACCAAAGCCTCAACTTTGCACGGCCTGGGGAACGCTCTTCCTCATGTCCAGCAATCCCCACGTCAAAACCTTTCTCAGCAGAGGCAGGCACCCTCTCCCTTGTACTAGATAGCTCGGCAGAGCCCTCCGAGAAACATGCTGCGTCATTCAGCTTGAACGTGGGACGCGGAGGGGAGAGTACGCTTTCTCCCCGTTTGGAGGCGCCTTGCGCTTGGCTTCAAAGCTGCCTGAACAGCACTAGCGGCCCGACGTCTCTGCACGGCACGATTGTCGTTGTGGGCCGAGGCTGCGTGTTCTCTCAAAGCGAAAACCGTGCTGGCAATACCTTTCTAGAAACTCCTCCCACGGCACCACATGTTCAGCTCCGGCCGAACGAAAGGTGACCTCAGGCCTCAAGGTAAGTTCCAGTGTTTCACGTCGGGGGAGTTGGGTGTGCAGGGGTTTCCATGAGGCCATACTCCACCACGGAGTGCCTTAACTCTGCGACGCTCCTGGGGGCACACAGGATAGGAGCTCGTTCGCCAATTTCGCAGGATGACTTCTCTCCGTGCCGGAACGGCGGCTCCTGGCTTCTGAGGAACCTTAGCCTAAACAGGCCCCTGGAGAAAGCTCTTCACGTTCACAGCAAGGGCAACGTACTGCTCTCTGGCTTGCCTGGGTTGAGCGCCCCAGTCGTCAAAGAGCCTCGCGAAGGCAGTGCTGCGCAGACTCCCTTTGCCAGTCGCACGGCCTCCTTGACTGAAAGAGAACTGCAGTGCCAGAAGGCTCCGTGCTGACGACTGGCTCCAGGAGGAGACTCGGGACAGCACTCTCACAGAAGCGAAAGCTGGGCTGTGGGCCCAGCCTGAGGACCAGCACGTTTTCCACACTTAACACAGCTAAGGCATGAGCCAGACGACAGCCTTGGTCACTGAGGCCTCCCTGAGGTACTGCCATACTCACCCACTAGATCCCACGCGGAGGTCCCTGTGCCCAAAAGGGCCTCCACGGAAGGGCCCTGTTCCTCCCGTGTGTTTCCTCGAGGGAATCAGAAACCACTGAGGATAACTACGTGAGCTCCGCTTTGAAACTGGGCGACCCTGGGCAAACCTTATTCCCCTCCGTGGTAGACGGGACAGTTGCGGGTCCTAAGCTGCCTGAAGCACACTCCTCGCGCCCACCTTCTCTTTGCTGCCGGAAGGCCTCACATAAGAGGCCTGAGTTTACTCGTGAGGGAAGCCGTCTGAGTGTACTCGTGTGAGGCCTGCTGCTCTCAGTTCCTTGCTGGGAGCTTCAGCAAGAGCACTCTGGAGCTCGCCGACAAAAGAATTGTGAGCCCCCCCCGGCCTCAAGTAAAAGTCCAGATTTCCCCCGTCAGTAACACCTCGGAGTGCCATAGGAGCGAAGAAGCATGCGTTAACGGAGTGCTTCAACAGTGCTAGGGATTTATTTCACGAGACACTGTGCACTCACGTTCGTTGTAAGAACTGTCAAAGGGCACTGTATGCCGTCCAACCCCTCTGTTGCGTTTGAGCCACAGGAAGTAAATGCATTCGTTTGATTAAGCTCCGTGAACGTGCAACGACGATGGCGAAGCGCTGCCCTGTTCGCTCCAAAGCTCTCGTTTGTACGGCCTTCCAACGGCCTCAGGGTACGCACTTCTAAACAGCCTTACATTCCATGCTGGTGTGCCCCCAATTAGGAATTTGGGATCTTCTGTGAGACACCGATGTGCGTCCCAAATGAAACCGGGGGGCTCCCCCAGGACGTCTGCGGACGGCAGTCGGTTGCCAGCTGTTTACTTCCAGCCGGAGAAAGAAAAAGAGGACAGCTTCCCCAGGGACGATTCTGGACCCTTGGGACCATCCAGAATCACCAAAGCCTCAACTTTGCACGGCCTGGGGAACGCTCTTCCTCCTGTCCAGCAATCCCCACGTCAAAACCTTTCTCAGCAGAGGCAGGCACCCTCTCCCTTGTACTAGATAGCTCGGCAGAGCCCTCCGAGAAACATGCTGCGTCATTCAGCTTGAACGTGGGACGCGGAGGGGAGAGTACGCTTTCTCCCCGTTTGGAGGCGCCTTGCGCTTGGCTTCAAAGCTGCCTGAACAGCACTAGCGGCCCGACGTCTCTGCACGGCAGGATTGTCCTTGTGGGCCGAGGCTGCGTGTTCTCTCAAAGCGAAAACCGTGCTGGCAATACCTTTCTAGAAACTCCTCCCACGGCACCACATGTTCAGCTCCGGCCGAACGAAAGGTGACCTCAGGCCTCAAGGTAAGTTCCAGTGTTTCACGTCTGGGGAGTTGGGTGTGCAGGGGTTTCCATGAGGCCATACTCCACCACGGAGTGCCTTAACTCTGCGACGCTCCTGGGGGCACACAGGATAGGAGCTCGTTCGCCAATTTCGCAGGATGACTTCTCTCCGTGCCGGAACGGCGGCTCCTGGCTTCTGAGGAACCTTAGCCTAAACAGGCCCCTGGAGAAAGCTCTTCACGTTCACAGCAAGGGCAACGTACTGCTCTCTGGCTTGCCTGGGTTGAGCGCCCCAGTCGTCAAAGAGCCTCGCGAAGGCAGTGCTGCGCAGACTCCCTTTGCCAGTCGCACGGCCTCCTTGACTGAAAGAGAACTGCAGTGCCAGAAGGCTCCGTGCTGACGACTGGCTCCAGGAGGAGACTCGGGACAGCACTCTCACAGAAGCGAAAGCTGGGCTGTGGGCCCAGCCTGAGGACCAGCACGTTTTCCACACTTAACACAGCTAAGGCATGAGCCAGACGACAGCCTTGGTCACTGAGGCCTCCCTGAGGTACTGCCATACTCACCCACTAGATCCCACGCGGAGGTCCCTGTGCCCAAAAGGGCCTCCACGGAAGGGCCCTGTTCCTCCCGTGTGTTTCCTCGAGGGAATCAGAAACCACTGAGGATAACTACGTGAGCTCCGCTTTGAAACTGGGCGACCCTGGGCAAACCTTATTCCCCTCCGTGGTAGACGGGACAGTTGCGGGTCCTAAGCTGCCTGAAGCACACTCCTCGCGCCCACCTTCTCTTTGCTGCCGGAAGGCCTCACATAAGAGGCCTGAGTTTACTCGTGACGGAAGCCGTCTGAGTGTACTCGTGTGAGGCCTGCTGCTCTCAGTTCCTTGCTGGGAGCTTCAGCAAGAGCACTCTGGAGCTCGCCGACAAAAGAATTGTGAGCCCCCCCCGGCCTCAAGTAAAAGTCCAGATTTCCCCCGTCAGTAACACCTCGGAGTGCCATAGGAGCGAAGAAGCATGCGTTAACGGAGTGCTTCAACAGTGCTAGGGATTTATTTCACGAGACACTGTGCACTCACGTTCGTTGTAAGAACTGTCAAAGGGCACTTTATGCCGTCCAACCCCTCTGTTGCGTTTGAGCCACAGGAAGTAAATGCATTCGTTTGATTAAGCTCCGTGAACGTGCAACGACGATGGCGAAGCGCTGCCCTGTTCGCTCCAAAGCTCTCGTTTGTACGGCCTTCCAACGGCCTCAGGGTACACACTTCTAAACAGCCTTACATTCCATGCTGGTGTGCCCCCAATTAGGAATTTGGGCTCTTCTGTGAGACACCGATGTGCGTCCCAAATGAAACCGGGGGGCTCCCCCAGGACGTCTGCGGACGGCAGTCGGTTGCCAGCTGTTTACTTCCAGCCGGAGAAAGAAAAAGAGGACAGCTTCCCCAGGGACGATTCTGGACCCTTGGGACCATCCAGAATCACCAAAGCCTCAACTTTGCACGGCCTGGGGAACGCTCTTCCTCATGTCCAGCAATCCCCACGTCAAAACCTTTCTCAGCAGAGGCAGGCACCCTCTCCCTTGTACTAGATAGCTCGGCAGAGCCCTCCGAGAAACATGCTGCGTCATTCAGCTTGAACGTGGGACGCGGAGGGGAGAGTACGCTTTCTCCCCGTTTGGAGGCGCCTTGCGCTTGGCTTCAAAGCTGCCTGAACAGCACTAGCGGCCCGACGTCTCTGCACGGCAGGATTGTCGTTGTGGGCCGAGGCTGCGTGTTCTCTCAAAGCGAAAACCGTGCTGGCAATACCTTTCTAGAAACTCCTCCCACGGCACCACATGTTCAGCTCCGGCCGAACGAAAGGTGACCTCAGGCCTCAAGGTAAGTTCCAGTGTTTCACGTCGGGGGAGTTGGGTGTGCAGGGGTTTCCATGAGGCCATACTCCACCACGGAGTGCCTTAACTCTGCGACGCTCCTGGGGGCACACAGGATAGGAGCTCGTTCGCCAATTTCGCAGGATGACTTCTCTCCGTGCCGGAACGGCGGCTCCTGGCTTCTGAGGAACCTTAGCCTAAACAGGCCCCTGGAGAAAGCTCTTCACGTTCACAGCAAGGGCAACGTACTGCTCTCTGGCTTGCCTGGGTTGAGCGCCCCAGTCGTCAAAGAGCCTCGCGAAGGCAGTGCTGCGCAGACTCCCTTTGCCAGTCGCACGGCCTCCTTGACTGAAAGAGAACTGCAGTGCCAGAAGGCTCCGTGCTGACGACTGGCTCCAGGAGGAGACTCGGGACAGCACTCTCACAGAAGCGAAAGCTGGGCTGTGGGCCCAGCCTGAGGACCAGCACGTTTTCCACACTTAACACAGCTAAGGCATGAGCCAGACGACAGCCTTGGTCACTGAGGCCTCCCTGAGGTACTGCCATACTCACCCACTAGATCCCACGCGGAGGTCCCTGTGCCCAAAAGGGCCTCCACGGAAGGGCCCTGTTCCTCCCGTGTGTTTCCTCGAGGGAATCAGAAACCACTGAGGATAACTACGTGAGCTCCGCTTTGAAACTGGGCGACCCTGGGCAAACCTTATTCCCCTCCGTGGTAGACGGGACAGTTGCGGGTCCTAAGCTGCCTGAAGCACACTCCTCGCGCCCACCTTCTCTTTGCTGCCGGAAGGCCTCACATAAGAGGCCTGAGTTTACTCGTGACGGAAGCCGTCTGAGTGTACTCGTGTGAGGCCTGCTGCTCTCAGTTCCTTGCTGGGAGCTTCAGCAAGAGCACTCTGGAGCTCGCCGACAAAAGAATTGTGAGCCCCCCCCGGCCTCAAGTAAAAGTCCAGATTTCCCCCGTCAGTAACACCTCGGAGTGCCATAGGAGCGAAGAAGCATGCGTTAACGGAGTGCTTCAACAGTGCTAGGGATTTATTTCACGAGACACTGTGCACTCACGTTCGTTGTAAGAACTGTCAAAGGGCACTGTATGCCGTCCAACCCCTCTGTTGCGTTTGAGCCACAGGAAGTAAATGCATTCGTTTGATTAAGCTCCGTGAACGTGCAACGACGATGGCGAAGCGCTGCCCTGTTCGCTCCAAAGCTCTCGTTTGTACGGCCTTCCAACGGCCTCAGGGTACGCACTTCTAAACAGCCTTACATTCCATGCTGGTGTGCCCCCAATTAGGAATTTGGGCTCTTCTGTGAGACACCGATGTGCGTCCCAAATGAAACCGGGGGGCTCCCCCAGGACGTCTGCGGACGGCAGTCGGTTGCCAGCTGTTTACTTCCAGCCGGAGAAAGAAAAAGAGGACAGCTTCCCCAGGGACGATTCTGGACCCTTGGGACCATCCAGAATCACCAAAGCCTCAACTTTGCACGGCCTGGGGAACGCTCTTCCTCATGTCCAGCAATCCCCACGTCAAAACCTTTCTCAGCAGAGGCAGGCACCCTCTCCCTTGTACTAGATAGCTCGGCAGAGCCCTCCGAGAAACACGCTGCGTCATTCAGCTTGAACGTGGGACGCGGAGGGGAGAGTACGCTTTCTCCCCGTTTGGAGGCGCCTTGCGCTTGGCTTCAAAGCTGCCTGAACAGCACTAGCGGCCCGACGTCTCTGCACGGCACGATTGTCCTTGTGGGCCGAGGCTGCGTGTTCTCTCAAAGCGAAAACCGTGCTGGCAATACCTTTCTAGAAACTCCTCCCACGGCACCACATGTTCAGCTCCGGCCGAACGAAAGGTGACCTCAGGCCTCAAGGTAAGTTCCAGTGTTTCACGTCGGGGGAGTTGGGTGTGCAGGGGTTTCCATGAGGCCATACTCCACCACGGAGTGCCTTAACTCTGCGACGCTCCTGGGGGCACACAGGATAGGAGCTCGTTCGCCAATTTCGCAGGATGACTTCTCTCCGTGCCGGAACGGCGGCTCCTGGCTTCTGAGGAACCTTAGCCTAAACAGGCCCCTGGAGAAAGCTCTTCACGTTCACAGCAAGGGCAACGTACTGCTCTCTGGCTTGCCTGGGTTGAGCGCCCCAGTCGTCAAAGAGCCTCGCGAAGGCAGTGCTGCGCAGACTCCCTTTGCCAGTCGCACGGCCTCCTTGACTGAAAGAGAACTGCAGTGCCAGAAGGCTCCGTGCTGACGACTGGCTCCAGGAGGAGACTCGGGACAGCACTCTCACAGAAGCGAAAGCTGGGCTGTGGGCCCAGCCTGAGGACCAGCACGTTTTCCACACTTAACACAGCTAAGGCATGAGCCAGACGACAGCCTTGGTCACTGAGGCCTCCCTGAGGTACTGCCATACTCACCCACTAGATCCCACGCGGAGGTCCCTGTGCCCAAAAGGGCCTCCACGGAAGGGCCCTGTTCCTCCCGTGTGTTTCCTCGAGGGAATCAGAAACCACTGAGGATAACTACGTGAGCTCCGCTTTGAAACTGGGCGACCCTGGGCAAACCTTATTCCCCTCCGTGGTAGACGGGACAGTTGCGGGTCCTAAGCTGCCTGAAGCACACTCCTCGCGCCCACCTTCTCTTTGCTGCCGGAAGGCCTCACATAAGAGGCCTGAGTTTACTCGTGACGGAAGCCGTCTGAGTGTACTCGTGTGAGGCCTGCTGCTCTCAGTTCCTTGCTGGGAGCTTCAGCAAGAGCACTCTGGAGCTCGCCGACAAAAGAATTGTGAGCCCCCCCCGGCCTCAAGTAAAAGTCCAGATTTCCCCCGTCAGTAACACCTCGGAGTGCCATAGGAGCGAAGAAGCATGCGTTAACGGAGTGCTTCAACAGTGCTAGGGATTTATTTCACGAGACACTGTGCACTCACGTTCGTTGTAAGAACTGTCAAAGGGCACTGTATGCCGTCCAACCCCTCTGTTGCGTTTGAGCCACAGGAAGTAAATGCATTCGTTTGATTAAGCTCCGTGAACGTGCAACGACGATGGCGAAGCGCTGCCCTGTTCGCTCCAAAGCTCTCGTTTGTACGGCCTTCCAACGGCCTCAGGGTACGCACTTCTAAACAGCCTTACATTCCATGCTGGTGTGCCCCCAATTAGGAATTTGGGCTCTTCTGTGAGACACCGATGTGCGTCCCAAATGAAACCGGGGGGCTCCCCCAGGACGTCTGCGGACGGCAGTCGGTTGCCAGCTGTTTACTTCCAGCCGGAGAAAGAAAAAGAGGACAGCTTCCCCAGGGACGATTCTGGACCCTTGGGACCATCCAGAATCACCAAAGCCTCAACTTTGCACGGCCTGGGGAACGCTCTTCCTCATGTCCAGCAATCCCCACGTCAAAACCTTTCTCAGCAGAGGCAGGCACCCTCTCCCTTGTACTAGATAGCTCGGCAGAGCCCTCCGAGAAACACGCTGCGTCATTCAGCTTGAACGTGGGACGCGGAGGGGAGAGTACGCTTTCTCCCCGTTTGGAGGCGCCTTGCGCTTGGCTTCAAAGCTGCCTGAACAGCACTAGCGGCCCGACGTCTCTGCACGGCACGATTGTCCTTGTGGGCCGAGGCTGCGTGTTCTCTCAAAGCGAAAACCGTGCTGGCAATACCTTTCTAGAAACTCCTCCCACGGCACCACATGTTCAGCTCCGGCCGAACGAAAGGTGACCTCAGGCCTCAAGGTAAGTTCCAGTGTTTCACGTCGGGGGAGTTGGGTGTGCAGGGGTTTCCATGAGGCCATACTCCACCACGGAGTGCCTTAACTCTGCGACGCTCCTGGGGGCACACAGGATAGGAGCTCGTTCGCCAATTTCGCAGGATGACTTCTCTCCGTGCCGGAACGGCGGCTCCTGGCTTCTGAGGAACCTTAGCCTAAACAGGCCCCTGGAGAAAGCTCTTCACGTTCACAGCAAGGGCAACGTACTGCTCTCTGGCTTGCCTGGGTTGAGCGCCCCAGTCGTCAAAGAGCCTCGCGAAGGCAGTGCTGCGCAGACTCCCTTTGCCAGTCGCACGGCCTCCTTGACTGAAAGAGAACTGCAGTGCCAGAAGGCTCCGTGCTGACGACTGGCTCCAGGAGGAGACTCGGGACAGCACTCTCACAGAAGCGAAAGCTGGGCTGTGGGCCCAGCCTGAGGACCAGCACGTTTTCCACACTTAACACAGCTAAGGCATGAGCCAGACGACAGCCTTGGTCACTGAGGCCTATCTAAGGTACTGCCATACTCACCCCCTAGATCCCACGCGGAGGTCCCTGTGCCCAAAAGGGCCTCCACGGAAGGGCCCTGTTCCTCCCGTGTGTTTCCTCGAGGGAATCAGAAACCACTGAGGATAACTACGTGAGCTCCGCTTTGAAACTGGGCGACCCTGGGCAAACCTTATTCCCCTCCGTGGTAGACGGGACAGTTGCGGGTCCTAAGCTGCCTGAAGCACACTCCTCGCGCCCACCTTCTCTTTGCTGCCGGAAGGCCTCACATAAGAGGCCTGAGTTTACTCGTGACGGAAGCCGTCTGAGTGTACTCGTGTGAGGCCTGCTGCTCTCAGTTCCTTGCTGGGAGCTTCAGCAAGAGCACTCTGGAGCTCGCCGACAAAAGAATTGTGAGCCCCCCCCGGCCTCAAGTAAAAGTCCAGATTTCCCCCGTCAGTAACACCTCGGAGTGCCATAGGAGCGAAGAAGCATGCGTTAACGGAGTGCTTCAACAGTGCTAGGGATTTATTTCACGAGACACTGTGCACTCACGTTCGTTGTAAGAACTGTCAAAGGGCACTGTATGCCGTCCAACCCCTCTGTTGCGTTTGAGCCACAGGAAGTAAATGCATTCGTTTGATTAAGCTCCGTGAACGTGCAACGACGATGGCGAAGCGCTGCCCTGTTCGCTCCAAAGCTCTCGTTTGTACGGCCTTCCAACGGCCTCAGGGTACGCACTTCTAAACAGCCTTACATTCCATGCTGGTGTGCCCCCAATTAGGAATTTGGGCTCTTCTGTGAGACACCGATGTGCGTCCCAAATGAAACCGGGGGGCTCCCCCAGGACGTCTGCGGACGGCAGTCGGTTGCCAGCTGTTTACTTCCAGCCGGAGAAAGAAAAAGAGGACAGCTTCCCCAGGGACGATTCTGGACCCTTGGGACCATCCAGAATCACCAAAGCCTCAACTTTGCACGGCCTGGGGAACGCTCTTCCTCATGTCCAGCAATCCCCACGTCAAAACCTTTCTCAGCAGAGGCAGGCACCCTCTCCCTTGTACTAGATAGCTCGGCAGAGCCCTCCGAGAAACACGCTGCGTCATTCAGCTTGAACGTGGGACGCGGAGGGGAGAGTACGCTTTCTCCCCGTTTGGAGGCGCCTTGCGCTTGGCTTCAAAGCTGCCTGAACAGCACTAGCGGCCCGACGTCTCTGCACGGCACGATTGTCCTTGTGGGCCGAGGCTGCGTGTTCTCTCAAAGCGAAAACCGTGCTGGCAATACCTTTCTAGAAACTCCTCCCACGGCACCACATGTTCAGCTCCGGCCGAACGAAAGGTGACCTCAGGCCTCAAGGTAAGTTCCAGTGTTTCACGTCGGGGGAGTTGGGTGTGCAGGGGTTTCCATGAGGCCATACTCCACCACGGAGTGCCTTAACTCTGCGACGCTCCTGGGGGCACACAGGATAGGAGCTCGTTCGCCAATTTCGCAGGATGACTTCTCTCCGTGCCGGAACGGCGGCTCCTGGCTTCTGAGGAACCTTAGCCTAAACAGGCCCCTGGAGAAAGCTCTTCACGTTCACAGCAAGGGCAACGTACTGCTCTCTGGCTTGCCTGGGTTGAGCGCCCCAGTCGTCAAAGAGCCTCGCGAAGGCAGTGCTGCGCAGACTCCCTTTGCCAGTCGCACGGCCTCCTTGACTGAAAGAGAACTGCAGTGCCAGAAGGCTCCTTGCTGACGACTGGCTCCAGGAGGAGACTCGGGACAGCACTCTCACAGAAGCGAAAGCTGGGCTGTGGGCCCAGCCTGAGGACCAGCACGTTTTCCACACTTAACACAGCTAAGGCATGAGCCAGACGACAGCCTTGGTCACTGAGGCCTATCTAAGGTACTGCCATACTCACCCCCTAGATCCCACGCAGAGGTCCCTGTGCCCAAAAGGGCCTCCACGGAAGGGCCCTGTTCCTCCCGTGTGTTTCCTCGAGGGAATCAGAAACCACTGAGGATAACTACGTGAGCTCCGCTTTGAAACTGGGCGACCCTGGGCAAACCTTATTCCCCTCCGTGGTAGACGGGACAGTTGCGGGTCCTAAGCTGCCTGAAGCACACTCCTCGCGCCCACCTTCTCTTTGCTGCCGGAAGGCCTCACATAAGAGGCCTGAGTTTACTCGTGACGGAAGCCGTCTGAGTGTACTCGTGTGAGGCCTGCTGCTCTCAGTTCCTTGCTGGGAGCTTCAGCAAGAGCACTCTGGAGCTCGCCGACAAAAGAATTGTGAGCCCCCCCCGGCCTCAAGTAAAAGTCCAGATTTCCCCCGTCAGTAACACCTCGGAGTGCCATAGGAGCGAAGAAGCATGCGTTAACGGAGTGCTTCAACAGTGCTAGGGATTTATTTCACGAGACACTGTGCACTCACGTTCGTTGTAAGAACTGTCAAAGGGCACTGTATGCCGTCCAACCCCTCTGTTGCGTTTGAGCCACAGGAAGTAAATGCATTCGTTTGATTAAGCTCCGTGAACGTGCAACGACGATGGCGAAGCGCTGCCCTGTTCGCTCCAAAGCTCTCGTTTGTACGGCCTTCCAACGGCCTCAGGGTACGCACTTCTAAACAGCCTTACATTCCATGCTGGTGTGCCCCCAATTAGGAATTTGGGCTCTTCTGTGAGACACCGATGTGCGTCCCAAATGAAACCGGGGGGCTCCCCCAGGACGTCTGCGGACGGCAGTCGGTTGCCAGCTGTTTACTTCCAGCCGGAGAAAGAAAAAGAGGACAGCTTCCCCAGGGACGATTCTGGACCCTTGGGACCATCCAGAATCACCAAAGCCTCAACTTTGCACGGCCTGGGGAACGCTCTTCCTCATGTCCAGCAATCCCCACGTCAAAACCTTTCTCAGCAGAGGCAGGCACCCTCTCCCTTGTACTAGATAGCTCGGCAGAGCCCTCCGAGAAACACGCTGCGTCATTCAGCTTGAACGTGGGACGCGGAGGGGAGAGTACGCTTTCTCCCCGTTTGGAGGCGCCTTGCGCTTGGCTTCAAAGCTGCCTGAACAGCACTAGCGGCCCGACGTCTCTGCACGGCACGATTGTCCTTGTGGGCCGAGGCTGCGTGTTCTCTCAAAGCGAAAACCGTGCTGGCAATACCTTTCTAGAAACTCCTCCCACGGCACCACATGTTCAGCTCCGGCCGAACGAAAGGTGACCTCAGGCCTCAAGGTAAGTTCCAGTGTTTCACGTCGGGGGAGTTGGGTGTGCAGGGGTTTCCATGAGGCCATACTCCACCACGGAGTGCCTTAACTCTGCGACGCTCCTGGGGGCACACAGGATAGGAGCTCGTTCGCCAATTTCGCAGGATGACTTCTCTCCGTGCCGGAACGGCGGCTCCTGGCTTCTGAGGAACCTTAGCCTAAACAGGCCCCTGGAGAAAGCTCTTCACGTTCACAGCAAGGGCAACGTACTGCTCTCTGGCTTGCCTGGGTTGAGCGCCCCAGTCGTCAAAGAGCCTCGCGAAGGCAGTGCTGCGCAGACTCCCTTTGCCAGTCGCACGGCCTCCTTGACTGAAAGAGAACTGCAGTGCCAGAAGGCTCCGTGCTGACGACTGGCTCCAGGAGGAGACTCGGGACAGCACTCTCACAGAAGCGAAAGCTGGGCTGTGGGCCCAGCCTGAGGACCAGCACGTTTTCCACACTTAACACAGCTAAGGCATGAGCCAGACGACAGCCTTGGTCACTGAGGCCTATCTAAGGTACTGCCATACTCACCCCCTAGATCCCACGCGGAGGTCCCTGTGCCCAAAAGGGCCTCCACGGAAGGGCCCTGTTCCTCCCGTGTGTTTCCTCGAGGGAATCAGAAACCACTGAGGATAACTACGTGAGCTCCGCTTTGAAACTGGGCGACCCTGGGCAAACCTTATTCCCCTCCGTGGTAGACGGGACAGTTGCGGGTCCTAAGCTGCCTGAAGCACACTCCTCGCGCCCACCTTCTCTTTGCTGCCGGAAGGCCTCACATAAGAGGCCTGAGTTTACTCGTGACGGAAGCCGTCTGAGTGTACTCGTGTGAGGCCTGCTGCTCTCAGTTCCTTGCTGGGAGCTTCAGCAAGAGCACTCTGGAGCTCGCCGACAAAAGAATTGTGAGCCCCCCCCGGCCTCAAGTAAAAGTCCAGATTTCCCCCGTCAGTAACACCTCGGAGTGCCATAGGAGCGAAGAAGCATGCGTTAACGGAGTGCTTCAACAGTGCTAGGGATTTATTTCACGAGACACTGTGCACTCACGTTCGTTGTAAGAACTGTCAAAGGGCACTGTATGCCGTCCAACCCCTCTGTTGCGTTTGAGCCACAGGAAGTAAATGCATTCGTTTGATTAAGCTCCGTGAACGTGCAACGACGATGGCGAAGCGCTGCCCTGTTCGCTCCAAAGCTCTCGTTTGTACGGCCTTCCAACGGCCTCAGGGTACGCACTTCTAAACAGCCTTACATTCCATGCTGGTGTGCCCCCAATTAGGAATTTGGGCTCTTCTGTGAGACACCGATGTGCGTCCCAAATGAAACCGGGGGGCTCCCCCAGGACGTCTGCGGACGGCAGTCGGTTGCCAGCTGTTTACTTCCAGCCGGAGAAAGAAAAAGAGGACAGCTTCCCCAGGGACGATTCTGGACCCTTGGGACCATCCAGAATCACCAAAGCCTCAACTTTGCACGGCCTGGGGAACGCTCTTCCTCATGTCCAGCAATCCCCACGTCAAAACCTTTCTCAGCAGAGGCAGGCACCCTCTCCCTTGTACTAGATAGCTCGGCAGAGCCCTCCGAGAAACATGCTGCGTCATTCAGCTTGAACGTGGGACGCGGAGGGGAGAGTACGCTTTCTCCCCGTTTGGAGGCGCCTTGCGCTTGGCTTCAAAGCTGCCTGAACAGCACTAGCGGCCCGACGTCTCTGCACGGCACGATTGTCCTTGTGGGCCGAGGCTGCGTGTTCTCTCAAAGCGAAAACCGTGCTGGCAATACCTTTCTAGAAACTCCTCCCACGGCACCACATGTTCAGCTCCGGCCGAACGAAAGGTGACCTCAGGCCTCAAGGTAAGTTCCAGTGTTTCACGTCGGGGGAGTTGGGTGTGCAGGGGTTTCCATGAGGCCATACTCCACCACGGAGTGCCTTAACTCTGCGACGCTCCTGGGGGCACACAGGATAGGAGCTCGTTCGCCAATTTCGCAGGATGACTTCTCTCCGTGCCGGAACGGCGGCTCCTGGCTTCTGAGGAACCTTAGCCTAAACAGGCCCCTGGAGAAAGCTCTTCACGTTCACAGCAAGGGCAACGTACTGCTCTCTGGCTTGCCTGGGTTGAGCGCCCCAGTCGTCAAAGAGCCTCGCGAAGGCAGTGCTGCGCAGACTCCCTTTGCCAGTCGCACGGCCTCCTTGACTGAAAGAGAACTGCAGTGCCAGAAGGCTCCTTGCTGACGACTGGCTCCAGGAGGAGACTCGGGACAGCACTCTCACAGAAGCGAAAGCTGGGCTGTGGGCCCAGCCTGAGGACCAGCACGTTTTCCACACTTAACACAGCTAAGGCATGAGCCAGACGACAGCCTTGGTCACTGAGGCCTATCTAAGGTACTGCCATACTCACCCCCTAGATCCCACGCGCAGGTCCCTGTGCCCAAAAGGGCCTCCACGGAAGGACCCTGTTCCTCCCGTGTGTTTCCTCGAGGGAATCAGAAACCACTGAGGATAACTACGTGAGCTCCGCTTTGAAACTGGGCGACCCTGGGCAAACCTTATTCCCCTCCGTGGTAGACGGGACAGTTGCGGGTCCTAAGCTGCCTGAAGCACACTCCTCGCGCCCACCTTCTCTTTGCTGCCGGAAGGCCTCACATAAGAGGCCTGAGTTTACTCGTGACGGAAGCCGTCTGAGTGTACTCGTGTGAGGCCTGCTGCTCTCAGTTCCTTGCTGGGAGCTTCAGCAAGAGCACTCTGGAGCTCGCCGACAAAAGAATTGTGAGCCCCCCCCGGCCTCAAGTAAAAGTCCAGATTTCCCCCGTCAGTAACACCTCGGAGTGCCATAGGAGCGAAGAAGCATGCGTTAACGGAGTGCTTCAACAGTGCTAGGGATTTATTTCACGAGACACTGTGCACTCACGTTCGTTGTAAGAACTGTCAAAGGGCACTGTATGCCGTCCAACCCCTCTGTTGCGTTTGAGCCACAGGAAGTAAATGCATTCGTTTGATTAAGCTCCGTGAACGTGCAACGACGATGGCGAAGCGCTGCCCTGTTCGCTCCAAAGCTCTCGTTTGTACGGCCTTCCAACGGCCTCAGGGTACGCACTTCTAAACAGCCTTACATTCCATGCTGGTGTGCCCCCAATTAGGAATTTGGGCTCTTCTGTGAGACACCGATGTGCGTCCCAAATGAAACCGGGGGGCTCCCCCAGGACGTCTGCGGACGGCAGTCGGTTGCCAGCTGTTTACTTCCAGCCGGAGAAAGAAAAAGAGGACAGCTTCCCCAGGGACGATTCTGGACCCTTGGGACCATCCAGAATCACCAAAGCCTCAACTTTGCACGGCCTGGGGAACGCTCTTCCTCATGTCCAGCAATCCCCACGTCAAAACCTTTCTCAGCAGAGGCAGGCACCCTCTCCCTTGTACTAGATAGCTCGGCAGAGCCCTCCGAGAAACACGCTGCGTCATTCAGCTTGAACGTGGGACGCGGAGGGGAGAGTACGCTTTCTCCCCGTTTGGAGGCGCCTTGCGCTTGGCTTCAAAGCTGCCTGAACAGCACTAGCGGCCCGACGTCTCTGCACGGCACGATTGTCCTTGTGGGCCGAGGCTGCGTGTTCTCTCAAAGCGAAAACCGTGCTGGCAATACCTTTCTAGAAACTCCTCCCACGGCACCACATGTTCAGCTCCGGCCGAACGAAAGGTGACCTCAGGCCTCAAGGTAAGTTCCAGTGTTTCACGTCGGGGGAGTTGGGTGTGCAGGGGTTTCCATGAGGCCATACTCCACCACGGAGTGCCTTAACTCTGCGACGCTCCTGGGGGCACACAGGATAGGAGCTCGTTCGCCAATTTCGCAGGATGACTTCTCTCCGTGCCGGAACGGCGGCTCCTGGCTTCTGAGGAACCTTAGCCTAAACAGGCCCCTGGAGAAAGCTCTTCACGTTCACAGCAAGGGCAACGTACTGCTCTCTGGCTTGCCTGGGTTGAGCGCCCCAGTCGTCAAAGAGCCTCGCGAAGGCAGTGCTGCGCAGACTCCCTTTGCCAGTCGCACGGCCTCCTTGACTGAAAGAGAACTGCAGTGCCAGAAGGCTCCTTGCTGACGACTGGCTCCAGGAGGAGACTCGGGACAGCACTCTCACAGAAGCGAAAGCTGGGCTGTGGGCCCAGCCTGAGGACCAGCACGTTTTCCACACTTAACACAGCTAAGGCATGAGCCAGACGACAGCCTTGGTCACTGAGGCCTATCTAAGGTACTGCCATACTCACCCCCTAGATCCCACGCGCAGGTCCCTGTGCCCAAAAGGGCCTCCACGGAAGGACCCTGTTCCTCCCGTGTGTTTCCTCGAGGGAATCAGAAACCACTGAGGATAACTACGTGAGCTCCGCTTTGAAACTGGGCGACCCTGGGCAAACCTTATTCCCCTCCGTGGTAGACGGGACAGTTGCGGGTCCTAAGCTGCCTGAAGCACACTCCTCGCGCCCACCTTCTCTTTGCTGCCGGAAGGCCTCACATAAGAGGCCTGAGTTTACTCGTGACGGAAGCCGTCTGAGTGTACTCGTGTGAGGCCTGCTGCTCTCAGTTCCTTGCTGGGAGCTTCAGCAAGAGCACTCTGGAGCTCGCCGACAAAAGAATTGTGAGCCCCCCCCGGCCTCAAGTAAAAGTCCAGATTTCCCCCGTCAGTAACACCTCGGAGTGCCATAGGAGCGAAGAAGCATGCGTTAACGGAGTGCTTCAACAGTGCTAGGGATTTATTTCACGAGACACTGTGCACTCACGTTCGTTGTAAGAACTGTCAAAGGGCACTGTATGCCGTCCAACCCCTCTGTTGCGTTTGAGCCACAGGAAGTAAATGCATTCGTTTGATTAAGCTCCGTGAACGTGCAACGACGATGGCGAAGCGCTGCCCTGTTCGCTCCAAAGCTCTCGTTTGTACGGCCTTCCAACGGCCTCAGGGTACGCACTTCTAAACAGCCTTACATTCCATGCTGGTGTGCCCCCAATTAGGAATTTGGGCTCTTCTGTGAGACACCGATGTGCGTCCCAAATGAAACCGGGGGGCTCCCCCAGGACGTCTGCGGACGGCAGTCGGTTGCCAGCTGTTTACTTCCAGCCGGAGAAAGAAAAAGAGGACAGCTTCCCCAGGGACGATTCTGGACCCTTGGGACCATCCAGAATCACCAAAGCCTCAACTTTGCACGGCCTGGGGAACGCTCTTCCTCATGTCCAGCAATCCCCACGTCAAAACCTTTCTCAGCAGAGGCAGGCACCCTCTCCCTTGTACTAGATAGCTCGGCAGAGCCCTCCGAGAAACACGCTGCGTCATTCAGCTTGAACGTGGGACGCGGAGGGGAGAGTACGCTTTCTCCCCGTTTGGAGGCGCCTTGCGCTTGGCTTCAAAGCTGCCTGAACAGCACTAGCGGCCCGACGTCTCTGCACGGCACGATTGTCCTTGTGGGCCGAGGCTGCGTGTTCTCTCAAAGCGAAAACCGTGCTGGCAATACCTTTCTAGAAACTCCTCCCACGGCACCACATGTTCAGCTCCGGCCGAACGAAAGGTGACCTCAGGCCTCAAGGTAAGTTCCAGTGTTTCACGTCGGGGGAGTTGGGTGTGCAGGGGTTTCCATGAGGCCATACTCCACCACGGAGTGCCTTAACTCTGCGACGCTCCTGGGGGCACACAGGATAGGAGCTCGTTCGCCAATTTCGCAGGATGACTTCTCTCCGTGCCGGAACGGCGGCTCCTGGCTTCTGAGGAACCTTAGCCTAAACAGGCCCCTGGAGAAAGCTCTTCACGTTCACAGCAAGGGCAACGTACCGCTCTCTGGCTTGCCTGGGTTGAGCGCCCCAGTCGTCAAAGAGCCTCGCGAAGGCAGTGCTGCGCAGACTCCCTTTGCCAGTCGCACGGCCTCCTTGACTGAAAGAGAACTGCAGTGCCAGAAGGCTCCGTGCTGACGACTGGCTCCAGGAGGAGACGCGGGACAGCACTCTCACAGAAGCGAAAGCTGGGCTGTGGGCCCAGCCTGAGGACCAGCACGTTTTCCACACTTAACACAGCTAAGGCATGAGCCAGACGACAGCCTTGGTCACTGAGGCCTATCTAAGGTACTGCCATACTCACCCCCTAGATCCCACGCAGAGGTCCCTGTGCCCAAAAGGGCCTCCACGGAAGGGCCCTGTTCCTCCCGTGTGTTTCCTCGAGGGAATCAGAAACCACTGAGGATAACTACGTGAGCTCCGCTTTGAAACTGGGCGACCCTGGGCAAACCTTATTCCCCTCCGTGGTAGACGGGACAGTTGCGGGTCCTAAGCTGCCTGAAGCACACTCCTCGCGCCCACCTTCTCTTTGCTGCCGGAAGGCCTCACATAAGAGGCCTGAGTTTACTCGTGACGGAAGCCGTCTGAGTGTACTCGTGTGAGGCCTGCTGCTCTCAGTTCCTTGCTGGGAGCTTCAGCAAGAGCACTCTGGAGCTCGCCGACAAAAGAATTGTGAGCCCCCCCCGGCCTCAAGTAAAAGTCCAGATTTCCCCCGTCAGTAACACCTCGGAGTGCCATAGGAGCGAAGAAGCATGCGTTAACGGAGTGCTTCAACAGTGCTAGGGATTTATTTCACGAGACACTGTGCACTCACGTTCGTTGTAAGAACTGTCAAAGGGCACTGTATGCCGTCCAACCCCTCTGTTGCGTTTGAGCCACAGGAAGTAAATGCATTCGTTTGATTAAGCTCCGTGAACGTGCAACGACGATGGCGAAGCGCTGCCCTGTTCGCTCCAAAGCTCTCGTTTGTACGGCCTTCCAACGGCCTCAGGGTACGCACTTCTAAACAGCCTTACATTCCATGCTGGTGTGCCCCCAATTAGGAATTTGGGCTCTTCTGTGAGACACCGATGTGCGTCCCAAATGAAACCGGGGGGCTCCCCCAGGACGTCTGCGGACGGCAGTCGGTTGCCAGCTGTTTACTTCCAGCCGGAGAAAGAAAAAGAGGACAGCTTCCCCAGGGACGATTCTGGACCCTTGGGACCATCCAGAATCACCAAAGCCTCAACTTTGCACGGCCTGGGGAACGCTCTTCCTCATGTCCAGCAATCCCCACGTCAAAACCTTTCTCAGCAGAGGCAGGCACCCTCTCCCTTGTACTAGATAGCTCGGCAGAGCCCTCCGAGAAACACGCTGCGTCATTCAGCTTGAACGTGGGACGCGGAGGGGAGAGTACGCTTTCTCCCCGTTTGGAGGCGCCTTGCGCTTGGCTTCAAAGCTGCCTGAACAGCACTAGCGGCCCGACGTCTCTGCACGGCAGGATTGTCGTTGTGGGCCGAGGCTGCGTGTTCTCTCAAAGCGAAAACCGTGCTGGCAATACCTTTCTAGAAACTCCTCCCACGGCACCACATGTTCAGCTCCGGCCGAACGAAAGGTGACCTCAGGCCTCAAGGTAAGTTCCAGTGTTTCACGTCGGGGGAGTTGGGTGTGCAGGGGTTTCCATGAGGCCATACTCCACCACGGAGTGCCTTAACTCTGCGACGCTCCTGGGGGCACACAGGATAGGAGCTCGTTCGCCAATTTCGCAGGATGACTTCTCTCCGTGCCGGAACGGCGGCTCCTGGCTTCTGAGGAACCTTAGCCTAAACAGGCCCCTGGAGAAAGCTCTTCACGTTCACAGCAAGGGCAACGTACCGCTCTCTGGCTTGCCTGGGTTGAGCGCCCCAGTCGTCAAAGAGCCTCGCGAAGGCAGTGCTGCGCAGACTCCCTTTGCCAGTCGCACGGCCTCCTTGACTGAAAGAGAACTGCAGTGCCAGAAGGCTCCGTGCTGACGACTGGCTCCAGGAGGAGACGCGGGACAGCACTCTCACAGAAGCGAAAGCTGGGCTGTGGGCCCAGCCTGAGGACCAGCACGTTTTCCACACTTAACACAGCTAAGGCATGAGCCAGACGACAGCCTTGGTCACTGAGGCCTATCTAAGGTACTGCCATACTCACCCCCTAGATCCCACGCAGAGGTCCCTGTGCCCAAAAGGGCCTCCACGGAAGGGCCCTGTTCCTCCCGTGTGTTTCCTCGAGGGAATCAGAAACCACTGAGGATAACTACGTGAGCTCCGCTTTGAAACTGGGCGACCCTGGGCAAACCTTATTCCCCTCCGTGGTAGACGGGACAGTTGCGGGTCCTAAGCTGCCTGAAGCACACTCCTCGCGCCCACCTTCTCTTTGCTGCCGGAAGGCCTCACATAAGAGGCCTGAGTTTACTCGTGACGGAAGCCGTCTGAGTGTACTCGTGTGAGGCCTGCTGCTCTCAGTTCCTTGCTGGGAGCTTCAGCAAGAGCACTCTGGAGCTCGCCGACAAAAGAATTGTGAGCCCCCCCCGGCCTCAAGTAAAAGTCCAGATTTCCCCCGTCAGTAACACCTCGGAGTGCCATAGGAGCGAAGAAGCATGCGTTAACGGAGTGCTTCAACAGTGCTAGGGATTTATTTCACGAGACACTGTGCACTCACGTTCGTTGTAAGAACTGTCAAAGGGCACTGTATGCCGTCCAACCCCTCTGTTGCGTTTGAGCCACAGGAAGTAAATGCATTCGTTTGATTAAGCTCCGTGAACGTGCAACGACGATGGCGAAGCGCTGCCCTGTTCGCTCCAAAGCTCTCGTTTGTACGGCCTTCCAACGGCCTCAGGGTACGCACTTCTAAACAGCCTTACATTCCATGCTGGTGTGCCCCCAATTAGGAATTTGGGCTCTTCTGTGAGACACCGATGTGCGTCCCAAATGAAACCGGGGGGCTCCCCCAGGACGTCTGCGGACGGCAGTCGGTTGCCAGCTGTTTACTTCCAGCCGGAGAAAGAAAAAGAGGACAGCTTCCCCAGGGACGATTCTGGACCCTTGGGACCATCCAGAATCACCAAAGCCTCAACTTTGCACGGCCTGGGGAACGCTCTTCCTCATGTCCAGCAATCCCCACGTCAAAACCTTTCTCAGCAGAGGCAGGCACCCTCTCCCTTGTACTAGATAGCTCGGCAGAGCCCTCCGAGAAACATGCTGCGTCATTCAGCTTGAACGTGGGACGCGGAGGGGAGAGTACGCTTTCTCCCCGTTTGGAGGCGCCTTGCGCTTGGCTTCAAAGCTGCCTGAACAGCACTAGCGGCCCGACGTCTCTGCACGGCAGGATTGTCGTTGTGGGCCGAGGCTGTGTGTTCTCTCAAAGCGAAAACCGTGCTGGCAATACCTTTCTAGAAACTCCTCCCACGGCACCACATGTTCAGCTCCGGCCGAACGAAAGGTGACCTCAGGCCTCAAGGTAAGTTCCAGTGTTTCACGTCGGGGGAGTTGGGTGTGCAGGGGTTTCCATGAGGCCATACTCCACCACGGAGTGCCTTAACTCTGCGACGCTCCTGGGGGCACACAGGATAGGAGCTCGTTCGCCAATTTCGCAGGATGACTTCTCTCCGTGCCGGAACGGCGGCTCCTGGCTTCTGAGGAACCTTAGCCTAAACAGGCCCCTGGAGAAAGCTCTTCACGTTCACAGCAAAGGCAACGTACTGCTCTCTGGCTTGCCTGGGTTGAGCGCCCCAGTCGTCAAAGAGCCTCGCGAAGGCAGTGCTGCGCAGACTCCCTTTGCCAGTCGCACGGCCTCCTTGACTGAAAGAGAACTGCAGTGCCAGAAGGCTCCTTGCTGACGACTGGCTCCAGGAGGAGACTCGGGACAGCACTCTCACAGAAGCGAAAGCTGGGCTGTGGGCCCAGCCTGAGGACCAGCACGTTTTCCACACTTAACACAGCTAAGGCATGAGCCAGACGACAGCCTTGGTCACTGAGGCCTATCTAAGGTACTGCCATACTCACCCCCTAGATCCCACGCGCAGGTCCCTGTGCCCAAAAGGGCCTCCACGGAAGGACCCTGTTCCTCCCGTGTGTTTCCTCGAGGGAATCAGAAACCACTGAGGATAACTACGTGAGCTCCGCTTTGAAACTGGGCGATCCTGGGCAAACCTTATTCCCCTCCGTGGTAGACGGGACAGTTGCGGGTCCTAAGCTGCCTGAAGCACACTCCTCGCGCCCACCTTCTCTTTGCTGCCGGAAGGCCTCACATAAGAGGCCTGAGTTTACTCGTGACGGAAGCCGTCTGAGTGTACTCGTGTGAGGCCTGCTGCTCTCAGTTCCTTGCTGGGAGCTTCAGCAAGAGCACTCTGGAGCTCGCCGACAAAAGAATTGTGAGCCCCCCCCGGCCTCAAGTAAAAGTCCAGATTTCCCCCGTCAGTAACACCTCGGAGTGCCATAGGAGCGAAGAAGCATGCGTTAACGGAGTGCTTCAACAGTGCTAGGGATTTATTTCACGAGACACTGTGCACTCACGTTCGTTGTAAGAACTGTCAAAGGGCACTGTATGCCGTCCAACCCCTCTGTTGCGTTTGAGCCACAGGAAGTAAATGCATTCGTTTGATTAAGCTCCGTGAACGTGCAACGACGATGGCGAAGCGCTGCCCTGTTCGCTCCAAAGCTCTCGTTTGTACGGCCTTCCAACGGCCTCAGGGTACGCACTTCTAAACAGCCTTACATTCCATGCTGGTGTGCCCCCAATTAGGAATTTGGGCTCTTCTGTGAGACACCGATGTGCGTCCCAAATGAAACCGGGGGGCTCCCCCAGGACGTCTGCGGACGGCAGTCGGTTGCCAGCTGTTTACTTCCAGCCGGAGAAAGAAAAAGAGGACAGCTTCCCCAGGGACGATTCTGGACCCTTGGGACCATCCAGAATCACCAAAGCCTCAACTTTGCACGGCCTGGGGAACGCTCTTCCTCATGTCCAGCAATCCCCACGTCAAAACCTTTCTCAGCAGAGGCAGGCACCCTCTCCCTTGTACTAGATAGCTCGGCAGAGCCCTCCGAGAAACATGCTGCGTCATTCAGCTTGAACGTGGGACGCGGAGGGGAGAGTACGCTTTCTCCCCGTTTGGAGGCGCCTTGCGCTTGGCTTCAAAGCTGCCTGAACAGCACTAGCGGCCCGACGTCTCTGCACGGCACGATTGTCCTTGTGGGCCGAGGCTGCGTGTTCTCTCAAAGCGAAAACCGTGCTGGCAATACCTTTCTAGAAACTCCTCCCACGGCACCACATGTTCAGCTCCGGCCGAACGAAAGGTGACCTCAGGCCTCAAGGTAAGTTCCAGTGTTTCACGTCGGGGGAGTTGGGTGTGCAGGGGTTTCCATGAGGCCATACTCCACCACGGAGTGCCTTAACTCTGCGACGCTCCTGGGGGCACACAGGATAGGAGCTCGTTCGCCAATTTCGCAGGATGACTTCTCTCCGTGCCGGAACGGCGGCTCCTGGCTTCTGAGGAACCTTAGCCTAAACAGGCCCCTGGAGAAAGCTCTTCACGTTCACAGCAAGGGCAACGTACTGCTCTCTGGCTTGCCTGGGTTGAGCGCCCCAGTCGTCAAAGAGCCTCGCGAAGGCAGTGCTGCGCAGACTCCCTTTGCCAGTCGCACAGCCTCCTTGACTGAAAGAGAACTGCAGTGCCAGAAGGCTCCGTGCTGACGACTGGCTCCAGGAGGAGACTCGGGACAGCACTCTCACAGAAGCGAAAGCTGGGCTGTGGGCCCAGCCTGAGGACCAGCACGTTTTCCACACTTAACACAGCTAAGGCATGAGCCAGACGACAGCCTTGGTCACTGAGGCCTCCCTGAGGTACTGCCATACTCACCCACTAGATCCCACGCGGAGGTCCCTGTGCCCAAAAGGGCCTCCACGGAAGGGCCCTGTTCCTCCCGTGTGTTTCCTCGAGGGAATCAGAAACCACTGAGGATAACTACGTGAGCTCCGCTTTGAAACTGGGCGACCCTGGGCAAACCTTATTCCCCTCCGTGGTAGACGGGACAGTTGCGGGTCCTAAGCTGCCTGAAGCACACTCCTCGCGCCCACCTTCTCTTTGCTGCCGGAAGGCCTCACATAAGAGGCCTGAGTTTACTCGTGACGGAAGCCGTCTGAGTGTACTCGTGTGAGGCCTGCTGCTCTCAGTTCCTTGCTGGGAGCTTCAGCAAGAGCACTCTGGAGCTCGCCGACAAAAGAATTGTGAGCCCCCCCCGGCCTCAAGTAAAAGTCCAGATTTCCCCCGTCAGTAACACCTCGGAGTGCCATAGGAGCGAAGAAGCATGCGTTAACGGAGTGCTTCAACAGTGCTAGGGATTTATTTCACGAGACACTGTGCACTCACGTTCGTTGTAAGAACTGTCAAAGGGCACTGTATGCCGTCCAACCCCTCTGTCGCGTTTGAGCCACAGGAAGTAAATGCATTCGTTTGATTAAGCTCCGTGAACGTGCAACGACGATGGCGAAGCGCTGCCCTGTTCGCTCCAAAGCTCTCGTTTGTACGGCCTTCCAACGGCCTCAGGGTACGCACTTCTAAACAGCCTTACATTCCATGCTGGTGTGCCCCCAATTAGGAATTTGGGCTCTTCTGTGAGACACCAATGTGCGTCCCAAATGAAACCGGGGGGCTCCCCCAGGACGTCTGCGGACGGCAGTCGGTTGCCAGCTGTTTACTTCCAGCCGGAGAAAGAAAAAGAGGACAGCTTCCCCAGGGACGATTCTGGACCCTTGGGACCATCCAGAATCACCAAAGCCTCAACTTTGCACGGCCTGGGGAACGCTCTTCCTCATGTCCAGCAATCCCCACGTCAAAACCTTTCTCAGCAGAGGCAGGCACCCTCTCCCTTGTACTAGATAGCTCGGCAGAGCCCTCCGAGAAACATGCTGCGTCATTCAGCTTGAACGTGGGACGCGGAGGGGAGAGTACGCTTTCTCCCCGTTTGGAGGCGCCTTGCGCTTGGCTTCAAAGCTGCCTGAACAGCACTAGCGGCCCGACGTCTCTGCACGGCACGATTGTCCTTGTGGGCCGAGGCTGCGTGTTCTCTCAAAGCGAAAACCGTGCTGGCAATACCTTTCTAGAAACTCCTCCCACGGCACCACATGTTCAGCTCCGGCCGAACGAAAGGTGACCTCAGGCCTCAAGGTAAGTTCCAGTGTTTCACGTCGGGGGAGTTGGGTGTGCAGGGGTTTCCATGAGGCCATACTCCACCACGGAGTGCCTTAACTCTGCGACGCTCCTGGGGGCACACAGGATAGGAGCTCGTTCGCCAATTTCGCAGGATGACTTCTCTCCGTGCCGGAACGGCGGCTCCTGGCTTCTGAGGAACCTTAGCCTAAACAGGCCCCTGGAGAAAGCTCTTCACGTTCACAGCAAGGGCAACGTACTGCTCTCTGGCTTGCCTGGGTTGAGCGCCCCAGTCGTCAAAGAGCTTCGCGAAGGCAGTGCTGCGCAGACTCCCTTTGCCAGTCGCACAGCCTCCTTGACTGAAAGAGAACTGCAGTGCCAGAAGGCTCCGTGCTGACGACTGGCTCCAGGAGGAGACTCGGGACAGCACTCTCACAGAAGCGAAAGCTGGGCTGTGGGCCCAGCCTGAGGACCAGCACGTTTTCCACACTTAACACAGCTAAGGCATGAGCCAGACGACAGCCTTGGTCACTGAGGCCTCCCTGAGGTACTGCCATACTCACCCACTAGATCCCACGCGGAGGTCCCTGTGCCCAAAAGGGCCTCCACGGAAGGGCCCTGTTCCTCCCGTGTGTTTCCTCGAGGGAATCAGAAACCACTGAGGATAACTACGTGAGCTCCGCTTTGAAACTGGGCGACCCTGGGCAAACCTTATTCCCCTCCGTGGTAGACGGGACAGTTGCGGGTCCTAAGCTGCCTGAAGCACACTCCTCGCGCCCACCTTCTCTTTGCTGCCGGAAGGCCTCACATAAGAGGCCTGAGTTTACTCGTGACGGAAGCCGTCTGAGTGTACTCGTGTGAGGCCTGCTGCTCTCAGTTCCTTGCTGGGAGCTTCAGCAAGAGCACTCTGGAGCTCGCCGACAAAAGAATTGTGAGCCCCCACCGGCCTCAAGTAAAAGTCCAGATTTCCCCCGTCAGTAACACCTCGGAGTGCCATAGGAGCGAAGAAGCATGCGTTAACGGAGTGCTTCAACAGTGCTAGGGATTTATTTCACGAGACACTGTGCACTCACGTTCGTTGTAAGAACTGTCAAAGGGCACTGTATGCCGTCCAACCCCTCTGTCGCGTTTGAGCCACAGGAAGTAAATGCATTCGTTTGATTAAGCTCCGTGAACGTGCAACGACGATGGCGAAGCGCTGCCCTGTTCGCTCCAAAGCTCTCGTTTGTACGGCCTTCCAACGGCCTCAGGGTACGCACTTCTAAACAGCCTTACATTCCATGCTGGTGTGCCCCCAATTAGGAATTTGGGCTCTTCTGTGAGACACCAATGTGCGTCCCAAATGAAACCGGGGGGCTCCCCCAGGACGTCTGCGGACGGCAGTCGGTTGCCAGCTGTTTACTTCCAGCCGGAGAAAGAAAAAGAGGACAGCTTCCCCAGGGACGATTCTGGACCCTTGGGACCATCCAGAATCACCAAAGCCTCAACTTTGCACGGCCTGGGGAACGCTCTTCCTCATGTCCAGCAATCCCCACGTCAAAACCTTTCTCAGCAGAGGCAGGCACCCTCTCCCTTGTACTAGATAGCTCGGCAGAGCCCTCCGAGAAACACGCTGCGTCATTCAGCTTGAACGTGGGACGCGGAGGGGAGAGTACGCTTTCTCCCCGTTTGGAGGCGCCTTGCGCTTGGCTTCAAAGCTGCCTGAACAGCACTAGCGGCCCGACGTCTCTGCACGGCAGGATTGTCGTTGTGGGCCGAGGCTGCGTGTTCTCTCAAAGCGAAAACCGTGCTGGCAATACCTTTCTAGAAACTCCTCCCACGGCACCACATGTTCAGCTCCGGCCGAACGAAAGGTGACCTCAGGCCTCAAGGTAAGTTCCAGTGTTTCACGTCGGGGGAGTTGGGTGTGCAGGGGTTTCCATGAGGCCATACTCCACCACGGAGTGCCTTAACTCTGCGACGCTCCTGGGGGCACACAGGATAGGAGCTCGTTCGCCAATTTCGCAGGATGACTTCTCTCCGTGCCGGAACGGCGGCTCCTGGCTTCTGAGGAACCTTAGCCTAAACAGGCCCCTGGAGAAAGCTCTTCACGTTCACAGCAAGGGCAACGTACTGCTCTCTGGCTTGCCTGGGTTGAGCGCCCCAGTCGTCAAAGAGCCTCGCGAAGGCAGTGCTGCGCAGACTCCCTTTGCCAGTCGCACGGCCTCCTTGACTGAAAGAGAACTGCAGTGCCAGAAGGCTCCGTGCTGACGACTGGCTCCAGGAGGAGACTCGGGACAGCACTCTCACAGAAGCGAAAGCTGGGCTGTGGGCCCAGCCTGAGGACCAGCACGTTTTCCACACTTAACACAGCTAAGGCATGAGCCAGACGACAGCCTTGGTCACTGAGGCCTATCTAAGGTACTGCCATACTCACCCACTAGATCCGACGCAGAGGTCCCTGTGCCCAAAAGGGCCTCCACGGAAGGGCCCTGTTCCTCCCGTGTGTTTCCTCGAGGGAATCAGAAACCACTGAGGATAACTACGTGAGCTCCGCTTTGAAACTGGGCGACCCTGGGCAAACCTTATTCCCCTCCGTGGTAGACGGGACAGTTGCGGGTCCTAAGCTGCCTGAAGCACACTCCTCGCGCCCACCTTCTCTTTGCTGCCGGAAGGCCTCACATAAGAGGCCTGAGTTTACTCGTGACGGAAGCCGTCTGAGTGTACTCGTGTGAGGCCTGCTGCTCTCAGTTCCTTGCTGGGAGCTTCAGCAAGAGCACTCTGGAGCTCGCCGACAAAAGAATTGTGAGCCCCCCCCGGCCTCAAGTAAAAGTCCAGATTTCCCCCGTCAGTAACACCTCGGAGTGCCATAGGAGCGAAGAAGCATGCGTTAACGGAGTGCTTCAACAGTGCTAGGGATTTATTTCACGAGACACTGTGCACTCACGTTCGTTGTAAGAACTGTCAAAGGGCACTGTATGCCGTCCAACCCCTCTGTCGCGTTTGAGCCACAGGAAGTAAATGCATTCGTTTGATTAAGCTCCGTGAACGTGCAACGACGATGGCGAAGCGCTGCCCTGTTCGCTCCAAAGCTCTCGTTTGTACGGCCTTCCAACGGCCTCAGGGTACGCACTTCTAAACAGCCTTACATTCCATGCTGGTGTGCCCCCAATTAGGAATTTGGGCTCTTCTGTGAGACACCAATGTGCGTCCCAAATGAAACCGGGGGGCTCCCCCAGGACGTCTGCGGACGGCAGTCGGTTGCCAGCTGTTTACTTCCAGCCGGAGAAAGAAAAAGAGGACAGCTTCCCCAGGGACGATTCTGGACCCTTGGGACCATCCAGAATCACCAAAGCCTCAACTTTGCACGGCCTGGGGAACGCTCTTCCTCATGTCCAGCAATCCCCACGTCAAAACCTTTCTCAGCAGAGGCAGGCACCCTCTCCCTTGTACTAGATAGCTCGGCAGAGCCCTCCGAGAAACACGCTGCGTCATTCAGCTTGAACGTGGGACGCGGAGGGGAGAGTACGCTTTCTCCCCGTTTGGAGGCGCCTTGCGCTTGGCTTCAAAGCTGCCTGAACAGCACTAGCGGCCCGACGTCTCTGCACGGCAGGATTGTCGTTGTGGGCCGAGGCTGCGTGTTCTCTCAAAGCGAAAACCGTGCTGGCAATACCTTTCTAGAAACTCCTCCCACGGCACCACATGTTCAGCTCCGGCCGAACGAAAGGTGACCTCAGGCCTCAAGGTAAGTTCCAGTGTTTCACGTCGGGGGAGTTGGGTGTGCAGGGGTTTCCATGAGGCCATACTCCACCACGGAGTGCCTTAACTCTGCGACGCTCCTGGGGGCACACAGGATAGGAGCTCGTTCGCCAATTTCGCAGGATGACTTCTCTCCGTGCCGGAACGGCGGCTCCTGGCTTCTGAGGAACCTTAGCCTAAACAGGCCCCTGGAGAAAGCTCTTCACGTTCACAGCAAGGGCAACGTACTGCTCTCTGGCTTGCCTGGGTTGAGCGCCCCAGTCGTCAAAGAGCCTCGCGAAGGCAGTGCTGCGCAGACTCCCTTTGCCAGTCGCACGGCCTCCTTGACTGAAAGAGAACTGCAGTGCCAGAAGGCTCCGTGCTGACGACTGGCTCCAGGAGGAGACTCGGGACAGCACTCTCACAGAAGCGAAAGCTGGGCTGTGGGCCCAGCCTGAGGACCAGCACGTTTTCCACACTTAACACAGCTAAGGCATGAGCCAGACGACAGCCTTGGTCACTGAGGCCTATCTAAGGTACTGCCATACTCACCCACTAGATCCCACGCAGAGGTCCCTGTGCCCAAAAGGGCCTCCACGGAAGGGCCCTGTTCCTCCCGTGTGTTTCCTCGAGGGAATCAGAAACCACTGAGGATAACTACGTGAGCTCCGCTTTGAAACTGGGCGACCCTGGGCAAACCTTATTCCCCTCCGTGGTAGACGGGACAGTTGCGGGTCCTAAGCTGCCTGAAGCACACTCCTCGCGCCCACCTTCTCTTTGCTGCCGGAAGGCCTCACATAAGAGGCCTGAGTTTACTCGTGACGGAAGCCGTCTGAGTGTACTCGTGTGAGGCCTGCTGCTCTCAGTTCCTTGCTGGGAGCTTCAGCAAGAGCACTCTGGAGCTCGCCGACAAAAGAATTGTGAGCCCCCCCGGCCTCAAGTAAAAGTCCAGATTTCCCCCGTCAGTAACACCTCGGAGTGCCATAGGAGCGAAGAAGCATGCGTTAACGGAGTGCTTCAACAGTGCTAGGGATTTATTTCACGAGACACTGTGCACTCACGTTCGTTGTAAGAACTGTCAAAGGGCACTGTATGCCGTCCAACCCCTCTGTTGCGTTTGAGCCACAGGAAGTAAATGCATTCGTTTGATTAAGCTCCGTGAACGTGCAACGACGATGGCGAAGCGCTGCCCTGTTCGCTCCAAAGCTCTCGTTTGTACGGCCTTCCAACGGCCTCAGGGTACGCACTTCTAAACAGCCTTACATTCCATGCTGGTGTGCCCCCAATTAGGAATTTGGGCTCTTCTGTGAGACACCAATGTGCGTCCCAAATGAAACCGGGGGGCTCCCCCAGGACGTCTGCGGACGGCAGTCGGTTGCCAGCTGTTTACTTCCAGCCGGAGAAAGAAAAAGAGGACAGCTTCCCCAGGGACGATTCTGGACCCTTGGGACCATCCAGAATCACCAAAGCCTCAACTTTGCACGGCCTGGGGAACGCTCTTCCTCATGTCCAGCAATCCCCACGTCAAAACCTTTCTCAGCAGAGGCAGGCACCCTCTCCCTTGTACTAGATAGCTCGGCAGAGCCCTCCGAGAAACATGCTGCGTCATTCAGCTTGAACGTGGGACGCGGAGGGGAGAGTACGCTTTCTCCCCGTTTGGAGGCGCCTTGCGCTTGGCTTCAAAGCTGCCTGAACAGCACTAGCGGCCCGACGTCTCTGCACGGCAGGATTGTCGTTGTGGGCCGAGGCTGCGTGTTCTCTCAAAGCGAAAACCGTGCTGGCAATACCTTTCTAGAAACTCCTCCCACGGCACCACATGTTCAGCTCCGGCCGAACGAAAGGTGACCTCAGGCCTCAAGGTAAGTTCCAGTGTTTCACGTCGGGGGAGTTGGGTGTGCAGGGGTTTCCATGAGGCCATACTCCACCACGGAGTGCCTTAACTCTGCGACGCTCCTGGGGGCACACAGGATAGGAGCTCGTTCGCCAATTTCGCAGGATGACTTCTCTCCGTGCCGGAACGGCGGCTCCTGGCTTCTGAGGAACCTTAGCCTAAACAGGCCCCTGGAGAAAGCTCTTCACGTTCACAGCAAGGGCAACGTACTGCTCTCTGGCTTGCCTGGGTTGAGCGCCCCAGTCGTCAAAGAGCCTCGCGAAGGCAGTGCTGCGCAGACTCCCTTTGCCAGTCGCACGGCCTCCTTGACTGAAAGAGAACTGCAGTGCCAGAAGGCTCCGTGCTGACGACTGGCTCCAGGAGGAGACTCGGGACAGCACTCTCACAGAAGCGAAAGCTGGGCTGTGGGCCCAGCCTGAGGACCAGCACGTTTTCCACACTTAACACAGCTAAGGCATGAGCCAGACGACAGCCTTGGTCACTGAGGCCTATCTAAGGTACTGCCATACTCACCCCCTAGATCCCACGCAGAGGTCCCTGTGCCCAAAAGGGCCTCCACGGAAGGACCCTGTTCCTCCCGTGTGTTTCCTCGAGGGAATCAGAAACCACTGAGGATAACCACGTGAGCTCCGCTTTGAAACTGGGCGACCCTGGGCAAACCTTATTCCCCTCCGTGGTAGACGGGACAGTTGCGGGTCCTAAGCTGCCTGAAGCACACTCCTCGCGCCCACCTTCTCTTTGCTGCCGGAAGGCCTCACATAAGAGGCCTGAGTTTACTCGTGACGGAAGCCGTCTGAGTGTACTCGTGTGAGGCCTGCTGCTCTCAGTTCCTTGCTGGGAGCTTCAGCAAGAGCACTCTGGAGCTCGCCGACAAAAGAATTGTGAGCCCCCCCCGGCCTCAAGTAAAAGTCCAGATTTCCCCCGTCAGTAACACCTCGGAGTGCCATAGGAGCGAAGAAGCATGCGTTAACGGAGTGCTTCAACAGTGCTAGGGATTTATTTCACGAGACACTGTGCACTCACGTTCGTTGTAAGAACTGTCAAAGGGCACTGTATGCCGTCCAACCCCTCTGTTGCGTTTGAGCCACAGGAAGTAAATGCATTCGTTTGATTAAGCTCCGTGAACGTGCAACGACGATGGCGAAGCGCTGCCCTGTTCGCTCCAAAGCTCTCGTTTGTACGGCCTTCCAACGGCCTCAGGGTACGCACTTCTAAACAGCCTTACATTCCATGCTGGTGTGCCCCCAATTAGGAATTTGGGCTCTTCTGTGAGACACCAATGTGCGTCCCAAATGAAACCGGGGGGCTCCCCCAGGACGTCTGCGGACGGCAGTCGGTTGCCAGCTGTTTACTTCCAGCCGGAGAAAGAAAAAGAGGACAGCTTCCCCAGGGACGATTCTGGACCCTTGGGACCATCCAGAATCACCAAAGCCTCAACTTTGCACGGCCTGGGGAACGCTCTTCCTCATGTCCAGCAATCCCCACGTCAAAACCTTTCTCAGCAGAGGCAGGCACCCTCTCCCTTGTACTAGATAGCTCGGCAGAGCCCTCCGAGAAACATGCTGCGTCATTCAGCTTGAACGTGGGACGCGGAGGGGAGAGTACGCTTTCTCCCCGTTTGGAGGCGCCTTGCGCTTGGCTTCAAAGCTGCCTGAACAGCACTAGCGGCCCGACGTCTCTGCACGGCAGGATTGTCGTTGTGGGCCGAGGCTGCGTGTTCTCTCAAAGCGAAAACCGTGCTGGCAATACCTTTCTAGAAACTCCTCCCACGGCAGCACATGTTCAGCTCCGGCCGAACGAAAGGTGACCTCAGGCCTCAAGGTAAGTTCCAGTGTTTCACGTCGGGGGAGTTGGGTGTGCAGGGGTTTCCATGAGGCCATACTCCACCACGGAGTGCCTTAACTCTGCGACGCTCCTGGGGGCACACAGGATAGGAGCTCGTTCGCCAATTTCGCAGGATGACTTCTCTCCGTGCCGGAACGGCGGCTCCTGGCTTCTGAGGAACCTTAGCCTAAACAGGCCCCTGGAGAAAGCTCTTCACGTTCACAGCAAGGGCAACGTACTGCTCTCTGGCTTGCCTGGGTTGAGCGCCCCAGTCGTCAAAGAGCCTCGCGAAGGCAGTGCTGCGCAGACTCCCTTTGCCAGTCGCACGGCCTCCTTGACTGAAAGAGAACTGCAGTGCCAGAAGGCTCCGTGCTGACGACTGGCTCCAGGAGGAGACTCGGGACAGCACTCTCACAGAAGCGAAAGCTGGGCTGTGGGCCCAGCCTGAGGACCAGCACGTTTTCCACACTTAACACAGCTAAGGCATGAGCCAGACGACAGCCTTGGTCACTGAGGCCTATCTAAGGTACTGCCATACTCACCCACTAGATCCCACGCAGAGGTCCCTGTGCCCAAAAGGGCCTCCACGGAAGGGCCCTGTTCCTCCCGTGTGTTTCCTCGAGGGAATCAGAAACCACTGAGGATAACTACGTGAGCTCCGCTTTGAAACTGGGCGACCCTGGGCAAACCTTATTCCCCTCCGTGGTAGACGGGACAGTTGCGGGTCCTAAGCTGCCTGAAGCACACTCCTCGCGCCCACCTTCTCTTTGCTGCCGGAAGGCCTCACATAAGAGGCCTGAGTTTACTCGTGACGGAAGCCGTCTGAGTGTACTCGTGTGAGGCCTGCTGCTCTCAGTTCCTTGCTGGGAGCTTCAGCAAGAGCACTCTGGAGCTCGCCGACAAAAGAATTGTGAGCCCCCCCCGGCCTCAAGTAAAAGTCCAGATTTCCCCCGTCAGTAACACCTCGGAGTGCCATAGGAGCGAAGAAGCATGCGTTAACGGAGTGCTTCAACAGTGCTAGGGATTTATTTCACGAGACACTGTGCACTCACGTTCGTTGTAAGAACTGTCAAAGGGCACTGTATGCCGTCCAACCCCTCTGTTGCGTTTGAGCCACAGGAAGTAAATGCATTCGTTTGATTAAGCTCCGTGAACGTGCAACGACGATGGCGAAGCGCTGCCCTGTTCGCTCCAAAGCTCTCGTTTGTACGGCCTTCCAACGGCCTCAGGGTACGCACTTCTAAACAGCCTTACATTCCATGCTGGTGTGCCCCCAATTAGGAATTTGGGCTCTTCTGTGAGACACCAATGTGCGTCCCAAATGAAACCGGGGGGCTCCCCCAGGACGTCTGCGGACGGCAGTCGGTTGCCAGCTGTTTACTTCCAGCCGGAGAAAGAAAAAGAGGACAGCTTCCCCAGGGACGATTCTGGACCCTTGGGACCATCCAGAATCACCAAAGCCTCAACTTTGCACGGCCTGGGGAACGCTCTTCCTCATGTCCAGCAATCCCCACGTCAAAACCTTTCTCAGCAGAGGCAGGCACCCTCTCCCTTGTACTAGATAGCTCGGCAGAGCCCTCCGAGAAACATGCTGCGTCATTCAGCTTGAACGTGGGACGCGGAGGGGAGAGTACGCTTTCTCCCCGTTTGGAGGCGCCTTGCGCTTGGCTTCAAAGCTGCCTGAACAGCACTAGCGGCCCGACGTCTCTGCACGGCAGGATTGTGGTTGTGGGCCGAGGCTGCGTGTTCTCTCAAAGCGAAAACCGTGCTGGCAATACCTTTCTAGAAACTCCTCCCACGGCACCACATGTTCAGCTCCGGCCGAACGAAAGGTGACCTCAGGCCTCAAGGTAAGTTCCAGTGTTTCACGTCGGGGGAGTTGGGTGTGCAGGGGTTTCCATGAGGCCATACTCCACCACGGAGTGCCTTAACTCTGCGACGCTCCCGGGGGCACACAGGATAGGAGCTCGTTCGCCAATTTCGCAGGATGACTTCTCTCCGTGCCGGAACGGCGGCTCCTGGCTTCTGAGGAACCTTAGCCTAAACAGGCCCCTGGAGAAAGCTCTTCACGTTCACAGCAAGGGCAACGTACTGCTCTCTGGCTTGTCTGGGTTGAGCGCCCCAGTCGTCAAAGAGCCTCGCGAAGGCAGTGCTGCGCAGACTCCCTTTGCCAGTCGCACGGCCTCCTTGACTGAAAGAGAACTGCAGTGCCAGAAGGCTCCGTGCTGACGACTGGCTCCAGGAGGAGACTCGGGACAGCACTCTCACAGAAGCGAAAGCTGGGCTGTGGGCCCAGCCTGAGGACCAGCACGTTTTCCACACTTAACACAGCTAAGGCATGAGCCAGACGACAGCCTTGGTCACTGAGGCCTATCTAAGGTACTGCCATACTCACCCACTAGATCCCACGCGGAGGTCCCTGTGCCCAAAAGGGCCTCCACGGAAGGGCCCTGTTCCTCCCGTGTGTTTCCTCGAGGGAATCAGAAACCACTGAGGATAACTACGTGAGCTCCGCTTTGAAACTGGGCGACCCTGGGCAAACCTTATTCCCCTCCGTGGTAGACGGGACAGTTGCGGGTCCTAAGCTGCCTGAAGCACACTCCTCGCGCCCACCTTCTCTTTGCTGCCGGAAGGCCTCACATAAGAGGCCTGAGTTTACTCGTGACGGAAGCCGTCTGAGTGTACTCGTGTGAGGCCTGCTGCTCTCAGTTCCTTGCTGGGAGCTTCAGCAAGAGCACTCTGGAGCTCGCCGACAAAAGAATTGTGAGCCCCCCCCGGCCTCAAGTAAAAGTCCAGATTTCCCCCGTCAGTAACACCTCGGAGTGCCATAGGAGCGAAGAAGCATGCGTTAACGGAGTGCTTCAACAGTGCTAGGGATTTATTTCACGAGACACTGTGCACTCACGTTCGTTGTAAGAACTGTCAAAGGGCACTGTATGCCGTCCAACCCCTCTGTTGCGTTTGAGCCACAGGAAGTAAATGCATTCGTTTGATTAAGCTCCGTGAACGTGCAACGACGATGGCGAAGCGCTGCCCTGTTCGCTCCAAAGCTCTCGTTTGTACGGCCTTCCAACGGCCTCAGGGTACGCACTTCTAAACAGCCTTACATTCCATGCTGGTGTGCCCCCAATTAGGAATTTGGGCTCTTCTGTGAGACACCAATGTGCGTCCCAAATGAAACCGGGGGGCTCCCCCAGGACGTCTGCGGACGGCAGTCGGTTGCCAGCTGTTTACTTCCAGCCGGAGAAAGAAAAAGAGGACAGCTTCCCCAGGGACGATTCTGGACCCTTGGGACCATCCAGAATCACCAAAGCCTCAACTTTGCACGGCCTGGGGAACGCTCTTCCTCATGTCCAGCAATCCCCACGTCAAAACCTTTCTCAGCAGAGGCAGGCACCCTCTCCCTTGTACTAGATAGCTCGGCAGAGCCCTCCGAGAAACATGCTGCGTCATTCAGCTTGAACGTGGGACGCGGAGGGGAGAGTACGCTTTCTCCCCGTTTGGAGGCGCCTTGCGCTTGGCTTCAAAGCTGCCTGAACAGCACTAGCGGCCCGACGTCTCTGCACGGCAGGATTGTCGTTGTGGGCCGAGGCTGCGTGTTCTCTCAAAGCGAAAACCGTGCTGGCAATACCTTTCTAGAAACTCCTCCCACGGCACCACATGTTCAGCTCCGGCCGAACGAAAGGTGACCTCAGGCCTCAAGGTAAGTTCCAGTGTTTCACGTCGGGGGAGTTGGGTGTGCAGGGGTTTCCATGAGGCCATACTCCACCACGGAGTGCCTTAACTCTGCGACGCTCCCGGGGGCACACAGGATAGGAGCTCGTTCGCCAATTTCGCAGGATGACTTCTCTCCGTGCCGGAACGGCGGCTCCTGGCTTCTGAGGAACCTTAGCCTAAACAGGCCCCTGGAGAAAGCTCTTCACGTTCACAGCAAGGGCAACGTACTGCTCTCTGGCTTGTCTGGGTTGAGCGCCCCAGTCGTCAAAGAGCCTCGCGAAGGCAGTGCTGCGCAGACTCCCTTTGCCAGTCGCACGGCCTCCTTGACTGAAAGAGAACTGCAGTGCCAGAAGGCACCGTGCTGACGACTGGCTCCAGGAGGAGACTCGGGACAGCACTCTCACAGAAGCGAAAGCTGGGCTGTGGGCCCAGCCTGAGGACCAGCACGTTTTCCACACTTAACACAGCTAAGGCATGAGCCAGACGACAGCCTTGGTCACTGAGGCCTATCTAAGGTACTGCCATACTCACCCACTAGATCCCACGCGGAGGTCCCTGTGCCCAAAAGGGCCTCCACGGAAGGGCCCTGTTCCTCCCGTGTGTTTCCTCGAGGGAATCAGAAACCACTGAGGATAACTACGTGAGCTCCGCTTTGAAACTGGGCGACCCTGGGCAAACCTTATTCCCCTCCGTGGTAGACGGGACAGTTGCGGGTCCTAAGCTGCCTGAAGCACACTCCTCGCGCCCACCTTCTCTTTGCTGCCGGAAGGCCTCACATAAGAGGCCTGAGTTTACTCGTGACGGAAGCCGTCTGAGTGTACTCGTGTGAGGCCTGCTGCTCTCAGTTCCTTGCTGGGAGCTTCAGCAAGAGCACTCTGGAGCTCGCCGACAAAAGAATTGTGAGCCCCCCCCGGCCTCAAGTAAAAGTCCAGATTTCCCCCGTCAGTAACACCTCGGAGTGCCATAGGAGCGAAGAAGCATGCGTTAACGGAGTGCTTCAACAGTGCTAGGGATTTATTTCACGAGACACTGTGCACTCACGTTCGTTGTAAGAACTGTCAAAGGGCACTGTATGCCGTCCAACCCCTCTGTTGCGTTTGAGCCACAGGAAGTAAATGCATTCGTTTGATTAAGCTCCGTGAACGTGCAACGACGATGGCGAAGCGCTGCCCTGTTCGCTCCAAAGCTCTCGTTTGTACGGCCTTCCAACGGCCTCAGGGTACGCACTTCTAAACAGCCTTACATTCCATGCTGGTGTGCCCCCAATTAGGAATTTGGGCTCTTCTGTGAGACACCAATGTGCGTCCCAAATGAAACCGGGGGGCTCCCCCAGGACGTCTGCGGACGGCAGTCGGTTGCCAGCTGTTTACTTCCAGCCGGAGAAAGAAAAAGAGGACAGCTTCCCCAGGGACGATTCTGGACCCTTGGGACCATCCAGAATCACCAAAGCCTCAACTTTGCACGGCCTGGGGAACGCTCTTCCTCATGTCCAGCAATCCCCACGTCAAAACCTTTCTCAGCAGAGGCAGGCACCCTCTCCCTTGTACTAGATAGCTCGGCAGAGCCCTCCGAGAAACATGCTGCGTCATTCAGCTTGAACGTGGGACGCGGAGGGGAGAGTACGCTTTCTCCCCGTTTGGAGGCGCCTTGCGCTTGGCTTCAAAGCTGCCTGAACAGCACTAGCGGCCCGACGTCTCTGCACGGCAGGATTGTCGTTGTGGGCCGAGGCTGCGTGTTCTCTCAAAGCGAAAACCGTGCTGGCAATACCTTTCTAGAAACTCCTCCCACGGCACCACATGTTCAGCTCCGGCCGAACGAAAGGTGACCTCAGGCCTCAAGGTAAGTTCCAGTGTTTCACGTCGGGGGAGTTGGGTGTGCAGGGGTTTCCATGAGGCCATACTCCACCACGGAGTGCCTTAACTCTGCGACGCTCCCGGGGGCACACAGGATAGGAGCTCGTTCGCCAATTTCGCAGGATGACTTCTCTCCGTGCCGGAACGGCGGCTCCTGGCTTCTGAGGAACCTTAGCCTAAACAGGCCCCTGGAGAAAGCTCTTCACGTTCACAGCAAGGGCAACGTACTGCTCTCTGGCTTGTCTGGGTTGAGCGCCCCAGTCGTCAAAGAGCCTCGCGAAGGCAGTGCTGCGCAGACTCCCTTTGCCAGTCGCACGGCCTCCTTGACTGAAAGAGAACTGCAGTGCCAGAAGGCACCGTGCTGACGACTGGCTCCAGGAGGAGACTCGGGACAGCACTCTCACAGAAGCGAAAGCTGGGCTGTGGGCCCAGCCTGAGGACCAGCACGTTTTCCACACTTAACACAGCTAAGGCATGAGCCAGACGACAGCCTTGGTCACTGAGGCCTATCTAAGGTACTGCCATACTCACCCACTAGATCCCACGCGGAGGTCCCTGTGCCCAAAAGGGCCTCCACGGAAGGGCCCTGTTCCTCCCGTGTGTTTCCTCGAGGGAATCAGAAACCACTGAGGATAACTACGTGAGCTCCGCTTTGAAACTGGGCGACCCTGGGCAAACCTTATTCCCCTCCGTGGTAGACGGGACAGTTGCGGGTCCTAAGCTGCCTGAAGCACACTCCTCGCGCCCACCTTCTCTTTGCTGCCGGAAGGCCTCACATAAGAGGCCTGAGTTTACTCGTGACGGAAGCCGTCTGAGTGTACTCGTGTGAGGCCTGCTGCTCTCAGTTCCTTGCTGGGAGCTTCAGCAAGAGCACTCTGGAGCTCGCCGACAAAAGAATTGTGAGCCCCCCCCGGCCTCAAGTAAAAGTCCAGATTTCCCCCGTCAGTAACACCTCGGAGTGCCATAGGAGCGAAGAAGCATGCGTTAACGGAGTGCTTCAACAGTGCTAGGGATTTATTTCACGAGACACTGTGCACTCACGTTCGTTGTAAGAACTGTCAAAGGGCACTGTATGCCGTCCAACCCCTCTGTTGCGTTTGAGCCACAGGAAGTAAATGCATTCGTTTGATTAAGCTCCGTGAACGTGCAACGACGATGGCGAAGCGCTGCCCTGTTCGCTCCAAAGCTCTCGTTTGTACGGCCTTCCAACGGCCTCAGGGTACGCACTTCTAAACAGCCTTACATTCCATGCTGGTGTGCCCCCAATTAGGAATTTGGGCTCTTCTGTGAGACACCGATGTGCGTCCCAAATGAAACCGGGGGGCTCCCCCAGGACGTCTGCGGACGGCAGTCGGTTGCCAGCTGTTTACTTCCAGCCGGAGAAAGAAAAAGAGGACAGCTTCCCCAGGGACGATTCTGGACCCTTGGGACCATCCAGAATCACCAAAGCCTCAACTTTGCACGGCCTGGGGAACGCTCTTCCTCATGTCCAGCAATCCCCACGTCAAAACCTTTCTCAGCAGAGGCAGGCACCCTCTCCCTTGTACTAGATAGCTCGGCAGAGCCCTCCGAGAAACATGCTGCGTCATTCAGCTTGAACGTGGGACGCGGAGGGGAGAGTACGCTTTCTCCCCGTTTGGAGGCGCCTTGCGCTTGGCTTCAAAGCTGCCTGAACAGCACTAGCGGCCCGACGTCTCTGCACGGCAGGATTGTCGTTGTGGGCCGAGGCTGCGTGTTCTCTCAAAGCGAAAACCGTGCTGGCAATACCTTTCTAGAAACTCCTCCCACGGCACCACATGTTCAGCTCCGGCCGAACGAAAGGTGACTTCAGGCCTCAAGGTAAGTTCCAGTGTTTCACGTCGGGGGAGTTGGGTGTGCAGGGGTTTCCATGAGGCCATACTCCACCACGGAGTGCCTTAACTCTGCGACGCTCCCGGGGGCACACAGGATAGGAGCTCGTTCGCCAATTTCGCAGGATGACTTCTCTCCGTGCCGGAACGGCGGCTCCTGGCTTCTGAGGAACCTTAGCCTAAACAGGCCCCTGGAGAAAGCTCTTCACGTTCACAGCAAGGGCAACGTACTGCTCTCTGGCTTGTCTGGGTTGAGCGCCCCAGTCGTCAAAGAGCCTCGCGAAGGCAGTGCTGCGCAGACTCCCTTTGCCAGTCGCACGGCCTCCTTGACTGAAAGAGAACTGCAGTGCCAGAAGGCACCGTGCTGACGACTGGCTCCAGGAGGAGACTCGGGACAGCACTCTCACAGAAGCGAAAGCTGGGCTGTGGGCCCAGCCTGAGGACCAGCACGTTTTCCACACTTAACACAGCTAAGGCATGAGCCAGACGACAGCCTTGGTCACTGAGGCCTATCTAAGGTACTGCCATACTCACCCACTAGATCCCACGCGGTGGTCCCTGTGCCCAAAAGGGCCTCCACGGAAGGGCCCTGTTCCTCCCGTGTGTTTCCTCGAGGGAATCAGAAACCACTGAGGATAACTACGTGAGCTCCGCTTTGAAACTGGGCGACCCTGGGCAAACCTTATTCCCCTCCGTGGTAGACGGGACAGTTGCGGGTCCTAAGCTGCCTGAAGCACACTCCTCGCGCCCACCTTCTCTTTGCTGCCGGAAGGCCTCACATAAGAGGCCTGAGTTTACTCGTGACGGAAGCCGTCTGAGTGTACTCGTGTGAGGCCTGCTGCTCTCAGTTCCTTGCTGGGAGCTTCAGCAAGAGCACTCTGGAGCTCGCCGACAAAAGAATTGTGAGCCCCCCCCGGCCTCAAGTAAAAGTCCAGATTTCCCCCGTCAGTAACACCTCGGAGTGCCATAGGAGCGAAGAAGCATGCGTTAACGGAGTGCTTCAACAGTGCTAGGGATTTATTTCACGAGACACTGTGCACTCACGTTCGTTGTAAGAACTGTCAAAGGGCACTGTATGCCGTCCAACCCCTCTGTTGCGTTTGAGCCACAGGAAGTAAATGCATTCGTTTGATTAAGCTCCGTGAACGTGCAACGACGATGGCGAAGCGCTGCCCTGTTCGCTCCAAAGCTCTCGTTTGTACGGCCTTCCAACGGCCTCAGGGTACGCACTTCTAAACAGCCTTACATTCCATGCTGGTGTGCCCCCAATTAGGAATTTGGGCTCTTCTGTGAGACACCAATGTGCGTCCCAAATGAAACCGGGGGGCTCCCCCAGGACGTCTGCGGACGGCAGTCGGTTGCCAGCTGTTTACTTCCAGCCGGAGAAAGAAAAAGAGGACAGCTTCCCCAGGGACGATTCTGGACCCTTGGGACCATCCAGAATCACCAAAGCCTCAACTTTGCACGGCCTGGGGAACGCTCTTCCTCATGTCCAGCAATCCCCACGTCAAAACCTTTCTCAGCAGAGGCAGGCACCCTCTCCCTTGTACTAGATAGCTCGGCAGAGCCCTCCGAGAAACATGCTGCGTCATTCAGCTTGAACGTGGGACGCGGAGGGGAGAGTACGCTTTCTCCCCGTTTGGAGGCGCCTTGCGCTTGGCTTCAAAGCTGCCTGAACAGCACTAGCGGCCCGACGTCTCTGCACGGCAGGATTGTCGTTGTGGGCCGAGGCTGCGTGTTCTCTCAAAGCGAAAACCGTGCTGGCAATACCTTTCTAGAAACTCCTCCCACGGCACCACATGTTCAGCTCCGGCCGAACGAAAGGTGACCTCAGGCCTCAAGGTAAGTTCCAGTGTTTCACGTCGGGGGAGTTGGGTGTGCAGGGGTTTCCATGAGGCCATACTCCACCACGGAGTGCCTTAACTCTGCGACGCTCCCGGGGGCACACAGGATAGGAGCTCGTTCGCCAATTTCGCAGGATGACTTCTCTCCGTGCCGGAACGGCGGCTCCTGGCTTCTGAGGAACCTTAGCCTAAACAGGCCCCTGGAGAAAGCTCTTCACGTTCACAGCAAGGGCAACGTACTGCTCTCTGGCTTGTCTGGGTTGAGCGCCCCAGTCGTCAAAGAGCCTCGCGAAGGCAGTGCTGCGCAGACTCCCTTTGCCAGTCGCACGGCCTCCTTGACTGAAAGAGAACTGCAGTGCCAGAAGGCACCGTGCTGACGACTGGCTCCAGGAGGAGACTCGGGACAGCACTCTCACAGAAGCGAAAGCTGGGCTGTGGGCCCAGCCTGAGGACCAGCACGTTTTCCACACTTAACACAGCTAAGGCATGAGCCAGACGACAGCCTTGGTCACTGAGGCCTATCTAAGGTACTGCCATACTCACCCACTAGATCCCACGCGGAGGTCCCTGTGCCCAAAAGGGCCTCCACGGAAGGGCCCTGTTCCTCCCGTGTGTTTCCTCGAGGGAATCAGAAACCACTGAGGATAACTACGTGAGCTCCGCTTTGAAACTGGGCGACCCTGGGCAAACCTTATTCCCCTCCGTGGTAGACGGGACAGTTGCGGGTCCTAAGCTGCCTGAAGCACACTCCTCGCGCCCACCTTCTCTTTGCTGCCGGAAGGCCTCACATAAGAGGCCTGAGTTTACTCGTGACGGAAGCCGTCTGAGTGTACTCGTGTGAGGCCTGCTGCTCTCAGTTCCTTGCTGGGAGCTTCAGCAAGAGCACTCTGGAGCTCGCCGACAAAAGAATTGTGAGCCCCCCCCGGCCTCAAGTAAAAGTCCAGATTTCCCCCGTCAGTAACACCTCGGAGTGCCATAGGAGCGAAGAAGCATGCGTTAACGGAGTGCTTCAACAGTGCTAGGGATTTATTTCACGAGACACTGTGCACTCACGTTCGTTGTAAGAACTGTCAAAGGGCACTGTATGCCGTCCAACCCCTCTGTTGCGTTTGAGCCACAGGAAGTAAATGCATTCGTTTGATTAAGCTCCGTGAACGTGCAACGACGATGGCGAAGCGCTGCCCTGTTCGCTCCAAAGCTCTCGTTTGTACGGCCTTCCAACGGCCTCAGGGTACGCACTTCTAAACAGCCTTACATTCCATGCTGGTGTGCCCCCAATTAGGAATTTGGGCTCTTCTGTGAGACACCAATGTGCGTCCCAAATGAAACCGGGGGGCTCCCCCAGGACGTCTGCGGACGGCAGTCGGTTGCCAGCTGTTTACTTCCAGCCGGAGAAAGAAAAAGAGGACAGCTTCCCCAGGGACGATTCTGGACCCTTGGGACCATCCAGAATCACCAAAGCCTCAACTTTGCACGGCCTGGGGAACGCTCTTCCTCATGTCCAGCAATCCCCACGTCAAAACCTTTCTCAGCAGAGGCAGGCACCCTCTCCCTTGTACTAGATAGCTCGGCAGAGCCCTCCGAGAAACATGCTGCGTCATTCAGCTTGAACGTGGGACGCGGAGGGGAGAGTACGCTTTCTCCCCGTTTGGAGGCGCCTTGCGCTTGGCTTCAAAGCTGCCTGAACAGCACTAGCGGCCCGACGTCTCTGCACGGCAGGATTGTCGTTGTGGGCCGAGGCTGCGTGTTCTCTCAAAGCGAAAACCGTGCTGGCAATACCTTTCTAGAAACTCCTCCCACGGCACCACATGTTCAGCTCCGGCCGAACGAAAGGTGACCTCAGGCCTCAAGGTAAGTTCCAGTGTTTCACGTCGGGGGAGTTGGGTGTGCAGGGGTTTCCATGAGGCCATACTCCACCACGGAGTGCCTTAACTCTGCGACGCTCCCGGGGGCACACAGGATAGGAGCTCGTTCGCCAATTTCGCAGGATGACTTCTCTCCGTGCCGGAACGGCGGCTCCTGGCTTCTGAGGAACCTTAGCCTAAACAGGCCCCTGGAGAAAGCTCTTCACGTTCACAGCAAGGGCAACGTACTGCTCTCTGGCTTGTCAGGGTTGAGCGCCCCAGTCGTCAAAGAGCCTCGCGAAGGCAGTGCTGCGCAGACTCCCTTTGCCAGTCGCACGGCCTCCTTGACTGAAAGAGAACTGCAGTGCCAGAAGGCACCGTGCTGACGACTGGCTCCAGGAGGAGACTCGGGACAGCACTCTCACAGAAGCGAAAGCTGGGCTGTGGGCCCAGCCTGAGGACCAGCACGTTTTCCACGCTTAACACAGCTAAGGCATGAGCCAGACGACAGCCTTGGTCACTGAGGCCTATCTAAGGTACTGCCATACTCACCCACTAGATCCCACGCGGAGGTCCCTGTGCCCAAAAGGGCCTCCACGGAAGGGCCCTGTTCCTCCCGTGTGTTTCCTCGAGGGAATCAGAAACCACTGAGGATAACTACGTGAGCTCCGCTTTGAAACTGGGCGACCCTGGGCAAACCTTATTCCCCTCCGTGGTAGACGGGACAGTTGCGGGTCCTAAGCTGCCTGAAGCACACTCCTCGCGCCCACCTTCTCTTTGCTGCCGGAAGGCCTCACATAAGAGGCCTGAGTTTACTCGTGACGGAAGCCGTCTGAGTGTACTCGTGTGAGGCCTGCTGCTCTCAGTTCCTTGCTGGGAGCTTCAGCAAGAGCACTCTGGAGCTCGCCGACAAAAGAATTGTGAGCCCCCCCCGGCCTCAAGTAAAAGTCCAGATTTCCCCCGTCAGTAACACCTCGGAGTGCCATAGGAGCGAAGAAGCATGCGTTAACGGAGTGCTTCAACAGTGCTAGGGATTTATTTCACGAGACACTGTGCACTCACGTTCGTTGTAAGAACTGTCAAAGGGCACTGTATGCCGTCCAACCCCTCTGTTGCGTTTGAGCCACAGGAAGTAAATGCATTCGTTTGATTAAGCTCCGTGAACGTGCAACGACGATGGCGAAGCGCTGCCCTGTTCGCTCCAAAGCTCTCGTTTGTACGGCCTTCCAACGGCCTCAGGGTACGCACTTCTAAACAGCCTTACATTCCATGCTGGTGTGCCCCCAATTAGGAATTTGGGCTCTTCTGTGAGACACCAATGTGCGTCCCAAATGAAACCGGGGGGCTCCCCCAGGACGTCTGCGGACGGCAGTCGGTTGCCAGCTGTTTACTTCCAGCCGGAGAAAGAAAAAGAGGACAGCTTCCCCAGGGACGATTCTGGACCCTTGGGACCATCCAGAATCACCAAAGCCTCAACTTTGCACGGCCTGGGGAACGCTCTTCCTCATGTCCAGCAATCCCCACGTCAAAACCTTTCTCAGCAGAGGCAGGCACCCTCTCCCTTGTACTAGATAGCTCGGCAGAGCCCTCCGAGAAACATGCTGCGTCATTCAGCTTGAACGTGGGACGCGGAGGGGAGAGTACGCTTTCTCCCCGTTTGGAGGCGCCTTGCGCTTGGCTTCAAAGCTGCCTGAACAGCACTAGCGGCCCGACGTCTCTGCACGGCAGGATTGTCGTTGTGGGCCGAGGCTGCGTGTTCTCTCAAAGCGAAAACCGTGCTGGCAATACCTTTCTAGAAACTCCTCCCACGGCACCACATGTTCAGCTCCGGCCGAACGAAAGGTGACCTCAGGCCTCAAGGTAAGTTCCAGTGTTTCACGTTGGGGGAGTTGGGTGTGCAGGGGTTTCCATGAGGCCATACTCCACCACGGAGTGCCTTAACTCTGCGACGCTCCCGGGGGCACACAGGATAGGAGCTCGTTCGCCAATTTCGCAGGATGACTTCTCTCCGTGCCGGAACGGCGGCTCCTGGCTTCTGAGGAACCTTAGCCTAAACAGGCCCCTGGAGAAAGCTCTTCACGTTCACAGCAAGGGCAACGTACTGCTCTCTGGCTTGTCAGGGTTGAGCGCCCCAGTCGTCAAAGAGCCTCGCGAAGGCAGTGCTGCGCAGACTCCCTTTGCCAGTCGCACGGCCTCCTTGACTGAAAGAGAACTGCAGTGCCAGAAGGCACCGTGCTGACGACTGGCTCCAGGAGGAGACTCGGGACAGCACTCTCACAGAAGCGAAAGCTGGGCTGTGGGCCCAGCCTGAGGACCAGCACGTTTTCCACGCTTAACACAGCTAAGGCATGAGCCAGACGACAGCCTTGGTCACTGAGGCCTATCTAAGGTACTGCCATACTCACCCACTAGATCCCACGCGGAGGTCCCTGTGCCCAAAAGGGCCTCCACGGAAGGGCCCTGTTCCTCCCGTGTGTTTCCTCGAGGGAATCAGAAACCACTGAGGATAACTACGTGAGCTCCGCTTTGAAACTGGGCGACCCTGGGCAAACCTTATTCCCCTCCGTGGTAGACGGGACAGTTGCGGGTCCTAAGCTGCCTGAAGCACACTCCTCGCGCCCACCTTCTCTTTGCTGCCGGAAGGCCTCACATAAGAGGCCTGAGTTTACTCGTGACGGAAGCCGTCTGAGTGTACTCGTGTGAGGCCTGCTGCTCTCAGTTCCTTGCTGGGAGCTTCAGCAAGAGCACTCTGGAGCTCGCCGACAAAAGAATTGTGAGCCCCCCCCGGCCTCAAGTAAAAGTCCAGATTTCCCCCGTCAGTAACACCTCGGAGTGCCATAGGAGCGAAGAAGCATGCGTTAACGGAGTGCTTCAACAGTGCTAGGGATTTATTTCACGAGACACTGTGCACTCACGTTCGTTGTAAGAACTGTCAAAGGGCACTGTATGCCGTCCAACCCCTCTGTTGCGTTTGAGCCACAGGAAGTAAATGCATTCGTTTGATTAAGCTCCGTGAACGTGCAACGACGATGGCGAAGCGCTGCCCTGTTCGCTCCAAAGCTCTCGTTTGTACGGCCTTCCAACGGCCTCAGGGTACGCACTTCTAAACAGCCTTACATTCCATGCTGGTGTGCCCCCAATTAGGAATTTGGGCTCTTCTGTGAGACACCAATGTGCGTCCCAAATGAAACCGGGGGGCTCCCCCAGGACGTCTGCGGACGGCAGTCGGTTGCCAGCTGTTTACTTCCAGCCGGAGAAAGAAAAAGAGGACAGCTTCCCCAGGGACGATTCTGGACCCTTGGGACCATCCAGAATCACCAAAGCCTCAACTTTGCACGGCCTGGGGAACGCTCTTCCTCATGTCCAGCAATCCCCACGTCAAAACCTTTCTCAGCAGAGGCAGGCACCCTCTCCCTTGTACTAGATAGCTCGGCAGAGCCCTCCGAGAAACATGCTGCGTCATTCAGCTTGAACGTGGGACGCGGAGGGGAGAGTACGCTTTCTCCCCGTTTGGAGGCGCCTTGCGCTTGGCTTCAAAGCTGCCTGAACAGCACTAGCGGCCCGACGTCTCTGCACGGCAGGATTGTCGTTGTGGGCCGAGGCTGCGTGTTCTCTCAAAGCGAAAACCGTGCTGGCAATACCTTTCTAGAAACTCCTCCCACGGCACCACATGTTCAGCTCCGGCCGAACGAAAGGTGACTTCAGGCCTCAAGGTAAGTTCCAGTGTTTCACGTCGGGGGAGTTGGGTGTGCAGGGGTTTCCATGAGGCCATACTCCACCACGGAGTGCCTTAACTCTGCGACGCTCCCGGGGGCACACAGGATAGGAGCTCGTTCGCCAATTTCGCAGGATGACTTCTCTCCGTGCCGGAACGGCGGCTCCTGGCTTCTGAGGAACCTTAGCCTAAACAGGCCCCTGGAGAAAGCTCTTCACGTTCACAGCAAGGGCAACGTACTGCTCTCTGGCTTGTCTGGGTTGAGCGCCCCAGTCGTCAAAGAGCCTCGCGAAGGCAGTGCTGCGCAGACTCCCTTTGCCAGTCGCACGGCCTCCTTGACTGAAAGAGAACTGCAGTGCCAGAAGGCACCGTGCTGACGACTGGCTCCAGGAGGAGACTCGGGACAGCACTCTCACAGAAGCGAAAGCTGGGCTGTGGGCCCAGCCTGAGGACCAGCACGTTTTCCACACTTAACACAGCTAAGGCATGAGCCAGACGACAGCCTTGGTCACTGAGGCCTATCTAAGGTACTGCCATACTCACCCACTAGATCCCACGCGGAGGTCCCTGTGCCCAAAAGGGCCTCCACGGAAGGGCCCTGTTCCTCCCGTGTGTTTCCTCGAGGGAATCAGAAACCACTGAGGATAACTACGTGAGCTCCGCTTTGAAACTGGGCGACCCTGGGCAAACCTTATTCCCCTCCGTGGTAGACGGGACAGTTGCGGGTCCTAAGCTGCCTGAAGCACACTCCTCGCGCCCACCTTCTCTTTGCTGCCGGAAGGCCTCACATAAGAGGCCTGAGTTTACTCGTGACGGAAGCCGTCTGAGTGTACTCGTGTGAGGCCTGCTGCTCTCAGTTCCTTGCTGGGAGCTTCAGCAAGAGCACTCTGGAGCTCGCCGACAAAAGAATTGTGAGCCCCCCCCGGCCTCAAGTAAAAGTCCAGATTTCCCCCGTCAGTAACACCTCGGAGTGCCATAGGAGCGAAGAAGCATGCGTTAACGGAGTGCTTCAACAGTGCTAGGGATTTATTTCACGAGACACTGTGCACTCACGTTCGTTGTAAGAACTGTCAAAGGGCACTGTATGCCGTCCAACCCCTCTGTTGCGTTTGAGCCACAGGAAGTAAATGCATTCGTTTGATTAAGCTCCGTGAACGTGCAACGACGATGGCGAAGCGCTGCCCTGTTCGCTCCAAAGCTCTCGTTTGTACGGCCTTCCAACGGCCTCAGGGTACGCACTTCTAAACAGCCTTACATTCCATGCTGGTGTGCCCCCAATTAGGAATTTGGGCTCTTCTGTGAGACACCAATGTGCGTCCCAAATGAAACCGGGGGGCTCCCCCAGGACGTCTGCGGACGGCAGTCGGTTGCCAGCTGTTTACTTCCAGCCGGAGAAAGAAAAAGAGGACAGCTTCCCCAGGGACGATTCTGGACCCTTGGGACCATCCAGAATCACCAAAGCCTCAACTTTGCACGGCCTGGGGAACGCTCTTCCTCATGTCCAGCAATCCCCACGTCAAAACCTTTCTCAGCAGAGGCAGGCACCCTCTCCCTTGTACTAGATAGCTCGGCAGAGCCCTCCGAGAAACATGCTGCGTCATTCAGCTTGAACGTGGGACGCGGAGGGGAGAGTACGCTTTCTCCCCGTTTGGAGGCGCCTTGCGCTTGGCTTCAAAGCTGCCTGAACAGCACTAGCGGCCCGACGTCTCTGCACGGCAGGATTGTCGTTGTGGGCCGAGGCTGCGTGTTCTCTCAAAGCGAAAACCGTGCTGGCAATACCTTTCTAGAAACTCCTCCCACGGCACCACATGTTCAGCTCCGGCCGAACGAAAGGTGACCTCAGGCCTCAAGGTAAGTTCCAGTGTTTCACGTCGGGGGAGTTGGGTGTGCAGGGGTTTCCATGAGGCCATACTCCACCACGGAGTGCCTTAACTCTGCGACGCTCCTGGGGGCACACAGGATAGGAGCTCGTTCGCCAATTTCGCAGGATGACTTCTCTCCGTGCCGGAACGGCGGCTCCTGGCTTCTGAGGAACCTTAGCCTAAACAGGCCCCTGGAGAAAGCTCTTCACGTTCACAGCAAGGGCAACGTACTGCTCTCTGGCTTGTCTGGGTTGAGCGCCCCAGTCGTCAAAGAGCCTCGCGAAGGCAGTGCTGCGCAGACTCCCTTTGCCAGTCGCACGGCCTCCTTGACTGAAAGAGAACTGCAGTGCCAGAAGGCACCGTGCTGACGACTGGCTCCAGGAGGAGACTCGGGACAGCACTCTCACAGAAGCGAAAGCTGGGCTGTGGGCCCAGCCTGAGGACCAGCACGTTTTCCACACTTAACACAGCTAAGGCATGAGCCAGACGACAGCCTTGGTCACTGAGGCCTATCTAAGGTACTGCCATACTCACCCACTAGATCCCACGCGGAGGTCCCTGTGCCCAAAAGGGCCTCCACGGAAGGGCCCTGTTCCTCCCGTGTGTTTCCTCGAGGGAATCAGAAACCACTGAGGATAACTACGTGAGCTCCGCTTTGAAACTGGGCGACCCTGGGCAAACCTTATTCCCCTCCGTGGTAGACGGGACAGTTGCGGGTCCTAAGCTGCCTGAAGCACACTCCTCGCGCCCACCTTCTCTTTGCTGCCGGAAGGCCTCACATAAGAGGCCTGAGTTTACTCGTGACGGAAGCCGTCTGAGTGTACTCGTGTGAGGCCTGCTGCTCTCAGTTCCTTGCTGGGAGCTTCAGCAAGAGCACTCTGGAGCTCGCCGACAAAAGAATTGTGAGCCCCCCCCGGCCTCAAGTAAAAGTCCAGATTTCCCCCGTCAGTAACACCTCGGAGTGCCATAGGAGCGAAGAAGCATGCGTTAACGGAGTGCTTCAACAGTGCTAGGGATTTATTTCACGAGACACTGTGCACTCACGTTCGTTGTAAGAACTGTCAAAGGGCACTGTATGCCGTCCAACCCCTCTGTTGCGTTTGAGCCACAGGAAGTAAATGCATTCGTTTGATTAAGCTCCGTGAACGTGCAACGACGATGGCGAAGCGCTGCCCTGTTCGCTCCAAAGCTCTCGTTTGTACGGCCTTCCAACGGCCTCAGGGTACGCACTTCTAAACAGCCTTACATTCCATGCTGGTGTGCCCCCAATTAGGAATTTGGGCTCTTCTGTGAGACACCAATGTGCGTCCCAAATGAAACCGGGGGGCTCCCCCAGGACGTCTGCGGACGGCAGTCGGTTGCCAGCTGTTTACTTCCAGCCGGAGAAAGAAAAAGAGGACAGCTTCCCCAGGGACGATTCTGGACCCTTGGGACCATCCAGAATCACCAAAGCCTCAACTTTGCACGGCCTGGGGAACGCTCTTCCTCATGTCCAGCAATCCCCACGTCAAAACCTTTCTCAGCAGAGGCAGGCACCCTCTCCCTTGTACTAGATAGCTCGGCAGAGCCCTCCGAGAAACATGCTGCGTCATTCAGCTTGAACGTGGGACGCGGAGGGGAGAGTACGCTTTCTCCCCGTTTGGAGGCGCCTTGCGCTTGGCTTCAAAGCTGCCTGAACAGCACTAGCGGCCCGACGTCTCTGCACGGCAGGATTGTCGTTGTGGGCCGAGGCTGCGTGTTCTCTCAAAGCGAAAACCGTGCTGGCAATACCTTTCTAGAAACTCCTCCCACGGCACCACATGTTCAGCTCCGGCCGAACGAAAGGTGACCTCAGGCCTCAAGGTAAGTTCCAGTGTTTCACGTCGGGGGAGTTGGGTGTGCAGGGGTTTCCATGAGGCCATACTCCACCACGGAGTGCCTTAACTCTGCGACGCTCCCGGGGGCACACAGGATAGGAGCTCGTTCGCCAATTTCGCAGGATGACTTCTCTCCGTGCCGGAACGGCGGCTCCTGGCTTCTGAGGAACCTTAGCCTAAACAGGCCCCTGGAGAAAGCTCTTCACGTTCACAGCAAGGGCAACGTACTGCTCTCTGGCTTGTCTGGGTTGAGCGCCCCAGTCGTCAAAGAGCCTCGCGAAGGCAGTGCTGCGCAGACTCCCTTTGCCAGTCGCACGGCCTCCTTGACTGAAAGAGAACTGCAGTGCCAGAAGGCACCGTGCTGACGACTGGCTCCAGGAGGAGACTCGGGACAGCACTCTCACAGAAGCGAAAGCTGGGCTGTGGGCCCAGCCTGAGGACCAGCACGTTTTCCACACTTAACACAGCTAAGGCATGAGCCAGACGACAGCCTTGGTCACTGAGGCCTATCTAAGGTACTGCCATACTCACCCACTAGATCCCACGCGGAGGTCCCTGTGCCCAAAAGGGCCTCCACGGAAGGGCCCTGTTCCTCCCGTGTGTTTCCTCGAGGGAATCAGAAACCACTGAGGATAACTACGTGAGCTCCGCTTTGAAACTGGGCGACCCTGGGCAAACCTTATTCCCCTCCGTGGTAGACGGGACAGTTGCGGGTCCTAAGCTGCCTGAAGCACACTCCTCGCGCCCACCTTCTCTTTGCTGCCGGAAGGCCTCACATAAGAGGCCTGAGTTTACTCGTGACGGAAGCCGTCTGAGTGTACTCGTGTGAGGCCTGCTGCTCTCAGTTCCTTGCTGGGAGCTTCAGCAAGAGCACTCTGGAGCTCGCCGACAAAAGAATTGTGAGCCCCCCCCGGCCTCAAGTAAAAGTCCAGATTTCCCCCGTCAGTAACACCTCGGAGTGCCATAGGAGCGAAGAAGCATGCGTTAACGGAGTGCTTCAACAGTGCTAGGGATTTATTTCACGAGACACTGTGCACTCACGTTCGTTGTAAGAACTGTCAAAGGGCACTGTATGCCGTCCAACCCCTCTGTTGCGTTTGAGCCACAGGAAGTAAATGCATTCGTTTGATTAAGCTCCGTGAACGTGCAACGACGATGGCGAAGCGCTGCCCTGTTCGCTCCAAAGCTCTCGTTTGTACGGCCTTCCAACGGCCTCAGGGTACGCACTTCTAAACAGCCTTACATTCCATGCTGGTGTGCCCCCAATTAGGAATTTGGGCTCTTCTGTGAGACACCAATGTGCGTCCCAAATGAAACCGGGGGGCTCCCCCAGGACGTCTGCGGACGGCAGTCGGTTGCCAGCTGTTTACTTCCAGCCGGAGAAAGAAAAAGAGGACAGCTTCCCCAGGGACGATTCTGGACCCTTGGGACCATCCAGAATCACCAAAGCCTCAACTTTGCACGGCCTGGGGAACGCTCTTCCTCATGTCCAGCAATCCCCACGTCAAAACCTTTCTCAGCAGAGGCAGGCACCCTCTCCCTTGTACTAGATAGCTCGGCAGAGCCCTCCGAGAAACATGCTGCGTCATTCAGCTTGAACGTGGGACGCGGAGGGGAGAGTACGCTTTCTCCCCGTTTGGAGGCGCCTTGCGCTTGGCTTCAAAGCTGCCTGAACAGCACTAGCGGCCCGACGTCTCTGCACGGCAGGATTGTCGTTGTGGGCCGAGGCTGCGTGTTCTCTCAAAGCGAAAACCGTGCTGGCAATACCTTTCTAGAAACTCCTCCCACGGCACCACATGTTCAGCTCCGGCCGAACGAAAGGTGACCTCAGGCCTCAAGGTAAGTTCCAGTGTTTCACGTCGGGGGAGTTGGGTGTGCAGGGGTTTCCATGAGGCCATACTCCACCACGGAGTGCCTTAACTCTGCGACGCTCCCGGGGGCACACAGGATAGGAGCTCGTTCGCCAATTTCGCAGGATGACTTCTCTCTGTGCCGGAACGGCGGCTCCTGGCTTCTGAGGAACCTTAGCCTAAACAGGCCCCTGGAGAAAGCTCTTCACGTTCACAGCAAGGGCAACGTACTGCTCTCTGGCTTGTCTGGGTTGAGCGCCCCAGTCGTCAAAGAGCCTCGCGAAGGCAGTGCTGCGCAGACTCCGTTTGCCAGTCGCACGGCCTCCTTGACTGAAAGAGAACTGCAGTGCCAGAAGGCACCGTGCTGACGACTGGCTCCAGGAGGAGACTCGGGACAGCACTCTCACAGAAGCGAAAGCTGGGCTGTGGGCCCAGCCTGAGGACCAGCACGTTTTCCACACTTAACACAGCTAAGGCATGAGCCAGACGACAGCCTTGGTCACTGAGGCCTATCTAAGGTACTGCCATACTCACCCACTAGATCCCACGCAGAGGTCCCTGTGCCCAAAAGGGCCTCCACGGAAGGGCCCTGTTCCTCCCGTGTGTTTCCTCGAGGGAATCAGAAACCACTGAGGATAACTACGTGAGCTCCGCTTTGAAACTGGGCGACCCTGGGCAAACCTTATTCCCCTCCGTGGTAGACGGGACAGTTGCGGGTCCTAAGCTGCCTGAAGCACACTCCTCGCGCCCACCTTCTCTTTGCTGCCGGAAGGCCTCACATAAGAGGCCTGAGTTTACTCGTGACGGAAGCCGTCTGAGTGTACTCGTGTGAGGCCTGCTGCTCTCAGTTCCTTGCTGGGAGCTTCAGCAAGAGCACTCTGGAGCTCGCCGACAAAAGAATTGTGAGCCCCCCCCGGCCTCAAGTAAAAGTCCAGATTTCCCCCGTCAGTAACACCTCGGAGTGCCATAGGAGCGAAGAAGCATGCGTTAACGGAGTGCTTCAACAGTGCTAGGGATTTATTTCACGAGACACTGTGCACTCACGTTCGTTGTAAGAACTGTCAAAGGGCACTGTATGCCGTCCAACCCCTCTGTTGCGTTTGAGCCACAGGAAGTAAATGCATTCGTTTGATTAAGCTCCGTGAACGTGCAACGACGATGGCGAAGCGCTGCCCTGTTCGCTCCAAAGCTCTCGTTTGTACGGCCTTCCAACGGCCTCAGGGTACGCACTTCTAAACAGCCTTACATTCCATGCTGGTGTGCCCCCAATTAGGAATTTGGGCTCTTCTGTGAGACACCAATGTGCGTCCCAAATGAAACCGGGGGGCTCCCCCAGGACGTCTGCGGACGGCAGTCGGTTGCCAGCTGTTTACTTCCAGCCGGAGAAAGAAAAAGAGGACAGCTTCCCCAGGGACGATTCTGGACCCTTGGGACCATCCAGAATCACCAAAGCCTCAACTTTGCATGGCCTGGGGAACGCTCTTCCTCATGTCCAGCAATCCCCACGTCAAAACCTTTCTCAGCAGAGGCAGGCACCCTCTCCCTTGTACTAGATAGCTCGGCAGAGCCCTCCGAGAAACATGCTGCGTCATTCAGCTTGAACGTGGGACGCGGAGGGGAGAGTACGCTTTCTCCCCGTTTGGAGGCGCCTTGCGCTTGGCTTCAAAGCTGCCTGAACAGCACTAGCGGCCCGACGTCTCTGCACGGCACGATTGTCCTTGTGGGCCGAGGCTGCGTGTTCTCTCAAAGCGAAAACCGTGCTGGCAATACCTTTCTAGAAACTCCTCCCACGGCACCACGTGTTCAGCTCCGGCCGAACGAAAGGTGACCTCAGGCCTCAAGGTAAGTTCCAGTGTTTCACGTCGGGGGAGTTGGGTGTGCAGGGGTTTCCATGAGGCCATACTCCACCACGGAGTGCCTTAACTCTGCGACGCTCCCGGGGGCACACAGGATAGGAGCTCGTTCGCCAATTTCGCAGGATGACTTCTCTCCGTGCCGGAACGGCGGCTCCTGGCTTCTGAGGAACCTTAGCCTAAACAGGCCCCTGGAGAAAGCTCTTCACGTTCATAGCAAGGGCAACGTACTGCTCTCTGGCTTGCCTGGGTTGAGCGCCCCAGTCGTCAAAGAGCCTCGCGAAGGCAGTGCTGCGCAGACTCCCTTTGCCAGTCGCACGGCCTCCTTGACTGAAAGAGAACTGCAGTGCCAGAAGGCTCCGTGCTGACGACTGGCTCCAGGAGGAGACTCGGGACAGCACTCTCACAGAAGCGAAAGCTGGGCTGTGGGCCCAGCCTGAGGACCAGCACGTTTTCCACACTTAACACAGCTAAGGCATGAGCCAGACGACAGCCTTGGTCACTGAGGCCTATCTAAGGTACTGCCATACTCACCCACTAGATCCCACGCAGAGGTCCCTGTGCCCAAAAGGGCCTCCACGGAAGGGCCCTGTTCCTCCCGTGTGTTTCCTCGAGGGAATCAGAAACCACTGAGGATAACTACGTGAGCTCCGCTTTGAAACTGGGCGACCCTGGGCAAACCTTATTCCCCTCCGTGGTAGACGGGACAGTTGCGGGTCCTAAGCTGCCTGAAGCACACTCCTCGCGCCCACCTTCTCTTTGCTGCCGGAAGGCCTCACATAAGAGGCCTGAGTTTACTCGTGACGGAAGCCGTCTGAGTGTACTCGTGTGAGGCCTGCTGCTCTCAGTTCCTTGCTGGGAGCTTCAGCAAGAGCACTCTGGAGCTCGCCGACAAAAGAATTGTGAGCCCCCCCCGGCCTCAAGTAAAAGTCCAGATTTCCCCCGTCAGTAACACCTCGGAGTGCCATAGGAGCGAAGAAGCATGCGTTAACGGAGTGCTTCAACAGTGCTAGGGATTTATTTCACGAGACACTGTGCACTCACGTTCGTTGTAAGAACTGTCAAAGGGCACTGTATGCCGTCCAACCCCTCTGTTGCGTTTGAGCCACAGGAAGTAAATGCATTCGTTTGATTAAGCTCCGTGAACGTGCAACGACGATGGCGAAGCGCTGCCCTGTTCGCTCCAAAGCTCTCGTTTGTACGGCCTTCCAACGGCCTCAGGGTACGCACTTCTAAACAGCCTTACATTCCATGCTGGTGTGCCCCCAATTAGGAATTTGGGCTCTTCTGTGAGACACCAATGTGCGTCCCAAATGAAACCGGGGGGCTCCCCCAGGACGTCTGCGGACGGCAGTCGGTTGCCAGCTGTTTACTTCCAGCCGGAGAAAGAAAAAGAGGACAGCTTCCCCAGGGACGATTCTGGACCCTTGGGACCATCCAGAATCACCAAAGCCTCAACTTTGCACGGCCTGGGGAACGCTCTTCCTCATGTCCAGCAATCCCCACGTCAAAACCTTTCTCAGCAGAGGCAGGCACCCTCTCCCTTGTACTAGATAGCTCGGCAGAGCCCTCCGAGAAACATGCTGCGTCATTCAGCTTGAACGTGGGACGCGGAGGGGAGAGTACGCTTTCTCCCCGTTTGGAGGCGCCTTGCGCTTGGCTTCAAAGCTGCCTGAACAGCACTAGCGGCCCGACGTCTCTGCACGGCAGGATTGTCGTTGTGGGCCGAGGCTGCGTGTTCTCTCAAAGCGAAAACCGTGCTGGCAATACCTTTCTAGAAACTCCTCCCACGGCACCACATGTTCAGCTCCGGCCGAACGAAAGGTGACCTCAGGCCTCAAGGTAAGTTCCAGTGTTTCACGTCGGGGGAGTTGGGTGTGCAGGGGTTTCCATGAGGCCATACTCCACCACGGAGTGCCTTAACTCTGCGACGCTCCCGGGGGCACACAGGATAGGAGCTCGTTCGCCAATTTCGCAGGATGACTTCTCTCCGTGCCGGAACGGCGGCTCCTGGCTTCTGAGGAACCTTAGCCTAAACAGGCCCCTGGAGAAAGCTCTTCACGTTCACAGCAAGGGCAACGTACTGCTCTCTGGCTTGTCTGGGTTGAGCGCCCCAGTCGTCAAAGAGCCTCGCGAAGGCAGTGCTGCGCAGACTCCCTTTGCCAGTCGCACGGCCTCCTTGACTGAAAGAGAACTGCAGTGCCAGAAGGCACCGTGCTGACGACTGGCTCCAGGAGGAGACTCGGGACAGCACTCTCACAGAAGCGAAAGCTGGGCTGTGGGCCCAGCCTGAGGACCAGCACGTTTTCCACACTTAACACAGCTAAGGCATGAGCCAGACGACAGCCTTGGTCACTGAGGCCTATCTAAGGTACTGCCATACTCACCCACTAGATCCCACGCGGAGGTCCCTGTGCCCAAAAGGGCCTCCACGGAAGGGCCCTGTTCCTCCCGTGTGTTTCCTCGAGGGAATCAGAAACCACTGAGGATAACTACGTGAGCTCCGCTTTGAAACTGGGCGACCCTGGGCAAACCTTATTCCCCTCCGTGGTAGACGGGACAGTTGCGGGTCCTAAGCTGCCTGAAGCACACTCCTCGCGCCCACCTTCTCTTTGCTGCCGGAAGGCCTCACATAAGAGGCCTGAGTTTACTCGTGACGGAAGCCGTCTGAGTGTACTCGTGTGAGGCCTGCTGCTCTCAGTTCCTTGCTGGGAGCTTCAGCAAGAGCACTCTGGAGCTCGCCGACAAAAGAATTGTGAGCCCCCCCCGGCCTCAAGTAAAAGTCCAGATTTCCCCCGTCAGTAACACCTCGGAGTGCCATAGGAGCGAAGAAGCATGCGTTAACGGAGTGCTTCAACAGTGCTAGGGATTTATTTCACGAGACACTGTGCACTCACGTTCGTTGTAAGAACTGTCAAAGGGCACTGTATGCCGTCCAACCCCTCTGTTGCGTTTGAGCCACAGGAAGTAAATGCATTCGTTTGATTAAGCTCCGTGAACGTGCAACGACGATGGCGAAGCGCTGCCCTGTTCGCTCCAAAGCTCTCGTTTGTACGGCCTTCCAACGGCCTCAGGGTACGCACTTCTAAACAGCCTTACATTCCATGCTGGTGTGCCCCCAATTAGGAATTTGGGCTCTTCTGTGAGACACCAATGTGCGTCCCAAATGAAACCGGGGGGCTCCCCCAGGACGTCTGCGGACGGCAGTCGGTTGCCAGCTGTTTACTTCCAGCCGGAGAAAGAAAAAGAGGACAGCTTCCCCAGGGACGATTCTGGACCCTTGGGACCATCCAGAATCACCAAAGCCTCAACTTTGCACGGCCTGGGGAACGCTCTTCCTCATGTCCAGCAATCCCCACGTCAAAACCTTTCTCAGCAGAGGCAGGCACCCTCTCCCTTGTACTAGATAGCTCGGCAGAGCCCTCCGAGAAACATGCTGCGTCATTCAGCTTGAACGTGGGACGCGGAGGGGAGAGTACGCTTTCTCCCCGTTTGGAGGCGCCTTGCGCTTGGCTTCAAAGCTGCCTGAACAGCACTAGCGGCCCGACGTCTCTGCACGGCACGATTGTCCTTGTGGGCCGAGGCTGCGTGTTCTCTCAAAGCGAAAACCGTGCTGGCAATACCTTTCTAGAAACTCCTCCCACGGCACCACGTGTTCAGCTCCGGCCGAACGAAAGGTGACCTCAGGCCTCAAGGTAAGTTCCAGTGTTTCACGTCGGGGGAGTTGGGTGTGCAGGGGTTTCCATGAGGCCATACTCCACCACGGAGTGCCTTAACTCTGCGACGCTCCCGGGGGCACACAGGATAGGAGCTCGTTCGCCAATTTCGCAGGATGACTTCTCTCCGTGCCGGAACGGCGGCTCCTGGCTTCTGAGGAACCTTAGCCTAAACAGGCCCCTGGAGAAAGCTCTTCACGTTCATAGCAAGGGCAACGTACTGCTCTCTGGCTTGCCTGGGTTGAGCGCCCCAGTCGTCAAAGAGCCTCGCGAAGGCAGTGCTGCGCAGACTCCCTTTGCCAGTCGCACGGCCTCCTTGACTGAAAGAGAACTGCAGTGCCAGAAGGCTCCGTGCTGACGACTGGCTCCAGGAGGAGACTCGGGACAGCACTCTCACAGAAGCGAAAGCTGGGCTGTGGGCCCAGCCTGAGGACCAGCACGTTTTCCACACTTAACACAGCTAAGGCATGAGCCAGACGACAGCCTTGGTCACTGAGGCCTATCTAAGGTACTGCCATACTCACCCACTAGATCCCACGCAGAGGTCCCTGTGCCCAAAAGGGCCTCCACGGAAGGGCCCTGTTCCTCCCGTGTGTTTCCTCGAGGGAATCAGAAACCACTGAGGATAACTACGTGAGCTCCGCTTTGAAACTGGGCGACCCTGGGCAAACCTTATTCCCCTCCGTGGTAGACGGGACAGTTGCGGGTCCTAAGCTGCCTGAAGCACACTCCTCGCGCCCACCTTCTCTTTGCTGCCGGAAGGCCTCACATAAGAGGCCTGAGTTTACTCGTGACGGAAGCCGTCTGAGTGTACTCGTGTGAGGCCTGCTGCTCTCAGTTCCTTGCTGGGAGCTTCAGCAAGAGCACTCTGGAGCTCGCCGACAAAAGAATTGTGAGCCCCCCCCGGCCTCAAGTAAAAGTCCAGATTTCCCCCGTCAGTAACACCTCGGAGTGCCATAGGAGCGAAGAAGCATGCGTTAACGGAGTGCTTCAACAGTGCTAGGGATTTATTTCACGAGACACTGTGCACTCACGTTCGTTGTAAGAACTGTCAAAGGGCACTGTATGCCGTCCAACCCCTCTGTTGCGTTTGAGCCACAGGAAGTAAATGCATTCGTTTGATTAAGCTCCGTGAACGTGCAACGACGATGGCGAAGCGCTGCCCTGTTCGCTCCAAAGCTCTCGTTTGTACGGCCTTCCAACGGCCTCAGGGTACGCACTTCTAAACAGCCTTACATTCCATGCTGGTGTGCCCCCAATTAGGAATTTGGGCTCTTCTGTGAGACACCAATGTGCGTCCCAAATGAAACCGGGGGGCTCCCCCAGGACGTCTGCGGACGGCAGTCGGTTGCCAGCTGTTTACTTCCAGCCGGAGAAAGAAAAAGAGGACAGCTTCCCCAGGGACGATTCTGGACCCTTGGGACCATCCAGAATCACCAAAGCCTCAACTTTGCACGGCCTGGGGAACGCTCTTCCTCATGTCCAGCAATCCCCACGTCAAAACCTTTCTCAGCAGAGGCAGGCACCCTCTCCCTTGTACTAGATAGCTCGGCAGAGCCCTCCGAGAAACATGCTGCGTCATTCAGCTTGAACGTGGGACGCGGAGGGGAGAGTACGCTTTCTCCCCGTTTGGAGGCGCCTTGCGCTTGGCTTCAAAGCTGCCTGAACAGCACTAGCGGCCCGACGTCTCTGCACGGCAGGATTGTCGTTGTGGGCCGAGGCTGCGTGTTCTCTCAAAGCGAAAACCGTGCTGGCAATACCTTTCTAGAAACTCCTCCCACGGCACCACATGTTCAGCTCCGGCCGAACGAAAGGTGACCTCAGGCCTCAAGGTAAGTTCCAGTGTTTCACGTCGGGGGAGTTGGGTGTGCAGGGGTTTCCATGAGGCCATACTCCACCACGGAGTGCCTTAACTCTGCGACGCTCCCGGGGGCACACAGGATAGGAGCTCGTTCGCCAATTTCGCAGGATGACTTCTCTCCGTGCCGGAACGGCGGCTCCTGGCTTCTGAGGAACCTTAGCCTAAACAGGCCCCTGGAGAAAGCTCTTCACGTTCACAGCAAGGGCAACGTACTGCTCTCTGGCTTGTCTGGGTTGAGCGCCCCAGTCGTCAAAGAGCCTCGCGAAGGCAGTGCTGCGCAGACTCCCTTTGCCAGTCGCACGGCCTCCTTGACTGAAAGAGAACTGCAGTGCCAGAAGGCACCGTGCTGACGACTGGCTCCAGGAGGAGACTCGGGACAGCACTCTCACAGAAGCGAAAGCTGGGCTGTGGGCCCAGCCTGAGGACCAGCACGTTTTCCACACTTAACACAGCTAAGGCATGAGCCAGACGACAGCCTTGGTCACTGAGGCCTATCTAAGGTACTGCCATACTCACCCACTAGATCCCACGCGGAGGTCCCTGTGCCCAAAAGGGCCTCCACGGAAGGGCCCTGTTCCTCCCGTGTGTTTCCTCGAGGGAATCAGAAACCACTGAGGATAACTACGTGAGCTCCGCTTTGAAACTGGGCGACCCTGGGCAAACCTTATTCCCCTCCGTGGTAGACGGGACAGTTGCGGGTCCTAAGCTGCCTGAAGCACACTCCTCGCGCCCACCTTCTCTTTGCTGCCGGAAGGCCTCACATAAGAGGCCTGAGTTTACTCGTGACGGAAGCCGTCTGAGTGTACTCGTGTGAGGCCTGCTGCTCTCAGTTCCTTGCTGGGAGCTTCAGCAAGAGCACTCTGGAGCTCGCCGACAAAAGAATTGTGAGCCCCCCCCGGCCTCAAGTAAAAGTCCAGATTTCCCCCGTCAGTAACACCTCGGAGTGCCATAGGAGCGAAGAAGCATGCGTTAACGGAGTGCTTCAACAGTGCTAGGGATTTATTTCACGAGACACTGTGCACTCACGTTCGTTGTAAGAACTGTCAAAGGGCACTGTATGCCGTCCAACCCCTCTGTTGCGTTTGAGCCACAGGAAGTAAATGCATTCGTTTGATTAAGCTCCGTGAACGTGCAACGACGATGGCGAAGCGCTGCCCTGTTCGCTCCAAAGCTCTCGTTTGTACGGCCTTCCAACGGCCTCAGGGTACGCACTTCTAAACAGCCTTACATTCCATGCTGGTGTGCCCCCAATTAGGAATTTGGGCTCTTCTGTGAGACACCAATGTGCGTCCCAAATGAAACCGGGGGGCTCCCCCAGGACGTCTGCGGACGGCAGTCGGTTGCCAGCTGTTTACTTCCAGCCGGAGAAAGAAAAAGAGGACAGCTTCCCCAGGGACGATTCTGGACCCTTGGGACCATCCAGAATCACCAAAGCCTCAACTTTGCACGGCCTGGGGAACGCTCTTCCTCATGTCCAGCAATCCCCACGTCAAAACCTTTCTCAGCAGAGGCAGGCACCCTCTCCCTTGTACTAGATAGCTCGGCAGAGCCCTCCGAGAAACATGCTGCGTCATTCAGCTTGAACGTGGGACGCGGAGGGGAGAGTACGCTTTCTCCCCGTTTGGAGGCGCCTTGCGCTTGGCTTCAAAGCTGCCTGAACAGCACTAGCGGCCCGACGTCTCTGCACGGCACGATTGTCCTTGTGGGCCGAGGCTGCGTGTTCTCTCAAAGCGAAAACCGTGCTGGCAATACCTTTCTAGAAACTCCTCCCACGGCACCACGTGTTCAGCTCCGGCCGAACGAAAGGTGACCTCAGGCCTCAAGGTAAGTTCCAGTGTTTCACGTCGGGGGAGTTGGGTGTGCAGGGGTTTCCATGAGGCCATACTCCACCACGGAGTGCCTTAACTCTGCGACGCTCCCGGGGGCACACAGGATAGGAGCTCGTTCGCCAATTTCGCAGGATGACTTCTCTCCGTGCCGGAACGGCGGCTCCTGGCTTCTGAGGAACCTTAGCCTAAACAGGCCCCTGGAGAAAGCTCTTCACGTTCATAGCAAGGGCAACGTACTGCTCTCTGGCTTGCCTGGGTTGAGCGCCCCAGTCGTCAAAGAGCCTCGCGAAGGCAGTGCTGCGCAGACTCCCTTTGCCAGTCGCACGGCCTCCTTGACTGAAAGAGAACTGCAGTGCCAGAAGGCTCCGTGCTGACGACTGGCTCCAGGAGGAGACTCGGGACAGCACTCTCACAGAAGCGAAAGCTGGGCTGTGGGCCCAGCCTGAGGACCAGCACGTTTTCCACACTTAACACAGCTAAGGCATGAGCCAGACGACAGCCTTGGTCACTGAGGCCTATCTAAGGTACTGCCATACTCACCCACTAGATCCCACGCAGAGGTCCCTGTGCCCAAAAGGGCCTCCACGGAAGGGCCCTGTTCCTCCCGTGTGTTTCCTCGAGGGAATCAGAAACCACTGAGGATAACTACGTGAGCTCCGCTTTGAAACTGGGCGACCCTGGGCAAACCTTATTCCCCTCCGTGGTAGACGGGACAGTTGCGGGTCCTAAGCTGCCTGAAGCACACTCCTCGCGCCCACCTTCTCTTTGCTGCCGGAAGGCCTCACATAAGAGGCCTGAGTTTACTCGTGACGGAAGCCGTCTGAGTGTACTCGTGTGAGGCCTGCTGCTCTCAGTTCCTTGCTGGGAGCTTCAGCAAGAGCACTCTGGAGCTCGCCGACAAAAGAATTGTGAGCCCCCCCCGGCCTCAAGTAAAAGTCCAGATTTCCCCCGTCAGTAACACCTCGGAGTGCCATAGGAGCGAAGAAGCATGCGTTAACGGAGTGCTTCAACAGTGCTAGGGATTTATTTCACGAGACACTGTGCACTCACGTTCGTTGTAAGAACTGTCAAAGGGCACTGTATGCCGTCCAACCCCTCTGTTGCGTTTGAGCCACAGGAAGTAAATGCATTCGTTTGATTAAGCTCCGTGAACGTGCAACGATGATGGCGAAGCGCTGCCCTGTTCGCTCGAAAGCTCTCGTTTGTACGGCCTTCCAACGGCCTCAGGGTACGCACTTCTAAACAGCCTTACATTCCATGCTGGTGTGCCCCCAATTAGGAATTTGGGCTCTTCTGTGAGACACCAATGTGCGTCCCAAATGAAACCGGGGGGCTCCCCCAGGACGTCTGCGGACGGCAGTCGGTTGCCAGCTGTTTACTTCCAGCCGGAGAAAGAAAAAGAGGACAGCTTCCCCAGGGACGATTCTGGACCCTTGGGACCATCCAGAATCACCAAAGCCTCAACTTTGCACGGCCTGGGGAACGCTCTTCCTCATGTCCAGCAATCCCCACGTCAAAACCTTTCTCAGCAGAGGCAGGCACCCTCTCCCTTGTACTAGATAGCTCGGCAGAGCCCTCCGAGAAACATGCTGCGTCATTCAGCTTGAACGTGGGACGCGGAGGGGAGAGTACGCTTTCTCCCCGTTTGGAGGCGCCTTGCGCTTGGCTTCAAAGCTGCCTGAACAGCACTAGCGGCCCGACGTCTCTGCACGGCACGATTGTCCTTGTGGGCCGAGGCTGCGTGTTCTCTCAAAGCGAAAACCGTGCTGGCAATACCTTTCTAGAAACTCCTCCCACGGCACCACATGTTCAGCTCCGGCCGAACGAAAGGTGACCTCAGGCCTCAAGGTAAGTTCCAGTGTTTCACGTCGGGGGAGTTGGGTGTGCAGGGGTTTCCATGAGGCCATACTCCACCACGGAGTGCCTTAACTCTGCGACGCTCCTGGGGGCACACAGGATAGGAGCTCGTTCGCCAATTTCGCAGGATGACTTCTCTCCGTGCCGGAACGGCGGCTCCTGGCTTCTGAGGAACCTTAGCCTAAACAGGCCCCTGGAGAAAGCTCTTCACGTTCATAGCAAGGGCAACGTACTGCTCTCTGGCTTGCCTGGGTTGAGCGCCCCAGTCGTCAAAGAGCCTCGCGAAGGCAGTGCTGCGCAGACTCCCTTTGCCAGTCGCACGGCCTCCTTGACTGAAAGAGAACTGCAGTGCCAGAAGGCTCCGTGCTGACGACTGGCTCCAGGAGGAGACTCGGGACAGCACTCTCACAGAAGCGAAAGCTGGGCTGTGGGCCCAGCCTGAGGACCAGCACGTTTTCCACACTTAACACAGCTAAGGCATGAGCCAGACGACAGCCTTGGTCACTGAGGCCTATCTAAGGTACTGCCATACTCACCCACTAGATCCCACGCAGAGGTCCCTGTGCCCAAAAGGGCCTCCACGGAAGGGCCCTGTTCCTCCCGTGTGTTTCCTCGAGGGAATCAGAAACCACTGAGGATAACTACGTGAGCTCCGCTTTGAAACTGGGCGACCCTGGGCAAACCTTATTCCCCTCCGTGGTAGACGGGACAGTTGCGGGTCCTAAGCTGCCTGAAGCACACTCCTCGCGCCCACCTTCTCTTTGCTGCCGGAAGGCCTCACATAAGAGGCCTGAGTTTACTCGTGACGGAAGCCGTCTGAGTGTACTCGTGTGAGGCCTGCTGCTCTCAGTTCCTTGCTGGGAGCTTCAGCAAGAGCACTCTGGAGCTCGCCGACAAAAGAATTGTGAGCCCCCCCGGCCTCAAGTAAAAGTCCAGATTTCCCCCGTCAGTAACACCTCGGAGTGCCATAGGAGCGAAGAAGCATGCGTTAACGGAGTGCTTCAACAGTGCTAGGGATTTATTTCACGAGACACTGTGCACTCACGTTCGTTGTAAGAACTGTCAAAGGGCACTGTATGCCGTCCAACCCCTCTGTTGCGTTTGAGCCACAGGAAGTAAATGCATTCGTTTGATTAAGCTCCGTGAACGTGCAACGACGATGGCGAAGCGCTGCCCTGTTCGCTCCAAAGCTCTCGTTTGTACGGCCTTCCAACGGCCTCAGGGTACGCACTTCTAAACAGCCTTACATTCCATGCTGGTGTGCCCCCAATTAGGAATTTGGGCTCTTCTGTGAGACACCAATGTGCGTCCCAAATGAAACCGGGGGGCTCCCCCAGGACGTCTGCGGACGGCAGTCGGTTGCCAGCTGTTTACTTCCAGCCGGAGAAAGAAAAAGAGGACAGCTTCCCCAGGGACGATTCTGGACCCTTGGGACCATCCAGAATCACCAAAGCCTCAACTTTGCACGGCCTGGGGAACGCTCTTCCTCATGTCCAGCAATCCCCACGTCAAAACCTTTCTCAGCAGAGGCAGGCACCCTCTCCCTTGTACTAGATAGCTCGGCAGAGCCCTCCGAGAAACATGCTGCGTCATTCAGCTTGAACGTGGGACGCGGAGGGGAGAGTACGCTTTCTCCCCGTTTGGAGGCGCCTTGCGCTTGGCTTCAAAGCTGCCTGAACAGCACTAGCGGCCCGACGTCTCTGCACGGCACGATTGTCCTTGTGGGCCGAGGCTGCGTGTTCTCTCAAAGCGAAAACCGTGCTGGCAATACCTTTCTAGAAACTCCTCCCACGGCACCACGTGTTCAGCTCCGGCCGAACGAAAGGTGACCTCAGGCCTCAAGGTAAGTTCCAGTGTTTCACGTCGGGGGAGTTGGGTGTGCAGGGGTTTCCATGAGGCCATACTCCACCACGGAGTGCCTTAACTCTGCGACGCTCCTGGGGGCACACAGGATAGGAGCTCGTTCGCCAATTTCGCAGGATGACTTCTCTTCGTGCCGGAACGGCGGCTCCTGGCTTCTGAGGAACCTTAGCCTAAACAGGCCCCTGGAGAAAGCTCTTCACGTTCACAGCAAGGGCAACGTACTGCTCTCTGGCTTGCCTGGGTTGAGCGCCCCAGTCGTCAAAGAGCCTCGCGAAGGCAGTGCTGCGCAGACTCCCTTTGCCAGTCGCACGGCCTCCTTGACTGAAAGAGAACTGCAGTGCCAGAAGGCTCCGTGCTGACGACTGGCTCCAGGAGGAGACTCGGGACAGCACTCTCACAGAAGCGAAAGCTGGGCTGTGGGCCCAGCCTGAGGACCAGCACGTTTTCCACACTTAACACAGCTAAGGCATGAGCCAGACGACAGCCTTGGTCACTGAGGCCTATCTAAGGTACTGCCATACTCACCCACTAGATCCCACGCAGAGGTCCCTGTGCCCAAAAGGGCCTCCACGGAAGGGCCCTGTTCCTCCCGTGTGTTTCCTCGAGGGAATCAGAAACCACTGAGGATAACTACGTGAGCTCCGCTTTGAAACTGGGCGACCCTGGGCAAACCTTATTCCCCTCCGTGGTAGACGGGACAGTTGCGGGTCCTAAGCTGCCTGAAGCACACTCCTCGCGCCCACCTTCTCTTTGCTGCCGGAAGGCCTCACATAAGAGGCCTGAGTTTACTCGTGACGGAAGCCGTCTGAGTGTACTCGTGTGAGGCCTGCTGCTCTCAGTTCCTTGCTGGGAGCTTCAGCAAGAGCACTCTGGAGCTCGCCGACAAAAGAATTGTGAGCCCCCCCGGCCTCAAGTAAAAGTCCAGATTTCCCCCGTCAGTAACACCTCGGAGTGCCATAGGAGCGAAGAAGCATGCGTTAACGGAGTGCTTCAACAGTGCTAGGGATTTATTTCACGAGACACTGTGCACTCACGTTCGTTGTAAGAACTGTCAAAGGGCACTGTATGCCGTCCAACCCCTCTGTTGCGTTTGAGCCACAGGAAGTAAATGCATTCGTTTGATTAAGCTCCGTGAACGTGCAACGACGATGGCGAAGCGCTGCCCTGTTCGCTCCAAAGCTCTCGTTTGTACGGCCTTCCAACGGCCTCAGGGTACGCACTTCTAAACAGCCTTACATTCCATGCTGGTGTGCCCCCAATTAGGAATTTGGGCTCTTCTGTGAGACACCAATGTGCGTCCCAAATGAAACCGGGGGGCTCCCCCAGGACGTCTGCGGACGGCAGTCGGTTGCCAGCTGTTTACTTCCAGCCGGAGAAAGAAAAAGAGGACAGCTTCCCCAGGGACGATTCTGGACCCTTGGGACCATCCAGAATCACCAAAGCCTCAACTTTGCACGGCCTGGGGAACGCTCTTCCTCATGTCCAGCAATCCCCACGTCAAAACCTTTCTCAGCAGAGGCAGGCACCCTCTCCCTTGTACTAGATAGCTCGGCAGAGCCCTCCGAGAAACATGCTGCGTCATTCAGCTTGAACGTGGGACGCGGAGGGGAGAGTACGCTTTCTCCCCGTTTGGAGGCGCCTTGCGCTTGGCTTCAAAGCTGCCTGAACAGCACTAGCGGCCCGACGTCTCTGCACGGCAGGATTGTCGTTGTGGGCCGAGGCTGCGTGTTCTCTCAAAGCGAAAACCGTGCTGGCAATACCTTTCTAGAAACTCCTCCCACGGCACCACATGTTCAGCTCCGGCCGAACGAAAGGTGACCTCAGGCCTCAAGGTAAGTTCCAGTGTTTCACGTCGGGGGAGTTGGGTGTGCAGGGGTTTCCATGAGGCCATACTCCACCACGGAGTGCCTTAACTCTGCGACGCTCCCGGGGGCACACAGGATAGGAGCTCGTTCGCCAATTTCGCAGGATGACTTCTCTCCGTGCCGGAACGGCGGCTCCTGGCTTCTGAGGAACCTTAGCCTAAACAGGCCCCTGGAGAAAGCTCTTCACGTTCACAGCAAGGGCAACGTACTGCTCTCTGGCTTGTCTGGGTTGAGCGCCCCAGTCGTCAAAGAGCCTCGCGAAGGCAGTGCTGCGCAGACTCCCTTTGCCAGTCGCACGGCCTCCTTGACTGAAAGAGAACTGCAGTGCCAGAAGGCACCGTGCTGACGACTGGCTCCAGGAGGAGACTCGGGACAGCACTCTCACAGAAGCGAAAGCTGGGCTGTGGGCCCAGCCTGAGGACCAGCACGTTTTCCACACTTAACACAGCTAAGGCATGAGCCAGACGACAGCCTTGGTCACTGAGGCCTATCTAAGGTACTGCCATACTCACCCACTAGATCCCACGCAGAGGTCCCTGTGCCCAAAAGGGCCTCCACGGAAGGGCCCTGTTCCTCCCGTGTGTTTCCTCGAGGGAATCAGAAACCACTGAGGATAACTACGTGAGCTCCGCTTTGAAACTGGGCGACCCTGGGCAAACCTTATTCCCCTCCGTGGTAGACGGGACAGTTGCGGGTCCTAAGCTGCCTGAAGCACACTCCTCGCGCCCACCTTCTCTTTGCTGCCGGAAGGCCTCACATAAGAGGCCTGAGTTTACTCGTGACGGAAGCCGTCTGAGTGTACTCGTGTGAGGCCTGCTGCTCTCAGTTCCTTGCTGGGAGCTTCAGCAAGAGCACTCTGGAGCTCGCCGACAAAAGAATTGTGAGCCCCCCCCAGTCTCAAGTAAAAGTCCAGATTTCCCCCGTCAGTAACACCTCGGAGTGCCATAGGAGAGAAGAAGCATGCGTTAACGGAGTGCTTCAACAGTGCTAGGGATTTATTTCACGAGACACTGTGCACTCACGTTCGTTGTAAGAACTGTCAAAGGGCACTGTATGCCGTCCAACCCCTCTGTTGCGTTTGAGCCACAGGAAGTAAATGCATTCGTTTGATTAAGCTCCGTGAACGTGCAACGACGATGGCGAAGCGCTGCCCTGTTCGCTCCAAAGCTCTCGTTTGTACGGCCTTCCAACGGCCTCAGGGTACGCACTTCTAAACAGCCTTACATTCCATGCTGGTGTGCCCCCAATTAGGAATTTGGGCTCTTCTGTGAGACACCAATGTGCGTCCCAAATGAAACCGGGGGGCTCCCCCAGGACGTCTGCGGACGGCAGTCGGTTGCCAGCTGTTTACTTCCAGCCGGAGAAAGAAAAAGAGGACAGCTTCCCCAGGGACGATTCTGGACCCTTGGGACCATCCAGAATCACCAAAGCCTCAACTTTGCACGGCCTGGGGAACGCTCTTCCTCATGTCCAGCAATCCCCACGTCAAAACCTTTCTCAGCAGAGGCAGGCACCCTCTCCCTTGTACTAGATAGCTCGGCAGAGCCCTCCGAGAAACATGCTGCGTCATTCAGCTTGAACGTGGGACGCGGAGGGGAGAGTACGCTTTCTCCCCGTTTGGAGGCGCCTTGCGCTTGGCTTCAAAGCTGCCTGAACAGCAGTAGCGGCCCGACGTCTCTGCACGGCACGATTGTCCTTGTGGGCCGAGGCTGCGTGTTCTCTCAAAGCGAAAACCGTGCTGGCAATACCTTTCTAGAAACTCCTCCCACGGCACCACGTGTTCAGCTCCGGCCGAACGAAAGGTGACCTCAGGCCTCAAGGTAAGTTCCAGTGTTTCACGTCGGGGGAGTTGGGTGTGCAGGGGTTTCCATGAGGCCATACTCCACCACGGAGTGCCTTAACTCTGCGACGCTCCCGGGGGCACACAGGATAGGAGCTCGTTCGCCAATTTCGCAGGATGACTTCTCTCCGTGCCGGAACGGCGGCTCCTGGCTTCTGAGGAACCTTAGCCTAAACAGGCCCCTGGAGAAAGCTCTTCACGTTCACAGCAAGGGCAACGTACTGCTCTCTGGCTTGTCTGGGTTGAGCGCCCCAGTCGTCAAAGAGCCTCGCGAAGGCAGTGCTGCGCAGACTCCCTTTGCCAGTCGCACGGCCTCCTTGACTGAAAGAGAACTGCAGTGCCAGAAGGCACCGTGCTGACGACTGGCTCCAGGAGGAGACTCGGGACAGCACTCTCACAGAAGCGAAAGCTGGGCTGTGGGCCCAGCCTGAGGACCAGCACGTTTTCCACACTTAACACAGCTAAGGCATGAGCCAGACGACAGCCTTGGTCACTGAGGCCTATCTAAGGTACTGCCATACTCACCCACTAGATCCCACGCAGAGGTCCCTGTGCCCAAAAGGGCCTCCACGGAAGGGCCCTGTTCCTCCCGTGTGTTTCCTCGAGGGAATCAGAAACCACTGAGGATAACTACGTGAGCTCCGCTTTGAAACTGGGCGACCCTGGGCAAACCTTATTCCCCTCCGTGGTAGACGGGACAGTTGCGGGTCCTAAGCTGCCTGAAGCACACTCCTCGCGCCCACCTTCTCTTTGCTGCCGGAAGGCCTCACATAAGAGGCCTGAGTTTACTCGTGACGGAAGCCGTCTGAGTGTACTCGTGTGAGGCCTGCTGCTCTCAGTTCCTTGCTGGGAGCTTCAGCAAGAGCACTCTGGAGCTCGCCGACAAAAGAATTGTGAGCCCCCCCCAGTCTCAAGTAAAAGTCCAGATTTCCCCCGTCAGTAACACCTCGGAGTGCCATAGGAGAGAAGAAGCATGCGTTAACGGAGTGCTTCAACAGTGCTAGGGATTTATTTCACGAGACACTGTGCACTCACGTTCGTTGTAAGAACTGTCAAAGGGCACTGTATGCCGTCCAACCCCTCTGTTGCGTTTGAGCCACAGGAAGTAAATGCATTCGTTTGATTAAGCTCCGTGAACGTGCAACGACGATGGCGAAGCGCTGCCCTGTTCGCTCGAAAGCTCTCGTTTGTACGGCCTTCCAACGGCCTCAGGGTACGCACTTCTAAACAGCCTTACATTCCATGCTGGTGTGCCCCAAATTAGGAATTTGGGCTCTTCTGTGAGACACCAATGTGCGTCCCAAATGAAACCGGGGGGCTCCCCCAGGACGTCTGCGGACGGCAGTCGGTTGCCAGCTGTTTACTTCCAGCCGGAGAAAGAAAAAGAGGACAGCTTCCCCAGGGACGATTCTGGACCCTTGGGACCATCCAGAATCACCAAAGCCTCAACTTTGCACGGCCTGGGGAACGCTCTTCCTCATGTCCAGCAATCCCCACGTCAAAACCTTTCTCAGCAGAGGCAGGCACCCTCTCCCTTGTACTAGATAGCTCGGCAGAGCCCTCCGAGAAACATGCTGCGTCATTCAGCTTGAACGTGGGACGCGGAGGGGAGAGTACGCTTTCTCCCCGTTTGGAGGCGCCTTGCGCTTGGCTTCAAAGCTGCCTGAACAGCACTAGCGGCCCGACGTCTCTGCACGGCACGATTGTCCTTGTGGGCCGAGGCTGCGTGTTCTCTCAAAGCGAAAACCGTGCTGGCAATACCTTTCTAGAAACTCCTCCCACGGCACCACGTGTTCAGCTCCGGCCGAACGAAAGGTGACCTCAGGCCTCAAGGTAAGTTCCAGTGTTTCACGTCGGGGGAGTTGGGTGTGCAGGGGTTTCCATGAGGCCATACTCCACCACGGAGTGCCTTAACTCTGCGACGCTCCCGGGGGCACACAGGATAGGAGCTCGTTCGCCAATTTCGCAGGATGACTTCTCTCCGTGCCGGAACGGCGGCTCCTGGCTTCTGAGGAACCTTAGCCTAAACAGGCCCCTGGAGAAAGCTCTTCACGTTCATAGCAAGGGCAACGTACTGCTCTCTGGCTTGCCTGGGTTGAGCGCCCCAGTCGTCAAAGAGCCTCGCGAAGGCAGTGCTGCGCAGACTCCCTTTGCCAGTCGCACGGCCTCCTTGACTGAAAGAGAACTGCAGTGCCAGAAGGCTCCGTGCTGACGACTGGCTCCAGGAGGAGACTCGGGACAGCACTCTCACAGAAGCGAAAGCTGGGCTGTGGGCCCAGCCTGAGGACCAGCACGTTTTCCACACTTAACACAGCTAAGGCATGAGCCAGACGACAGCCTTGGTCACTGAGGCCTATCTAAGGTACTGCCATACTCACCCACTAGATCCCACGCAGAGGTCCCTGTGCCCAAAAGGGCCTCCACGGAAGGGCCCTGTTCCTCCCGTGTGTTTCCTCGAGGGAATCAGAAACCACTGAGGATAACTACGTGAGCTCCGCTTTGAAACTGGGCGACCCTGGGCAAACCTTATTCCCCTCCGTGGTAGACGGGACAGTTGCGGGTCCTAAGCTGCCTGAAGCACACTCCTCGCGCCCACCTTCTCTTTGCTGCCGGAAGGCCTCACATAAGAGGCCTGAGTTTACTCGTGACGGAAGCCGTCTGAGTGTACTCGTGTGAGGCCTGCTGCTCTCAGTTCCTTGCTGGGAGCTTCAGCAAGAGCACTCTGGAGCTCGCCGACAAAAGAATTGTGAGCCCCCCCGGCCTCAAGTAAAAGTCCAGATTTCCCCCGTCAGTAACACCTCGGAGTGCCATAGGAGCGAAGAAGCATGCGTTAACGGAGTGCTTCAACAGTGCTAGGGATTTATTTCACGAGACACTGTGCACTCACGTTCGTTGTAAGAACTGTCAAAGGGCACTGTATGCCGTCCAACCCCTCTGTTGCGTTTGAGCCACAGGAAGTAAATGCATTCGTTTGATTAAGCTCCGTGAACGTGCAACGACGATGGCGAAGCGCTGCCCTGTTCGCTCGAAAGCTCTCGTTTGTACGGCCTTCCAACGGCCTCAGGGTACGCACTTCTAAACAGCCTTACATTCCATGCTGGTGTGCCCCCAATTAGGAATTTGGGCTCTTCTGTGAGACACCAATGTGCGTCCCAAATGAAACCGGGGGGCTCCCCCAGGACGTCTGCGGACGGCAGTCGGTTGCCAGCTGTTTACTTCCAGCCGGAGAAAGAAAAAGAGGACAGCTTCCCCAAGGACGATTCTGGACCCTTGGGACCATCCAGAATCACCAAAGCCTCAACTTTGCACGGCCTGGGGAACGCTCTTCCTCATGTCCAGCAATCCCCACGTCAAAACCTTTCTCAGCAGAGGCAGGCACCCTCTCCCTTGTACTAGATAGCTCGGCAGAGCCCTCCGAGAAACATGCTGCGTCATTCAGCTTGAACGTGGGACGCGGAGGGGAGAGTACGCTTTCTCCCCGTTTGGAGGCGCCTTGCGCTTGGCTTCAAAGCTGCCTGAACAGCACTAGCGGCCCGACGTCTCTGCACGGCACGATTGTCCTTGTGGGCCGAGGCTGCGTGTTCTCTCAAAGCGAAAACCGTGCTGGCAATACCTTTCTAGAAACTCCTCCCACGGCACCACATGTTCAGCTCCGGCCGAACGAAAGGTGACCTCAGGCCTCAAGGTAAGTTCCAGTGTTTCACGTCGGGGGAGTTGGGTGTGCAGGGGTTTCCATGAGGCCATACTCCACCACGGAGTGCCTTAACTCTGCGACGCTCCTGGGGGCACACAGGATAGGAGCTCGTTCGCCAATTTCGCAGGATGACTTCTCTCCGTGCCGGAACGGCGGCTCCTGGCTTCTGAGGAACCTTAGCCTAAACAGGCCCCTGGAGAAAGCTCTTCACGTTCATAGCAAGGGCAACGTACTGCTCTCTGGCTTGCCTGGGTTGAGCGCCCCAGTCGTCAAAGAGCCTCGCGAAGGCAGTGCTGCGCAGACTCCCTTTGCCAGTCGCACGGCCTCCTTGACTGAAAGAGAACTGCAGTGCCAGAAGGCTCCGTGCTGACGACTGGCTCCAGGAGGAGACTCGGGACAGCACTCTCACAGAAGCGAAAGCTGGGCTGTGGGCCCAGCCTGAGGACCAGCACGTTTTCCACACTTAACACAGCTAAGGCATGAGCCAGACGACAGCCTTGGTCACTGAGGCCTATCTAAGGTACTGCCATACTCACCCACTAGATCCCACGCAGAGGTCCCTGTGCCCAAAAGGGCCTCCACGGAAGGGCCCTGTTCCTCCCGTGTGTTTCCTCGAGGGAATCAGAAACCACTGAGGATAACTACGTGAGCTCCGCTTTGAAACTGGGCGACCCTGGGCAAACCTTATTCCCCTCCGTGGTAGACGGGACAGTTGCGGGTCCTAAGCTGCCTGAAGCACACTCCTCGCGCCCACCTTCTCTTTGCTGCCGGAAGGCCTCACATAAGAGGCCTGAGTTTACTCGTGACGGAAGCCGTCTGAGTGTACTCGTGTGAGGCCTGCTGCTCTCAGTTCCTTGCTGGGAGCTTCAGCAAGAGCACTCTGGAGCTCGCCGACAAAAGAATTGTGAGCCCCCCCGGCCTCAAGTAAAAGTCCAGATTTCCCCCGTCAGTAACACCTCGGAGTGCCATAGGAGCGAAGAAGCATGCGTTAACGGAGTGCTTCAACAGTGCTAGGGATTTATTTCACGAGACACTGTGCACTCACGTTCGTTGTAAGAACTGTCAAAGGGCACTGTATGCCGTCCAACCCCTCTGTTGCGTTTGAGCCACAGGAAGTAAATGCATTCGTTTGATTAAGCTCCGTGAACGTGCAACGACGATGGCGAAGCGCTGCCCTGTTCGCTCGAAAGCTCTCGTTTGTACGGCCTTCCAACGGCCTCAGGGTACGCACTTCTAAACAGCCTTACATTCCATGCTGGTGTGCCCCCAATTAGGAATTTGGGCTCTTCTGTGAGACACCAATGTGCGTCCCAAATGAAACCGGGGGGCTCCCCCAGGACGTCTGCGGACGGCAGTCGGTTGCCAGCTGTTTACTTCCAGCCGGAGAAAGAAAAAGAGGACAGCTTCCCCAGGGACGATTCTGGACCCTTGGGACCATCCAGAATCACCAAAGCCTCAACTTTGCACGGCCTGGGGAACGCTCTTCCTCATGTCCAGCAATCCCCACGTCAAAACCTTTCTCAGCAGAGGCAGGCACCCTCTCCCTTGTACTAGATAGCTCGGCAGAGCCCTCCGAGAAACATGCTGCATCATTCAGCTTGAACGTGGGACGCGGAGGGGAGAGTACGCTTTCTCCCCGTTTGGAGGCGCCTTGCGCTTGGCTTCAAAGCTGCCTGAACAGCACTAGCGGCCCGACGTCTCTGCACGGCACGATTGTCCTTGTGGGCCGAGGCTGCGTGTTCTCTCAAAGCGAAAACCGTGCTGGCAATACCTTTCTAGAAACTCCTCCCACGGCACCACATGTTCAGCTCCGGCCGAACGAAAGGTGACCTCAGGCCTCAAGGTAAGTTCCAGTGTTTCACGTCGGGGGAGTTGGGTGTGCAGGGGTTTCCATGAGGCCATACTCCACCACGGAGTGCCTTAACTCTGCGACGCTCCTGGGGGCACACAGGATAGGAGCTCGTTCGCCAATTTCGCAGGATGACTTCTCTCCGTGCCGGAACGGCGGCTCCTGGCTTCTGAGGAACCTTAGCCTAAACAGGCCCCTGGAGAAAGCTCTTCACGTTCATAGCAAGGGCAACGTACTGCTCTCTGGCTTGCCTGGGTTGAGCGCCCCAGTCGTCAAAGAGCCTCGCGAAGGCAGTGCTGCGCAGACTCCCTTTGCCAGTCGCACGGCCTCCTTGACTGAAAGAGAACTGCAGTGCCAGAAGGCTCCGTGCTGACGACTGGCTCCAGGAGGAGACTCGGGACAGCACTCTCACAGAAGCGAAAGCTGGGCTGTGGGCCCAGCCTGAGGACCAGCACGTTTTCCACACTTAACACAGCTAAGGCATGAGCCAGACGACAGCCTTGGTCACTGAGGCCTATCTAAGGTACTGCCATACTCACCCACTAGATCCCACGCAGAGGTCCCTGTGCCCAAAAGGGCCTCCACGGAAGGGCCCTGTTCCTCCCGTGTGTTTCCTCGAGGGAATCAGAAACCACTGAGGATAACTACGTGAGCTCCGCTTTGAAACTGGGCGACCCTGGGCAAACCTTATTCCCCTCCGTGGTAGACGGGACAGTTGCGGGTCCTAAGCTGCCTGAAGCACACTCCTCGCGCCCACCTTCTCTTTGCTGCCGGAAGGCCTCACATAAGAGGCCTGAGTTTACTCGTGACGGAAGCCGTCTGAGTGTACTCGTGTGAGGCCTGCTGCTCTCAGTTCCTTGCTGGGAGCTTCAGCAAGAGCACTCTGGAGCTCGCCGACAAAAGAATTGTGAGCCCCCCCGGCCTCAAGTAAAAGTCCAGATTTCCCCCGTCAGTAACACCTCGGAGTGCCATAGGAGCGAAGAAGCATGCGTTAACGGAGTGCTTCAACAGTGCTAGGGATTTATTTCACGAGACACTGTGCACTCACGTTCGTTGTAAGAACTGTCAAAGGGCACTGTATGCCGTCCAACCCCTCTGTTGCGTTTGAGCCACAGGAAGTAAATGCATTCGTTTGATTAAGCTCCGTGAACGTGCAACGACGATGGCGAAGCGCTGCCCTGTTCGCTCCAAAGCTCTCGTTTGTACGGCCTTCCAACGGCCTCAGGGTACGCACTTCTAAACAGCCTTACATTCCATGCTGGTGTGCCCCCAATTAGGAATTTGGGCTCTTCTGTGAGACACCAATGTGCGTCCCAAATGAAACCGGGGGGCTCCCCCAGGACGTCTGCGGACGGCAGTCGGTTGCCAGCTGTTTACTTCCAGCCGGAGAAAGAAAAAGAGGACAGCTTCCCCAGGGACGATTCTGGACCCTTGGGACCATCCAGAATCACCAAAGCCTCAACTTTGCACGGCCTGGGGAACGCTCTTCCTCATGTCCAGCAATCCCCACGTCAAAACCTTTCTCAGCAGAGGCAGGCACCCTCTCCCTTGTACTAGATAGCTCGGCAGAGCCCTCCGAGAAACATGCTGCGTCATTCAGCTTGAACGTGGGACGCGGAGGGGAGAGTACGCTTTCTCCCCGTTTGGAGGCGCCTTGCGCTTGGCTTCAAAGCTGCCTGAACAGCACTAGCGGCCCGACGTCTCTGCACGGCACGATTGTCCTTGTGGGCCGAGGCTGCGTGTTCTCTCAAAGCGAAAACCGTGCTGGCAATACCTTTCTAGAAACTCCTCCCACGGCACCACGTGTTCAGCTCCGGCCGAACGAAAGGTGACCTCAGGCCTCAAGGTAAGTTCCAGTGTTTCACGTCGGGGGAGTTGGGTGTGCAGGGGTTTCCATGAGGCCATACTCCACCACGGAGTGCCTTAACTCTGCGACGCTCCTGGGGGCACACAGGATAGGAGCTCGTTCGCCAATTTCGCAGGATGACTTCTCTTCGTGCCGGAACGGCGGCTCCTGGCTTCTGAGGAACCTTAGCCTAAACAGGCCCCTGGAGAAAGCTCTTCACGTTCACAGCAAGGGCAACGTACTGCTCTCTGGCTTGCCTGGGTTGAGCGCCCCAGTCGTCAAAGAGCCTCGCGAAGGCAGTGCTGCGCAGACTCCCTTTGCCAGTCGCACGGCCTCCTTGACTGAAAGAGAACTGCAGTGCCAGAAGGCTCCGTGCTGACGACTGGCTCCAGGAGGAGACTCGGGACAGCACTCTCACAGAAGCGAAAGCTGGGCTGTGGGCCCAGCCTGAGGACCAGCACGTTTTCCACACTTAACACAGCTAAGGCATGAGCCAGACGACAGCCTTGGTCACTGAGGCCTATCTAAGGTACTGCCATACTCACCCACTAGATCCCACGCAGAGGTCCCTGTGCCCAAAAGGGCCTCCACGGAAGGGCCCTGTTCCTCCCGTGTGTTTCCTCGAGGGAATCAGAAACCACTGAGGATAACTACGTGAGCTCCGCTTTGAAACTGGGCGACCCTGGGCAAACCTTATTCCCCTCCGTGGTAGACGGGACAGTTGCGGGTCCTAAGCTGCCTGAAGCACACTCCTCGCGCCCACCTTCTCTTTGCTGCCGGAAGGCCTCACATAAGAGGCCTGAGTTTACTCGTGACGGAAGCCGTCTGAGTGTACTCGTGTGAGGCCTGCTGCTCTCAGTTCCTTGCTGGGAGCTTCAGCAAGAGCACTCTGGAGCTCGCCGACAAAAGAATTGTGAGCCCCCCCGGCCTCAAGTAAAAGTCCAGATTTCCCCCGTCAGTAACACCTCGGAGTGCCATAGGAGCGAAGAAGCATGCGTTAACGGAGTGCTTCAACAGTGCTAGGGATTTATTTCACGAGACACTGTGCACTCACGTTCGTTGTAAGAACTGTCAAAGGGCACTGTATGCCGTCCAACCCCTCTGTTGCGTTTGAGCCACAGGAAGTAAATGCATTCGTTTGATTAAGCTCCGTGAACGTGCAACGACGATGGCGAAGCGCTGCCCTGTTCGCTCGAAAGCTCTCGTTTGTACGGCCTTCCAACGGCCTCAGGGTACGCACTTCTAAACAGCCTTACATTCCATGCTGGTGTGCCCCCAATTAGGAATTTGGGCTCTTCTGTGAGACACCAATGTGCGTCCCAAATGAAACCGGGGGGCTCCCCCAGGACGTCTGCGGACGGCAGTCGGTTGCCAGCTGTTTACTTCCAGCCGGAGAAAGAAAAAGAGGACAGCTTCCCCAGGGACGATTCTGGACCCTTGGGACCATCCAGAATCACCAAAGCCTCAACTTTGCACGGCCTGGGGAACGCTCTTCCTCATGTCCAGCAATCCCCACGTCAAAACCTTTCTCAGCAGAGGCAGGCACCCTCTCCCTTGTACTAGATAGCTCGGCAGAGCCCTCCGAGAAACATGCTGCGTCATTCAGCTTGAACGTGGGACGCGGAGGGGAGAGTACGCTTTCTCCCCGTTTGGAGGCGCCTTGCGCTTGGCTTCAAAGCTGCCTGAACAGCACTAGCGGCCCGACGTCTCTGCACGGCAGGATTGTCGTTGTGGGCCGAGGCTGCGTGTTCTCTCAAAGCGAAAACCGTGCTGGCAATACCTTTCTAGAAACTCCTCCCACGGCACCACATGTTCAGCTCCGGCCGAACGAAAGGTGACCTCAGGCCTCAAGGTAAGTTCCAGTGTTTCACGTCGGGGGAGTTGGGTGTGCAGGGGTTTCCATGAGGCCATACTCCACCACGGAGTGCCTTAACTCTGCGACGCTCCCGGGGGCACACAGGATAGGAGCTCGTTCGCCAATTTCGCAGGATGACTTCTCTCCGTGCCGGAACGGCGGCTCCTGGCTTCTGAGGAACCTTAGCCTAAACAGGCCCCTGGAGAAAGCTCTTCACGTTCACAGCAAGGGCAACGTACTGCTCTCTGGCTTGTCTGGGTTGAGCGCCCCAGTCGTCAAAGAGCCTCGCGAAGGCAGTGCTGCGCAGACTCCCTTTGCCAGTCGCACGGCCTCCTTGACTGAAAGAGAACTGCAGTGCCAGAAGGCACCGTGCTGACGACTGGCTCCAGGAGGAGACTCGGGACAGCACTCTCACAGAAGCGAAAGCTGGGCTGTGGGCCCAGCCTGAGGACCAGCACGTTTTCCACACTTAACACAGCTAAGGCATGAGCCAGACGACAGCCTTGGTCACTGAGGCCTATCTAAGGTACTGCCATACTCACCCACTAGATCCCACGCAGAGGTCCCTGTGCCCAAAAGGGCCTCCACGGAAGGGCCCTGTTCCTCCCGTGTGTTTCCTCGAGGGAATCAGAAACCACTGAGGATAACTACGTGAGCTCCGCTTTGAAACTGGGCGACCCTGGGCAAACCTTATTCCCCTCCGTGGTAGACGGGACAGTTGCGGGTCCTAAGCTGCCTGAAGCACACTCCTCGCGCCCACCTTCTCTTTGCTGCCGGAAGGCCTCACATAAGAGGCCTGAGTTTACTCGTGACGGAAGCCGTCTGAGTGTACTCGTGTGAGGCCTGCTGCTCTCAGTTCCTTGCTGGGAGCTTCAGCAAGAGCACTCTGGAGCTCGCCGACAAAAGAATTGTGAGCCCCCCCCAGTCTCAAGTAAAAGTCCAGATTTCCCCCGTCAGTAACACCTCGGAGTGCCATAGGAGAGAAGAAGCATGCGTTAACGGAGTGCTTCAACAGTGCTAGGGATTTATTTCACGAGACACTGTGCACTCACGTTCGTTGTAAGAACTGTCAAAGGGCACTGTATGCCGTCCAACCCCTCTGTTGCGTTTGAGCCACAGGAAGTAAATGCATTCGTTTGATTAAGCTCCGTGAACGTGCAACGACGATGGCGAAGCGCTGCCCTGTTCGCTCCAAAGCTCTCGTTTGTACGGCCTTCCAACGGCCTCAGGGTACGCACTTCTAAACAGCCTTACATTCCATGCTGGTGTGCCCCCAATTAGGAATTTGGGCTCTTCTGTGAGACACCAATGTGCGTCCCAAATGAAACCGGGGGGCTCCCCCAGGACGTCTGCGGACGGCAGTCGGTTGCCAGCTGTTTACTTCCAGCCGGAGAAAGAAAAAGAGGACAGCTTCCCCAGGGACGATTCTGGACCCTTGGGACCATCCAGAATCACCAAAGCCTCAACTTTGCACGGCCTGGGGAACGCTCTTCCTCATGTCCAGCAATCCCCACGTCAAAACCTTTCTCAGCAGAGGCAGGCACCCTCTCCCTTGTACTAGATAGCTCGGCAGAGCCCTCCGAGAAACATGCTGCGTCATTCAGCTTGAACGTGGGACGCGGAGGGGAGAGTACGCTTTCTCCCCGTTTGGAGGCGCCTTGCGCTTGGCTTCAAAGCTGCCTGAACAGCACTAGCGGCCCGACGTCTCTGCACGGCACGATTGTCCTTGTGGGCCGAGGCTGCGTGTTCTCTCAAAGCGAAAACCGTGCTGGCAATACCTTTCTAGAAACTCCTCCCACGGCACCACGTGTTCAGCTCCGGCCGAACGAAAGGTGACCTCAGGCCTCAAGGTAAGTTCCAGTGTTTCACGTCGGGGGAGTTGGGTGTGCAGGGGTTTCCATGAGGCCATACTCCACCACGGAGTGCCTTAACTCTGCGACGCTCCCGGGGGCACACAGGATAGGAGCTCGTTCGCCAATTTCGCAGGATGACTTCTCTCCGTGCCGGAACGGCGGCTCCTGGCTTCTGAGGAACCTTAGCCTAAACAGGCCCCTGGAGAAAGCTCTTCACGTTCACAGCAAGGGCAACGTACTGCTCTCTGGCTTGTCTGGGTTGAGCGCCCCAGTCGTCAAAGAGCCTCGCGAAGGCAGTGCTGCGCAGACTCCCTTTGCCAGTCGCACGGCCTCCTTGACTGAAAGAGAACTGCAGTGCCAGAAGGCACCGTGCTGACGACTGGCTCCAGGAGGAGACTCGGGACAGCACTCTCACAGAAGCGAAAGCTGGGCTGTGGGCCCAGCCTGAGGACCAGCACGTTTTCCACACTTAACACAGCTAAGGCATGAGCCAGACGACAGCCTTGGTCACTGAGGCCTATCTAAGGTACTGCCATACTCACCCACTAGATCCCACGCAGAGGTCCCTGTGCCCAAAAGGGCCTCCACGGAAGGGCCCTGTTCCTCCCGTGTGTTTCCTCGAGGGAATCAGAAACCACTGAGGATAACTACGTGAGCTCCGCTTTGAAACTGGGCGACCCTGGGCAAACCTTATTCCCCTCCGTGGTAGACGGGACAGTTGCGGGTCCTAAGCTGCCTGAAGCACACTCCTCGCGCCCACCTTCTCTTTGCTGCCGGAAGGCCTCACATAAGAGGCCTGAGTTTACTCGTGACGGAAGCCGTCTGAGTGTACTCGTGTGAGGCCTGCTGCTCTCAGTTCCTTGCTGGGAGCTTCAGCAAGAGCACTCTGGAGCTCGCCGACAAAAGAATTGTGAGCCCCCCCCAGTCTCAAGTAAAAGTCCAGATTTCCCCCGTCAGTAACACCTCGGAGTGCCATAGGAGAGAAGAAGCATGCGTTAACGGAGTGCTTCAACAGTGCTAGGGATTTATTTCACGAGACACTGTGCACTCACGTTCGTTGTAAGAACTGTCAAAGGGCACTGTATGCCGTCCAACCCCTCTGTTGCGTTTGAGCCACAGGAAGTAAATGCATTCGTTTGATTAAGCTCCGTGAACGTGCAACGACGATGGCGAAGCGCTGCCCTGTTCGCTCCAAAGCTCTCGTTTGTACGGCCTTCCAACGGCCTCAGGGTACGCACTTCTAAACAGCCTTACATTCCATGCTGGTGTGCCCCCAATTAGGAATTTGGGCTCTTCTGTGAGACACCAATGTGCGTCCCAAATGAAACCGGGGGGCTCCCCCAGGACGTCTGCGGACGGCAGTCGGTTGCCAGCTGTTTACTTCCAGCCGGAGAAAGAAAAAGAGGACAGCTTCCCCAGGGACGATTCTGGACCCTTGGGACCATCCAGAATCACCAAAGCCTCAACTTTGCACGGCCTGGGGAACGCTCTTCCTCATGTCCAGCAATCCCCACGTCAAAACCTTTCTCAGCAGAGGCAGGCACCCTCTCCCTTGTACTAGATAGCTCGGCAGAGCCCTCCGAGAAACATGCTGCGTCATTCAGCTTGAACGTGGGACGCGGAGGGGAGAGTACGCTTTCTCCCCGTTTGGAGGCGCCTTGCGCTTGGCTTCAAAGCTGCCTGAACAGCACTAGCGGCCCGACGTCTCTGCACGGCACGATTGTCCTTGTGGGCCGAGGCTGCGTGTTCTCTCAAAGCGAAAACCGTGCTGGCAATACCTTTCTAGAAACTCCTCCCACGGCACCACGTGTTCAGCTCCGGCCGAACGAAAGGTGACCTCAGGCCTCAAGGTAAGTTCCAGTGTTTCACGTCGGGGGAGTTGGGTGTGCAGGGGTTTCCATGAGGCCATACTCCACCACGGAGTGCCTTAACTCTGCGACGCTCCCGGGGGCACACAGGATAGGAGCTCGTTCGCCAATTTCGCAGGATGACTTCTCTCCGTGCCGGAACGGCGGCTCCTGGCTTCTGAGGAACCTTAGCCTAAACAGGCCCCTGGAGAAAGCTCTTCACGTTCATAGCAAGGGCAACGTACTGCTCTCTGGCTTGCCTGGGTTGAGCGCCCCAGTCGTCAAAGAGCCTCGCGAAGGCAGTGCTGCGCAGACTCCCTTTGCCAGTCGCACGGCCTCCTTGACTGAAAGAGAACTGCAGTGCCAGAAGGCTCCGTGCTGACGACTGGCTCCAGGAGGAGACTCGGGACAGCACTCTCACAGAAGCGAAAGCTGGGCTGTGGGCCCAGCCTGAGGACCAGCACGTTTTCCACACTTAACACAGCTAAGGCATGAGCCAGACGACAGCCTTGGTCACTGAGGCCTATCTAAGGTACTGCCATACTCACCCACTAGATCCCACGCAGAGGTCCCTGTGCCCAAAAGGGCCTCCACGGAAGGGCCCTGTTCCTCCCGTGTGTTTCCTCGAGGGAATCAGAAACCACTGAGGATAACTACGTGAGCTCCGCTTTGAAACTGGGCGACCCTGGGCAAACCTTATTCCCCTCCGTGGTAGACGGGACAGTTGCGGGTCCTAAGCTGCCTGAAGCACACTCCTCGCGCCCACCTTCTCTTTGCTGCCGGAAGGCCTCACATAAGAGGCCTGAGTTTACTCGTGACGGAAGCCGTCTGAGTGTACTCGTGTGAGGCCTGCTGCTCTCAGTTCCTTGCTGGGAGCTTCAGCAAGAGCACTCTGGAGCTCGCCGACAAAAGAATTGTGAGCCCCCCCGGCCTCAAGTAAAAGTCCAGATTTCCCCCGTCAGTAACACCTCGGAGTGCCATAGGAGCGAAGAAGCATGCGTTAACGGAGTGCTTCAACAGTGCTAGGGATTTATTTCACGAGACACTGTGCACTCACGTTCGTTGTAAGAACTGTCAAAGGGCACTGTATGCCGTCCAACCCCTCTGTTGCGTTTGAGCCACAGGAAGTAAATGCATTCGTTTGATTAAGCTCCGTGAACGTGCAACGACGATGGCGAAGCGCTGCCCTGTTCGCTCGAAAGCTCTCGTTTGTACGGCCTTCCAACGGCCTCAGGGTACGCACTTCTAAACAGCCTTACATTCCATGCTGGTGTGCCCCCAATTAGGAATTTGGGCTCTTCTGTGAGACACCAATGTGCGTCCCAAATGAAACCGGGGGGCTCCCCCAGGACGTCTGCGGACGGCAGTCGGTTGCCAGCTGTTTACTTCCAGCCGGAGAAAGAAAAAGAGGACAGCTTCCCCAAGGACGATTCTGGACCCTTGGGACCATCCAGAATCACCAAAGCCTCAACTTTGCACGGCCTGGGGAACGCTCTTCCTCATGTCCAGCAATCCCCACGTCAAAACCTTTCTCAGCAGAGGCAGGCACCCTCTCCCTTGTACTAGATAGCTCGGCAGAGCCCTCCGAGAAACATGCTGCGTCATTCAGCTTGAACGTGGGACGCGGAGGGGAGAGTACGCTTTCTCCCCGTTTGGAGGCGCCTTGCGCTTGGCTTCAAAGCTGCCTGAACAGCACTAGCGGCCCGACGTCTCTGCACGGCACGATTGTCCTTGTGGGCCGAGGCTGCGTGTTCTCTCAAAGCGAAAACCGTGCTGGCAATACCTTTCTAGAAACTCCTCCCACGGCACCACGTGTTCAGCTCCGGCCGAACGAAAGGTGACCTCAGGCCTCAAGGTAAGTTCCAGTGTTTCACGTCGGGGGAGTTGGGTGTGCAGGGGTTTCCATGAGGCCATACTCCACCACGGAGTGCCTTAACTCTGCGACGCTCCTGGGGGCACACAGGATAGGAGCTCGTTCGCCAATTTCGCAGGATGACTTCTCTCCGTGCCGGAACGGCGGCTCCTGGCTTCTGAGGAACCTTAGCCTAAACAGGCCCCTGGAGAAAGCTCTTCACGTTCATAGCAAGGGCAACGTACTGCTCTCTGGCTTGCCTGGGTTGAGCGCCCCAGTCGTCAAAGAGCCTCGCGAAGGCAGTGCTGCGCAGACTCCCTTTGCCAGTCGCACGGCCTCCTTGACTGAAAGAGAACTGCAGTGCCAGAAGGCTCCGTGCTGACGACTGGCTCCAGGAGGAGACTCGGGACAGCACTCTCACAGAAGCGAAAGCTGGGCTGTGGGCCCAGCCTGAGGACCAGCACGTTTTCCACACTTAACACAGCTAAGGCATGAGCCAGACGACAGCCTTGGTCACTGAGGCCTATCTAAGGTACTGCCATACTCACCCACTAGATCCCACGCAGAGGTCCCTGTGCCCAAAAGGGCCTCCACGGAAGGGCCCTGTTCCTCCCGTGTGTTTCCTCGAGGGAATCAGAAACCACTGAGGATAACTACGTGAGCTCCGCTTTGAAACTGGGCGACCCTGGGCAAACCTTATTCCCCTCCGTGGTAGACGGGACAGTTGCGGGTCCTAAGCTGCCTGAAGCACACTCCTCGCGCCCACCTTCTCTTTGCTGCCGGAAGGCCTCACATAAGAGGCCTGAGTTTACTCGTGACGGAAGCCGTCTGAGTGTACTCGTGTGAGGCCTGCTGCTCTCAGTTCCTTGCTGGGAGCTTCAGCAAGAGCACTCTGGAGCTCGCCGACAAAAGAATTGTGAGCCCCCCCGGCCTCAAGTAAAAGTCCAGATTTCCCCCGTCAGTAACACCTCGGAGTGCCATAGGAGCGAAGAAGCATGCGTTAACGGAGTGCTTCAACAGTGCTAGGGATTTATTTCACGAGACACTGTGCACTCACGTTCGTTGTAAGAACTGTCAAAGGGCACTGTATGCCGTCCAACCCCTCTGTTGCGTTTGAGCCACAGGAAGTAAATGCATTCGTTTGATTAAGCTCCGTGAACGTGCAACGACGATGGCGAAGCGCTGCCCTGTTCGCTCCAAAGCTCTCGTTTGTACGGCCTTCCAACGGCCTCAGGGTACGCACTTCTAAACAGCCTTACATTCCATGCTGGTGTGCCCCCAATTAGGAATTTGGGCTCTTCTGTGAGACACCAATGTGCGTCCCAAATGAAACCGGGGGGCTCCCCCAGGACGTCTGCGGACGGCAGTCGGTTGCCAGCTGTTTACTTCCAGCCGGAGAAAGAAAAAGAGGACAGCTTCCCCAAGGACGATTCTGGACCCTTGGGACCATCCAGAATCACCAAAGCCTCAACTTTGCACGGCCTGGGGAACGCTCTTCCTCATGTCCAGCAATCCCCACGTCAAAACCTTTCTCAGCAGAGGCAGGCACCCTCTCCCTTGTACTAGATAGCTCGGCAGAGCCCTCCGAGAAACATGCTGCGTCATTCAGCTTGAACGTGGGACGCGGAGGGGAGAGTACGCTTTCTCCCCGTTTGGAGGCGCCTTGCGCTTGGCTTCAAAGCTGCCTGAACAGCACTAGCGGCCCGACGTCTCTGCACGGCACGATTGTCCTTGTGGGCCGAGGCTGCGTGTTCTCTCAAAGCGAAAACCGTGCTGGCAATACCTTTCTAGAAACTCCTCCCACGGCACCACATGTTCAGCTCCGGCCGAACGAAAGGTGACCTCAGGCCTCAAGGTAAGTTCCAGTGTTTCACGTCGGGGGAGTTGGGTGTGCAGGGGTTTCCATGAGGCCATACTCCACCACGGAGTGCCTTAACTCTGCGACGCTCCTGGGGGCACACAGGATAGGAGCTCGTTCGCCAATTTCGCAGGATGACTTCTCTCCGTGCCGGAACGGCGGCTCCTGGCTTCTGAGGAACCTTAGCCTAAACAGGCCCCTGGAGAAAGCTCTTCACGTTCATAGCAAGGGCAACGTACTGCTCTCTGGCTTGCCTGGGTTGAGCGCCCCAGTCGTCAAAGAGCCTCGCGAAGGCAGTGCTGCGCAGACTCCCTTTGCCAGTCGCACGGCCTCCTTGACTGAAAGAGAACTGCAGTGCCAGAAGGCTCCGTGCTGACGACTGGCTCCAGGAGGAGACTCGGGACAGCACTCTCACAGAAGCGAAAGCTGGGCTGTGGGCCCAGCCTGAGGACCAGCACGTTTTCCACACTTAACACAGCTAAGGCATGAGCCAGACGACAGCCTTGGTCACTGAGGCCTATCTAAGGTACTGCCATACTCACCCACTAGATCCCACGCAGAGGTCCCTGTGCCCAAAAGGGCCTCCACGGAAGGGCCCTGTTCCTCCCGTGTGTTTCCTCGAGGGAATCAGAAACCACTGAGGATAACTACGTGAGCTCCGCTTTGAAACTGGGCGACCCTGGGCAAACCTTATTCCCCTCCGTGGTAGACGGGACAGTTGCGGGTCCTAAGCTGCCTGAAGCACACTCCTCGCGCCCACCTTCTCTTTGCTGCCGGAAGGCCTCACATAAGAGGCCTGAGTTTACTCGTGACGGAAGCCGTCTGAGTGTACTCGTGTGAGGCCTGCTGCTCTCAGTTCCTTGCTGGGAGCTTCAGCAAGAGCACTCTGGAGCTCGCCGACAAAAGAATTGTGAGCCCCCCCGGCCTCAAGTAAAAGTCCAGATTTCCCCCGTCAGTAACACCTCGGAGTGCCATAGGAGCGAAGAAGCATGCGTTAACGGAGTGCTTCAACAGTGCTAGGGATTTATTTCACGAGACACTGTGCACTCACGTTCGTTGTAAGAACTGTCAAAGGGCACTGTATGCCGTCCAACCCCTCTGTTGCGTTTGAGCCACAGGAAGTAAATGCATTCGTTTGATTAAGCTCCGTGAACGTGCAACGACGATGGCGAAGCGCTGCCCTGTTCGCTCCAAAGCTCTCGTTTGTACGGCCTTCCAACGGCCTCAGGGTACGCACTTCTAAACAGCCTTACATTCCATGCTGGTGTGCCCCCAATTAGGAATTTGGGCTCTTCTGTGAGACACCAATGTGCGTCCCAAATGAAACCGGGGGGCTCCCCCAGGACGTCTGCGGACGGCAGTCGGTTGCCAGCTGTTTACTTCCAGCCGGAGAAAGAAAAAGAGGACAGCTTCCCCAGGGGGACGATTCTGGACCCTTGGGACCATCCAGAATCACCAAAGCCTCAACTTTGCACGGCCTGGGGAACGCTCTTCCTCATGTCCAGCAATCCCCACGTCAAAACCTTTCTCGGCAGAGGCAGGCACCCTCTCCCTTGTACTAGATAGCTCGGCAGAGCCCTCCGAGAAACATGCTGCGTCATTCAGCTTGAACGTGGGACGCGGAGGGGAGAGTACGCTTTCTCCCCGTTTGGAGGCGCCTTGCGCTTGGCTTCAAAGCTGCCTGAACAGCACTAGCGGCCCGACGTCTCTGCACGGCAGGATTGTCGTTGTGGGCCGAGGCTGCGTGTTCTCTCAAAGCGAAAACCGTGCTGGCAATACCTTTCTAGAAACTCCTCCCACGGCACCACATGTTCAGCTCCGGCCGAACGAAAGGTGACCTCAGGCCTCAAGGTAAGTTCCAGTGTTTCACGTCGGGGGAGTTGGGTGTGCAGGGGTTTCCATGAGGCCATACTCCACCACGGAGTGCCTTAACTCTGCGACGCTCCTGGGGGCACACAGGATAGGAGCTCGTTCGCCAATTTCGCAGGATGACTTCTCTCCGTGCCGGAACGGCGGCTCCTGGCTTCTGAGGAACCTTAGCCTAAACAGGCCCCTGGAGAAAGCTCTTCACGTTCATAGCAAGGGCAACGTACTGCTCTCTGGCTTGTCTGGGTTGAGTGCCCCAGTCGTCAAAGAGCCTCGCGAAGGCAGTGCTGCGCAGACTCCCTTTGCCAGTCGCACGGCCTCCTAGACTGAAAGAGAACTGCAGTGCCAGAAGGCACTGTGCTGACGAGTGACTCCAGGAGGAGACTCGGGACAGCACTCTCACAGAAGCGAAAGCTGGGCTGTGGGCCCAGCCTGAGGACCAGCACGTTTTCCACACTTAACACAGCTAAGGCATGAGCCAGACGACAGCCTTGGTCACTGAGGCCTATCTAAGGTACTGCCATACTTACCCACTAGATCCCACGCAGAGGTCCCTGTGCCCAAAAGGGCCTCCACGGAAGGGCCCTGTTCCTCCCGTGTGTTTCCTCGAGGGAATCAGAAACCACTGAGGATAACTACGTGAGCTCCGCTTTGAAACTGGGCGACCCTGGGCAAACCTTATTCCCCTCCGTGGTAGACGGGACAGTTGCGGGTCCTAAGCTGCCTGAAGCACACTCCTCGCGCCCACCTTCTCTTTGCTGCCGGAAGGCCTCACATAAGAGGCCTGAGTTTACTCGTGACGGAAGCCGTCTGAGTGTACTCGTGTGAGGCCTGCTGCTCTCAGTTCCTTGCTGGGAGCTTCAGCAAGAGCACTCTGGAGCTCGCCGACAAAAGAATTGTGAGCCCCCCCCCCCCGGCCTCAAGTAAAAGTCCAGATTTCCCCCGTCAGTAACACCTCGGAGTGCCATAGGAGCGAAGAAGCATGCGTTAACGGAGTGCTTCAACAGTGCTAGGGATTTATTTCACGAGACACTGTGCACTCACGTTCGTTGTAAGAACTGTCAAAGGGCACTGTATGCCGTCCAACCCCTCTGTTGCGTTTGAGCCACAGGAAGTAAATGCATTCGTTTGATTAAGCTCCGTGAACGTGCAACGACGATGGCGAAGCGCTGCCCTGTTCGCTCCAAAGCTCTCGTTTGTACGGCCTTCCAACGGCCTCAGGGTACGCACTTCTAAACAGCCTTACATTCCATGCTGGTGTGCCCCCAATTAGGAATTTGGGCTCTTCTGTGAGACACCAATGTGCGTCCCAAATGAAACCGGGGGGCTCCCCCAGGACGTCTGCGGACGGCAGTCGGTTGCCAGCTGTTTACTTCCAGCCGGAAAAAGAGGGAAAAGGACAGCTTTCCCAGGGACAATTCTGGACCCTTGGGACCATCCAGAATCACCAAAGCCTCAACTTTGCACGGCCTGGGGAACGCTCTTCCTCATGTCCAGCAATCCCCACGTCAAAACCTTTCTCGGCAGAGGCAGGCACCCTCTCCCTTGTACTAGATAGCTCGGCAGAGCCCTCCGAGAAACATGCTGCGTCATTCAGCTTGAACGTGGGACGCGGAGGGGAGAGTACGCTTTCTCCCCGTTTGGAGGCGCCTTGCGCTTGGCTTCAAAGCTGCCTGAACAGCACTAGCGGCCCGACGTCTCTGCACGGCAGGATTGTCGTTGTGGGCCGAGGCTGCGTGTTCTCTCAAAGCGAAAACCGTGCTGGCAATACCTTTCTAGAAACTCCTCCCACGGCACCACATGTTCAGCTCCGGCCGAACGAAAGGTGACCTCAGGCCTCAAGGTAAGTTCCAGTGTTTCACGTCGGGGGAGTTGGGTGTGCAGGGGTTTCCATGAGGCCATACTCCACCACGGAGTGCCTTAACTCTGCGACGCTCCTGGGGGCACACAGGATAGGAGCTCGTTCGCCAATTTCGCAGGATGACTTCTCTCCGTGCCGGAACGGCGGCTCCTGGCTTCTGAGGAACCTTAGCCTAAACAGGCCCCTGGAGAAAGCTCTTCACGTTCATAGCAAGGGCAACGTACTGCTCTCTGGCTTGTCTGGGTTGAGTGCCCCAGTCGTCAAAGAGCCTCACGAAGGCAGTGCTGCGCAGACTCCCTTTGCCAGTCGCACGGCCTCCTTGACTGAAAGAGAACTGCAGTGCCAGAAGGCACCGTGCTGACGACTGGCTCCAGGAGGAGACTCGGGACAGCACTCTCACAGAAGCGAAAGCTGGGCTGTGGGCCCAGCCTGAGGACCAGCACGTTTTCCACACTTAACACAGCTAAGGCATGAGCCAGACGACAGCCTTGGTCACTGAGGCCTATCTAAGGTACTGCCATACTTACCCACTAGATCCCACGCAGAGGTCCCTGTGCCCAAAAGGGCCTCCACGGAAGGGCCCTGTTCCTCCCGTGTGTTTCCTCGAGGGAATCAGAAACCACTGAGGATAACTACGTGAGCTCCGCTTTGAAACTGGGCGACCCTGGGCAAACCTTATTCCCCTCCGTGGTAGACGGGACAGTTGCGGGTCCTAAGCTGCCTGAAGCACACTCCTCGCGCCCACCTTCTCTTTGCTGCCGGAAGGCCTCACATAAGAGGCCTGAGTTTACTCGTGACGGAAGCCGTCTGAGTGTACTCGTGTGAGGCCTGCTGCTCTCAGTTCCTTGCTGGGAGCTTCAGCAAGAGCACTCTGGAGCTCGCCGACAAAAGAATTGTGAGCCCCCCCCCCGGCCTCAAGTAAAAGTCCAGATTTCCCCCGTCAGTAACACCTCGGAGTGCCATAGGAGCGAAGAAGCATGCGTTAACGGAGTGCTTCAACAGTGCTAGGGATTTATTTCACGAGACACTGTGCACTCACGTTCGTTGTAAGAACTGTCAAAGGGCACTGTATGCCGTCCAACCCCTCTGTTGCGTTTGAGCCACAGGAAGTAAATGCATTCGTTTGATTA